>NC_084471.1:91657034-92336617 GCF_027409185.1 Cynocephalus volans
GGCAGTATGTTTCAGAGAACATCTGATGCCAGTTTTTCCCACAGCAGGGACTGTGAGAGCAAACGTGCAGCATTCCCCTTCTCATCACAGGGCAGGGATCAGAGTTGGAAATAAAACACTGCCGGGGTATTGGACAAATTTTGGTGGTTTCTATACATTTTCCCTGGTTCAGACTAAGAGTAGACCAGCCTTCAAATGTCAGAAGTGGAAGACGAGCCTAGCTATGACTGACGTGACTCCCAGGAAACCCAGACTTGGTAAGAATAATCAGTATTTATAAAATATGACATCATTTAAGAAGATATTTTCTCATGCACTGACTCACTGATGAATCAGAATTTATATTTTACGGAAGAATAATGTAAATCCAAAGAAATAACTTATTCCTAAAAATAGTGATTCAGGGCTGAGCCTGTGGCGCACTCGGGAGAGTGCAGCGCTGGGAGCGCGGCCACGCTCCCGCCGCGGGTTCGGATCCTATATGGGAATGGCCAGAGCACTCACTGGCTGAGTACCGGTCACGAAAAAGACAAAAAAAAAAAAAAAAAATAGTGATTCATTTGTATTTGTACTGAAATGCCTAATGAAAGTAGAAACATACTTTAAATACATGTTCATTCAAATATTACGATGCTGACTCTTCCATCTGTTATTGTTAATCAGAGATTTTCTTCCTGTTTTAGATACAATTCCATTTATGATTTTAAAAGAAAATGTTCAGAAAACATTTTTATTTGTAATTGAGAGAATAAATTTTGCCTTCTGCATCTCAATGTTGTCATTGATACAAAGCTCAAGAAAGGGGTAGCAGAGGTCAGGGTTGGGGGAATAGTGGGCTAAATTATGAAGAGGAAAACTTTTCTAATATTTGTATTCTTGCATCTGAGTATTTAATTATATAATTTGAAATTCTATAAAAACAGGATCTCACAATCTTTACAATAGGAGCGACATGAAGTCTCTGTGTCTTTTGTCATAAGGTCCTATTCTATTCTAGGTTCAACCGAGAATAATCTGTCAGCAGCTATAAAAACACGAAAACTTCTGGAAAAAAATAGACAAAGAATTACTACTTCTTCAAACATGACATAGGAAATTTATTTATCTAACTTTAGTTATCTCTCTTGAAATTCTAAAAATGCTACTGGCATTTTAGCTCTTGCTAAAAATCGCTTTCGCCTCTATGAAGGTGATGTCTTCTTACTCATGAAATATCCACATGAGTATCTCACACTGTTGACGACAGAGTATCTACCTTTTGAGACACATAAAACACCCATTTCACTGATGAACTTAATACTTGGTTATTGACCCTTGTTCCTATTGTTTCTAGTAAATAATACAATTTATTATTATAAGTATCACAGATGGGGAGCATGAAATCGGATGTATGAGTGACTGAGGGAATGTGGGAAGTTATTTCTGTTGAGTAACAGCCAACTTTTCACCAAAATGTTGTTTTATAGGACAAAGCTAAACTTAATCCACAATGATAGGCAGACATATCTAATGTTCTAAGATAAAGACCAAAGATGTTATAAAAGATAAGTGGATGGGAAAAGAAGTTTGTGGAATACTCGTAATGAATGAGTCACTCTGTGTGTCACCAAGTGAGCTACCTGGCCAGCCCTCAGTCTGTGTTTTAAGTTAACTGAAGAGAACTGGTCACTCCTCACCTAACCTATAGTTACAGAAATAATGAGACTTCTGGTGGTATCAATTCAACATTAGCATATTAGATAATTCTCTAATTTTTTTAGAGTAATCTTTATGTGTGATATTAGGTCTAACTCACCCCCAGAAAGCATTCATTAAAGTCTGTTCTATGTTTTGAGAACGCCTAATAAATATAAGTACTTATTTCGTTAAATTTATTCGATGAACGTATACTGAGCTTACATGGGTACCTAGTATTAATGTGTATTAATGAATATTTAATAAAAAATAAGGATCTATGAACTTCCATGGAATTTTAGACAAAGTTTTGTATACATACGTGTATGAGAATTTTTCTGGAGAGGAGTTTCAGAATTTTCATCAGGATTTCAAAGGGGTTAATAATCCCCATCCCACCTTCCTCCCCTCCCCACCTCTAAAAAATTATAGAACTACTGCTCTCTAGTGACAGAGCTAAGTCAAAAGAAAATACTTGCAGAGCAGGAGACAAGGTTGCTGTCTAAATTGTATTACTTTACGGGTAATGGGGAGATCCCGTTTTTAAAAGTCTATCCCCACTCATCAACCAAGAGTAATTTCATAATCAAATATAAATTCCTTGTTAAAAATGTTTAAAAACCATAAGATTTTTAAAGACATATCAGATATTTTCTGGAAAACAGGTTTTGACTAAAAGGTGACGGAGGACTGAAAGAGATCGCAGGTTCATTGCACTCCTGAGAAAAGGGGAGCAATTTATGCCAAGGGAGATTTATATGAAGGGAGAAGCTGGTCGTGTCCAAAACATATTTAACCTACCCCATAATCTTGCCGAGTACTTAGAGACACAGGCTAGAATGGAGGACAAAACAACACTAGCTGGGGTTAGAGAGGCAGTATACACAGCAGTTGCAAGCAAGAGCTCTGGAGCTGGCCCCTGCCTCAAATCCCAGCTCTAACCAAGTTCCCTGGCTTTGTGAATTTGAGCAAGTTATTTAACCTCTCTGGGCCTCGGTTGCTTCATCTGTAAGATGGAGATGATGGCCCCACTTCACAGGGATGTTGAGAAAAGTAAATGAGTTAATAATACGTGCAAAGATCTTAGTACCATGCCTGGCACAAAGTAAACACTACTGTTACTAGGAGGACTCGGGCTTTTCGCTCCTCCATGTGCATACAAGGATCTGGAAGCTGGTCTCAAGCCCAGCCTTTGTCTATTTCTCCTGGCAGCTGAGTGCACTGTGATGGGCATCCCCAGCGTGACGACAAACCTGTCTGGCTTTGGCTGTTTCATGCAGGAGCACGTGGCTGATCCTACTGCTTACGGTGAGGTTTTTCGAATGCACCCAAGGAGACATGACCTCTAACCAAACAAAGCGCAGGCTCTTTACAGAGCCTACTTCTAAAATTATTCTGATAATTAAACTAATGTTTATATATCTTGTTTAATTAAATGTAGATTGAATTATGTGGTCCATAGATAAGAATGCTATTAATATTAGATGTATCGCCCAGAAGACAAACTGCAAAAGCAGTGCTAAACCTCAACAAATCTTGCTCTTTACATTTTTTCCCCCCACCCTGAATTCTGCCTTGGCTCTCTACTTCCTAGAAGAAATGTTACAATAACCATGGTCTTATGGCACATATATTGGTCATTATATAGAGAGTACATATATTCGTATTATTTTAAAGATCCATGACAAGTTAGCAAAATTTACGTACATTGTTTAAGACAGCAGGAGAATTTGTATATCACCATGTATCTATTCATATTGCCTAGCAGCAGGAGAAGTTTGAATGGGATGGATTCTCTGCCTGTACATTGCCAATTCCCTGGATCTTTTACAGTTGCACTGGGGCTGTTCTCTCTCCTCAGACTAGAGCTATGGTTCTCAGCCCTGGCTGCATGGTGGGAGCACAGGGGAGCCTAAAAAGCACGGATACCCAGGTCCCACCTGAGCAGCCCCATGGAGATTCACTGATCCAGCATATCCCCAGACCACCAGATTCTTTTTCAGTGAGATCTACCTTTTTGGCTGTGCACTGGTGTTGGGTGTAAACCATTAGAAAGAGATCATGGAAGAAATAAAACCTTAGAAGGGAAAAGATAAGGTGGAGGCAATAGCTGAATTGGGGAGTGGATGATGCAAATGGTCTTTGGTAGAACCAAAGGCATAGGGAAAAGAAGAAATGTTTTAAGATCAGCCCTCCTTTTACCTGTGCTTTGGCTTTTGTGCTCCTCAGGAATTTACATTGTTGACAGGCGGTTCCGCTCTCCAGATGACTCTTGCAATCAATTGACTCAGTTTCTCTATGGATTTTGCAAACAGTCACGTCGCCAAAGAATTATCCAGAGAAACCGAACTGAGAGGCTCTCAGATCTTCTGGATTGGAGATACTTAGGCAGAGTAAGGCAGTTTTTGATAAACACAGAGGACCACTTTAAAAATTCCACTGGACTATAAAAGTGTTGATTCTAGTCATAATCTATAAAGTCAATTCAATATTGTAATTGTTAAAATCTCACACACTTTTTAAACTTAATGTGAATTTGCAAACTCCTAAACCCAGTTCTTCACATTTAGTTCGAGTCCATAGTAGCAAGTCCCATCAGGACTTAGAACTAATCTTACGAATTATTCTACTGTCAATGCTTAACTTGATGCATTACAGGTGTGCAAACACATTTTATGAAGATGAGGAAAATTATCAAGAGAGAAGTCCCCACATTGTTTCACTATAGAGAGATAATGTGATCATATTCCTTGACTACAGTGGGGAATGGGAATAGTACTGGTTTTCAAAATGACAAGTACAGAAAATACTTCTATTCAATCATGCCTTAGGTTGATAAATACCCAAGTACTCACATATTTCAGCAAAGGATGATTTAATAATAAATAAATGGACTTTGCCTTCATATGATATATCTGCTTGCATGTTGCTGAACTCTCCTGGCCAGATGATAAATGACACCATTTGCTGAACACTAATGCCAGTGCTCATTATAATCTGGAGGATTAATTTTACTGTCTCCATTTTATAATGAAAACAGAAAGACAAGTCTTTTAGAAGGTGTGTTTCTTACCTAAAATCTGAAGCAGTATTTACACCCAGTTTGACCCTTCAGGCCCCATCTTTTTTCCTTGCCATACTGCTTCTCTGTAGAATGAACCCAGTGTTTTCAGTCATCATAGTGCTGAATTCAGAGTTCAGAATGGCCAGTTCTCCCTCATTTTTTTGTAGTATTACTTTGCCTATGCATTGAAAAGTAATAAAACTACAAATTGTCATTTCTTTCCTGATTCTCAAATTTAGGTGAATAGATTCTTCCACTTAAAAAAAAAATATGTATATATATATATATATACATATACACACATACACACTTCAGAACTAAGAGAATAAAGCCTTATATAATAACTTGGTTATTGAGCTATCTAAATCTTTTTTTTTTTTTAACCTGTGAAATGGTTTTCTATCAACAGTATTACCAGCATGCCCGGCACTTGACGTTAAGCAGAACTTTTCCAGATAAATTCCACATGGAACCTATATCACCACCTACGGTAAATATTTAATATACTGTTTATGTGTTTTGAAAGTTAAATTTCTTATTTATGATAAGTTCTTACAATATCTTTTAATCTGAAGGTAGCTGGGTACAGAAGCTATTATAATATATACTTTTACATACGATGAATCAAAGCAAAGAATAGAGGAACTTACAAAGCAAACTGTCTCAAAGCCCTCGATTCAGGTTGGATGAGAGACAGTCAGCTAATGGCATCGCTGGAGAAGCACCTCCATATTAAAACTGGCTCTGCCTTAATGCTTGAAACTGCTCTGTTAAACACCCATTCTTTTGGAAGTTGTTCAGAAATAAACTGGGCTGCTATAACAGGAAGTGAATTTGCTATCCAAGGAAGTATTCAATTATAGGATGACCAGTTGGCAAGAGTAAGATAGAGCAAATTGGCACGTTCAGGCTGTCCACCTCCTGCAACTTTGTTGAGCAAATCTGAAGGATGACAGAGAGACTGACAACATCGGCAATATCACATGGCAGTTGAAATGAAAGGCTCTGGAGTCATCACAGACTGGTACAAATCTTTGCTCTATCATCTATGTGCTACGTGACCTTGGGCAAGTCATTTGGCCTCTCTACCCCTCAATTTTCTTCTGTAAATGGAAAGAAAAAGTTTGTCAGAGTGTTGTTAAAAGATTAAATGAAATAACATGTACCCGTATGTGTCACCTGGCACATAAGTAAAGGATAGCTGTATATTTAATGAATCTTTCTTGAGCTTGCTGGTACCAGAATCAAAATGGATCAAAGTTTATAGCACCTGAACAGACCACAAAAGATATCTAACTACATTTTTTTCTTAAATATGCATGCATAGTGTTTATGTTATTGAAAACCAAGAAAAGTTGTTATAATGTTTGTGTCTTATTTTGTCTTTGGCAGACAGAAGGATTTAAATATCCCAGGCCTTCCTCAGTACCGCCTTCTCCTTCAGGGTCTCAGGCCTCCAGTCCTCAGAGCAGTGATGTGGAAGATGAAAATGAGGATGAGAGATATGATGAGGAACAGGAGGCTGAAAGGGACCGGTTAAACATCAAGTCACCTTTTTCTCTGAGTCACGTTCCTCATGGGAAGAAAAAGCTGCATGGCGAATACAAGAACTGAATTCCACACTTGCTGAGCAGAGCTCATGTAGTAAGAACATAATGGGAATAATTATCTAAAAGAATGAAAATGCCATATTACAAGGGTTTATTCTCTTCCTAAAAAGTGAAGGAGATTAAGTAAATGGCAATTTTCTAATTTTATTCCAAGTTATTATCCACAACTCTTGTTTCCCCAGTAAATTAAGGCTTGAGGAGGAAGAGTGTTAATGAAAGGGGGAAGACAGGAAATGTTTTTAAAATGGTTAAACAATAAGAATTTTACTGGCGTTTAAATTATCATCATCATAATCCTTTACTTAGTATTTATATGACTTCTATACCCTACCAAACAAGTCCTCCATTTCCCCCCAAAGGATTCTGATATTAGCCATGAATGTGCACTACCCACATACTTTAAATAGCTAGTCTTTACCGATTGTTTTTATTTTCACATACATCAGAACCATGAATTTATATCTCAGAACCATGAATTTATATCTAGCTTTGCAGAGAATCATATCCATAAGTAAATAGCTATCCTAGATGCAGATTTTGATGCATATTAATGCATTTTATGTCACTTTTGAAATGCAGAATTCATATTCAAATTAATGATAGATGTTACCATCTGCACTGTTCCATCTTACTGTAACAATTATTCTATTGTTTAAGTGAAAAAATCTTTCTGAAAATTTGGTCAATCTTCTATAGATGATAAATTCTTACATCCAAATGAATAAATACATCAATACTTAATGATTTAACTTTTATTGATAATGTCTTATTTAAGAATCTTTTAGACATTTAAATAACATGTATAAAGCATGTTAAGCATGTAAAGCACCTATCACGAGTAATGCCTAATGAAGAATAGCATTTAAAGCAATCTTTTTTGAAAAAAATTAGAGAGAGAGCATCCACTTGGTTATAATAAGGACAATGTCTCTAACATATTCTGTGATGTGCTTAGAGACATAGTTGAATGATTATAATTAAGCAGAACTGTTTTAAATGCAGTTAAATCTAAATTAGCAAGACAAACAAACAAAGAAAAAAACACCACCAAAGCCAAAAAAAAAAAAAAATACCCAAAACATTCACTCTTGGATTGTTTTTTTCATAACTGAGTAGCCATTCACAGTGTGTTCCATCTAGCTCACAGGGAATACCTTGATTGACATATCGATTGGCCTTGGTCTGTAGAGGCTCTAAAAAAGTTTTGGTTTTCTCAGTGCTGGATTGTTAATGGCAACAATGACAGAGTAACAGCAACAATGTATCAGATGGTTCAAGACCATTGAAAAAATGTAATCCAGCTCTCCTATTGCCCTATCAACCAGGAAAAAGCAGAAGTGTGCTGAATACAAGCACCAAATCATGCCAAATGGAATACAGTTGCAAATTCACCTTATGCAGAGATTCGGGAAGAAAGAAAATAAATTACCTACAGTCTAACCTTTGACAAATGCCTGGTGGGTGCCAATTAACCTAGCATCTTCAGAACAATTTTAAAAACTCTGCACTGAAAAGCAGAAAAAATATGAGATGGATTTATATTGTAGACTCATTTGCTGAAGTACCAGAAAGATCTCATAACAAAAGGGGAGTTCACTGTTACAATAACCATGAAAATGTATTCCTATTAAATTAGCACAATGTGTGTGTTCAAATGATACTATTGATTGGGAATTTGTTGGTCTACTGTTACTGAAAGCATGAGCTATACAGTAAAATACCTCAATATAAAACTTTAAAATTTAAGTGCTTTTGTTCAACGAAAGAATAGTTTTATGATGAGGAATGCGTACCCATGATAATACACATGGAAATTAACTGACTTGCGACCACCTGGTTTTGAGTGGCATATGTAGGAATCAGAGTTTCTACCCTGCACTCAGTCTCCTTTTCAGACACCTGCAGCCTGTTGACTCCAACACTCTGCTCCAGTCATTTATTTATCCTTTCCGCAAGACTAACAAAGCCTGGTGAGGTGAAATAAATAGGATTGTTAGTAGATGACTCTGGGTCTAGCACAGTGCCTTGTACAGACTAGTTGCATAAATACACGGTCTTATCCGGAGAAATGGAGATATAAAAAAATTCATGCTTTTTAAGAATGTATATGTACTTGTAAGTTGGGGGACAGGAACTATAGAAAATAGTGTGTAGTACCTGATCAGCCGACAGCAAGACTTTTTAAGTGAATTGGACCTCCTGCTATGGTCTGAATGTTTGTGTCTGCCCCTCCTCTCCCTTCACATGTTGAACTTCTCACTTCCAATGTGATGGTATTAGGAGGTGGGGCCTTTGGGAGGTGATTAGGTCTTGAGGACAGAGCCCTTATCAGTGAGATCAGTGTCCTTATGAAAGAGGCCCCAGAGAGCTGCCTTGACCCTTCCACCATGTGAGGACACAGGAAGAAAATGCCATCTATGAGAAAGCAGGCCCT
This sequence comes from Cynocephalus volans, assembly GCF_027409185.1. NCBI lineage: Eukaryota > Metazoa > Chordata > Mammalia > Dermoptera > Cynocephalidae > Cynocephalus > Cynocephalus volans. Next base: position 91,665,817 of record NC_084471.1, read on the forward strand.
CCCCAGACATGATTCTGCCAGCACCTTGATCTTGGACTTCCCAGCCTCTAGAACTGTGAGAAATCAATTTCTGTTGTTGACGAGACACCCAGTCTATGGCATTTTGTTTCGGCAGCCTAAGCTGACCAAGACATCACCCTTCCTTCCACGGTAAGAGTTACGGTGAACAGAGCTGGTTTTACATATCCAGATGAGAATATAAAATATTACAAGTTCTATACTAATAGTTTTCCAGGATACAAGGAATAGGGAGGAGGGGTCAAGTCTACTTGGGGACGTCCAAAGAGGCTCCACAGGATGAGCCCAAATTTCTATGAATAATGCGGGTGATACAATTGCCTACTTCACTTGGTGGCTGTGAGGATCTAATCAAATTAGAAATGAACTCTTCCTAAAGGAATTTACAGTCCAGTATGAAGAGACTGGACTGTATGAAGTTATTTTCCCAATTTCCTTTTCTCTTGAGACCAAGGTTGATAGGATATATTTCTATTTATCATAATCAGGTAAAGAAGAAATGAGAGGTGGAGGCTGATTTGAAGAATCCAGGCTCTCTTTACCCTCTCTCCTCTCTCAGAATCACAATGGTGGTGTGGGGGTGGGGGAGAGGAGGCACCTATCAATAAACCCAGGGAAACAAAGAATAACTGAGAGCCCAGGATGGAGGCCAGATAGCCACCGAGGAGGTAAGATTTGAGGCACAGAGAGAAAGGGAAACTAGACCTGTACGGAAAGTGGCTGAAAGTCATATCTGGAGGCCGGGGGATTCTAGTACATGTATATACATTGAAGGCAGCAATTTCCCAATTTTAAAACACAAGCCATACAATGTGAATGTTTTTTGATTTCTGATAACTTATTTCTGTTTTAAAAAAGATAGAAATAAAGAGAATTGCAAAAAACACCGTAAGAGAGTTTAGAAAGTTGTAGTAAACTGGGGAGAGGGACCTTTCTAATTAGTCAGAACATTTGTATGGCTGGACATTCAAGGAATTTGAGCACAGTACTTATAATACTTAGAGCTATATTTTCATAGCTTTGGTCATTTAGACAGTTTTTAAAACTCTGTTTTAGTATGAAATAATTGGAATTGTTCTGGTTAGTTGTGGAAAGAATTATTTCATAAGACAGATGTTAAAAGTGTTCTTGGAACAGACACACTATTTAAATAGCCAATGTGTACCAGTTTACATTGAAGAGTAAATAATTCTCAATAAATAGTAAGTCCACATTAAAATCAAATCATAATTAATGACAGGTGCCTAGTATAATGCCATATAGATTTTTTTAATGCTTGCATATTATTTTTTGACAGATCAAAATTACATTAACTTGAATTTAGTTTCATGATTCAATTATGAAACAAGATACAGACAAAGCTTATAAGCAAGTTTTGATTACTTAAGACAGTGAAATTGTAATTCCAAATTACAGAGACATTCACATAAAGATATTCTTTGGCTACTAAATAACAGCTATATACTGATGACAATAACAATTAACAAAACTTTTATGACATTTATCAGTAACAACTCTGAATTAATTAGCTAAAAAATAATTAACATGATGGTCATATTGTAATTCCAGATAAATAATCACGCTTGCTGTAAGGGTGTGTGTGTGTGTTCAGATGGTATTAAACCTAAGTTGACTTTGAAAAGGAGTAAGTTAGATATATCACTATGTATTTATGTTGTCAGGGTGCCTTTACGTAATGTTATGTTGTCAAATAAAGCGTAGAGCTCCAGGCAATTAGAGTAAGCAGAGTATTTGATTCTGTTGAAGCTGTTTAGTCATGGAAAATGGGTTATTGCTAAAAAACTGGTTTGTTCTATTTGTATGATATATGTACAAGCAGGGTGTTTCCATCTTCTTATTTCCCAGTAGCTTTTAGATCCATGTTTCTAAAGTGAATTCAGCGAGATCTACAAAGAGCACAAGGGGAATCCCAGCTGTGGGTCATCAGCAAACCTTCCACTGGCTCCAGCCTCGCCAATTGTCCCCCCTCTCAGCAACCACACCAAGTGTTCTTATCTCAGGGCTTCTTTCTTCTTCCTAGTCATCCCCTTGCCATTTCCCTTATTAACAACTTCTCTCTCCTGGATGAACTATAGAGAGTCACACTCTCCTCTTTCCCATCTTGCCATCCTCCCGCCCCTTGGGTACCATCCAAGGAAACAGAGAGGGAGAACTGCTGCTGAGTGATGAATGAAACAAAGTAGGTGATGGAATAAAAAAAAAACAAAAGTCAAGATGAGTACTGGTATAACAAAAGGAAAGAGCACTTTAGAGTTTTCAGCCTTAGCATTATAAATGCTCTACAAAATTCCAGAGTAAGACACAAGGTGATCTAAATGGGACCCAAAGCAATGAAAGAAGGCGATGATGTTCTCAGTTAAGAACTTTACACATCTTTTGCTTCTGAAAGAATACAACTAGCTGTGCATTTTCCTAAGATTACAAGTGGAGTAAAAAGGGTCACATGGTTCATGTTTTTAACAAGAATGGAAATATAATTAAACAGAATCTGGTATATTGTCATCAGTTCAGTAGATTGTCTTCCAGAAAGCTGGTTTAATCAAAGTTTCCTTCTCCATCTGTAAAAAAAATAAAATAAAATAAAAATAAATTACTTAAAATAAACACACATTCTGTGTTTTAAAAGAGGAAAAAGCAAGATGAAGAGAACCTCAGGGAATAAACATTTAGCCCCCTAAGTTATGTTAATTCATGGACTCTGCTATTGAAAAATCTAAAAAATACTTGGATTTTGATTTCTTTGGTTTTCAAATTTATCCCCTCAGCTTGGGACACATTGGAGAATTCATATTTTACAACTGAATCTCTGTAATGAATGAAACCACAACATGGTATGTTTGCTAGGTATCTGAAAGGGCCATGTGTCTTGCCCTGATAAATATTCCTCATGTCTAAAACACCCACCATTACAACCACTCACTTGCATCAAAGCACTGTCTCTACATTTCCTATTAAAAAGTGTCTTACTTGGGAAAGATGACATAGGAAAATATTTTTAAATATCCCTTTATTAGGTGAGTTAATAATATTAGGTGAGAGTTCCGGGGAGGAAATGAGACAAAAAGAAGGGACTCGTGTTAGCTGGGTGGAATTGTGAAACTTAAGAGCACGAGGTATCACATCTGGGGTGGGGTACCTAAGGAGTCAGGCAATAGCAGGTTCCTGGGACTCTAAAAGTAGGGTAGAAGGGCTAAAACCTTCAACGGGGTAGGAAGAAGGAGTGGCCAGACACAAAATGCATCTCCCAATTTTCTCTATGGTCACTGTAGATAAAACCACATTCCCTCAGTTAGTTACAATATAATTTGAATGTCTGGGTTACATCTTAAACAGAATTGCTAGCACATTTTGAAATATTGCAGATAATGGGCTGCTCTGTTAGGGAAGGAAAACACACACACACACACACACACACACACACACAACCAGAAAGGCACCCCTTTATAAATTCTGCTAAAATTAAAATTCACTATGTAAAATGAGAGCCTTCCAAATAATATCTAGGGACTTTAGAATACAAATACTAAAGTAGACTAGAGATTAAGATATCATATAAGAATCCAAAACTTTTTATCAATTTAGACTAATAAAATTTTTTTTCCTTATTTTATCTTCAGAAACAAGTCACTTAGAAAACTTTAATCATTAAAAAATTACATTTATTTTCCAAAAAGATTTGAAATGGGGACCAATAATCACCTCCTTCCCTACAATTGCTAATGTAGCTCTTTCTTGTCCCTTCTAGCTCACTTTCCTTTCTGGCTCTGCACATCTTCCCAACAATCAAATCTGAAACTTCACTATCCACCAATCTCCATCAGAGATTTCTTACTGACTTCAAAAATCAGTGTTCCAAATCTTGAATTAAAAAAAGATTACCTTGGATACAGCATCCTCTACCCATACATAATTCAGCTATTTCTCCCCTTTTCATGGTATGAGTTCTGAGGGCCATGCCAGCTCTTCAGTACCTAGTATCTGCTTTCTTTTAACTCTGAAGCTTACTTTCTGATACCAAATTCCTTCTAAACAGGGTTTTGGATAGGGTACGGCAGCAGCAATTGTGTTGCTAGATGGGCCCTGAGGGGAAGTCTTGTGAACCACTGTTTAATGTCCCCTGAGTTCTCTCCTTCTGTTTGACGCTTCTGGTCACTTCCTTCTTGAAACTTTCCACCCTTGACTTCTGGGCTACTCTTACATTTCTGCCTGCTCCTTCACCAATACTGTTTTCCCCATTTTCCCTTGATTTTGGGGTGTTTTCCAAGGCAAATCTTTTATTGTCTGCCTTTCTCCCACTACATCTAAGCCCCAGGAGGAATTTCCATTTTCATGGTTTCAGCCTTTATTAAATGGCTCTGAATTCCCAGTGGTTGTTCCCAAACCTGACCAACCTTCAGAATAACATGGGGGAACTTCTTAAGGATACAGATTCTAGGTCCTCAGTCAGGTAGTACAGAATCAGGATCTCTGGGCCTAAGGCCAAAAAAAAAAAAAAAAAAATCTGTATTTCTCAGTAAGCTCTGCACGTGACTCTGATATAGACGGTCCACTGATGGAAAGTGGGGAACCACTGACCTATGCGCCTTTATTCACTAGAATGTCTCTGTCACCTTGAACTGAACCCTTCTCCATATCCACAGAAATGTTTCTTTTTATCAGCATCACTATTTTAAACTCTCACACACAACACTTTAAAAATGTGTGTGACTTTGGATTCTCTTTTATATCTTTAGCGAATAGTTATCTCATCTTAACTCATCTTCTTTCCTCTCTGCCTCGGAGTTGAGTCTCTCCATCCATTCCTGCTGACTCACTGGACCTCATCCTTTCACTCCTGTATTATTTCCTTGTTTCTTGCTGGTTCCCCCCTCCAGCCTTTCCTCTTCCATTTTATCCATTTGAAAGGAGGTATGGCACAGTTGAAAGAGCTGTAGCATCACACAGACCTGAGTTAAAATCCCAGTATTTATCACTTCTTACTATTTGCATGACCTTAAGAAAGTAAATACACCTCCTGGAGACTCAGTTTTCTGAGCCATAAAGATTAGCAATAATCTCTGACACATAGTAGGTGGTCACGTTTTGTAGTGATTGTTATTGCTCTTACTGTAACTCTACATATCATAACTCAACTCATTTTCCTTCACCATGTCATCTCTGCTGAAAACCGTAGTTCATCTTATTCATCCTTGAATAAAGAACAAGTTACCTGCTATATACATGCCAGTTGTACTATGTACCTGCTATGCGATGAGGGGCAAGTTACTTAATCTTTCTATGCCTCTATTTCCTCACCTGTAAAATGTGGATAAGAGTGCTACCTCCTAGCGTTATTGGGAAGATTAGATGTACATATCCATATCAAGTGCTTAGAACAGTGCCTGGACCATGGTAACATAGTAAGCACTCAACCACTATTAGCTAGTAGTCATGGTAGTAGCCGTAGCACAGTAGTAGTAACAGCTCTATTATAAGCACTTCGATGTTCTGTCATTCCACTGACTGCCACCCTATCGTTCCACTGCAAAGGTTATCCTCAGGCCCGTGTTTGCTCAATCTGCTTACTTTTCTGCCTTCCACACTGCATGGCTGTGTGATATTTATGAAATATCATAAATGCATATTTAGTGAATTAAGTATTACAATCCTTTCCACGCTCAAGTTAGCCTTGGCCTTGCTCTGATTTCAAAAAACCTTTTTATCTCACTCTCTTCCACTTGCCTCTCACAGGCATTTTTTCAAAAGAAAGCCAAAGCTTGAAGCCAAATAGTGTCTTCTTCTGTTCTCTTTCCTTCTCCTATATGGCCCATCCAGTACTAGGCTCAGAGCACACAAGTTTTCTCCAAAAGCACAGATGTCAGAGACCTAGGCCAGCAGTGTGTGCTTTCACCACCAGAACACTCACTATTATATATTTTCTACACATTTTAAAACTTAAATTATGCATAAATATGGTATCATTACATTTTTAAGAGGGAAAATTTTAGGTCTACTTATTATGCTTTGATGACTTCTATTCTTAGTAGTAATAAGAATTATATACCTTGTTTCATTGGGTTCTTATAAAGACCCTGCACGTGAGTGTCTTCACACCATTACTGTATCGATAATGATACTAAGGCTTAGGGTCACCCAGTTAGTAAAGCAGCAGAGACAGGATTTAAACCCAGGTCTGTTAGACTCCAAAGACCTGATTGATCCATTACCGTGATGCCTTAATTCAACCAGTAACTTTAATAGTACATGGACAGAGTGCCTCTATTTGAAGATTACATCTAATCCTAGTATGGAAGAAGCTATACAGCATAGTAAAAGTCATATAGGTTTAGAATCAGAACTGGCCCATATCTATCAGGGTGAACCACATGAAAGTGCTGTGTTTGTAAGTAAAAACATGGTTAATTTTTAGCAATTTCATATGGTTTAACCTTTAATTGTGAGCAATTGGATTTGGGATTAAATTTTAATCTTTTTCAGCCTCAGATTTTTTCAAGTTTATTAAATAATGAAGTTGGACTTTGACCTCTTTTAAAGAGTTCTAAGAGAAATAAAGGTTACAATTGGCTATGGATTGGGAATTTCATATAAAATTGCCCAGTCTCACCAGGGAAATGTTTTTACATTCTCGGAACTCACTTTAATGAGAAATGTACTGGCCTTTATGGAATAAACATCTCTGTGAATTTCTGGAGGGGGGCTGCACTCCACACAGAATCCCAGAAGTAAGCACAGCTTCCCTGTTCTGCAGCTGAAAAAAGGTCGCTATACTTGTACCTTTTGTGGTTTCTGCAAGGAAGCCAGTAATAGGGCTGCTGCTTCTGGGAGAGTTCGTAGTTGGAGTTTTGGGCTTCGTCTTTCTGGAGAAACAAAAATGTATACAGATTCTATCCGCTTTTAAATATTCATATAGATAAATCCTATTCAAATATGCTATAAATACTAGAAAAAAAAATGTGAAATAGATTTTTGATCCCCAAACCAAGGGCTCTTTACATAGAAGACTGATTTTTACAAATTGAAATATTTCATGCTTCCTTTGGAAATGACTTGCAATTGGTTATGTTGTGTTTACACGCAAGGTATGGAAGAGCATTTTAAACTATATATTAAAGAGAATTTCATGAAAGCAAGGAAGATAAAGTGCCCATGAGAAGTTTTCTCCTTCACAGCTTAAAACTGTCTGGGCAGAAAGGTTCTGATGTGATCCTGCTTGAAGCCCGTGCTAGTCCCTCCCTTCTCCCTTCCAAAGCAGTGTGACATGATCTGCACTCTTGGCCACCTCACACAATTACTCGTTTGAAGGAATATCCACTAAATATTTAAAGTCATTTCAAATCTAAATTGACAGAAGACAAACTGTCCTGATTCAACACAAGCAATGATTTTTTATTTGGGTTTAACGGAAGTGGGAAAACAAATCTTACCCTCATAAGTAAATAAGTTTAATCACATGGCAAGCTTAAAGAAGCTCAGTAAGAATTTGTTAAGCACCTACTATGTGCTCAACACCATGTTTGGTATTTTTCAGAATAAGAATACTTTTTGTTGTTAGCATGTCAATCCTTATAATTTTACAAAAATTGATTGCATTGTCATTTTTCAATCCAATGGAATGGAAGGGTTTATCATAAAAAATAACAGTCCTTGACCTCATTCCTGATGGCCTCCACTTAACATTTTCGGTTTGGAACTCTTTGATACCTCTTTCTAGTAATAATAGAAAGAGGTATACATTTGAAGTTCCTAGGTAATCACCATTTCATAATGATAATAGCGTTTAAGAGGAAACCGAGGAAAGGTCCTGCCGTAAACGCACAGGTGCATTTCCAGAAGCAGGTGCACAGTTCTTTCTACCCCTTTTTTTACTCTTCTGAGCGGAACCTCAGGCCTTGCTCGTCCCCAGATACCTAACTCCCCCGGGGACCTCTGCACACCCATACGGCCCCGAGGGCCTCTGTCGCCCCTGCCCGGGTCAGTGCGGGGCTGGACGTCGCGTCCCCCAGCTCCCGCCCCCGTCATCCTGCCGCTGCTGCCAACCTGGCTCCACCCGGGCCGCCTGTCCGTCCTGCTCCCTTGGTCACTCACCCAGCGGTGGCCGGTCGGAGAGGTCCTTCCTCCGGCTCTGGTTGGAGATGAAGCGGCGCCCCTCTGCAAAGGCGAGACACGGGGCTCAGTGCCCGCCCGGCCCGGACAGTCAGGGCTCGAACCACGGCCGCTCGGCCCAGCGCCGTGCCCAGGCCGGGAGGTGGTGGTGGCGGTGGCGGTGGCGGGTGCTCCGGGTCAGGGTCACTTCATGCTGCGGGATACTGAGGGCAATGCCGGGGCGAGCCGGGCGCCCCGCACCTGCCAGATGCCACAGAGGCGCTTTGGAGTGGAGGTCGCGTTCCCTAGCCAGTGCCACGCGTCCCAGGCAACCCCAGAGTCCCCATTTGCGCCAAGAAACAGCCCCCCTCAGAGTTTAGGACGGAGGATTTCTACTGATCCGGGAGCCTTCCCCTCCCACCCCCACCTACCAGTCTCTTTTTCTTGATTAACTGAGACCAGGGCGGCTCAGTTATTAAAGGGAACAATCTCGATGTCATTCCCCGCAGCACTCGGTCTCTCTGTTCGTGGATTCATGCACCCCCGAGGGTCTTCCGATGGCCGAAGAATCAAGAATTTGGAACTTACGTGCCCCCTTCAGGTAGAGCATAGCTTGCGGCGTCCAGTTCCTCCTCTCAAGCAGTCTCTACAACCCGGAGAGAAGAGCAGTTAAAAACACATTGCACCTTAGTCCTCTATTAGAGAAAAAGAGAAAGGAAATAGAAAGAGCAGAGAGTGGGCACACAGAGCGCATTGAGGAGCCCCGTGCTCTGCATTTGGTTACCTGCGGAGCGCTGCTGGAGTTGCCCAGGAAAGAAAACACCAGGAGAAGAGCCAAGGTTGTTGCTGCCAGACTTCTGAGTCCCTACACGAAATAACCAACCAGAGAGTTATTTCTGTGCCCATGGGATCTTCTGCTTCCTACCTTGATGCCTGGACAGTGACAAACTCCTTACTCCTTGCTATGTTGTGTTTGAATACCCAGCATAGGGAGGTGTTGCCCCAGTCTGCCTTCTAGTTAATCCTCAGAGTCCACTTTTAAAAAGTATTTAGAAATACTTTCTTTCATTATCTCACCCAAACGAGGAATTGGGGGAATGAGTTTTTTTCTTAGGAAAAATCAAATGATTCTGCTATTTATTAGGCATAGTGTTCAAATATTCTTCAGCTTCTGAAATGCTTATTAAATGCAAAATAAGTTAAAAGCTATAAAGCTTTTTATAAAATAGCTAAAAAGTCTCAGCGAATAACAGCTTTACTTACCTTCATGTTCTGCTCTTTTCCAGAACCTTGCAATAACTACAGCTTTACCTGAGAGTTTCCTAATCTTGCTTTGAACTTGGTGCTTTTAAAATCTTAGTGTCAAGAGCCCCTCCTCATCTGCAGTAGAGTTGGGGAGTCCACAGGGACATCTTGTCTGTCTTTGAGACTGAGAGAATCTGATGACTCCTCCAGAGAGATTCAATTGCGGGAAGCTGAGGAATGACTGATGGGTGGACATCATTTGTTTAGATCACATCAGCCAGGAGACATTCTGAATGTATAAGCATCATTGTCTTTGCTTTTTCTGCTAGCTGTCTGAAGCATTTTATTATTATTATTATTAATGAAAATGGTCAATAGTCCAGGGCAGAATCAAAAATCAATGACTAAAGTAAGAAAACTGGTCTTGGGTAATTAGCTATCAAGCTATCACTGATGGCTAAAGATCAATCATGTGGGTAGAAATGAAAAGGTTAAGTAATCTCAATGGCATTTGACATTACTCATTCACTTAATTATTCATCCATTCAATTATTTATTAAACGCCTACTACATGTCAGACAATCCTCTTTTTAGTTCAAGTGACACAGCCATGCACTAAAAAGACATGGTCTGTCCTTTGATCAAGCTTACCTTCTAGCTCTAAACTGGTAAACAGGTAAATAAGGTAATTAGAGAATGTTTTAAATTATTAAGTAAAAGTAAGCAAGATGATGTGATACGATAAGTAGTGGGCTACTTTAGAGAAGGTAAAAATTAAGGGGAGTCTTGAAGGATAAGGTGGAGTCAGATATGGGGTAAGCTGGGTTGGGAATTTTTATTTCAGGCATTCTCAGCAGAAGAAAGAGAATCAAAAACCTTGGGACACTAAAGAGTTTGACTTGTCTGGGGAATAGGAAGGGGAACAATGGAGACAAAGCTGTGTGGGTCACAGAGGAAAGCACTTTGAAATGAGGTTGGAGAGAAAGAAATGGGCCAGTTCATACAGAAATGTGGTTATTAGCCAAAGACTAGGGTGGTACCAGCAGGAAATTGAGAGCTGTAAAGAAATTTGGAATACATGTTAGGAGCAGAAAATATAGTACTTGTAAATAAATGGGATATGAGAGTATGTGAAAAAATAACTCAAGAATGATTCTTAGGTTTTTGGCTTAAACAGGTAAATGATGAAGCAATTTATTGAAATTGGAGACTCAAGAAATCAGCGAAAAGAGAGAAATTAAGAGATGGCTTATGGATTTATTAAAAGAAAAATGTATATTAGACATCCAAGTAGAAGTATAAAATAGGCAGTTGAAATGCAAAACTCTATAAAGCTCAGCAGAGGTCACCAGCCTATAGATTTTTTTTTTTTTTAAGGCAGATATGATCAGCTTTAAGAATTTTAAGAATTCTAAAAATGGTAAGGCAGGAAAAAGACTGGGATTGAATAAGAACACATAAGGAGTGAATGGAGCTAAAGAAGAGAGGCAGGAAGAGAACTAGGAAAACAAACATACATACAGAGAATGAGCAGAGGAAAACCAGAAAAAGAGATTGAGGTAGAACAATCAGAAAAGAGAGATTCCCCGGGATCCTGATACCATGGCAGCCAAGAGAATATCCAGCAATAATGAGAGGTCAAGCAGGGTTAGGTCCAAGAGGTACCCACTGAGTTTGGAAACACACTTTTTGAGGATAGAAGCAAGATTGGAATGGGTTGAATAGTGAATAGGTTATGAGGAAATGAAGCCAAGTGTGGACCTTTTTTAGAAATGTCACAAAAGGGGGGAAAGAAAATGTGGGGAATTTTTAAAAAGATATTGAGGGTGGTAGAGATTTGTTATTCATTTTTGGCCTTCTGGTAACATCTGAACCCTTTCATTTTTAGGAAATTCCTGAAATTCCCTAAATATCAGTTAAGGATCTTGCTGGGAGTCGGAGTCTTCCTTCTACTGCACAGCTGAAAGTTCCAGATACTCGCTTTTGCAGCCTCCCTACGAGGTAAAGTGTGGGCCCACAACACAGTCTTCACTAATCAGATATACGTGCTCAGATGGGGCACCTGCAGCCGGATGGTGGAAGAGCACCCTGGTGAAGCAGTGGTCGAAGTAAGACTGAGTTTCTGGAGCAATACTGGTTATAGCGCTAGTGGAAGATTCCAGCACCCAGTGCTAGAGGTGGTGGTAGTGCCAGGTGCTGTGTCCTTTTAATAAAGTTGTCTTTTGCTTAAATCAGCCAGGTTTGTTGGTTTCTGTTGATGACAACTAAGAAACCATTTCTAAGACATGTATGCTGATGGAAATGATCAGTAGAGAAGGAGAAATCGGTAATGCAGAAGAAAAATAACAGAAAAAGAAAATTCTTAGGAGGGAAAAGGGATAGGATCCAAAGCATATCAATATGTAGTTGAAACAGCTATATACATAAGCAGATATTAAACAAAGACCCGGGTACCCACCATATGCTAAGTTTTCATGGATGAAAGAGATGATCCTTGTCAGCCCATTCAGGCTGCTGTAACAAAATACAACAGACTGGGTAGCCTGTAAATGACGGAAATTCATTACTCAGTTTTGAAAACTGGGAAGTCCACAATCAAGGTACAGGCATGTCAGGTTCCGGTGAGGCCCTCTTCTGGACTGCAAACTGCTGATGGCTTCTCTGCTGTGTCCTCATATGGTGGAAAGGGCAAATAAGCTTTCCGGGGCCCTTTCATAAGGGCACTAATCCCATTCATGAGGGCTTCACCCTCATGACCCAGTCACCTCCCAAAAGTCCCACCTCTCAATACCATCACTTTGGGAATTAGGATTTTAAAATATGAATTTAGGGGGGCAAGAAACATTTAGACCATAGCATTCCTTTTCTTCTATGTTATGGCAGTGCTTCCCTGGCATTATGGGAATCTTGTTAAAATGCAGATTCTGACTCAGTACAGCTAGGGTGGGGCCTGAAATTCTGCATTTCTCATAAACTCCCAGGTGATGCTGATAGATGTTACTGGCCCTTGGACATTTTGAGCAGCAAAGCTTTAGGGGATATAAGGAGTGGTGAAAACTAAACCCTATAGTCTGCATGGCTGGGAGAATGGCTAGAAATAGAGATATTAGGGGGTTTGGGAAGAGAATAGATAAGTTTCCTTTGGGAATGGAGTTTGAGGGGCTGATGCTATCTATCTGCAAATACATGGAAAAGAGAGATTAGAAGGTGGGTTCTTGATATTTACACTTGACGGTTATGTCCAGACAGGGAAATTGAGGTTAATAAATTAGAATGGAATATAGAACTATTTACTCCCTTTAAGGAATAAGTAAAGAAAGAATGAGCTAGATGCATTAGTGTAGTGTTTTATTTCCACTGCCTTAGGAAAGGAGAAAAATAAAAATTAAGGACTAAAAGGTAAACAACAAAATTGGGTCAAATTTTAATACTACCTCAAATATTAGATTTTAGGATTTTAATCCCCAAAGATTATATCAACTACCTCCAGAAAAGAACAATAAAATAAATAAAATATGCTGTATTTATGTTTAAAATGAAGTCATAAGTGAAACCCAATTTCTAGATTACCTAACAAGCAAAACACCTTTCTCTTCTCCCCAGGTCAAAAATTCATAAAGGTTTTAGGAAGAAGGACAGGAAAGTGATTCTCCAGTAAAATGTGTTGTGAAATTGCAATTTTAAGGGAAAATAAATAAATGCGCTTTGTTTATAGTAGTCAAGCTAGTGAATTCACAAGCAGATGTTTTACGTCAAAGCTGCCATTTTCAGTTTAGTATGCACAAATGAAGAGAATGGATTTGACATGTTATCGATATTCAAGTCTTATCACAAGAGCAGGATGCCAGAATGTGTTTCTTCTAAAGGGATTTTCAAAGGACACTGGCTCCCAATAAAATGCATTTGTTAAATCACAGAAGTTTTAAGAATTTTACAGGTCTAAACCAAGAGATGTGCTAAGCTATCTGGTAAAAATAGATGATGGGTAAAACCATTGAATTTTATTCTGCTGACAGTACGACCAGACAGTGGCTGTTGAACAAATTGACTCCTAAACCTTTTTTTTTTTTTTTTTTTTCCCGTGACCGGCACTCAGCCAGTGAGTGCACCGGTCATTCCTATATAGGATCCGAACCCGCGGCGGGAGCGTCGCTGCGCTCCCAGCGCAGCACTCTACCGAGTGTGCCACGGGCTCGGCCCTCCTAAACCTTTTTTAAAGGTACATTCAGTGGAAATCATTTTGCCTTCATTGATATTATCTAGATTCTTGTAGTTGACAATGGGGTGCCCAGACCCCATTTAAATAATAATCACCTGTCGCTGGTTAAAAGGCATTCTTTGTGTTCACATGGAAAACAGCTGCTCCCTTGGATAAGGTCAACTGGACAATATGGCTATTATGGTACCAAAATACCCAAATTACTTATTTGGTGACAGAATAGAATGGGTTTGGGTGGGTTTAGTATGAATGAGAATATGAGTTCAATTTTCTACACTGGCTTTATTGTCTGCCTATGTCAGTCTGCTTGGACCAGTTGTCTAACAAACAGGTGGAAGAAGGCATTTCCCCAAAGGGCTACCCATTTTAGGAGGGGCTTTAGGGGCATTAAGAAGACCTGCTATCCAAAATTAAATTCCTCATTCATTGGCCAATATCTTTACCCACTCTTGCTTCTACTTAAGGCCTTTGATTCCCAGTGAACTCACACCCTGGGATACATATAGAAGGAGGAAGGAGAGAATATGAAAATATTGGTTTTCTGAGGAGAGATAAGAGAATTATTATCTAGGGAGTTGAGGTAGATTGAAAAGTGAACGGGAAGGCTAAAGTTTCCTATTTCACACTATTACCTGGGTTAGGATATTTTAACACTCGTTTCAAAAATGACTGAGCACAGTGCATGTGAATTAATGTGCAGCCACCATTACTACATGGCTGCTTGCTAATGGTGGACTAGAGTATGATATGCAAGAACAGCACAAAGATACAGGACAAATACAGTGTTTTGGATAAAGATGCAAGCATCAAAACGCTAACACTGATAACTCTTTGGAAAGGCTGAGCCTTATAAACATTGGTAGCTCAGAGACATGATCCAATAATTGTGTAATGCGAATTGGTTGAACAGTAGCTGTTGTCAGGTCTGATCACCAAAGGAAGGTGGGGCAGTCAGTGGTTCTACTTCTAATCCAGGTCCTTGAGCCAGAAATACTCTCAGAACTATAATACCTATTATTTTCATAACACTTTAATTTTGACAAAGCGCTTTTACATCTTTTTTTTAAAAATTCAATCTTCATAATGAAGTTATGCAGTAGATACTGGGTTTCACTATGAGCAAATGCAGAGAATTTGACTTGACATGACAACGAGTGGTGGAGTTAGTGTTTTATCACTAAGACCAGTACTTTTACTCCCTGAACTCATGGCTGCCTCACAGAATCAAAGATGTCACAGCAGAAAGTTCTTCATCAGGGATTTGATTACCCAATATTATCAGCACCGTCCACACATGGGAGAGACTGTTGTGCAAGTGACCCCTCTTGTTGCAGGGTATTATTCCCGGTTTTCTTATCTAGGGAATAAGTTCATTTCATAATTTTCTCCTTGGGATAGTTCTACTTCATAATAGCAACTCCAATTACAAAGCCACCATCTTGAAAAAGGAAAAAACCAACAAACTTGCCTTTTCATTTTATATTGGAAGGAACTTGAGAATCAGTCTCATACCAGCGTCAAAATGTTAGCAGTAGCTTCTGGGTCTCCCCAGCAGCCTTCCTTTTCTAGTGAAGGGCAGCCAATCTGTAGGCATAGTCTTTATCCTGTATCTATGATTCCTCCTCTCTCCATTGACAAGCTGCTGGGTGCAGCAAAGTGTTTCTCAAGTCATAAGAAATGTGAAGCAGAAAGGTAGAGAATTCTGCAGGGACCAGATCATTAGATTCAACTTTATGGCTGATAGAAACCTCCTGCTTCCATGAGGCTGATCATATGAGGGACGATCAGTGAGGACAGCACCAGAAGAGCTGGAAGAATTCACTTTCATTTACTCAGCCAACTACTAGATGCCAGGAACTGGACATTCAAATAGAAGAAGAGACCTTGAACCTCAAGAATCTTTTCCATAACCCAATAAACACAAAACAAGTAGAAACTTCTAGGAGAGGACAAGGATGGACCAACCATTTTGGCCTAGTTGGTTCAGGAAAGATACAATAGAAGTGACGTTTTAATTAGGCCTTGAGAGCTGAGTAAAGGCAAGGTAGTGGAAAAACATGTCAGTCGGTGAAAAACTTCAGACATGCTACTTTTTTTTTTTTTAAATTTGACACCAATTTTAATCTAAATCACTTTTTGGACAGATTGCTTTCTTTTTTTTTTTTTTCCTATTTTTTAAAGTTTATTATTATTTTTTACATTCTAAGATACTGTTGCAGAGCAGTTGGTGGGGAGGGGTAGAAAGAGGGTGGTGGTTGAGGCCCGTGGCACCCCCCTCATTCCTGCAGGGGAGACCAGGGGGCTTCCAGTGGTGGCTCCATTGGTCATTGCTGGGCTGGGTGCAGATGTCAGTGGGCTGTGACTGAAGCCCTTGGTCCCCCACCACCCCAGCTCAGGAGCCCAGGGTGTTTCCGGTGGCAGATTGGTGGTCATCGTTGGGCTGGTTGCGGGTGTCGGGGGGCATGGCCGAGGTCTAGGCCCCCTGACGTCTCAGCTTGGGAGCACAGGGTACTAGCAGTGGTGGCTTGCTGGTTGTCGCCGGACTGGTTGTGGGCAGATGTGCTACTTCTGTGTCCAATCCTCTACATGGACACAGGTAGCAAAAGGGCAGAGGCTGAAACTTTTCAGCCCAGGATGAGGAAAGATATGCTGGATATTTAGTAACAGACTCAAGACTTCTATTTCAACTTACAATAGTCAAGACTGTAGTTTAATTATCAAATTCAACAGTAATTACTGAGTACCTTAAGTGGTAGAATTGGCCAGTAGTTTTTCTAGACTTAACAAAATTTATGATCAAAACACTGCAAATGTTAAGTGGTTTTATTTAAGTCACAAATGCTTAGAGATTATATTCCTGACATATTGAGAAAAGATACTTAAACATTTCTCCACTACTTTCTAAATTCACTGCATACTTTCTAAATTTTGCAGTTAATGATGGTAATCACAGCAGCTTTCAGTAAACCGTCTCAACTTCCTGTAGCAATAAAAATTCTACAGCAGGCTTCAGGATATCAAATAGCAGTGACAGTTCTGAACTGCTAGGCTTAAGGTTAAAAAATTCTCTTCCAAAAAAAAAAAAAAATACAAAGGTTGAATATAGATATAGTTACAAAAGAAATGACATCTTGAGACATAACTCCCAGAGTTAAAGCTGATGTCACTTTTTTCCTCCAAAGACACCTTCTGAAAATGTAAATCGATCACACAGATGAAGGCTGAATAGTCGTAATTAACTCTTGACTGGGGGAAAATAAGTTAAAATATCTGGACCACAAATTATTCTACCATCATTTGTTTGCAGTACAACTCAGGACAAGTTATTTGGAAGTCTGAGAATTTACAAGTAATGTTAATGTTACAAACTCTCCACAGTAAGGTGCCACATTTTACTCTCCTGGGTCTTCCATAAAACTTTTAGCACAAAACTTTTAGTGCTCAAGAGGTACTCAGAAAATGTTTATTGAATAACCAAATAGTTAGTAAACCTTAAAGTCTGATTTTTTAAAAATAGCACCTTGCCATAGACAAGTGTCATTCTTTTTATAGTTTTCAAAATTAAGACTTTTTTTGCTTACTTGAAATCTATTTGTATTTATGATTACATCTAAACAACTTGGAAATGAAAGATGTGAAGAGCATTTTATAAATAAGAAAATTGCATATGTCTAATTTTTAAAAAATGAGATGGGTTGTTTTTATTTTAGAATATAATAATAAAGATACACTTGACCACCAATTAATAGAAAAGTACCCTTTTATTGAGAGGTAAGACAAGTGTATTTACAATATTCAATTGTTAGATCATATAATCTGACCTTGAGACTTCTTAAAGCAGCAGTACTCCAGAAATTACAATTTATAAGGGGAAAAGAAAAACATTCCAAATATGTTTCTGTTACAGAAAATACATTTGAACAATGACAGAAACACTTAAGGCTAAGTAGTATTAGAACTTTTTCTCCATCTCTATATAGAAATAATCAAAGTACATTTTGTCAAAGACAGAAGGCTGATTTTAGAAAGGAAGAAACAATGGGATGTATAGTGCTTTCTGTCAAAGACTAGTATATTTAAAAACAGAGCCTCATCAAGGGTTCTGAATAAGAAGTATATAATGCTGCCAAGCAGTCCCAAACTCACACTTGATATTAACTGTAGATTCATTTAAAACTGAAAACTCTTCTAGACTCTCAGTCTTGTCTTTTTCGTGACCGGTGCTCAGCCAGTGAGTGCACCGGCCGTCCCTATATAGGATCTGAACCCGTGGCGGGGGCGTCACTGCGCTCCCAGCGCCGCACTCTCCCGAGTGCGCCACGGGCTCGGCCCTAGACTCTCAGTCTTACTAAGGACTGGGAGATTATCAAATCCTTTTCAGTCCAATAATGCTTTCTGAAATAAGACTGTTGAAAAAGGGATCTCTGCTACAGTGCAAAGAACATTTTGATAGAAATCCATGTCTACAAAGGAGTTAAATAATACAGAAGTTCCTTCCATTAACAGATATTGTTCCTGTTCTAAGAAGGTAGACTTATCTAGCTACTGTAAATAATATGCATCAGTCAAAACTATGTATAACAGAGACCTACAGGGCACCTTACATAAGTCAATGCTCAAATTTTATATATTTGACACTCTCCAAGTGAGGATATTACTTTTTTGAAGAACATTAAACACAGCACTAGTTCTCTTATTATTCCATGAACTACTGAGGTAGGAGTCTCCATTTGTCAATATTATCGCATTTTCACAGATTACATCATAAGTCAAATGCCAGTACCAAAAAAGACAGTAATCCACAAGACTGAACCTTTACACTATATACCAAGTCTTTCCTTCTTTAGACAAACAAGGTTGGGAGTTCTCTGTGCATCAAGAGATTTAATTAAAAACAACAAAGCTATAATATATTTTGTAGACATGCTTGTAAATAAAAACCACAAATTTCAATTATGATTTTATGTATTAAAAAGCTTTGCAATTGTTAAAAAAAAATAGTGCAATTATTAGTGGTAAAACAAATAGTACTGTGGCTGTTGAAATGTGTTCCTACATCTACCACGAAAGCTGCCACCTTGGAAAACTAAAGAAGAAACAACTGCTGTTTCCTACTGTCTGTCAATCAGCAACAGCAAAAAAAAAAAAAAAAAAAAAAAAATCTATTCTTTTTTAGTGTCATGTTAAGAAAATATAGCCAGTTTAATTAATTACAGTAAAATAACTTTAGTATGTGAACTCAGGTATTTCTCCATTAACTCAAGATGAAGAGTGATCATATGAAGTATATGTCATACATGGTGATTTTTGTATGTTATTAAAAAGCTGAAGATAAGGGAAAACTCAGAGTAAATGAATAGCCCTTAAAAAATAGTCATAAGTTTAACCTTTTAATGTTACATGTCTTAAAGTAAACATTACCAAAAATTATTTTAATTGATAAAAAACAAAATAATAAACCATTGCTAAAATTGAAAAAAGGAAAAAAAGCTACATCATAATGTGGAAAAATCCACTTGTTTGCATCATTTAGTATCTTAAGTAAAAGACTATTCAATGAGACAAGCTGTGTAACAGACTAGTTCATGGTCAAGACTGCTTTTTGTTAAATGCTTACACATAATGAATGATACAGATACTTAGGAGGTCAGACTCTCAAGAAGAATGAGTATTTCTAGAGTCCGTTACTGACCAAAAAAGTGCTTAGTCAGCTATAATTTAGGAACTAAAAGCTAGTAAAGAACAACCTTTGTATATTCAAATAAAGAATATCTAGTTTAGGTTTTCATCTGGCTTTAAATTATTAAGATTCAGAAGAATCACATAAGTTTTATTTTAACCACATTTTTACAAAAAAAAAAAAAAAAAAAAAGCAATTCATACATCAAAACTGGGTTTTCGTTGGTTTTAATACATTAAAATGACATAATTCAATCCAACCCATGCATCACTTTCAGAGACATAATGCAACTAAAAATATTTTTGCCACTGCAGGGGACATTTCTAAAAAGTAAATGCCTATGGGTGCTCCTGAACCTACAAAAAAAAAAAAAAAAAAAAAAACCTAAACAAAAACAAAATGGGCACCACAGTTCTCTAAGGATGGCTGTTTTTCACACATTGTGGAAAAACAATAAAAATAGCCGTCAAGAGTTTCAATACGCATCGTACATGGATTTCATCTCCCTTAGTTTGCTTGCTGACTTCTTAGATCACCTGATAGCAGCCTGTTCTCATTGCTTCTTTGCTAATTGATGTTGGTATTCTGTAAACTGTACATCTTAAACTTCTGTAAAGAACATTATGAGCTATTTCATGTAATTTAATTTTGTGCTGAATATTCTTCAAAGGATTTTATAAATAATACAATATTTTAAATGAGTCTTCAAATTCACTTGTTGTTATACCATATTGTTGCTTTCTCCAACTTTGTCTACGAACTGTAATGAGAAGAAAAACAGATAATTAAAGAAAGCCTGTGTAGCATTATGAACCATTATATCAACATTTTAAATGCTGATTAAAAAACCCAACTTTACAAAAAGATTCGTGGAAATTTAAGGTATGATTGACAATGTTTAATCCAATACTACTCACCACCATCTTCTGACAAGTAAACCCATATACATTTTTTTTTCTAAAAGTTGTTTTTGCACGACATGTTATACATATGAATTTAAGGGTGCAACATGGAAAATGCAACACAATGAATAAAAAAAATTGCATAAAATGAAGCTAACACTGCTAGCTTAACAAAAAATAAAACAATTAAAAACTGAAATGTCAGCCATTCATGCATTAAAGAACCCCAATGAGATATTTCAACTGACCATTACTGTGGATCTCTTCTGGGCCTACGTAGTCTTTGAACAAACAGATTTAACTCCATTAAGTTCAATAATTAACAACAGCTATTGACTAAAAATACTTTAAATTGTGAATTCTGGACTTTAGACTGAAAGTGGCAATGAAATTAAAAAATAGATTTAATGATGTAAGTATAAATTTATAGTCATTGAATATAAATTTTAACACACATAATGTAAGTGGTTATTTACTTTGGTTACTCCACCCCAAATAAGTAGTAGTTTGGCTTTCTTCAGGATTCCAGATGGTGATATAAAGATTGAAACAAAGTCTAAAATTAGTAGAGACATTAAAAGTTAAAACCACTCAGTGGTTATACTATCAAATTTTAGCAATCATCTAACCATTTCTTTCATTTCACAATTCACATTTTTACTTTAGCATTTACTAAAATGAAGTAATAGTGATAGAAAACATAATCTATTATATTGGGTGTCCATTTATGCAAATACCACAAAATCCTCAAACTAAGGATATAAATAATGATTATAACTCTATGAGCAGAAGTTTCAGTAAATTCAAAAGCCATTCGAAGTATAAACAACATTGACTACTGTATGAGTTTGGAGTTTAATGCATGTGAAATTAGGATATATATACCCCTATAAGCCTAGGTTCCAATATTTTATGTTATCACAAATAGGTGACTGGCACACTCTTCATGGATTTATTAGATTTTTAAGGTAAATTTAAGTGGAGAGAAAGCACAATATTTTCTTTCCAAAGGTAACTGCAAATATCCAGGTTGTCTTAGTTATAAGGTTCTGACTCTAAAATTAACCTGGGGATGGAAATGGGATTAGGTTTATAGTGGTACTTATTTTTCTGTGGGTAAGCCAACCTTTAGCTCTTTGAGAATTCAATAAATGCTACAGACCTTCTCTCTTGAAAACATCTATAAAAATCTGTAAACAGCTTTAGGAAGTTGATGAACTCTCTTCACCTAAACAGCACTTGTAGTCTTTTAAATTTACCTTTAAAGCGAGTTCATCCTAATTGTTCAGGATAGACTTGGAACTATGAAAATGATCCAAAGAAGGATATGCACAAGGGTTACTTCTGACATGAGTCTCCAACTCAGTTGAATTCCAAATTATTCCAATTCTTTTAGAATTTAAGGATTTCGTTTAATTTTGAAACTTAAGGAGGTAGGCAAAAGTAAGTCACCTGGAGTTGTCTTGAAATTGACCAAGTTCCCTGAGGCCAATGAAATGCCATTCTGCATTCATTCATTTTGTGAAAATGTTGAGTTTCCATCATATGCCAGGTATTATGCTGGTAACTGGCAGCAGAACAGTGACTAAAGTATAGTGTGTCTTTGCCCTCAAGGACTGTAAAGTTTCATGTGGGAGTCTTTTTCTTGACAATTAAAACAGAAGTAAATGCTATGACAGAGCTGTTCGCAAGGGTACTCTAGAAGCACATCCCAAGCCAGCCACAGGGAGTCAGGAAAGCTTTCTTAAAGGAGGCAATAACTAAGTTGAATCCCGAAAAGCCTTCTGAACCTCTACTAA
This sequence comes from Cynocephalus volans, assembly GCF_027409185.1. Lineage (NCBI taxonomy): Eukaryota > Metazoa > Chordata > Mammalia > Dermoptera > Cynocephalidae > Cynocephalus > Cynocephalus volans. The sequence goes on from NC_084471.1 coordinate 91,687,783, forward strand.
GAGATGTTACAATCTTCAGGCTAGCAGTTTAGTATCAAATATTTGGTGAATGAATATTGAACGTTCACTTGGGGCTGGCCAGTTAGCTCACTTGGTTAGAGTGTGGTGCTGATAACACTCAGGTCAAGGGTTTGGATCCCCATATTGGCCAGCTGTCAAAAAAAAAAGTTTACTTGTCAATTTTAAAAATGTTTTTTTTAACCTTTATTTGTTATCTGATTTGATTCACTTTGTTTTATCAAGGGAGAAACCAAGGTTCACCCTAGAGAAACAGATTTGACAAAATTGTTCAAACTGTGGACAGCGCTGGGAACAGAACCTTATCATCTGACTCCTAGTATAATGGTATTTTAACTGTCTTAATCCACTCCATTTGGTGATACAATCTGAGAAAAAAAATATTTGCAAGAAATAATGGCTTCTTGTTTATATTACTGCTTCTAAAATTAGAGATTATATAAAAGATTATATAAAAGTTAATTAAAAAATGCCTTGAATTCTCAAAGAGAAAGGTAGCATAGCATAATCACTCTGAGTAACATCAAAAAATAGAGAACAATATTAAAAACGGATATGGTAAAATTAAATTTCAGGTTTTATAGGTTTAGTAATGATCATTTTCTGATTTTCATGTTAACCATGATCTATGTGATATAACCATTTTACCATAATAAAGTCATCAATTATTCAATCATGTATCAATTATTCAATCATGTATCAATTACTCAAATTTCTAGAAGTAAAAAGCATCAAACAATATTTACTTTGATGATTTAAAAAATATACTGCTAAATATATGATTACTTACTGATCTAATTCCAGGTAAATTTAGGAGGGATCCAAGGATTGGCACTCTTCTAATAAAACCAACGACCACAGGAAAGAAGCCCCTGAGAGAGGGAAAAAGAGGTTCTTAAAATTTCCACACTTCCTTTTACCAAAATCAATTGCTAACCAAGTAAAAATAAAGAATCCTTTAAAATTTTGAACGCTTTAGAGGCTTCAAACTTAGATTTATGAATTATTATAAGCATAATTTAAAATTTTGTGATTACTGGTAAAAATGTAAGAAGAGTGCAATGAGGCCTAGCTGTGCTCTCTGCTCAGATTATGAGTTATCGCAACTCAACTGCTGAAGATTTCCTCAACTGTGGTGAGTTGTGTGAGATGAAATTGATCAAAACAAAGGAGCCATCGAGACTGTACGTGTGGCACCACGAAAATAATAATTCCTATCATTTACTGAATAAATACTAAGTGCCAACATTTAGTTAACATTGACAGGCTACATGCCAGATGGAAATCCTCACATTATGTCTCATTATTGTGGCATAATTACAGAACCACAAAAGTTATACAGCTTCTAACTAAGAATTAATTGCGGATCAGTTAAGCCACCTCTCTACAGGAAGAGAAAAAAACGTTTACTTAAAAAACGTACAGAAAATAAACTTTCTCTAGGTCTTAAAATTAGGCATATAGGGATGAAAATATGACAATGGATAGAATTCAGGAATTAAGCAGTAAGATTCAATTATGAATCTGCAGGAAGTAAAAATATATGAACTAAAAGAATTAAATAGAAAGCAAGATTTTTTAAATTAGAGAAACAGTTCTCATGTTGATGGTACATGTACATGTTTCAAAGACAATCAATTGTTTTCTAGTAGTGCTAAATTCAGCAGGCCTGTTAGCTCAGTTGGTTAGAGCACAGCCTTATAACAACAAGGTCACAGATTCGGATCCAGCCACCCAAAGGGGGAAAAAAAGGTGAAAAAAATATTAAAAAGCTAGCAAAAAATGAAAGAGGAAAAAAAATTCAGAAAGATTTTTTTGTTTTAAGTATTTTTTAAAAGATAAAAACATGTGATTTAAAATACTATTATTTATGATTACAAATATCTAGAAAAAGACCCTTGGTACTATACCTCAAAGTAAGACTATTTCAGAACATAACAAAACACAACAACAAAAACCAGGATTTGTACCAGACATTTTTCTAAATCATGAAGCCAATGTATTATTCCAAGTTTATCAATGATGTTACAAATTCCCATTCTTTATTAATCTCAAAAATCAGCTTTGACTTTTACCCTTCATTACCAAAATTCCTGTATAATTAAGAAAGCCAATGATTTTCTCTTCAGTCCTTAAAGTACTGAAGTTTTCTGCAGCCAGATACACTTGCCATGATGAGCTGCTCTTCCTTACTCTCTCCACTCTCAGCCACTATGGTCCTTACTCCTCGTTCTTCTCTGACCTCATCTCTCAATCTCTTCCAGTATTCCCTTCTCTTCCTCCACCCACCAACCTAAAATGTCAAGAGTGGTCCAAAGATCCTAAGCTTATCACTCCATACTCTGTATTGTATCAATAACCTCTTTACTGGCTTCCCTGCCTTCAGTTTTTCTCTTTTCAGTATACACTTTATCCTCATATTGAAACAATCTTTTTAAAACACTTATCTGGCTCTATCACTTCTGGATTAAAAGTCTTTGCAGGTCCCCCTCCCCCACACACTGCTCCCCAGGTTACAGAATAAAGTGTACTTTTCTCAACAAGTCATTCAGAGAAAGTTTGCATCCTGGCCCTGAAATTTCTTTTCAGTCTCCTCATCAATCATTTCCTTTCATTTATCCCATGCTCCTGTTCTATCAGACTATTCTTTTCAGAACAAGCTGTATACTTTCATGATCATGTCTGCCCCTTCTGTCCAGTTAACTGTCCTTGCCTTCCTCATTTATAGGATGAATACCCATTCTTTAAAGTCCAGTTTACCAGTTAACATTCCTTACACCTCTCCTTGGATTTATTAATTCCTTCCCTAATTATGCTCCTATAATATTTTGCATATACATCTATAATGGCATTATGACTATATCCTACTAGTATCTTTACAGTCTATTTCCCATGTAAGAAATCAGATTCCCTAAAGTAGACTTGGCACTTAATTCATTTTTATGTCTCCTGTAGGTAATATAGTCCCTGGTATATAGAAGACAAAAGATATACATTTCTTGAATAAATAATTAAGACCAACCTACTTAAAGGTATTTTCTCACATTCATACTATTGTTTACTTGTTAAATGGCATTCGCAAAATATTAACTAATCAAATCTCCTACAGTGTATTTGGTACAGAATTTTCTAATATGTATATGTACTAAACAAATTGCCATCAAGTGGCAGTAACTAAGAAGTATCAGGTTCTACATACTAAAATGCTGGATTGATCTATCTTTTTATTTATCTATCTATCACTGACTGTTTAGTTGATGAAAATATCAAACATAAAGATAATGCCTTAAAATGCCAATAAAATTAATTTTATTGCATAAAAAATACTTTACAAGATAATTTATATCCTTACTTAGGCAATCAGTTACAGTTGATAAAAACACTTTTCGAGTTGATTAATACAAAACTGTAATAAAAGATTCAATCTAAACAAAAACGCATTTAGGGAAACTATCATCTCCTTACACCAATGTAAATGTTTTTATAATAATTATCTGGCACACTAGTTTATTGAAAGAGGAAACAAAATGACTGCCTTACCTGAACAAGAGAAAAAAACCATAAATTTCGAAGATCATGCCTATCAAAGGCCAACCAATAAGGACTACAAATACACCACCCAGGAAAAATCCTGTAGCTTTCATTTTCTGTTTCTGGAAGAAGAATCGGAATGTTCTTTCTAAACCAATTACAAAAGCCAAACCAGCCACAAATAAAACCTAGAAGAGAAAGAAAATATAACATAGAAAAAGCAGTTAAATTGACTGTACAAATTTGAAAAGAAAGATCAAAGCTAGATATAATAAAAAAGAAGCACATTTATGTGGCTTTTAAGTAGGCAACTAGCCAGAAAGAACTGCAATGCACACCAAGAAGCAGAACTAAGGAGTGGGTTAAGGATGTTAAAGTTGTAGCTGTTATCGACTGGTCTCATTCCTCTTCTATCTTGATTAAATGGAGAAAAAGGGAAACAGAAAAAGATTAGATGTTACCAAGGGGCATCTGCATTTAAAGTAGTTTTCCCAGTTTTAGCTGGATGGGAATGGCTTAGTCAAGCAAATGAGTTGGCAAGACATAAAGAGGGAAGCTGCCTATATGTCACTCAAAGGTATTCCTCCTGGTCCTGAAATATTCATCATGGGCTATAGGAGTTTCCACGGATGACAGAAATATGACATGGTCAAGATGACAGCAGAAGAAATAACGCAAAGCCAGGAAGAATATTCTAATTTTATTAATTAAAGAATATCTGATGGCAGCAGAAAAGAAAAATACAACCATGCGCTTTCAAATATACATACATACATATATATATTTTGTACATTTTCTGACTGTGGACAAAAAATGGTGATCTATTAAAGGCTTGCTTTTTCTTGTGTTTTATTTCCAATACTTGCCCTCTCCCGTTAACTTTCTTTAATGAAAAATATTTCACACAAACATATGTTATGCTTAAAAGTTAAGCTTCATAACCTGGGATACCAATGCTGTTTATATTATTGTGAGTAAAACATCAATTTTGAACAATTTTGTTATCCTTTATCTTTGCCTATTTCTGTTTAAAAGCCCAATGTTATATATACTTCAAAGATAGCTAATCATTATTCAGTGACTTTATTGTCTTCTTAGAAGCATTATTATTTATTTTTAGAACTCTTGTAAAATCTCCACACATGGAATAGTACAGTACACATTCCAAATAAACAATATACACCTCTTTCTAGGCAAGTCAACTATTAATACAGAGACATTTTTTAAAAGTTTAAAGGTTTTTAAAAGTCTGTTTATTTTATGCAGTTGAGTCAAATGTGAAGTTTCAGATGTTTAAATTCAAAACATTTTAACAAATTTACCAAGACATGAGACTATCAAGTCATCTGTTTTGAACTCCTATTTAGGGGTAGCCTTCATTTAATCTATTCTAAATCACATAAACACTTAACAGGTAGTTATGGAACTAGAAAACTTCATTAAGTGTTAACCTTTTTTTTTTTAAACAGAAAGCTTACAGGTTTTGTTCCTGATGGAAATACAGAATGTAATAGAAATTATATATGTGTAATAGTGAATTATTTCCCCCAAATTTAATAGCACATAATTCATTTGCAATTAAAATTTCCTTATTAATTTAGTTAAAATATGTACTTAAAAACTCACATTTCCAATAGCCAGTAGTGCTTTGTCAAAAAAGAGAATCATTCCAAAGAACAGGAAAAACACTCCAAATCCTGTTAATCCCATTCCAATTTCTGCAATATAAGTTATATGGTTAAGGGTACAGAAAAATTAAAGGCACATTAACATCCCTGTAAACTAAGAAAGAACATTTTTCAGTTTTTCTTTCGGTTGATATAAGGAAATAGGCCCCCAACACTGCAGGTCAACTTCATAATGACATTCATTAAGATCTTAACAAATTAAATTAACATCAGCAAATTACAATTTAAAATATGAGTGTGAATTTCTAATCTTTGTATGGGAGATAGCATTCACAGACATACCCATAATAGAAAAAGATAAATCAGGATTCTAAACTTTTGGTTATACACTTTTTCCCCCTCCCAAGAACCTCTCTAGCACCAGATATAAATATATAGGTTTCCAATTTATCTCCTTTCATATTCTATGACTATTATTAACATGCACAATATCTGTAGTCCCTTCTTAAAATTAATTACTTCTTTAACCCATTAGAAATTTAGGTCAGCACAATATACTTCATTAAGTTATATACTGCTTCTCATAATGGCAAAAAGAAATGTTTTGGGAATTATGATAGTTGTCTTCTCAAAGTTAATTATCAGATGGTTAGGCATCACTTTTAACTTCTTCATGGCTTATTATAGATTTATTATCAACAAATTTAACTAAACTATGAATTAATTTAGTCTAGTCTTAAAATCACTCCTCCAAAGTTTCAAAGAATACTGCTTTACCTAATGTTAATATTATAGGTTTTTTTTTCCTCTTTCATTCAAAAACAAAGAACCATTGATCAACTACTAGCTGCCAGGAACTGTTCTAGGTACTGAATATATGGTGGTGGACAAAGTATAAGCTTTGACGTCTAGGTTCACCCTGTACATAAAATTAGTAATTTTACTGACTTTACATTTTCTAAGTCTTATGTTTTTATTTTGAAAAGTCTTAACTTTCTAAAGTGAGAAATGTACTCTTCTATAATGCTACAAAGCACAATCTACTAAGTCACCTCCTTGAGCACTCTACTTCATTTTTTTTTTAGGAAATATAGCCTTCAATCCTTATTTTATCTACAAGCACTAACTGCATACAGATAATGAGACAGAGCAGGAGCCACCATATTTTTGGAAACACAATTTTAAATACACTATTAGTTATTCCTGATGTTACTTAACTTTTTGCCTCAGCTCCGGAAAGCTAAAATCTAAGTCACAGCTATTTAAAAAAATCTTAAGTCATACAAAATGTTATGATGACTTGAAATTTTATATCATCTTTACCTTTTTCTACATCACTCACCTCCTCAATTTTCTAATTACTACTGACTTTCATTCTAGACATCTTTTGCTCCCAAATTAGTCTAAAAGAATTCAGATACCTGCATATAAATGCACCAGTTTAAGTGTATTCCACAGACACACATTCCTATGAAAATTTGAGGCTGATACTTTCATGCATGCTTAAATGCCTTAAAAGAATTTACCAAAATCTAAACAGTTTAGATGTTAACTATTTAGACTAACAAAAGAACAAGTAAAATTCCATTAAATAACTATTTGGCAACTGAGGTTTAATCATTGGCAGCTGAGTTATTTGAATATGACCAATTTCCATCTTTTTGCAAAGAATCTGAATAATTATATAGAAATTTTGAGATGTTTTTTCATCAGAAAGGAAATTACATGGAAATACACCTATTAGGTATTGAAAATTTACCAAGAATTAGGCATTATGAGGTTCTTCACATACCTTATACAACTTAATCTACCCAATACTACTGAAATGTAGGTATATTGCATCATTGTAGAGGTGGAGGAAACTGAAGGAGTTTAGAGTGTTAACTTAAGTTGCCCAAAGTCACCTTTCTGGTTAAGCATTCGACCCTAAATCTATCTGAATCCAAAGCCCATGTGCTTAATCATTAAGCCATACTTCTTCCCACAGGATTTTTTTCAGGTTAAATATGTTTGGTTAAATGAAACTCAAGGGCATTGGAATATACTGAACTTCTGGGGGAAGGATCTTTAGGTGATTCAATTTTAATATTAGTTTGTTATCTAACGGAACTGAGTAGATGCCAGTAGAACTATTTAAAAATTGACTGCAGTGAAAAAGGACAACATCTAAGTATGGTTTACCATTTGCAGTGGATTGAATGTCCCCCCAGACTCACCGAAGCTTAACCCCCACAGTAACTGCTGAGGGTGGGAAATCCTATTATGGTAATTGACAGGCAGAACCTTGAAGAGGTGATTAGATTGTGAGGACCATGCTCTAGTAACTGGATTAAGAAGTTGATTGTTTAATGGTGGTCATGGGCATGGTTCTGATGGCTTTAAAAGAAGAGCCAGTGAGAGGTTAGTCTCTCTCTCTCTCTCTGCTTCCACCACCTGCCATGTGACACCCTGCTTTGCTGTGGAGAGTCACTACCCACCACCAAGTTTCTCACCAGATGTATTCCTTGGACTTTGGACTTCCCAGCCTCTAAAACTGTAAGCAATAAATAGTTTCTTTACAAATTATTCAGTTCCAAGTATTTTGTTATAAGCAACAGAAATGAACTAATACACTACTTAATGAAGTATTTATGGAAATATCCTGTAATTCCTTTAACCAAATGTGAGGTTAAAAAGTATCAATGGTCCCATGTTTCATATGGGCAATTAAGGACCCAGAGAAATTAATTACCTTTGATCATAGAATCAGCGAAAGTGTGTGGGGGGGGAACTGGGGCGTAAGGTTGGATTGTGGTGGTGGTGTGGAATCAGGCTAGAATTTAAATCCAGTCTTCCACAGCCTATGGCCCTACAACCACAGCTTGGAACCAAAACATTCCTACTCCTTTATCTAGTATTGTCCAGCAGAAAACAGTTGCCTGTAACTTCTTGGCCAAAACTGGCACTTGCATGATGTTGCCAAGTCTCCCCTGATCTAAATGGGTCAAAAGATTCAAACTGTCATTGTGCCCTTTTCTCATCTCCAGAATTCCCTTCCTTCCTATCCTTATGCATTGTGAAGTTCTCTGGCCATCAAAAGCCCTACCTAGAACTGCTTTCTTCCTACCAGAATCATATCCAGTAAAATAAATTAATCTTCTTTTTGTGTAGTATCAAACCTTCGTTCCTCCTGCCCAGAAGTTTTTTTAAAAAAGAACAATCTGATAAAATTAATTTGTCTAACATAAAAAGCTTATTGTGGAAATTTTATAGGGAAAGAAATGCATAATCCAATAGCCAAGATTGTTAGCATTTTTGTATTTTGTCCGCAGTGTTTAAAAAGCAGCACTGTCTTTCTTACTATGCTCTTCAAAATACAGAAGTCATTAAGAAAAAAGAATTCAGCTGAATAGCAACTGGATTGCTGTTATATTCAATTGAATATCATGGTAGAATTTTAAGAAATGCAACAAAATGAAATGAAGACAGAGGCTACATGGGAACTGCCTCTTTCTCATCCCTCTGAATATGTGTGTGTGTGTGTGTGTGTGTGTGTGTGTGTGTGTGTGTGTGTGTGTGTGTGTGTGTGTGTGTCTGTGTGTGTGTGTGTGCGCGCGCGCGCGCTGTTTTAAAATCCCTTAAAATAATCATGAATTGCTATTTATTCTACTCTGATCAGTGCTTGGTCACCCTCTCCCAGAATCAAAATCCCAGAATAATACTGGCAAATCACTTGAATCATGGCCAATCCCTGCAGCTACACACAAATTTGAAATCCGAAAAGCTTTTGGTTCACTAATAATTTTATGTTTCAATTCACCATGTTCCTATTCTGCTCATAGTCCAACCCCACACCCTTTTCTGGCTTTTAGAAAGATGTAAATCAGGTACTCATCCCTATAATAAGCCTTCAATAGAAGAGAATCTCTATGCACAGGATAAAAAATTCACATTTTTATATATTTAATATCACAAACAGATTCTTTTAAGATCTCAAATGAAGTTCATAACAAGTCTTCTTAGATGCTGGTGGGGTACAATGAGAAAAACAAAGGTTTCTGAGCTAGTAGACCTGGGATGAAGACTTGTTTCTGTCACTTTTCTTATGACCATGCATTGAGTTTCCTTTGTATCTCAATTTATAACAGGGGTATGCTCCTCTCTGCCTTACAGGGCTCTAACTCATATAATAATTAGACATAATGATTTATATGAAAGCACACAGTGAACTGAAAGTACGTTTATATAATTGCTACTAATTATTATTGCAGTAGACCCTCCCACCCCCCAAATAAAAAGACTACACTTATACAGTTATTTTATTTTCTCTGATCAGAACAAGTGAGGCCAATGGACCAAAATGTGCAACATTCCTGGGCCACGGGAAAAGAGCCTAATTGGGGTGGCAGTGTGTGTAGGAGACCTTAGAAGCTCTGCTAAAATCAAGTGTGCCATGACTTGAATCTAAACGTTAAGACTCCACTTTAAAATAGGACATTTTAAATGAAGTTCTATTTTCACTTCAATACACTATTTAACTCTTAAACTCTTGAAAATCTGAGTAAGTTAACTGGATAAGAAACTAAAGGCATGGAAGATAAAGTGAGACAAAAAGACTATCACGACCATCAAAAGATAAGCAAGCACAGAGCTTGGGTACGCATATAAATACAAAACTCACTGACAAGGAAGGGTAGAAAAGTGCAAATGTTCTGTTGAAAGAAAAGGAAACAGATAGCAATGTTAACCTGAGATAAGATAGGCCTGGAGAACTCTGTGGCAGGCAGAAAGCGATGCTAAAATAATAAGCCACAAAGCACAATATACAATACAAACGAAAGAAATCCTTTCACTGAGCACAAAGTGGCTTTTTACTACTGCTGAAACTTTAGCGGGTAGAAAAGTGAAGTCGTTTTTAAGGGATTTTTGGAAGGTTGCGTCCAGTGACCGCAAAAGGAGAATATTAAAAACACTTAAGTGTAAGCACATTTTCAAAAAGAGCCTGCAGGAGATGACATTTCGACCCCGAGAGTGGGCCGCGAGCACCGCGCATCAAACTTCCTCTTGTGGCGGTCCCCGGAACAAAGCGCCCATCTCACAGGGCACGGAGAGAGCGGCGCGACCCCGGCGCGAGACAGACGCCCAGCTAGAGCTCCCCCTCCCCAGCTCGGGCGTCCCACCCAGCCGCACTGGCTTTCCTCCCAGGCCAGGTCCGCCACTGCAAGTCTAGCCCCCGTGCCCTCCAGGCAGCCCCCCAGGTCTCGGCAGCCCTCGCCCAGTCTCGCAGGCCGCCGCCCCCAATGCGGAGCTTCATTCATTGACCCGGGCGGAGGGACGGGCGGGCGGGCGACACCCAGCCCCAGCGCGGGGTGTGCGGGGCTCGAGACGGGGACCCTGGGGCAGGCGCTTACTCTGGGTATCCGTTAAGGAGATCATGGCTGCAGTGGTGAGGGCAGTGGCGGCAGCACCTGGAAACGCCCAGGGTGGGAAACTGAGTCGGGCAAAATGAAGCCGGGAAGCAGCCCAGGCGAGAGCCGCCACGTCTTCCGGAAACACGCAGCCACCCCCACCCTATCTTCAAGACCTCTGCCCATTGGCTCAACCCGCTCTCAATCTCAACCAATAACCCGTGGCCTTGTTCGGTGATGCGCGGTGGCCACACCCCTTGACCAATTAGAGAAGGCTGTTATTTGCGATTGGTTGAACGGACCGACCCGGAAGGGTGGGTGCTCCCGGCTGGATGGCGGGAACGTTTTATTGGGGAGCGGCTGACAGGTGCGTAGCGGTCCGGAGGCTGAGCGCTTTGAGGTCGGAGACGTCTCCCCCTTGGGAAGCGTTCCTGGCTAACTCCTGTTACAGCTTTGAGGGGCCAAGGGCGTGCGCTCCTTTAATGTTTCCCGTTCCTGCCTGAGGGCGAGGCCGGTCTATCGCGGATCACTTCCTCCCACCGACACTTCGGCGGGGGAGAAACGAGGGCGTTAACTCCCGCCTTGCCCTCTGAGAAGTCCGGCCTTTAGGGCACGCTCGCCTTCCAGTCGGTCTCTTTTTCTCTGTCCAGCCTTTTTCATGCAGGAAGCTTGGCCACCAAAGCCTGTTTATTAGCAGCCACCGTTTATTTGTAAGTTAAACTGGAGATGCTCCCTCCACGTCCTGTTTCACAGTAGCAAAAGGGAGGGTATTGAATGACTGTAACCTCTAAATGCAGGTGGTGGGGAGCGGAGGGATGTGTTTGATTGAACCAGTGGTACCTCAGTGGCATTTCCTCCAACATCGATAATTGGCTGACACACCGTAAGTTTTTTCTGTGGATAGTGGGGGCTTCAGAATTCAAGGTACGAAGGGCCTAAGGTCACTCTGAGTAAGGGTAGGGGTGCTGAAGCTACCTTTGGAGAGCATTCTTAGTTTTAGAAAATGTACATTGTCCATATTAGAGAACTGGGGGAGGTATTCATAAAATTAGGGGGGATTTAAATTTTCTGCTCTCAAGCCTCATCTTCTACTTGCCCATAAGTGGAAATATTAGTCGTTCATAAGTACTTCGAGTTCCTTAATACAAGCCAGGTTCTTCCCCACTCTAAACTTTCCATGTTCTCTCCTTCTGATGTCTGTCTGTGGAATACCAATTTTTCTTTTACGGTTGAGCTTAAATTGCAACTCTTTAAAGCAAGTGCTCAATAAAATCATAAGTGATTAATTTCATTATTTATGTTGACGTATTTTGCTTAGTCTGCGACTTTTGAATCTATTCAAACTGTTATTTATAGATAATATAGTTTCTGTCATCCCAGATTTACAGGTAGAGAAAGAGGCTTAGAGGAATAGGATATGTAACTTTGCCAAGGACAGACAGTAATTTAATGCTAGATCTCTTTAATCTTTGCTCTTTTTTGCTATGTCACTTAATACCTGGTGGATGTTTGGTAAGTGTTATTGACTTTGTACATGTCAGATAAATGTTTATGTGACTTTGGACACTTCTCTGAAATCTGGAAAATTTTTCATAAAAATCAGTGTGGGAAGAACCATGTAGTTCTTATTTGAGTGGTCATTGCAATATGCAGTTTACTTTCTACCATTTTTTGTGCTTCGTAGTGACAGATTATCATTGATTGAACATGATCAGTAGTACTGCTTAAAAAATTTTAAACCATGATTGTTCTTTCATTTTTAGAAAGAAATTTGGATCTCCAGTTCAGCTTTAGAGAATGGCATCCATTTCAGGTTGGTGGAAATGATTACATTTTGTAGTTCATTCTGTTCTATTTCTAGTTGTCTGATCTTTGAAAAAAAATGTTTTTAAAATTCTCATTATAGAAATGATGTGGTTTTTTAGCTTTTTTATTGTGGTAAAATATACATAACAAAACTTGCCATTTTGACTGTTATTAAGTGAACAATTCATTGGCATTAATGCATTGACATTGTTGTGCAGTTATCACCACTATCCATCTCCAGAACTTTTTAATCATCCGAAACCAGAACTGTGTACTCATTAATCTGTAACTTCTATTGTCCCCTTTCGCCAAAGCCCCGATAGCCACTATTCTACTTTCTGTCTTTGTGAATTTGACATTTTAGTTACCTCATATAAGTGCAATCATATAATATTTATCCTTTTGTGTCTGGCTTATTTCACATAGTGTAATGTCTTCAAAGTTCATCCATTTTGTAACATACATCAGAATTTTATTCCTTTTTAAGGCTGATAATATTCTATTGTATGTAGATACTACATTTTGTTTATCCATTCATCTGTTGATATACAATTGTGTTTTTCACTGTTTGCTATTGTGAAAAAGTCATTACTGTTTTTTTTTAAAATAGACTTTCGCACAACATAATGCTGCTATGAACACTGGTGTCTAAATGTCTGTTTGAATCCCTACTTTCAAATCTTTTTATATAGTCATGTGCTGTGTAACAACATTTCAGTCAATGATGGACCACATATACGAAAGTGATCACATAAGATTATAATAGAGCTGAAAAATTCCTATCTCCTCTTGAGGTTGTAGCCATTGTAATATCGTAGCACAACACATCACTTGTGTTTGTGGTGATGCTGGTGTAAACAAACCTACTACAAAATATATTGAGGAGGAGTGCGTAGCTTACACACAGGGTGACCCTCTGAAAGGTAGCTCAGGCCTTTGAGATAGAAAGCCAAGCATTTGACACATGAGGTCTAACCCCAAGTGAAAGGGTTGTTGTCCACTTATAATTCTTGCATTTTTAAATAATTCCCACCCATCCCCATAGCAAAATAATAGTTAATAACAGTTAGCTAACACTCACTAGTGCTTACTGAATGCCAGGCACAATCCCTGCCTGTAATTGAATTTTAATAACTTTGTGGGGTGGTATTATTCTAACCCCCATTTAACAGATGAGGGAAGTGAGGCACAGAGAGACTTGGTAACACAATTAGAGGGCCCACGCTCATGCAACTCGTGGCCAGTGTAGATAACAGGAAAAGTCATTCCTGTTTTCTTTCATAATACACTTTCTCACAAGAACCAAGTCAGCTAGTGACACATTTTTCAGAATGCATCCTTGTCGTTAAGGGATGCATGATGTACTGAGAAGTGGAATTGCTGTATCATATGGTAATTCTATGTTTAATTATTTGAGCAACTGCCATACTGTTTTCCATAGTAGCTGTACCAGTTTACATTCCCACCAGCAATGCACAAGGGTTCTATGGAATGTTTTTGATAGAATTCTAGGAACCTAAGAAAGAAAAGAAAATATAAATCACTTCTAATTCTGCTACTTAGATTAATACTGTTAACATTTCAGTGTATTATTTTTCAATCATTTTTAACATTTTGTACACAGTGTGTAACATTTTACACATACTGTTTTGTAACGTGATTTTTTAAAAACATAATGTAAATATAGAATATAGATATATTGTTAAATTAATTCTATGTTGTAATTATTCTGTTTTTAATACCTGGACTGTTTTATTGTTTTGAAGTGGCATTTATTTGCATAATCTTTAGTGTTGAACTTTTAGACTGGCTCCCATGCATCAGCTGTAAGCTTAGGAGCACTGGAGTGTAACCCCCCTCAATTCAATATGCTCTTGAGATGAAGTAGCAGTAATAAGCCCTGTACACTTGCAGTCCCTCTCTATTATGGACTGGTGAAATCATTCACGTGACTTTTCAATCTCACCTCCTGTAGTAAAATCTTGTCTTGTACAGGCCAGCATTAGAGATGGTATAATTTTGAACAACAATGTTAAAATTCCCTGATTTATTGCAACTAGCTGTACTTTCTTATATTCTTAGTCCATCAGAATTTTGTCTAAGATATGATGATATTGACTTTGTAGCATGGGTTGACATTAACATCTGATCAGGTAGAATTTGATCAGGGATGCCGAAGCACTGTGACTGATGTAAGGGGTTTACTAAACCCCTTGTGTGATTATGGGAAGTGGTTAAGCTCTCTCTCTACATATGTTGTTTATGCACCTGGCACTGGGCCTGAAGTTGACAGAGCCAGCAGGTGGGAAGAGAAAGTGGATATGAAGTATGGAAAACAAAGACAAACTGCTACCTGTGGAGAGGAACTTCTGTTTCTCACCAGAACCTGTGTTAGTTTCTCATTGCCCCAAAGCCTCCAATTTCGGTGATGCAGGAGACCTGTCAAGAAGCTGGTGTACTTCACCATGGAGTTGCACACATCTGGCTGAGGGTTCAGAGAAGCTAAAAGAGGAGAATTGACAGGCTTTGGAGGAGCTGCAGGCCCTGCTGTTTCCCCAAGGTTATCTAGTAGCAGCTGGAGTATGGGCCCAGCTGTTTACCCACACCAGTACCAACGAGGTCACTAACCCTGACCTTACACTGACTTTCTTAAATATGGAATATATGGCTGCTGCTTCACTTCTACCTTCTAAATCTCTGGCAGAGTTTCTCCTGTGCAACCCTAACCTAGAACTGTGCAGGGAAGGGAGTTCTAAGAAACGTAGTTCTAGCCTAGCAGAGTGATCATAATAGAAAACCACCAGGCTGCACCCCTTGTCTACTTGGCACCCATATGCTTCTCTTTTAATCATATTTAACTTCTAAATAAAGGCAATAGCAAATCATGCTTCTGCCTAATGTGATATAACTATCCCTCCTACAACCAAGTACACATTGACCATCTCCCCAAAAGAGGGTACAGATTCTCTTCACTTATCTTTGGGTGATGCTCATTCATTCCTCTTTGCCGAATCATATACTCCTTGATAATCCTGTAATTTATATCCCGACATATGAGGTTAGCTACTATAAACATATTTTATGTTACATGTTGATGGAATAGGAGAGGGACCAAACAAAAAGAAAAACCCAAACTTGGTTTATATACAAATATCAAAATAGGTAAGAAAGGCTTATAGGTAGTACAATTCTTGTTTCTCACCTGGTCATGTCATAGCTGGTATTTTATAACTACCTTCTTAACTACCCATTTCATATCCCTTTGCCTTCACCTGGTCGCGGGTCTTTGACTGGTGAGGATTTGTCTTAGCAGTTTGCTTGTATTGGTTGTTGTAGGTATCCATCACTTTCATCATAGGGCATAGGACTACTAAGAGGCTCCCTAGAGGATCCCTTACATTCCAAATATTCTCCTTACCTCTATAGTGTGGTAGCCACCCAATTTCCTCGTAATAGTTAGGATCACTTACCTCAGCCAATATAATGACTCCCTTCTTTGCCTGATTTACTATCGTGAGGAACCCAAAGTAGCCAACTGGCAGTCAAATTCCAGTTTAATGGAACCATTGCATTTTCTCCTGGTAGAAGCATTTCTTTCTTGATAAATACGACCTTTAGACCAGCAGAGTCCAAAGTTTCAGGGATGGGAAGCAAAAAGTTCATTAGTGGATCACTAGGGGTAATAGTAAGAGGAGCCACTACCATTTCCACCCCTGATTCCCATGAATCATGGCTATGGGAGAGTATTCACTGATGTATAACATCAGTGTATGTATGTATACTACTCCAGCCATTAAGTGTATGTATCCATACAGTGTATGTATACTACTCCAGCCATTAAGATGTTGCCACCCACCTGGCACCATAATTGTCTTCAAGATGCCCCTTCAGTTTTCTCTCAGGCCAGCTGTTTCAGGGTTTTGGAGAACATAGTTAGACCAGTGAATTCCTTGAGCATGAGCCTCCTGCTTTACTTCATTTGCTATAAAATGAACTCTTCAGTCCTAAGCAATTTGGTGGAGAATATGATGACAATCAGTAGGCATTCTGTTAATTTATGGATGATGGATTTGGCAGAAGCATTGTAGGCAGGGAAGGCAAATCTATATTTACAGCAAGTGTCTGTATCAGTGAGAACAAAGTGCTGCCTCTTTCATCATAGAAGGTTCCTGTATAATTAGTTTGCCACTAAGCATCTTGCTGTCCCCCTAGGGATGGTGCCACAATGGGGACTCACGGTTGGTATGAGTTGTTTGCAAGCTAGGCACTCAGCTGTGTATAGCCAAATTGATCTTACTGAGTGGCAGTCTATGTTGCTGCAACATGGACTCTTTGTTCTTGACCTCATTGTGCAAGGACAGGCATGACTAGGAATGAGTCTGACTGATGTCCAGGTGATCTTGTCCACCTGACTAAGACCTTCCTCTGTGGAGGTTATTTTTAGTGAGCGTTCACATGGGACACAGCATCTTCACACTCTGCCCATTCAGAGTGATCTACACATAATACCTCTTCGGCAGACCTGTTGCAACTAATTTTCCAATTTTCTTTCTTCCAGGTTTCTAACCATCCTGCCAATCCATTAGCCACTGCCTATGACTTAATATGGATCTGTACCTCTGCAAAATGAATAACCATGTGCACTGCATGAAGTTCTGCCAAGTGGGAGAATTTTTCTTCCCATTGTTCTTCAGGCCATTCTGGAGAGCAGTGCAGAGCTTTAGTTATTCACTTTCAGGGAGTGCCAATATATCATGCAGACTCTTCTGTAAATTATATGTTTAACTGTGTACTAGGTACTGTGTCGAGAACTTGCAATATGTTATCTCAACTTAATTTTTACAACAATAACATGTAAGTTAGATATTTTCCACATTTTACAGATGGGGAAATTGAAATGCAGGTAAGTGTCTTGTCCAAGAGCACTCAGCAGGTAAGAGGAGGACCTGAGATTTAACCCAGGTCTGTGTGACTCCAAAACATATCCTCTTAACCACTCTGCTTTACCAATAATTCATCAGTAATTTAGATGGGGAAGAACATTCAAAAATCAATAGGGACACCTAAAATTGTAATTAATTCTCTGTAGTCATTGTATCTTTCCCCCTCTTCATAGCTCTAACCGAGGAACTGGATTCTGTAACCAATGAGCTACATGCAGTAGATATTCAAATTCAAGAACTTATGGAAAAGCAACAAGAGCTTATTCAGAAAAAAACAGTCCTAACAAAAAAAATAAAGCAATGTTTAGAGGATTCTGATGCTGAGGCAAGCAATGAATGTGATTCTTCACCTGTTGCTTGGAATAAAGAAGGTTTGCTCTCTCTCTCTCTCTCTCTTTTTTTTTCTTTTTTTCCTTTGCTGGTTTTGCTTCTCATTTTTTTAAACTAGAATTAAATCATTCTGAGTGGGTCAATGCTTTCCAGTAGGCTTAGAGGTGAAATTGGCCATTCCTTCAGTGGCATGGGAAAATTATAGATAGACTATTCCTCACTGATGTTCTGTAGACTTTTAAAATTAAGCTTTTATTATTCATATTTTATTTTTTCCAAATATGGTCCTAGCAACATTGGTCAATGCTTGAAAAATAAGGTATTTATTTTAGCTAAATTTTCTAAGTTTTAACTAAAAAAGCATTAAGAAAATTATTTGAACTCCTTGCCAAAGTCTAGTTCATTTTCTTGCCCTAGTGAACAAACCTTTTTTGATTCAAGATCTTGCCAAGCATCATGTTTATGATTAATTGTAATAGAATGCTGTAACTGTAGAAGGAATTGCAGTGCTTTTATGGACATTGTTTTCTAGGGATTCACTTCTAAATAGGCTATTTACACCAAAAATTCCAAATAATTTTTGTTTATGATATTTGAGTTTTTTACGATGCTGTGAATTCCCTGATCAACATTCATACTGTTTTTCAAATAACTGATTGAACACCTTACTTTTTTGTGTGAGTAAATTCTCAACTGACAAATGTTTATGTATTTTTTCTGATGTACTATTTCTTATAATGTATCATTTTTGCTTTGCTTAGCTTAGTGAGTTAAACTAATCTCAAAATTATTATAAAAGTTTAATAGCCCATAAGTATTAAAAGTCTTACATTTATCTGATTCTTATCTATTATAAAAGCAGCAATTCAAGTTTGTGTCTCATTTATAATCCTAGTAATCCTAATATATTTAGCTTATTTTTCTCTTTCTAGATTTTCCATGGTCTAGTAAAGTTAAAGATGTTCTGCAAAATGTCTTTAAACTGCAGAAGTTTAGACCTCTTCAGCTTGAAACTATTAATGTATCAATGGCTGGAAAGGAGGTATTTCTTGTTATGCCTACAGGAGGTGGAAAGAGCTTATGCTACCAGCTACCAGCATTATGTTCTGATGGTATGTATTAATAAAGATTAATTTTAAGTTGAAAAGTGATTTCTGTTAATATAGTTTTAATTCTTTAAAAAAATAATTTCTGACTATACATACATAAAAATCAAGTGGATTTTTGTTTTATTTATCTCTACATTAATAGATGCTTAAAAGTTTCACTTAAAGGGGGAATGTTAAAGACTTCTGAGAGTAATCCTTTTGTCTGGTTCCTGAGACATAATTTAAAAACATGTTGTAGGAGAGAAAGCACTAGAAAAATAATTACTAGACCTGAATTCTAGTCCCAGATCTTTATTGGATGTCTGCTGTGGTGCTAGGTACTAGAGATACAGTAGTGAGCAAAATGAGTGTGGTTTCACAGAATTCAGTGTAGAGTAGTGTTTTCTCAAACTTTAATATGCCTAAGAATCACCTGGTGATCTAATCTACATGCAGATTCTGATTTAATCTGAGACCCAAGATCTTGCATTTCTAACAAGCTCCCAGGTGGAACTGATGCTGCTATTTGGGGGAGAAGCTAGGGAATGGAGCAGGAAACTTTTTCTTAAATGGCCAGATAGTAAATATTATTAGGTTTTGTTCTCCATATGGTCTCTGTGGTAACTACTCAAGTTTGTCATTGTAGCGTGGAAGCAGCCACAGACAATATGTAAACAAATGGGCATGGCTCTGTTCCAGTAAAACTTTATTTATAAAAACAGGCAGCCAGCCTTTAGTTTGTTGTCTCCTGGTCTAGAGAATACAAGCAATTGCAACAAGGGTTTTGGGATAAAGGTTTTAATAGGGAATTAAGTCAGTGTAAAGATTGGGTTTAGGGGCTCTCTGGGCAGCTGCCTTGAGGAAGTGGCGTTTATGCTAAAGCTAAAGGATAAGTAGGCAAAAGAGACAAGGGAGGAAGCGAGAGTGTTAATGCAAGGGAGCAGCATGTATGAGATCCAACAGCAAGAGAGAACATGCATGGTGTGGTGTATTCAGTGAGGAATTCCTGTGTGGCAGGTAGTGTTAAGAAATGTGGAAAGAGTCTTTAAAGCTGGTTTAGAAACTGTTCCTTAGATTCGTGGGAAGCTATTAAAGGGTTTTATACAGGTATGAGATTTGTTATTTTGTGGTTTAGAAGAATAATTTTAGCAGTTGGAGGAATTCCAGAAATATTTAGGACGTAGATTCAGGAGGACTTGATATTGATTGGATGGAGAGGAAGGGAGAAGGAATAGTGAAAAACGATGCCCTAATTTTAGGCTTGGACAAATGGTGAGGTTGTTCACTCTGACAGGGTACACTGGAGGAAGAACTTATTTGAGAATGGAGAGAGAGGAAAGATGATGAATTCAATTTGGTACATGATGAATTTAGAAGCCTGTAAGACATCCATGTGGGACTGTCCTGTGAGTAGGAGGATGTTTGGGTTTAAAGCTTGGGTAGGAAGAGGTCTGAGTTAGATGAGCTGGAGGTTGTTAGTGTGGAGATGGCCACTGAAGCGACAGGAGTGAATTACGTTATCTAGAGTATCACAAGAAGAGAAGAGAAGAGGGCCTGGAACAGAAACCAGAACACTGAGAGTTTAAAAGGAATAAAGAGAGAAAGAGGAAGGGGCATGCAGAGAAGCCTGAGCATGAGTAATGAGGTGTAGGAGGATAATCAGAAGAGTATGGTGTTATGAGAAGACTAGGGAAGGGAGTGTTTGAAGGAGGGAGTGGTCAATAGTGATGTCTGTTGGCAAAAGGTCAAATAAAATAAGGACTTAAAAATTCCATTGGGTTTAGTGACAAAGGACTGATGTGTGACCTTGGCTAGATTAATTTCAGCAAAACGGTGGGTCAAAACCAAATAGCAATGGTTTGGAAATGAGCAGCAGTTGAGAAATTAGAGCTGGTGAGTGTGGGATACTTTGGAAAAGAATAGCTATGAAGGGAAGAGAGAAAGGGCCATAGATTAGGTGTCAGAATTTTGTTGCTTACAATTCCGGAGGCTGCAAAGTCCAGTATCAAGGTGTCAGCATTTTTGGTGTCTGGTGGAGGCCTGTTCCTCATAGATGGTGCCTCCTCTGCATCCTCACTTGATGGAAAGGGGCAGTGGTGCTCCCTTCAACGTCTTTTTATGAGGGCAGTAATGCTTTTTTTTTTTTTTTTTTTTGGTGAGGGCAGAGCCCTCATGACTTATTCACTTCCCAAAAGGCCTCACCTCTTAGTATAATCACATTGGATATTAGATTCCAACATGAATTTGGGTGGGACACCAACACTTATGCTATAGCAAGTCTAGGGTTTTTGCAAAGATGAGAGAGACCTGACTGTGTTTAAATGCAATAAGTAGATGCCAGTAATGAAGGAGGTGAAAATACAGGAGAGAATAATTGAGAGGGCTAAGTCCCCGACAAGGTGGGTTTAAGTGTGTTTTTTAAACGTGTCTGCCCTCTGCCTGAGGTTATAAGGAACACACTGCAGAAATGTAATGCCATATCATTTTAGCAATGTAGAATAGCTGTTGTAGTTGTGAACAATTTCAATTATAGGAGAAAGGGGGTATATTACTACAACTTAAGCCAGTCAATAAACTGTTCACTAACTTCTATTCAGAATAAACCTGGTGCAGAAAATGGAAGAATCATCCTGCAACTATCATTCTTAACTATATAGGTTGCTGTGTTTTCTCTGGAAAGCTTTGGAGTAATTTTTTCCTAATGTAACTGTTAAGTATTTAACCTGATTTATATATTATTTTACTGAGATAATCAATACTGGTTGTTAAAAATGATGGCAAATTAGACATTCAAAATGTTAAAGTCTGTCTTTATAGGACTGAATAAGGATAGAGATTTCTGTTTAGTACTATATTTGCTAGTTTGGCTTATATTTACCTTGGACAGTCATTTATTTGTCTCCCCTTTAATGAGGGTAAGAAATAGGTAATATACGGCTAAAGCTGCATTGAATATTTGTCTGAACTGATGGGTGGTGCCCTCAAGTTACTGTAAAGGTGAATGGTCATAACTCATTCTGGTGGTGGTGTAAAGTTTAAGGTTGTTTTTTTTTTTTCTTCTCTCTTTTAGGTTTTACACTCGTGATTTGTCCATTGGTCTCTCTTATGGAAGACCAATTAATGGTTTTAAAACAATTAGGAATTTCAGCTACCACGTTAAATGCTTCTAGTTCAAAGGTACGCTTCTGTGTCTTTTTTAATTTTTATTTTTTTAAATTTAAATTCTACACTGAAGTAGGAACCTTAGCTGCAGTTGAGTTGCTTATGAAATTTTAAACTGTTAACTATTTATATCAGGAGTTGCAAACTACTGCTCATGGGCCAATTCTGGTCTACTGCCTATTTTTGTATATCACATGAGCTAAGAATGGTTTTTATATTTTTAAATTAAAAAAAACCCAAGAGTATTTTGTGAAATGTGAAAATTATATAAAATTCAAATGTCAGTGTCTGTGAGTAAAGTTGTATTGGAAACAACCGTGCTTATTCATTTATGCATTGTCTATGGCAGCTTTCACACTGTAACAGCAGAGTTGAGTAGTTGTGATAGAGACCATATGATCCATGAAACCTAATATTTACTGTGTGTCACTTTACAGGAAATGTTTGCTGACCTGCTTTTTATTATCCATCTTAAAATAATAAAAAAATTTCTAATTATGCAATTTAATTAAATACAAAAAATAAATTACTAAGAAGATACCCTGTACCTGTGGAATTTTTTCTGTTTGAGAATGGACTGTCTTACCCTCATCTGTAGAATAAAGCATTTCTCAGCTATTCCTTTCTTAAAAGCATATTATTGAAATCTTCAAAAGTATAGAGAATAATATAAAAAGTAGAGAGAATAATATAACAACTGCCATGTACCAATTACACCTGCAACAGTTATCAACATATGGCCAATTTTTTTTCATCTGTATACCCCCAGTTTTCCATCTTCCCTCCCCCTTGTTTTATTTATTTGAATTAAATCCCAGATGTCATATTTTAGTTAGAAATTCTTCAGTATGTATCTCTAACTTTAAAAAAAAAGTGCATTGACATCATCACATTTAAAAAATTTAGTATCAATTCCTTAAAATCATCAAATAAAAGTATTCAGATTTCTCTCTCATTACTTTTCATGTTTTTTTTTTTTTTTAAATCATGGTACAGATAATATTCATGCATTATATTGTATTTGGTTGATATATCTGTAGGTTCCCCTTATCTCTTTTTTGTTTCCCCATGCAAATAATTTGTTAAAGAAACCAGGTTATTTGTCCCACAGCTTTCTATATTCTGGATTTTCCTGACTGCATCCTTGTGATGTTATTTAACTCCATTAAGTTAGATCTAAAAGCTTGATTGTATTTTTACTTTTTTATTTATAAGAGTATACTTTCTGTATTATCACTCTTCTATATAATACCTGGTAATCTTTTTGTGATGTTAAGCTCTATCAGTGAGTTCAGGTGATGTCTGCCTGATCTATAGTTATCAGCTTTTCATCTAATGGTTTTAGCAGACAACTGAAGATTACTGCCTACCTTAGAGCCATTATTTCATTAGAGAGCTACAAAATGGTCATATCTAATTCTATCACTTCAAATATTAGTTAGACTTTTTCTGTAAGACAAACTTTTGCCTCGTTAAACTCTTCTTTGCAGGATGAAAATGCTTGGTTCTTTCCCATTCTTTACTAGTTTTCAGAATTCTCTAAATGTGGTCAGTAAGTTCTTTGGAGTTTCCACCCCTCTCCACAGTATCATTACAAAGTTATGAATTTTTTAAAATATTTGATAATATTTTAATCCATAGTTTTTTTTTTTTTTTTTAATGTTGAAATAGTTCCCCTTTGGGCAGCAAGAGCCTCTTTAAGTTGACTCCTGAATCTTTTCTTTGACCTCATAGCTTTTGACTCCTTGCTTTCTTTTACAATAACATAATCCATGTTCGTTCTGTGCATTTCCTTCCCAGACCTAGAATCAGCCATATCTCCAAGAAGCCCTGGTTCCTTTAGCTTTCCCATATATTTTTGTTTTATTTAAACTCTTGTGTCATTCTATTATAACTGCTCTCTCATTCAATGGATGAATTTGTGGAGAAAATTGCCTTCTAAAGATGTGCTTCCTTAAAACTGCAAAAGAGAATAATAGTAATAGAAAGTAGCTTAGGAAGTTGAAGGTAATTAAAGGTTCATGCCATGTCACTACTGCTTGACAAGTTGGAGAGAGAAAAAAAGAACATGTATCTTAGAGTGTCTCTAGGAGTTAACAAACTTCTTCTTTGCTGGGACAATGAAAGCAGTCTGTCTCTTTCTATACCATTCACCATTGTTTTTTAATACTTTTTTGGTCTTAATTAGGTTAGAAGGAAAAAAATGACATATAATAATGTATAAAATAGTATCAGAATACTAAGAACCTACTGTTATCTAAGATTTATTTTTACTATATATAAATACATAATTTATTAGAAAATCTTCTTTTTTTTTTTTTTTTTTTTTTTTTTGGTGGCTGGCTGGTATGGGGATCCACACCCATGACTTTGGTGTTATAAGGATGTGCTATATTAGAAAATCTTAATTTAATGAATGTTACCGTCGTCTTTATATTTAAATAAAGATTATAAACAGATTTGATGGCATCATTAAAACAGCTGATGAAGAATAAATTTTGTTCACAGATATATAAAGTGATTATAAACAAAATGCTAAAATTATAAAACCCACCTTTAACAACCATAGCTATTGCTTTTAGCTCACATGTTGGAATTTACAGTGAACAATTTAGAATTTTGCCTTCATACAATAAATGTTCTTTATTACAGTATCTTCATGTTCATTTTTTTGTTCTCTTTTTTGTCAAGTGAGATTATTTTTTATCATCAACAATTTGGATGTAAGTAAATAACTAGAATGTTTACACAGCTGCCATGAAGTTTACTAGGACATGGTTTCAATTTTAATGTTCTAAACATCTGCTTCTAGAAGAGCCCAAGGCTGCTGTTTTTGAGTAATGAATGTCTTCATTTACCACTTAGTATTGCAATCTGCTGGCTTAGTTCTGCCATCATTATGTCTATTTTGTCTTTTAATAGGAGCATGTAAAATGGGTTCATACTGAAATGGTAAATAAAAACTCTCAGTTAAAGCTAATTTATGTGACTCCAGAGAAAATTGCAAAAAGCAAAATGTTTATGTCAAGACTAGAGAAAGCCTATGAAGCAAGGAGATTTACTCGAATTGCTGTGGATGAAGTTCACTGCTGTAGTCAGTGGGGACATGATTTCAGACCTGGTATGTATGTTTTATCTAGAAAACTCTTTGATGTTAGGGACTATGTTCTTAATTAGGTTCACGTGATATAAATTCCAGCTTCCATTAAAATAGTTCTCTTAGAGAGTTATTAGTCATTTTCTCTTGCATTAATATGAGGGGGGCCAAGAGGCAGAATCTTTAATCTCTTCTTCTCCACTGTAGAGTTTAGTCTAATTGCCTTTAACCTTTGCCAATATTATCCCATCTCTATGGAGATTTACGACCTCTAGGTAGTCCCTCACGTTTGTCGAGGAATTTACATTTGCTTCAAAGTTGTCTTCTTCACTCATCATTCTGGTTGTCTTTCAGGGTTAAGGTTCTATGAGGTATTTTAATAACTTTTCTTCATTCCACCAACCTAATCCTATAGTTAGCCTGAAGTACCCATTAGTCCACTACTTTTTCTCCTCCCACCTCCCTTGCCTCTGGTAACCATTATTCTACTCTCTATTTCTATGAGGACCACTTTTTTTTTTTTTTTTTTTTTTTGGATTCCACATATGAGTGATATCATGTGCTATTTATCTTTTTGTGCCTGAATTACTTCACTTAACATGATGGTTTCCAATTTCATCCACATTGCTGCGTATGATAGGATATCATTTTTTTTTTTTTTTAAATAGCTGAACGATATTCCATGTATATATGTATATATACCACAGTTTTTTAATCCATCCATCTGTTGATAGACGTTTAAGTTGATTCCATCTCTTGGCTATTGTAAATAGTGTTGTGATGAACATGGGAGTGCAGGTGTTTTTTTGATATATTGATTTCATTTCCGTTGGGTATATACCCAGTAGTGGGATAGCTGGGTTGTAAGGTAGATCTATTTTTAGTTCTCTGAGGAATCTCCATACTGTTTTCCACAGTGGCTGTACCAGTCTACACTACCACCAGCAATGTAGGAGGGCTCCCTTTTCTCCACATCCTTGCCAGCATTTGTTATTTTAACTTGTTGGTAATAGCCATTCTAACTGGAGTGAGGTGATATCACTCTGGTGTTAAGTTGCATTTCCCTGATGATTAGTGATGTTGAGCATTTTTTTCAGGTGTCTGTTGGCCATTTGTATGTCTTTTGAGAAATATCTGTTCAGATCCTTTGCCCATTTTTTAACTGGGTTGTTTATTTTTGCTGTTGAGTTATTTAAGTTCCTTATATATTCTGGATATTAGCCCCTTGTCTGATGTATAGTTGGCAAACACTTTCTCCCATTCTGTAGGTTGTCTCCACTTTGCTGATAGTGTCCCTTGCTGTGCAGAAGCTTTTTAGTTTGATGTAGTCCCATTTGCTTATTTTTGCTTTACTTGCCTGAGCCTTTGTGGTCTTGTTTAAAAATTAAAAAAAAAAAAAAAAAAAAGCCCTGGTTACTCCCATTTCATGTAGTGTTTCCCCTATGTTTTCTTGTAGTAGTTTCATTGTTTCTAGTCTTAAATTTAGGTCTTTAATCCATTCTGAGTTGATTTTTGTCTATGGTGAGAGAGAGGAATTTAGTTTCAACTGGTCTCCCTTTCTTGTCTTGCCTTGTTCCAGCCTATCCTTTGCACTACCACACCAAAAAGTGATTTCTGAAACATAAGTCTATCTCCTTTGTCTGCTTGAAAAATTACATGATGATTCCTTATTTCCTATAGGGTAAAGTCCTAGCTTCTTAGAGTCAACTGACTATATGATTATTGTTCATAGTTTTATTTAAACCTGCCTTTCTGTACCCTTCTACATAACAGTATCAGTCAGGCTTCATGCGGGGAAGAATAGTTACTGTGAATGTTATGGGAATGCTATGGAGGGATTTATCCTAGGAAGTAGACTTAGCAGAGTTGTGGAAGGATGGAGAAATGAAGGTCTGAAGGGGAGAATTGAAGGGCTTAAAGAAAAGTTACTGTCTAATCCCAAAGCACTGGTGGAGGAGGATAAACTGGAGCTTGTAGGGGAATGTACAACTGGCATGTCTAGTGCCAAAGGGGACCCCAAAAGGGAAGCTCACGGAAAGGTCTGTGGTAAGCCTTTTCCTCTGAGTAGCTGTTACTTCTGTGGGTCTGTTGTCAAGCCTCTCATGGGGCCAGTGTTGATCATCAGGGCCTGCTGTCGGGATGAAGTGCTGAATGAAAAATGGAAAAGAACTAGGATGAGCTAGACTGGGCACTTCTGCATTTGTCCATCAACCTATCTGCCTGGAAAGACCATCAAAAAGTAATGGCAGCTGGTTCACTTCTGCCTCCCAAATCTTTGACAAGTTCCTCTTTGGGGTCAGCTCTGACTTGGAACCATACAGGGAAGGGGATTCTGGGAAATACAGTTCCCAGGTTAATGGATTGGACAATAGATCCATCCAGCACAACAGCCTGTGAACTGCTTGTTGCTATCTGAACATGCTGAGTAAATTTTTTTTTTTTTAATTTAATTTTATTTTATCAATATACAGTGTGGTTGATTATTGTGGCCTATTACCGAAACCTCCCTCCCCCTCCCCCTCCAACAACCTCATATCTGTTCACTTATCGTATCAACTTCAAAGAATTGTAATTGTTGTGTCTTCTTCCCCCCCTCCCCCAGTTTAATTGTGTATTTATTTATTTTTAGCTCCCACAAGTAAGTGAGAACATATATTTCTCTTTCTGTGCCTGATTCGTTTCACTTAATATAATTCTCTCTAGGTCTATTCATGTTGCTGCAAATGGCAGTATTTCATTCTTTTTTATAGCAGAGTAGTATTCCATTGTGTAGATATACCACATTTTCCATATCTACTCATCTGATGATGGACATTTGGGCTGGTTCCAACTCTTAGCTATTGTAAATAGTGCTGCGATGAACGTTGGAGAACAGGTATACATTCGACTTGATGATTTCCATTCCTCTGGGTATAGGAAGGGAAGAAGATCAGGCAGATGAAGCAGCATATACACTGCAAATACATTGGCATTAAATTACTCAGGATGTTAAATCAGCTTAACATTCCCTTCCTAGTGAACTTCTGCTC
This sequence comes from Cynocephalus volans, assembly GCF_027409185.1. NCBI lineage: Eukaryota > Metazoa > Chordata > Mammalia > Dermoptera > Cynocephalidae > Cynocephalus > Cynocephalus volans. The sequence continues at coordinate 91,715,802 of NC_084471.1, forward strand.
GTTTTTCGAGACCCAACTCAAATGTTATCTCTGAAATCTTCACAACTTCCCAAGCAATTGCTTTCTCCTAGGTTTTCATAGTAGTCCTCTACCTTAGCATTTAGCACTTTCTCCCACATTTCTTTCTCACCTTCCTCCAGATAGTTTAAGTACTTAACAGAGTTTAAGGACAGTTTATCTAATGATTTAGATGTATATGACAAGTGTGAGCCCAGAATGGTTTCCCTGAAATAGGAAATATATGAGATATAAAAAATATATTAATATTAATAAGTACTTCATATTTAATATAAAATATATAAAAAGCAATGCCTTCACCAAGCCTTTTCTGGCCTGAACTTGTCATTCTTGAATGATATTAGGTGATAGAAGGGCTTTGACTGATGTTCTCTTTTATCTTTTGAAAGTTGTAGTAGATTCAAACACTACAGCTATTCCTACTGTCTCTTGAATCCACTGTTCAGGTGTAGACCAATACATAGCTTGATAGAATGTTTAGTGTTCTCTCTCTTCAACAGGGAGTTCCACCTCTGGCCAAGAACAATGTTTCTGAAGAAAAATATAAATAAAGTCTGCCTATTTAAAAGGGCTAGGAGGCAACTGCAAATTTGCTGTTACAGATAGCTATGGAAATAAAATTATAGTGGTCATTGGTTATCTGCATAATGTTAAAAGGTAACATAATTTAATCCTTGAAGGATAGAAAGAGGGCCACTTTGTTTTTGGGTTTTTTTTTTTCCAGATTATAAAGCACTTGGTATCCTAAAGCGGCAGTTCCCTAACACATCTCTAATTGGGCTGACTGCAACTGCAACAAATCATGTTTTGAAGGATGCTCAGAAAATTTTGTGTGTTGAAAAGTGTTTTACCTTTACAGCTTCATTTAATCGGCCAAACCTTTATTATGAGGTATATAACTTTTATGTCAATTTTTTACTTTTGTGAAGAATTACTGCAAAAGTTATACCTTCTCATTATGTTTGTGTAACAGTTAACTATGAAAGTTTTTAACATCAGGTGATTATAAGGAGATTGATTAATTATTGCTTTATTTATATATCTGTTGTGCTGGATAATCCCTTGTTAAGCTAAATAGAATACACTACCTTCCTGGGTGATATTGTCTTTTATAAAAGATATGAGCAAGTCAGATGTATTTGTTAAATTTATGTACATCCTTTCCTTGTGTGAGGCTTAGGAGAAAGGATGGAGTGATACCAAAGACCCCAATGACATCTCTATTGAAATTAATTACTAAGTAATATAAATATTAATATGCCATTAAAGATTTGCTAATACTCCCTATGTAGATTTAATATTTAGCCTTGAAAATAAAATAATCTAACAGCTCTCTTTTCTTTCTTTTAATGCTTTTAAGATTAATCTTTTTCCTAGTTTTCATTGAATAGTTGTTTATGCTGTGGTTTATGTTTTTATGAAAGTAGTATCAGAAAATAAAAAAGACCCCATCTTTACAAGTTATTCACTGCTTCTGTGCCTCCTCATCTCTGGTAAACTAAAAAATACAGATCAAAAAGAGAGTGAGAGAGTTGGCAGTGATGAGTCAGATAGGTTGAGTTCTATGAGGCAAGTGAAGAGTAATGGAAAAAACACTATGCCCATGGAAGAACTGCACTTTCAAAGGTGTAAGTAAACAGCTACTTAGGTGGTACTTATTCATTTACTTTTTAGTAAGTTAGGTTTTTTTTAGGTTCGGCAGAAGCCCTCAAACACTGAAGATTTTATTGAGGATATTGTAAAGCTCATCAATGGGAGATACAAAGGGCAATCAGGTAATATAAAAACATATCAACTTTGGAGACTGAGAGATAACTTTCAAAAAGTAATATTACACTAATAATTATGCTGATAAATGACTAACACCAAAAATATTAATGTATGGCAGGACATACTTGAACGTGTTGTGATAAAATTAATTTACTTGCTAATCTTAGAAACAGGGTGTGACATTTGCTTATGTCACAATTAGAAGTAATAGAAATGTCTGATTTATTTTTGCTTATTTACACATTATTGCTTTAGAGTAGACCTACTCACAATGTTAATTATCGACAGCACATATTTAGTAAGTATCCACTGTAGACAAGATAGAGGGTTAAGCACTGATGTTCTAATGGGATATAAAATATTGTCCCTTAACAGTAAAGGACACATTAATGAAATACATAGCACATATTGAATAGATCAAGTATAGTGGGAGTTGAGAGTATATAAGTGTTCCAGGATTAGTGCCTAGACAAATGGTACAAAGCAAAGAGTTTAAGTAAAAGTAGCATTTTAAAACTGTTCTATATTTCAGGAGACATTACTGGTGTCCTGGGTAAAAGGAGTTCCAGGGTCAAATAAGTTTGAGAAAGGCTGCAGCTGTTTATCCCTCCTGGAGATTCACAGGGTGTATCAGCACATTAGAAGCTCTGACCAGCCCTGATAATAGAGAGAAGTCTGTTTAACTTTGTTGAATGCAGTGTTCCCAAACTCATTTGCACATGAAACTCTTTTTTCACAGCACACTTGTTAACATCTTATGGAACTGTGGAACATCAGTTTGAAAAATGCTATGTAGTGGGCATTAAAGTTGGAGAGAGAAAAGAGGCAATGGGAACCAAAGCTGGCTACTCAGGGCTCCTTTCTGCTTTCGAGCAAGCTCATGGTCAAATTTTGAATTATGCCAAAAAGTCAATATATACTCAGGTCCTCGGAATTTTTCATAATTCCCTTTCCCCGCCTTTGCATTGTGTTAATCCATGTCTTAGTGTGTATATTGAAAATTATCTTCAAGGAATGTACCCTATGTATCTAACAACTGGACATATTTTACTGCAGGAATCATATATTGTTTTTCTCAGAAAGACTCTGAACAAGTTACGGTTAGTTTACAGAATTTGGGAATTCATGCAGGTGCTTACCATGCCAATATGGAATCAGAAGATAAGACCAAGGTTCATAGAAGATGGTCAGCCAATGAAATTCAGGTCAAGTATATATCTTCAAAAGAAGCCTAATTTACTTTCTAAAATGTTTAAATTTGACTTAACTGATAAGATGTTAAAACATTTTAGGTAATAGTGGCAACGGTTGCATTTGGAATGGGAATTGATAAGCCAGATGTGAGGTTTGTTATTCATCATTCAATGAGCAAATCTATGGAAAATTATTATCAAGAGAGTGGACGTGCAGGTATGTAAAACTCAAATCCAGAAATAACTTTTTAGAAAGCTTTTCCAGAAAATACATAATAAATGTTTAATAATTCTATATTTTTAATCTTCTTACTTGGAGAGTATTTTTAGAACAAACAATGAAGTCTTTTTAGCAGTTTTACACTAATTTGCAGGTGGAGAAATTTTACTTATGTTTTATTGGAGTGTTATGAATTACTTCTTCTTATGTATGCTAAGATGTAGTATGAAGTATTGCCAGATCATTTTACATGTATTATTTTTGCATGTTTTGAATTTTTTAAAGTAGTTATGCACTCTCAAGATTTCTCCCACCACAGGTCGAGATGACATGAAAGCAGAGTGTATTTTGTATTATGGTTTTGGAGATATATTCAGAATAAGTTCAATGGTGGTCATGGAAAATGTAGGACAGCAGAAGCTTTATGAGATGGTGTCATACTGTCAAAACATAAGCAAGTAAGCCACATTCCTTTTTATAACTGTTGTTAATTAAAGACAAACACGATATGAAAGTGTATGACGTTACCGTGAGTACCTACTAAGTACACTAGTGTAACACCAAAGTGCAAATCTGTAAAAGATGTCTGAGGGTAGTAAACAATACATAAACCTGTATGATCTGCCTTAATCCATTGAAAAGATGCTCTTTGAGATAATCCTCTAAAACCTTTTTTATTGAAGGTTTAGGTGCACATATACAGTGAATTGAAGCCCTTTTACTCTGGTACTGCTGTACAGCTACATGCTTTAATCATTTTGAAAAGGTGTATGGTAAAATAGGCATTTTGAGAGTCAAGCTCAATAACAAGTGCCATTCTGTCTGCTGACGTGTAAAGGAAATAATTAAAGGCAAGGTCAAGTATTTCTTTAAGAAATAAATTTAAATCTATTTAGGGTGGCTTTAATTAGACCATATAGCTTCCTGATGGCTTCTTGGTGTTGACAGTCATTTTTGTACCATTATTGCTCATCACATAAGGGCTCAAAAATGTGAAAATGATAAGTAGTAACTAGACTGAAAATGGTATTTCTTTCCAATAGATGCTACAGTAATCTAGTTAAAATAAATGAGAAAATGAAAATTTCTTTAAAATTCCAGTAGCCTCCCATGAAGCATATTTGGGGGTTTAGACTCAACTATTTATACTTCAAAATACAAGAAACTGTTTTACTAGCAAGAAGATTCTTCTAATAGTTGTAAAATATTTAATTTCAAAATATTTTACAAGAATATATGGAAAAAAATCATAGTACATGGAGTGGGCAGAATGGCCCCCCAATGGATTACATGTCCTAATCCTTGGAACTTGTAAATATTTTACCTTACATGGTAAAGGAAAATTAAAATTTCAGATGGAATTAAGGTCGCTCATCTGCTGACATTAAAGTAGGGAGATTATTTTATATCATCAGGGTGGGCCTGATGTACTCACAAGGGTCCTTATAAGTGGAGGAGGGAGGCAGAAGAGATCAGTGTGGTGTGATGTGAGAAGGACTCAACCTGCTGTTGTTGGCTTTGAAGATGGAGGAAGGCCAGGAGCCAAGGAATGCTGGCAGCCTCTAGAAACTGGAAAAAACCAGGAAACATTCTCTCCTAGGGCCTCCAGAAGAAAAGCAGTCCTTCTGACACCTTGATTTTGACCCAGTGAGACCCATGTTAGACTTCTATAGAAATGTAAGATAATAAAAATGTGTTGTTTTAAGCCACTAAGTTGGTGGTAATACTATGGCAGCTATAGAAAACTAATATAACTGTATATCCTGAAATAAGGATTCTTAAAACTTTCTTAGATCATTTAATAATTTATATCTCTAAATAAATGTTTGCAGATGTCGCCGTGTATTGATAGCTCAACATTTTGATGAAGTATGGAACTCAGAAGCATGTGACAAAATGTGTGACAACTGCTGTAAAGACATTTGTGAGTTATTTTTTTAAACTTCTGTAGGCTAATATATATAGCTAGGACTATATGCGGGAAGTATTAGACCCCCAAGTAGAATAGGTATGAATAGAATTTCCCAGATTCAAAAGTAACAAAACAAAGTTTTGAAACAAAGGTGAATAAAAGGAAAAGTCATATGTGTATGTACACATTTTATGTTGCTATACTGAGGACATATGAAATTTTTAAGAAATGAAGGGAAATTTTAATTTTAATAGAAACGCTATTATATAAGAAAAAGTTAACCTCATGATCATCTGTAATACTTTATAGCACACTTATTGGGAAGAAAATTTAGTGCAAGAGAGAGATTACAGTGAATCATTTTTGATCTAGATAACGGCTAGCTACTCATAAGAGCATTTTGGCATTATATTTTCACTTTTTTTCATCCTGTGTGTACATGGTGGATTTGAAGAATTGGACTAGCCATTCCTCATGCAAGGCTTCACTGAGTTCCAGTGCCTTGGTGGGTGGAGGTCACTACACTTCTAGTTTTGCAGCCAGAGAAAACTTATTTATGAATTTATTAGACTATCTTATACTGACCAAGTATCAAATATCAGGAGTCTGATATTTGAGTGCTAGTCTCTTAATAATTAGGAGTAACTGTCCAGGACATTCTTGTCCCTAAGTTAGAGTACCTAGAAACCCATACTAATTTTCAGAGCACATGTTATTACTGTGTAAGTAAAGAAACCCACATAGAGCTGTTTCTGGGTTACTGACTGAATGAACACACAGACACATGTTTGAAGAAGACTGGCTCTCCTATAAAGTACACCTCTTAGTAACTGTCAGAGTCATGTCTGGTAGACACGTTCTGGTTCTTGTCAGTCATGTCTGGTAGAGCACACCACAGGCCTTCTAATAACCAGGTTATTTTCTTTACATCACTGTAAATTCCACGATGTCTTAGAGAGACTATAATTTGCTAATGACAGAGACAAGGAATAGCCTAGTCTTAATTCAGAACACATTAAAGAAAAAAATCAACGTTTAGGGTGGCTCACATTGATAGTGGCTCACTGGTTTTAAACCAGTTTAGCCACTTAGGATCAGCCTATCCCTTGCCCTCATTTCTAATTCCAGCTGCCTGTATGTAACCATGTCTCTTTCATCATAGCATTGGAAAGAAAGAATGTAACAGAGTTCTGCAGAGATCTAATCAAGATCCTGAAGCAGGCAGAGGAACTGAATGAAAAACTCACTCCATTGAAACTGATTGATTCTTGGATGGGAAAGGGTGCAGCAAAACTGAGAGTGCCAGGTGTTGTTCCTCCCATACTTCCTCGTGAAGACCTGGAGAAAATGATTGCACACTTTCTTCTGCAGCAGTATCTGAAGTATATACAAACCCATTTCTTGTCCTTTCATATTGTCTTTATGATATGCTTCTTTTTTAATTGCAACAGAATGGTTTTGCAGTTATTCTTTGTGAACTTTTAAATAATATAGAAAATAATTTATTTAATAAACTCAGCTGGTAACACCCAGGTCATGGGTTTGGATCCCCATACTGGCCAGCCACACACACACACAAAATAATAATAATAAACTCAAACTTTAATTGATCTGTGTAAGTAAAAAAAGCACAAAACTAAATACTTCCTATAAAGATTATATTTGCATTCTCACAGTCTGTTTTATTTCATATCAATGTGTTTCTTAAAATTATTGCACTTACAGTTGTTTCTTTTATAAATTTCAGTTTGTTTTCTTCTGATTGTTGACCTTTCTCTTCTGCAGAGAAGACTACAGTTTTACAGCTTATGCTACCATTTCGTATTTGAAAATAGGACCTAAAGCTAATCTTCTGAACAGTGAGGGACATGTTATTACTATGCAAGTAGAGAAGCCCATGAAGAGCTGTTTCAGGGTAACTATTAATTTTTAAATACTTAAATAAATATATTACAGCCTGTAGAGTGCTTTTTTATAGTACTCTCCTAGGTCCAGTTGAATACAAGAAGAGAGAAGTAAGGTTTCTCAGATTCTCAGTATGGAGGAGAGAAAACAATTGTTTTCTGTAGACATCTTAAGTGGAAGAATTTAGCCTTTTAGTACAGACTAGGGGTTTCCAACCTCTTAGAGTATGAGGACTCTATTTTAATGTCTAATTTTGTGATGTACCCTGCACTGATAGTATTAGTTGTAATCAGTACTAGTTGAGAAATGTTTGTGCTGTTTCCACAGTGATTAAAAACCACTGTTATAAACCAAATATTATAAAGCCTGCAAAAGCATGCCTATAGCATTGTGTCTAATGACACTTCCAAGTATTTTTTAAGAGTTTCTGACAACATGGCACCTTTTATTCAAGACAGGGTTCATATTTGAGCAGAAATTTGGAGATTAAAAAAAAAACTAGACCCCTGGATACTTAAAGAGCTAACTTATACAGAAGGAATATTTTGAGATTATTAATCTCATGCGAAAACTGAATAGCTGAATTTTTACCAGGGTACTTGCTTTGTTATTTTTTTGTAGGTTGAATCATCTCAAACTTGCCATTCTGAACAAGCTGATAAAAAGGAAGAAAAAAACTCAGGTAACTTCCGGAAGAAATCTGCAAACATGCTTCAGCAATCTGGTTCTAAAATTACAGAGGCCAAGAAAAGAAAAATTGATGATGCCTGAGATAAGCGTTAGTACATTTTCCAAGAAAAGAACAGTTTATGCATGTATACGCCATTATTTTTGTAGTTGCATGTATACACCATTATTTTTGTAGTTCATAAAAGGTTTAATTTTAAAATAATTTCACTGACATTTTATACATATGGAGCTATATTTTCAGAGCTTATCTCTGAAGATTTGAGAATTTGAAACCTTTTGAAAAATATCATGAATCATATAATTTTATAATATAAAACAAAGGCAAAAACACTTTTTATGTAAAATCCCTTAAATATAGAATACTTGAGAATAAGTTCACATTAACTATCTTAAGCTCTTTATGCCTTGATATATCTACTTGTATTTTTTCTTTTGACATAACTATCTTTCTCATAGTAATATTATACTGATACAAGTTCATCACTAAAAGGGAGTAATATTTTAAGCTGAATAATGTAGATGATTTCAGTTTATAAAAACAGCTACAGAATTCAAACAAAAAACGAATTAAGACATCAACACAAATAATATTAGCAAATAAGATATTGCTGAATCTCCATTTAGGTAAAATAAAACTATTAGCTGCCAGAAACCACAGCACTACTTTGACATTTCACAATCAAAAACTGGCTCTGGTCTACTAAAGTACATTTTGGCTAAGTAGATAACTACTTAGCTAAATGTGCTTCAAAGCTAAATCAGGAGTGAACATGTTTAAGTTTAAAACACAGAAATGAATAACGATTTTTTATGTAATAAGTGGTCAATTTTGTTAGAAAAATATATCTAAATAAATTATTTGAACTGATTTCATCCTTAGAATTTTATTTTTTTACACTTTTCAACTAAAATCATTATCACTGTTGCGTTTTTAACTTCAATATGGTCATCATTAAATCACTGCAGTCAAATAATTTTATTGACATGATTTTTTCTTTTGTCTCATTTGGAACTTTATGTGGTTTTTGAAGAAATTCTTTTTAGTCAAAATAATCTTCTATATCAATATTTGGATCTAGCAGATCTTCTCCATATGATGAAAGATTCATTTGGTTTAAAATTAAGTTTTCAAATGTTTCTTCTAAGTCAGTTTCACCAATTAAGACAGCTCCCATCATTCGCCCATTTTGCATGACGACTTTGACGTATTCTTGTCCTTTGGTACATCTCAGCATTAATTCATGATCTGAACCTAAGCCTTGTGCATTGTATTTTCCCAGCAATACAACCTATACATAGGGATAAAAAAATTATTCTCATGAATATCAAAAAGGAAACATAATGGGCAGTTATTTTGTGTCACTCTGGAATAGCCAGCAGAAAAAATATTCAACAAAATTTTACAGCTAAAAATGTCATTGGGAAAGGATTCCAAACAAGACATTTGCATGGCATGCATTAATTCTACAGATGACACTACCACACAATCTATACTAGCGTTAAAAACATCTAGTGAATACAGTAAAATATTAATGTTTGGTATTTTTAACATTAAAAATATCTAGTAAATATTGAAATATGTAGGATGTTGACTACATTAGCCTGGAGTCATTGTTTAAAGATTTAATAAGGAATTAAATTAGATCTTTCATGGACATATTACTTAATTTCCCTAAGCCTTGCAAATATATTTCTCCTTTGTAAATTAGGAAGCAAAAAACTTGCCTCTGAGTAATATAAAGAGTTAGATTAAATAAGATAATATGAGGGCTGGCCCGTGGCTCCCTTGGGAGAGTGTGGTGCTGATAACACTAAGGCCATGGGTTCGGATCCTATATAGGGATGGCCGGTTAACTCACTTGGCAGAGCGTGGTGCTAACACCACCAGGTCAAGGGTTAAGATCCCCTTACCAGTCATATTTTTAAAAAATAAAAAAATAAAAAAATAAGATAATATGTATGGGAAAGCACCTGGTTCATTCCTGAGTATAATAGCTGTTAGTACCCCTCACAAGGAAAGAATGATTCTCAAATAAAACTGAGAAATGCACAAACAGGGAACAAATCTGGAGAATTTTTTTTCCCCTCCTAACTATAAAATAGTACAGTGGTAAGGTGTGCAGTAATTATCAGATGATTAGGAATTAAAACCAGCAATAATACCAGGTGCTGATGTGCAAATGAGAAAATGTCATGTTTTGTAAAATGATTAAAACCATGTAAATTTTTATTGATGGGAGAAAATTAGATGATTGGCCATATTTACTTACAAGACTAACAAGCAAAAAAGCATTTTTTACTCTCTCACCTTATAGTTAAAAAACTTTGTTACATGAGCAAACAGTTCAAAGCTGAAATCCATGTCAATAGAGTTTCCTAAACTAGCTGCAGCCATGCACTTTGCTGCATACCATCCCATCTGTCTGGCCTGGGTCCACAGCCTCATCTGAAATAATGAAAAAATGTTATACATTATCATTTTTCATCATCATTATTTGAAAAACATTATCATCTTAACCTTGTAGATTTCCCTAAAGAGGTTCAGTGATTCACAGTCCTTCAGATCGGCTGGTTCTAACTATTATCAACATTGCCATAGAAGCAGTCACCAATGCACATTAATCAAACTGATTTGGGTATTTGTTAATTCTATCTAAACTACTGCCTCTAAAATTAAAGGATGAAACTCACCAATTATATATGTTTCAATAAAATTTCTATTGAATATTATGAAAATATTTTGGGCTACACCAGGTGAGAATAAAATTTTAGTTAACCAGTCCCCTCTTTGGAGTCTGTCAACAGCATTAACAGAGATGCCAAACTGTCACTGAGAAATTTGTCCCATTTTCTAGTAACCTTCATTTTTAGGCACTGGATAGCTAAGGCCTGCTGTGCAATTAACCTCAATGGCCAGACAGATGTATCAGTTGCTGTCCAGCCCCAAGACATCATATGAGATTCCAGCAACTGATTTGGGGAAATCCTTTAAACTCCTCTCAATGAAGATAGTATTAATTTCCCTACTATTGTATTTTTATTGTATTTCTACAAAGTCTGGGGATTCCCTGGCATAAAGGAACACCAGGCTTGGGAGTCACAGTACATTTGAGTATCAACTGTTCTACATATTTATTTAAATTTTCCAAGCCTCAGTTTCTTCACCTGAAACATAACATCAAGTACTCCATGGCTTTGGGGAGAATTAAATAAATTGGCCTACAATAAACAATGAGTTTCCTTCTACCAACAGCTACAGAATGGCTAACAGAAGTGGCCTACAAGTTTGTGTCTTGAACTATGTAAAAATAAATCAATTAGTATTCTTATTGTTTGTGCAGATTAAGAAATGGGGTCTATTAGATCAATTCAAAATAAAGAACACCTATTTATTTTTTGGTTATTTCTTTCCTGTATCAATTTATGACACATTAAAGATATAATTTATCTGAGAGTGCTTAAAATGTTTAAAAAAAAAATCCCACAAACTCCAACTCCTAATTAAGAATTTGTTACACTTATATCACAGAAATGACACAGGATGATAGCACAGAAAACTGAAAACAAGCTAGTTTGAGGCATGTTAGAAACAGGCTGAAAGCACTCTCTTATTGATTTCCCTGCTGTATTTAAAAACACAAAAAGATGAAGTTGCCTCCTGAAATATGTTTAGCTCTTCCACTACTTCACACTCCACAGTTAATCTGGGGGGGAAAAAAAATCCCTAACTGTGGAGCTGCTCTTTAACAAAGATAAGTGTTGACTGGTGTTTTTATCTCTAACATTTACTCATGTCTCTACCCCCTCCTAAGACAACCTCATCTTACCTATGGTCATTGTCTTTGATTATCTTCCTCTAGTATTTTCGTTCCACCAGTAGAAGGAGGTAGGCAACACTGTGAGGGCAAGAGGAAGTCTAGATCCAGTTGGGAGTTGTTAAGGCTGAGGAAAGCTTTTGTTATAGGAATATTTTTCAGTGATAATTACAACAGGGATAGAATAGGTTCATCCAGGAATAGAATGCTTTGTCTATATGATTTATAATCTCAGTGGCTGCTTTTGTTTTTAATGTAAAGCTGTTGTGTCCAATATAGTAGCCACTAGCCACCTGCAGCTATTTAAATTTAATTGAAAAATAAATTAAAAATCCAGTTCTTTAGTCACATTAGCTACATTTCACGTGCTTATATGACACATATGGCTTAGTGGCTACCTGACTGGATGGTGCAGAATTATAGAACATTTCATCATCACAGAAAGTTCTACTGGGCAGTGATAATACACATCTGAGAATGAAAAACAAAGTAATAACCCATAACTCTTTTTAAATTAATAGATGTCCTAGTTTACTCTAGCATTATGTAGTAACTTACCAAAAAGGGAAATTTTTTTTTTTTTTTAATATCACAAAACAACCCTGTGATAGCTTCCTACTTAAAGTAGAAAAGTAGAAAAACTGGAAAAAAAGAAAGTTGGATTTGTTGGTAGCAACCACTTTATTTTCTGATGGAATCTCTGATAAAAACATGTGATCACATATGCAGGTCTCACCTGCTGCCAGAATGGGCCAAGCTGCCAAGATGCAGTGCAGATGTCACCGGCAGCATAGATATCAGGAAGGGACGTTTGCATATGATCATTCACTTTCAGTCCACCATCTTCTCCTAGATCAAACTAGACAATGTTCCTCATAAGTGTAAGTACTAAGAAAAATGAAACATGACTTTTTCATTATAAAATAAAACAAGTCAAATTTTTACATCTTAGTATGGTGATCCTTAGTGATAAAGTGAAAAATAGCTGCAAAGTTTAGACACCTAAGCTGAATTTCCACAGATCAAATTCCTATTAAGACAGACCCATAAAAATCTTAGAATTTCCAAATTAAAAATACCCAATAACCCTCTGACTATCTCAACCATAATTACAAGGACATTCTGTTTTTGTAAGCTTCAAATGCTAAAAAGCAAAAAAATACAATCCTCTGTCTCTAAAAGAATCATAGGATTCATAGGAGATGTCAGTCTCTGATGAACCTTTAGATAAACTGTGCTGATCACATTAATGATGGCACATTTGCTGGGATGTTAACTGCGTAACCATTTTAAGTAGTAAAGAATACTGTAAATCAAGACATGAATATAAACCAAATTGTTTTCAGCCATCTTAAGTTACAGATTTGTACTAAAACATTAATTACTCATGCTTGAGAATTAGAGATGTTAACAAAGATTTAATACTTTAAAAATATTCATAGCTGGACAAAAAATTTCACCTTACACTGTTATTGTGGAGAAAAGGTTCTGTATTTGGTGTAACTCCAGTAGCACTGACAATGAAATCACAGCCATAAATCTTTTCATTGGTCAATTCCACATATACAGGCCACATCTCTTGAAAAGAAAAAAGACTTTATTCTCAAATGTAATCACCACCAATTGTCCACAGCATTATGTGAATATGATGATTAGAAAAAAAGAAAGGAAGAAAAAGGCAGGAGATGACTATACACCCCCAGTTCTTAATAATATTTATAAAATACATTTGCTAAAACAATTTTAATGCAATCAAACTCATCTTGTTTTGGGTATAATTACAAAACCATGGCACTCTAAACATTTTTCTTCCAAATTTGGACATACAAATTTAAACACAATTTATGTTGAAAACCACTTTTTAAATTAATTCTTTAAAAATCTTTTTTTAATACTTTATACTCCACTTAGAGTTTAGTCCAACTAGGTTACTCACTTTTTAGTGTTTTTCCTCACTATTCATATTCAAACTCTAAAATTCCCTTTCCCTATGGAAAAATTCAAAGAATTCAGAACGGTGGGATATTTCATACATTGAGTGTATTTGCTCAGTGTATTTCTTCAAATGACAGTAGAGTTTTCACAGGAAGTGTAGAATAGAAATTAAAAGATGTATATCTTAGTCCCAGATACAAGGTTACTTCAAAAAATTTATGGAAAGATTTGTATTATCTTTTAATTCTTTTTTTCTGTGAACTTTCTGAAGTACACTTACACACATTTTCAATCTGTTTGAATTTGGGTAAGTCACTTCACCGCTGAGCACTTCATTTTATTTCATTTTTTGTTTTGTTTTGTTCTGATCTGCAAGACATTGTGACTGACTCACCGGGATGTGACGGCCAAAGCACTATGAGCCCTACGTAAAATGCAAAACCTTATAAAATTTATTTGAAAACTTAAAGAATAAATAGTGAAATGAAGTGACTTAACATTATAAATTATGGTTTTCTTTTTACTTTTCATGTTTAAATTTGGAAATCTAAAGTTTTTCTTTTTTTAATATAATATATAGCAAGATTACATGGTCTTCCTTTTAATTATTTTTTCTTATTTTATTACTTACCTTTATCAGTTGTAACTGACTTATTATGATGGTCTCTTGGAAAAGTCAAGGACTTTTTCTTCAAAATTCTAAATTCTTCCTGAAGATAGATTTTCTTTACTTCACACATAGTTTCAATGAGAATTTTATGAGAAAACTAAAACAAAAAATTACTGGTCACTATAATACTTTCACAAAGAATGACTTGGGTTACTGATGCTGAGGAAAAAGTTTATAACACATTTTAGAAACATGTAGAAAAAAGGATTCTTATAATATAAATAAAAACACATTGGATGCCTCAAAATAAGCCTTTCAATTTCTGTGTATGAAATGAGTGAGCAGAAATTCATTCAGTACTTAAGAGACCTAGAATTGCATTGGCAGATAGCATGGAGGGTATGCTTTGTTAATCTAAACCTCCTTGATAACTACATTTATACTTTTTTAAAATTACAATGGTGATAGTCTCTAAAAACTTCTTTAGGGCAGGTCTATCTTGACTTATTATTATATCCGAGAACCTTAGTAAAATGGCAGGAAGATAGATACTCAATAAATATTTATATAACTAAATTGTTGAAGTTCTTGGGTTAAAAACACAATATTAGGATCTGAAGGTGCAGAAATGATTTTGCATAATTTCCATCAGATAAAAAAAATGAGACCATGTACCCAGCCCTCCCCACCGAGACCTACCCAAAGCTGAAAATCACTGCTTTAAAGAAATCACACACAATAATAAAGGACCGCATGCATGTGTCTTACCATATTTAAATATCAGAGCCTTTTAACTATTAAAAATGAAAATATTTAATAAATTAATAAAACGAAGTCATCTGCTTAGTCAATGAAGATATTGTGTATTTTATGAATCCATCTAATAACCTTTATAATAATATAAGTTTACTACATTCATCTGCAGTGACCTTTAAGAGTAATTTAAAATAGGACAGGTGTACTTACTATAGTCTGTGTATGGTGATCTCTACCCCTGGAGAGTTAAAAAGAAGGCTAAAAGCAAGTTTTAGATGAATTTGATATTCGCCTATCTTTGGTGGGCAACTGGGCCAAGTGGCTTTGAAGTCCTTTCATAGCACTATGGATTTTAAGTAAAGTGACCTAACAATTCTTTGACTAGATATGAGGGTACTTCAAAAAGTTCATGAAAATATTTGTATTGTCTTTTAATTCTGTTTTTCCATGAACTTTTAGAAGTACCCTAGAATTTGTAACGTTTCTTTAACAAATGGTTCAAGAATTTAAAATCACATTTAGACATGTTTAATCAGTGTATGAAAACATACTTCTTTTGTTCCTTTAAGATTCAAGCCTTCATGCCAATCTGGTCCCAAGGCACTGCCTACATTATCAGCTTTAGCTTTGGTTCTTGATTCCTTTTTCTTTCCTGAAGAGATGAAATCAAATGATATAAAAATTGCCATGAAGAAAACTATGACTTTAGGCAATGTAATGATTCTCTTACATACCTACATACATACAGCATAACTAAACTAAGTTATCTATATTAATAATTTTATTATTTTAATATTGTTATAGAATTATAAAATGGATCATCTTTCAATAGTGTGGATTACAACAACTCATCATATCTTTTGGATGTTACATACATTGGTTAACTTGAAGAGTAGGAAAATTAGCCATCAAATTTTCAAAATTTTGTCAATTTGTAGCACCTCAAAACTTACAAAATTCTTATTGAATTTATAAGACAAAAGTTTAAGAACAGTGAGGTTTTTATTAGTTTTTAAATTCACTGCATTTTTTACGATATTACCTTAGGTGCTAACCAATTGTAGCATCTGTTTGCAAAGATGCAGATGGGCTCATTTACTTAATTCACTTTAAACATTCTGTCTTAATTATATGTGTGTTTGTGTGTGTGCGCATGCGCATGCACGCATGCGCTCTAGAATATCTGAAAACTCCCTGTAAAAATTTAGAAATGTTATCCGTATTTGTATCTCCCAAATATATTTTACTAAATTTTTTACAGCCCCTTTAAATGTGGTTAAAAAAAAAAAGTTTCATCTGAGAATTAATGAATTAGACGTATTTACTTTCAGCTGTGTATCGGGTTCTTTTCTGTGCAATGTTAGCCTCTGATTTTTCAGCAACGAGCTTTGAAGTCAAGAATTCAGCTGCTCCTGCATCGAAGAAAGTATTCCCAATGGCTTTATCTTTAATGGCCCAAATCACTTCACAGCCTTCGATTTCATATCTAAAAGGAATATTAAGGTTACTTACAGTAATTTCAAAAGTTTAAGTAAAAACCTTTGTACCCAAAGATGACAATTATCTTCTAAAGCAAAAGTAAAGAACATATTTTAAGGCAAATTGGGAAAGACTGATTATAGAGAGGAATGTAACATTCTTTAAGGATATGGGTTAAAAATAGAAAAGTTAGTAAAAAATTTTAACCTGTAAGTGAAAAGAAAGAACCTGTAGGTGACAAATGTATGTACTGAATATCAAGTAAAATTTCATTATAGTAAGTATCATTTAAAAGTGCTCAATTTCTATAACATATTTGTTATATGTATGTCCCCCATGGTTCTCAGGAGTAAGCAGTGCTTTATTTGGTTATGGTATAATCAATGATGGATGGATGTTATATAGCTGCAACACAGAGATTTCAGTTTATGGGGAGAACATTCTATTTGATGCTTCTCAGGTCATATAGCACTGCTGATTAGCGAAACCAGAATGTACACACATTTGGTAATAAATTTTATATTTCAGTTTATATATAGGCATATAGTTATTATGAAATGCTTTCCTTTTTATAAACTGGAAATTTCTCTATATTATCATTTTTCACATTTTAAAGTAGCATAACAGTATAAGACATACAGTGTAGTTTAAAATACTGGTGATTGACTAGCAGGGCAAAGTTATTACAAGTAACCACCAGAAGTAACTGCTGTATTTGCTCTACCTCACAGAACACCCTCTAATTCTCTTCTAACTTGAACTATGCTCTCAGCAAGATACACAGGCTTAAAGGTAAATCATGCATAGGGGAAATACTGCTTTCATTTTTAAAACCACTCTAAAAAAAACAGACAACAGTGATATTACAGTTTTGTAAGATTATGAAAAACTATGTCTGTTTGAAAAGGAAAGGATTAACTTACACTTGGAAGGAAAAAACAGATAATAACTGAAATAAAAGTGTGTACTGAAAAAAATTAGTATTAGCCTAAGTGGAACACCAGGGCTATTAAAGAATATAAAGGGTTTGGATAGGTCATTTTCATTACGAGAGACAAATACCTAATCATTCATTGGACTTAAACTCAGAGAATAGCACTACATGTGACCTGTCTTAAATTATCAAAGAAGAGCTTGCTGAATACAAAATTACGAATTTTATCCGATTATACAGTCTTCAATCTTCAACCTAAAGAAAATGTGGAATAAATGTGAAACTTTAAACTTCTGAAGATAAGAAAGCTTATAAATGCAAATCATAATTATTAGAATACTATTAAGTGATATTTTTGGTGATAGCTGATGGATAAAATCTGTCATGTATTTTTATATGTAAAGATTGTTTTTTTCTGCATTTCTCCATACAATGCCACGACCTTTGTAATCACAATAATGACTGCCACCCCTAGTACACAGGCAATTTAAGAATTCTTACAGCCTTCCATCCTGTAAAAGAGGGGCAAAAACCTAGTCTGAGAGTTGGAGTGAATTAAGTGAGCAAAGACAGGGCTTTGGCAGATTCCTTATTTTGATTCACATTTGTCCTCTTTGTGGTTTGACCCAACTTTCTGGCCTGAAAAAGATCCAGACTATTTCAAGTCAGCCATCTGCTGGAAGATGAAACCACAAAGAAACTCAGTCAAAGCTCTGCGGCCACAGCAGGATATTTCTCAATGTTTTTTGAATTGAAATATCATCTTAACATGAAAATATTTCATATTAGTCAATGTATTCACATTTCTCAAACTTCCTAAAACCAAGAGCCAAGAGTACCACAAACATTTTGGGTTTCATTGGCCACACAGGTAACATAAATGAGGGAAGCAGAATGGGTATAAGCAATAAAAAGTGATAGGGGCTATAACTAGAAACTTCTAAAGGTGTATACATTGAAATTATTATTATTATTATTTTTCCCGGTAAGGGGATCGCAACCCCCGGCATGGTGTGGTCTGCACCACGCTCAGCCATCCCTATATATGATCCAAACCCGCAGCCTTGGTGCTACCAGCGCCGCACAGTCCTGAGTGAGCCACGGGGCCGGCCCTGAAATTATTTTTAAACACAGTACATGTTTATAATACACATTTATGGGTCAAATCTGACAGTCACCAATATATGACCCCTTAAGACCTAAAACATTCCTGAAACATTTATGTTTTATAAGGAAATTTCTGCAACTATGGATTTCATGAAAGGTAAAAAATAAAATGGATTTTTCTCCTTGGAAACATAATAAAATCAATTATATTTATCTTTTGATTTTCAGGATAAATGATGGTTTCTAGTGTGCCAATAATCACATAAATCAAAGAGCAATTCTTAAATAATATTTAAAAACATATACTTACACTAACTCAAGTGCAATACCACCGTTCCCTATGATCATTATTCTTTTAGCTTCTGTAAGCTGTTTCTGAAATTCCTATATTAAAAAGAAAATAAGGAGATAGTGTTTTGTAATAGTGAGCAATACCTGAAGCAAGATCCTAAAAACTTAAGTATTTTATCTCATTTACAAAGGAACAAAAAAATAAATCTCACTTTCCCACTCTGCCAGGATGTACCCTCCCAATTAATATTACAAATGTTCGCCTTTATGTTCCCCTCCCAAGCTGCCTTTATAGCAATGCCTCTCCTGATTTTCCTTGCCTTTTATGTCGTTACATTTAGAGTACTTCAGAATTTCAGCAACGGGCATTTTCTTTAGTTTATCACATTTCCAACTATTTGACCAAATTAATTATTCTTTCTTTTTGCCTAGCCTCTCAGTTGACACATTTCCCTAGAATCACTCAACTCCTAAAACTTTGAGGAATGAGCAGCATAGCAGCATAGTGGTTAAAAGCACAGACTCTGGAGTCACTGGCTCTAGCAGTTATTAACTGGATGAACTTGTGCAACGTGCTTAACCTCCTATGCCTCAAGTTCATCCACTGTAAGTAGAAATTATAAGTGACTGATCTCTTAAGCTTTCTGTATAGATTACGTGAGATGATGTAGATAAAGCTGTTAGGTGTAGTAGGCATATAATGATGTCTGATATTTACTAGAAAAAATATTATCATTACAAGACAGCGAATTGATGCCTCCACACCCCCCAAAAAAGACCACAATGAGCTTGGAGAAGCCAGTTGTCATTTTTGACATTTTAAAAAGCACAGAATAGTTCCACTGGTTCTGAATGACAACTGAACAGAAAAATTCCTCCTACTACTAAGTTACCATTTCTAATGAATTGACCCCAAAACGAATAGTATTCACTAAAATTGACTTCTTTAAAATTCCACAAGAAAAAAACCCTTAAGTTAATTTTAGTTTGTCCTTCATTGAGGGGAGTGCAATTTAAGAAAGATCTGTAAAAAGCACGGGACACAGAGATGAAGGCTTAAATTCAAATTGTAAATCTGATAAAACAGCTACTTTAAATACTTAATTTCTCAACCTCTAAAGTTTCCTATTTGTAAAGTGGGAGTAATACCTGTCACAGAGGATTATGAGGATTCAATGAGTTCATGTCTGTAGAAGGCCTAGCTAAAACAGTGATGAGCTCAGTCTCTATTAATATGAACCTAAAGTGTTTACAAGAAGATAATCAAGTTCTTTTAGTTTTCTCTAAATTCCTAATTATTTGACTAAGAGAATAGGCTGATAGAAAACATCAATTTTCAAGAAGATAAAATATTATATAAATGCAAAATCATTATCTCATAGGACAGAACAGAAACAAGCTTGAGGTAAGACAGTACTGTGATGAAACCAAGTATAGCTTCTTGGCAATAAGGATTAATAAACCCTGAAATAAATTACCCAAAGTTGTATTCTGCCCGTACAGAATTTTCACCTGTTGGGATAGTTTATCACTGTTCTAAGTCAGAGCGATAAATCAACTGACTTTTTCAGTTCTATAATTCTATCATGACTGTGTCATATAGATCTTTTGAATATTAATTTCTTTGCTGGAGAAGAACATCAGTATATTTTGGATATTCTTTACCTTCTTGGAAAAAGACATTATTTAGGTTGCAAATCACATATTCACATAAAGAAGAGTAACAAATATGTGTGTTACACAAATTCTAACATTTAGCACAGTTGTTATATCTGAGTTAACCAAAAGAACACAGGACATCAGCATGAACTAAAAAACAGGATAAATTATCAACTAAAAACAAACTGAAATTGGCAGTAACAAAAAATTATAACCACTCTCTGGTTTATGGGTCATGAAACAAAAACCTCTGCTCTTAGTTTAGGAATTAACATTATAAATGGGACACTTTGGTTCGGATGTAGAAAAAGTTACCTGAGCACTGTCTGTATCACGGATTCCTAATATATAAGGATTTCCTTCACATATCAACTTTGGTTTAGCTCCAGCACACAGACAGAGTTTCTTATATACATATTGACTGCCATCTTCTGTTAAAATGCACTGTAAAGACATGAGCAAAAAAGGAAGAGGGGAAACATTTATACATGTATATGATTTTACTGTAAATTAAAAGTTCAATAAGACAAAAGCAAAAAATAAAGTAAGGTTGCCTCTTGGTGGCACTCAATAGTTCGATACAGCAATTGCGAAACTAACTGAATATCAGAATACATTTTCTAATCCAGTGATTCTTAATCACTTTAGAGTCGTGAACCATTTTGAGAATCTGATGAAAACTAGTCTTTCTCCCCTGCAATAAAAAGGTACATTCACACAAAGTTTTATATTAAACTTCAGGTAATCTCATTATATTTAGAAAGGTATGTTGACCTCACGTTAAAAACTAAACTTTAAGAAATTTTTTAATTGAGCATTTTTATCATATTATACCTGAGACAAGCCTTGATGAAGATTTCCGATCTCAGTGTAAGTTACTATAAGAAGACCTAGTGATTCTAATTGCATCATACCTTAATATTTGTTTTTATTAATAGGTATTTAGGCTGCAAATCACTTATTCATGTAAAGAAGAGTAACAAATATGGGTGTGGTAGAAAAGGCTACAATATGTCTTCTTAATCTAAAAAGATCAGAAATGCCAAAAAATAGTATTTATTTTTTTAAGTACTTCACTAAAGAATCACTTTACTAGCAAAATAAATGCTTTTGGGGGATATTTTAATATAAGGGAAAACCATGTTTTAAACTTTAATCCTAGCATGTATTGACTTTAAAGTTATTTATATTAATTTTTAGTAACATCAAGTCTAGAAATACATATTAGAGGTACATATTGTTTTTGTTCCTTAATATTGAAAGCAAATCTACATATAAGTAGTAGCCTTTAGAAAGCAGATAAATATGAGGGTACTACAAAAAGTTCATGGCAAAACAGAACTGAAAGATAACATGAATCTTTCCATGAACTTTTTGCAGTATCCTCATATAAATGCATACTACCATGAAATGTGCTCAGCTTTGTTTGAATGGCTTAGGGGTTAACATTTGTGCCAAGTGTTTGATTTACAAAACTTGGCAGATCACATCATAGCACTCAATACCCACTGAGAGATTTATTACCCAATTTAACTCTTCAGCTGCATAACAAATACATAAAACTGATAATCCAACATAACACAATCCATAGAGAAATTTTATGCATCTTTCTTCAGATAATCTGGTTAGAATTTTATCTGATGGAAAAAGTCAGTTATAGTCACTGGCCAAACTTAAAAAATAATTCACATTTAGCTACTATAGAAACAAACAGCACAAACACAAAAACTCTTCATTAGCTACTGTTAAATTCTGGGAAGTAGACATGAAAGTAAAACACACTACCTGTAATTCACTAAGGAATGTAAAGGAAAATGGCTGGGTAAAAGAATGCAAGCAGAAATGCACCACATGTGGCGTACTTTCCAAATGGTAATGGCAGCACTCTGATCCATTCAAATGCACTAATACATAAATTCCCTCACAATTCATTTAGTGTACTTTTGAAAGCCCACCTCAATTTGCAAAATTAACTGACATGGATGTTACCTGGAATATGTATTACCACTACAAGCATTAAGAACTTTGGTCTGCGGATTCAGATTTTTTATTTTTTCCTCATAAAACCCAGTACTTTTTCTTACTGTTCTTCTCTCAAATTATTTGTGTTTCAAATGTGGTATACATATATGTTTTTTCCTACAACAGAATTCATAAATTAGAGCTGCCTTACAGAAACGACTACAAACCCTACTTCCCATCTTGCCTAAAATTCATCTGAGGATATTGTAAATCATCTGACAGCATCCTTTCCTGAGACTGTCTTATTCATTCTCAGATGCAAAGGGTTGAGTCCTGCTGAGTTTATAGCAGAAATCTCACCCAAATCAGGGATATTCTTTCCAACTACACTGTCCCTGTCTTAGTTCAGACTTTCCAATTTGGTTGTTGGCCAGGAGCCACTTGCTCTCCATCAGTTCACCTTTGACACAGTGTCAGGTATATCTTCCTAAAAAAAAAATCTACTTTATAATCCCTGACCTCACTTAAAATCATTCTGTAATATCTCTTGAATGTAAAATAAACTCAACTTCTTAGAATAACATAAAAAGCCCTTCACAATCTTTTTTCTCTAGTTTTGTTTACCAATCTCCTTTACTGATCTATATTCCAATCCCTTTGATATCCTCACTATTCCTCATGCCCCTTTTCCTTCCTTTGGGTCTTTGAACATTCCATCGCCTCTTCCTGGAATGCCCTTTTCCACCTGAGAACTTTTAAAATTCACCCATCTTTTAAAATTCAGCTCAAATATATTATTCCCTCAGTGAAGTTTTCCCAAATCCCTAGTAAGAGTACTTTGATAATATTCCAGTGACTCTGCTTTTCACGTTCCCATATAATTACATGGCATGCGTATCTATATTTGCTATGACACTGACAGCTCCCATGAGCAGGTACCTTGTATTATTCCTATTGTATTGCAGCACCTAATACAGTATCCAGAACACAGTGGATACTTTTATAAACATTAATGTAATTTGAAATGTGAAAACTAAAATGCCAAGCCAAACTGACTGATTACATAATCCCAGTAAACTCACACAAAGTGTAAATTTTTCTAATAATGGAAATCAATGTCACTAAATTTCACATATTAGGGACTTAAATGGTGGTAGTAGCAGTGGCAGGGTAAAAGGAAGGCAAGCAAAACATCACCAAGATCTAAGAAAGGAAAATGTCTGTAAGAAAAAAAATTATCTTACGTGTTCTTTGCTCTTCAGTTGCTTTACTCCAGATTCTATAACCTTAATGTTGGGAAAGCGATTTTCTAACATGGTACTTGGTTGTTCTTCAACATCAAATTCTTCCAATATTTTAGAAACCTATATTAGATCAAAGAGATAAAAATATATATATATTTTAAAAAATATTTTCTATCAAGAATCTTAAATAATAAAAATACTTTCATTTGTTTTTATACACTACTATTTCATGTTCATGAAACAAGGAAGTTAGCTAACTACATTAAATACAGTGGAAAGAGGACTAGACTGCATTTTAATAAGACTTGAACTCAAATATTAGTTCTCCTACTCCCGGGCAAGTCAGGTAAGTCACTGAGCCTTACTAATAATAACTTTAGAAATTACACAAGACATGAATACGTGACATGCTCTTTTTTAACACTAAACAAACAATACATAATATAGAGTAAAATGTTGAAGTCCTACCCCCCCTCCCGCCCCCTCCAAGATAACCGCTAGTGACTTTTTGGTGTATGTTCTATATTTTTAATCTTTGTATCTTGCATGCCTAGCACATTGGCTGATATATAGGTGCTCAATAAATGATAAAGAAGGATGCCATTTCCTACTGCTGAATATTTACAATAACTGCCATTTATATTTTATTTCAATGCACTTTCACATCCATTAGTACATCTTAAGCTCACAACCTTGTTAGGCAAGCAATGAAAGTATTAACTTAATATTACAGGTGAAGCAACTCAGATACACAGATTTGCCAAGGCTGCACAGCCAGTATGTAACAACATCCAGCCTAGAACCCAAGTTTTTTCCTTCTATTCTATAAAATTTACAAAATTGACAAAAACTGAACTCAGGTATTACAGCTTTAGGATTATTACACAGAATTAAGTCTCCTAGAAAGGTGATCATGAGACCCAGATATATATATATATATTTCTCCTATGTATGTGCTCTTAGCCTGAAATTAAATATATACTTTTTCTTAAAGACTAATAGTTATAATTTGTTCTCTGCTTCTCCCAATCCTGTAACTCTTTTGGCTGTACCTAGGTACTAAGATATCTTATGTATCTCTAAGCATGTTATAAAAGGAAAACATAGTATATGGCACTAGGAGCTCACAGCATGAAAAGTTATATTCTATTATCTGGAAATTATAAGGGAAAACATTAAATCAAAAACTATGGCTGTGGTCTTCATTGATGTGTGAGAAGAAAGATCAGAATTTGTTTTTCATATTTAAAAAAACTTATTTTGCATACACTTTATAAATTCATAATTACAGCTCATGCATATGAGTACATGCATATAATTTATTAATATATAAATACACATATATTGGGACATGAGCATAAAACTTTTTAACAGGTGAGGTACAGAATCCAAAAGTCTGGAGACCACTCTTCTATGACCCAAGTGATCTTACACTCCTATTATAATATATAATACAAATTAATGGAACTACAAAATGTTCTGAAATGCTTATTACACATCTGAAACATTAACTATCTGCAAGCACAGTCATATCCCTCCAGGATTGGTTCCAGGACACCCCACAGATACCAGAATTCACGGATGCTCAAGTCCTTGATATAAAATCATGTAGTATTTGCATATAACCTATGTACATCCTCCTATATCCTTCCATATA
This sequence comes from Cynocephalus volans, assembly GCF_027409185.1. Lineage (NCBI taxonomy): Eukaryota > Metazoa > Chordata > Mammalia > Dermoptera > Cynocephalidae > Cynocephalus > Cynocephalus volans. The sequence continues at coordinate 91,740,959 of NC_084471.1, forward strand.
CTTTAAATTATCTCTAGATTACTTATAATATCTAATACAATTTTAATGCTACATAAATAGTTATACTGTATTACTTAGGGAATAATGACAACAGAAAATGTCTGTACGTGTACAATATAGACGTGACCACCCATCTTTTTTTCCCAAGTAATTTCAATGTGTAGTAGGTTGAATCCACAAACATGGAACCCAGAGATATAGAGCGCCTACTGTATAAACTTAGCTTGTAAGCATTTTTCTTCTGATTAGTAAACATACACATACACCTACCCATATTTATAATAATATATATACATACAGGCATACCTCGTTTTATTGTGCTTTGCATTTCACAGATATTACGTTTTCTGAAATTAAAGGTTTGTGGCAACTCTGCATCAAGCAAGTCTACTGGCACTATTTTTCCAACCCATGTGCTTACTTTGTGTCTCTATGCCACATTTTGGTAATTCTCTCAATATTCCAAACTTTTTCATTATTGTATCTGTTATGGTGATCTGTGATCGGTGATCTTTGATGTTACTATCAGGACTGTTCTGAGGCACCATGAACCACGTCCATATAAGATAGCAAACTTAATCGATAAATGTTGTGTGTGTTCTGACTGTTCCACTGACTAGCCGTGCCCTTTCTCCCTCTCCTTGGGCCTTCCTATTCCCTAAGACACAACAATACTGAAATTAGGCGAATTAACAACCCTACATTTAGAACAATTAATAACCCAACAATGGCCTCTAAGTGTTCAAGTGATAGGAAGCATCACATGTCTCTCACTTTAAATCAAAAATTAAAAATGATTAAGCTTAGTGAGGAAAGCATGTCAAAAGCTGAGACAGGCCAACAGCTAGGCCTTTTGTACCAAACAGTTAGCCAAGTTGTGAATGCAAAAGAAACGTTCTTGAAGGAAATTAAAAGTGCTACTCCAGTGAACAAATGATAAGGGAAACAAAACAGCCTTACTGCTAATATGGAGGAGGTTTTAGTGGTCTGGATAGAAGATCAAACCAGCTACAACATTCCCTTAAGCCAAAGCCTAAACCAGAGCAAGGTCCTACCTCTCTTCAATTCTACAAAAACAGAGAGAGGTGAGGAAGCTGCAGAAGAAAAGTTTAAAGCTTGCAAAGGTTGGTTCCTGAGGTATACGGAAGAAGCTGTCTCCATACCACAAAAGTGCAAGGTGAAGCAGTGAGTTACCCAGAAGATCTAGCAAAGATCAGTGATGAAAGTGGCTAACTCTTAATGACAGATTTTCAATGCAGATGAAACAGCCTTATATTGGAAGATATCATCTAGGACTTTCATAGCTAGGGAGAAGTCAATGCCTGGCTCCAAATCTTCAAAAGACAGGCAGACTCTCTTCTTAGGAGCTAATGCAGCTGGTGATTTTAAGTTGAAGCCAATGCTCATTTGCCATTCCAAAAATCCTAGAGTCCTTAAGAAGTATGCTAAATCTACTCTGCCTGTGCTCCATAAATCGAATGACAAAGCCTGAATAACAGCACATCTATTTGCAGCATGGTTTACTGAATATTTTAAGCCCACTGTTGTGACCTACTGCTCAGAAAGGATTCTTTTCAAAATTACTGTTCACTAACAATGCACCTAGTAATCCAAGAGATCTGATGATGTGCAAGGAGATGAATGTTTTTTCCATGCTTATAGCGCATGGATCAAGGAGCAATTTTGACTTTCAAGTCCTATTATTTAAGAAATACCATAAAGCCATAGCTGCCACAGATAGTAATTCCTCTGATGGATCTGGGCAAAGTAAATTGAAAATCTTTTGGAAAGGATACATCATTCTAGATGCCATTAAAACATTCGCAATTCATGGGAGGAGGTTAAAATATCAGCACTGACAGGAGTTTGGAAGAAGTTGATTCCAACCCTCATGGATGACTTTGAGGAGTTCAACACTTTCTTGGAGGAAGTAACTGCAGATGTGGTAGAAATAGCAAGAGAACGAGAATTAGAAGTGGAAACTGAAGATGTGACTGAATTGCTGCAATCTCATGATAAAATGGATAAGAAGTTCCTTCTTATAGATGAGCAAAAAATATGGTTTCTTGAGATGAAGTATGGTTTCTTTCTCTTGGTGAAGATGCTGTGAACATTGTTGAAATGACAACAAAGGATTTAGAGTATTACATAAATTTAGTTGATAAAGTAGAAGCAGGGTTTGAGAGGACTGACTCCAATTTTGAAAGAAGTTCTACTGTGGGTAAAATGCTATCTATCAAACAGCATCACATGCTACAGAGAAACCTTTCATGGAAGGAAGAGTCAATTGATAGGGCAGACTTTATTGTTGTCTTATTAAGAAATTGTCACAGCCACCCCAACCTTCAGCAACCACCACCCTGGTCAGTCAGCAGCTGTCAACATCAAGGCAAGATCCTCTGCCAGCAAAAAGATTTAGACTTGTTGAAAGCTTAGATGACTGTCAGCATTTTTTAGCAATAAAGTATTTTTTAATTAAGGTATGAAATTGTTTTTTGAGACACAATGCTATTAATAGACTACAATATAGTATAAACATAACTTTCATATGCACTGGGAAACCAAAAAATTTATGTGACTTGTTTTATTGTGGCAATCTGGAACTGAACCCACAATATCCCCAAAGTATGCCTGCATATTTGTATGCATATTTAAATATGCATAACATCTTTCCTGAAAAGAATCTCAAGAATCTCACTGAAAACTTTCTGAGAAGCAATTCTAAGTGGGCGGAAAAGATGGAAGAAAAAAAAATAGAAGAAATTCAGTATCATTCTGGGTGCTTTTGGTATTCAATCTGAATAATTCTAAATTATTCAGTTTGAATAATTCTAAACTATGAGCCTTGTTAAAATGACTATCAAAAGAACATTTGTCATTTTAAACAAAACACTCCCGCATGTGTGGAAGTAATATCATTAAGATGACAAAGTAGGAGATTCCAGCCTTTAGCACCCCACAAAAAAACAAATACAGATAGCTATTCACAAATCAAAACAGCCCAGAGAGTGCTCAAGGACCCCTTAAAAAATGTGCAGCAACAGTGTGGAGCAAAAAGTATGGAGATTATCCAAATAGAAAAAATCACTGGTGCGAGTGGCATATTTGAGACACCAAGAGATCGCCAGGAACAAAGAAGAAATGCCAAGGAACTCTGCTTAGCGGGAACCACCATGTCCCCAGCAACCTGCTCTGCAGAGGAAACTGTTATCTCTTGCAAATGAGGTAACCAACAACCATTCCTAACAACCCCACAGAAGGAGACGTGGCTGCACACCTCTCTCCCTATAAAGAAGGGGCCAATGTTGAACCACTTGAGGAAAGGAACCACCACCTCTCCCAACCCCATGAGTGTCCCAGTCCCGGAGCCACAGCCACTCTGAGAGTGCCCACATCTTAGACCCAGGATCCGTAGCTGCACTGGGCTCACCCATGTCTCAGACACCATAGTCATTGCCACAGCAAGCTAGTTTGCACTCAAGGTAGAACCAAGGGCAGGCTCAGCCGCCATAGAGAGCAAGACCCCGCCCCAACCCCAGAGCCACCCTAACTCTGCACACATCTGCGTTCCCATTCTTGGCTCTCGGCTACTTCACAAGCATCCGCACCTTGCATACTGTTACCAGTGCAGCAGCAGGGGTGCCTGTGCACCAGGCAACAGTGCCATTACCACCCCAGATCCCAGAGTCTGTAGTCTCTCTGTGTGTGCCTGTGCTTAAGCCTCAGCTCCATGGTTGTTCTATGCGTGACACTCATTAGACACTAGTATCACCACCACTGCATGTGAGCCCCCAAGGCAGACCCAGTGCAAAGAGGGGTCTTCTCAGCCACAACTTTTCATAAATGTGAGGTAATGCCTATGTTGAACAGCTTGATTTAACCATGTATATCTGTAATTCCACAACGTATATATGTATCAAAACATCACGCAGTAAACCATAAATATACACAATTTTTATTGTTATTAACAAAAGGAAAAAAAAAACACTACAGTTACTCTAACTGCTATGCAAGTTATTACAACTTTTTCAAATTAATACTAAGACAGTTATACGAAGGTTCTTACCTGCCTGAAATTTGTAACTGCTTTAACAACAGGGGAAGCTGTTACCAGGAGAATATCTTCTGATGGAAACTGAATAGCCAACTTATTTTTAAAGAGAGAGAGAGAAAAAAAAAAACAGGATAAATAACTTTAGGTATTGGTATAAATCATGTGTATGGTACAAATGATGTGTATAGAGGGATAGGGATAATGCAACTTTAATAATGTTATTAACACAGGAAATTAAAAACCCACTGTTCCTCATCTAAAGGTCTCCATTATCCTGGATCTTGTTCATGGGGCAGTGATGAGTAATGTTAAACTCTGATATTGAAAAAATGAGTAATACATTTATACTAAACATTAACAAAGACCTCCCGAACAAGAAAAGTAACATGAAGAAGTTTCCCCTATTTACTTAAACTATTCTGTATTCCAATTTAAAGTTATTGTACAGGATGAGAAGAAACTACCTCCCTAATTAACAGTTAAAACTAACTTCTGTTTCTTTTAAGACAGCATTTTCATTTGCCATCAATGGGATGAGGTGAAAGCACTCTCAATATTAAACACTTAGAATCTTAGTCTGACTTTTCCCAAGTGCTGTGGCACTCTCCTATACTTCCTCTTCCAACTGGTATATATTCAGAGAAAACAAAGACATTTTAATATAGCTTTAAAAAAAAATAAGAAATTTAACTTGCTATTTTTTCATTATTTTCCTCTAGCTACAACCTCCCTTTGAACTTTTTGAGAGCGTTCTTTTAAGTCCCCATCTGGTTCCTCAGCTCCACCAACCTCTATAATCTGGCTTCTGTTCCTACTATAGCAATAAAACTGAGCATGCTAAATCACCTATACATCTTTAAAATCCATAGGATTCAATCTTTTTAGTCTTACCTTCTTTGAACTTTCTACAATATTTAACAATATTATCGTTCTCTCCATCTTTCTTATCTTGGTATATTCTGAATTTATCTACATCTTTTCTATTTCCATTGCTAAATAAGGTCCTCAAAATTTCTTCACACTATTGAAATCACCTTCAAATTGGCCTTCCAGTCTCATATATTAACAGCTTCCTCTGCCCCAAACACATAACCCATCATCTTTCAAAATTTTTAATTCAGTCATGTTACTTCACTGCTCAAATCACGTGACTACTTTGAAATTCTTAAATTCTTAGCATAATTTATAAGACTCTTTCTGACCTGATTCTGCCACCCTGCCCTGCTTCAATCTCTAGTCACCTCTCCCAAGCTCCTGGATGGCGCCATGCTTTTCCACTGGAGAGTATATTGCCTCCATTTGGAATGTCTTTCTTTTCTTGACTATCTAGTGAACTTTCACTCGTTCCTTCATACTAAGAGGATACCTCCTTAGAAAGAAGATACCTCTTCCCTAATTCAATCCCTGTCAACTCCACAGACACGCCTAAGACAACGGGTAACACAATGATTAAATGATCCATTTATATGTCTCTTCCATTAGACTGTGAGTCCCTAGTATGGCGGTACCATGCTGTTTATATTTGACTACTGGACCCTTACGAAAGTGCCTGGATCATAGGTGTTTACTTGGTGAATAAACAAAAAATATACACGTAAAGATTAAAAGTTAAAAAACACTTGAATTTCTTGTATTATTTCTTATGACCTCAGTTTCCTTTTTTCAGCTTGTTTACGTTATATCAACAAAATACTCTAGTCCTTTCTGGAATACACACACGTAAATGAATATATACGGCCTGGTTATTCACTCTAAGAAAAGCATTTCCTGCGTGTATTTAATCCTGTGCGGATAGCAGTTTATTAATTAGTTACAAGGCACTAAAGACTTGGCACCTATCTGAAAACTGAATTAAATCCATTAAGGTAACTAAGGACTTAGTTTTCTGTCCAAATACGAAACCCTCTTGTCTGCTTTAGCGTCACTAGGACCAGGGCCTAGTTCGGCCAGCTTTGCTTTTCCCCACTGTAATTTTCTCCCCAGTCCTCCCTGCGCCTCAGACGGAGCTTGCGAGGTACTGAGGACATCATCTGGGGACTACCACGCAGTCTCTAGTATCCCGGAACAAGAAAGAGTGCGCAGAACCGGCGCGGCAAAAGAGGGACCCGGAAAAGGACAAGATGGGGAAGAGGCCGACCTCTGGCGCCACCGCCTTCGGGGTCGGGGGAGGAGGCGGAGCCGCCTGTGCGCCCGCCCTACCTGCTCCGCGCAGGTGACGCCCGCGATGCCGCCGCCGACCACCACGAACTTCCCCGCCGTCGACGGAGGGCGCGCTGCCTCCATGCTCGCCGACTCCTAGTGGGGTGCTGAATAGGGTGGGGGCCACTGGACTCTTCACGGCCGTGGAGGAAGCCGGCGCAGGGCGCTCACTTCCGGTGCCTGAGGCGGAGACTCAGGCCTACGGGTGCCCGGGAGCTCACACTTAGACCTCCTGCGTATCCGCCATAGGACGAGTTTCAGACGCACGGAGGCGTCGTTTCCGGGGCTTGGCGTTCCTACTACTACACGTGAACGCCGTTTTCCCGCAAGGATTTGATAAACAAAAGAAAAAATTAAAATAAAGACGGGTCGCCAGAAGAGGTTTGGCAAATTGCTTGTCTGAGGATAGACTGTCGTTCTCACGGCGCAGAGCATCCGTAACGTAAATGAATTGCCCCGAAGTTCCCGCTGTCGTTCCTGCCAGAAGCGAGACGGAGGCTCTGATCTTCAGCTCTTAGTGGTAGAAGGAGCCTTCGAGAACGTCTTGCTCGCCCACTCCTCTGCTTTTGTTGTTGAAGAAACTGAAGCTTCTGAAAACCACTCGATTGACACTCTTCACCTAAAGATCCAAGATTTTTTTATTTGTGGAAGCGTGAACATTGTTCGTGACAAGGCAAAGCTTTACCACTGAACTATTTTTTAAATGACCACTTCCATTTACAGTTTTGACCTCAACCAAATTTCTGGTAGTACATAGTTTCTCACCATTATGCCAAAATAAACGAACAACATTTCTCGCAAGTTTCCAGTAACGAGCAGCACGTGTGAGGGCTGAGTGACATATTCCCAATCTTTATTTTACTGTTACTACTTTTTTATTTGTATTGTGGTGTTCGCCTGTTCTGAGTAACATCTAAATTATTTTTTAACTATTTTTACTATATTTATATTATTCACTGTTTATATTATTTTACCACTTACTATTTGCTGTCTCATACTCATATTTTTCCTAGGAGTTGTAACTTTAAGGTACGATTTCTCAAACGGCTTACTTTACAATTGGTTATTACCAATGCCCCTTTAATCCTTTAAACTGAGAATAATCATTCCATGTAAACGGGAGAACGTACCACCTATGTAATTACAGATGGTTACTGATACCCATAGTCATTTACTAGTTCAAATGGTAAGCAGTTCAGTAAGTGCGCCTAATTCCTGTAACTAGTTTAGACAACCAAACAAAGCACTTCTAGGAGGAAGAAATAATACTTTAAGCCCATGTAAATTTAATCTTGCCTACTTCTCCAGTTTATTTTCACATGATCTCACTCACACTGTGCTCCATTCAGATTGATCTACACTTGGAGTTCTTGAGATTTGCCATTTTTTCTTTTCTGAGCATTTACACATATGAGGGTACTTCATAAAGTTTGTGGAAAAATAGAATTAAACAATAATACGAATACTTCTATGAACTTTTTAAAGACCCCGTGTACGTCTCCCCAACTACTTTTTTTAGCTAACCTCTTTGACCTTTGTTTTCATCAAGTCATCACCTCCCCTAAGAAGCTTTATCTAATGTCCTCAAGACTGAGCTAGGTGTCCTCTCTATGTGTTCCAATAGCACCTTGTCGTCTCCTGAATTAGACTTATCAGACTTTATTGTATTGTTGTGAGGCCCCCTCCCATAAGAAATGCACTTACACGCCACTCGTGCAGAAAAGGGCAGTTTATTCACTCCAGCTGGCCAGCCCCTGTCTCCCGAGGAGCAACCAAGAAAAAGCGGCCTCGGGCCTTGGTCTTGTGGGGTTTTTAAAGGCAAAAACCACATCCCGTTGGCACACGGGTTTGTCCAGGTGCACAAAGCAAGCTAGGGAGCTAGGTTACAGAAGCCAAGAATGAGCTGTTCGAGCAATCAAGCATACAAGTTTTCACTGTGTATGTTCCCATGTAATAGTTTACTGTGTATGGCTGCGGTTTCTATGCAACGGCTTTTGTTTCTATGAGAAGGTCAACGGTTTCTCATGCAGAAATGGAGGAGGTAGTCTGCATGTCAGACAGGGTAAAATGGAGTTACTTAGGTTAAGCAAGCAATTCTACAGAAGCAGATAGTGTACGTTATGAGGGTATAGGGAGCTCTGTTTCAGTAACTACCTATTACTTGACCTCACCACCACCATAAACTTCATGTCAGGGATTATTACCTGTCTTCTTTTGTATCTCCAATGTTCGGTTAGTAGTAGGTGTTCAACAAAAATGTGCTGAATGAATTAGGAAGTGGGTGGAACATGAGACTGCCCTGAAGTTCTCATAAAGACTTTTAGATTTATTATCCAGGGTCAAGATCTTCCTGTATATTGTGACAGCTCTTTCCCCTTATTTGAAGACTGCCCTTTGTGAAAGAGGTGTAGTGATAAGACGTAACTTCCTCCCACATTGGCCTGAGTATCCAACATTTAAAAATGTGTGTTAAGGAACTTTCAGGGAAAAGCACTAAGAAAAGGCTAGCAGTGTTGATTGATTTAATTAGAAAAGTATGCTGGATGTGGGATTGGTAAAAAGTAAGGTATACATAACTTTGAAACGTGGATTTCTCAATAAGGGCAGCAATAGGTAAAGTTTAGCAGAAGGGCAACTGCAGAGAAAACCGGGCTCCTAGAAATAAGGGAGGTTTAATGTCAGGAGGCAGCAAAGGAGCAGAAAAGATGATGTTTATTCCCTTTCAACTCTGGTCAGGAAGCGTAGCGGGGAAGGGTGTACCAACCTGGTGACTGTTTCTGAGGAGTCAAAGATTAGTGCATTGCTAAATATTATGATGGAGAAGAGTAGTGAGGATTGCAGTTGAAAAGGAAAGCTTCATACAAGAAGTGGAATTTATACAGAACTTGAAAGGCTTGAGGAGAACAGTGTGGCGACTCAGGTAGGAAATATCTCAAGGACCAAAGGCTTAGTGGCAGAAATGAGTGTGGACAATACAAGAGAAGGTTGAAAGCTGGGGAGTTCAGGATTCATCTGGAAAAACTGAAGGAGATAGTCTTTATCTTATATTTCCTTCCTTGTCTTTTTTTTCTTCTTTAATTTTCTTATTCTTATTTCCATTGTCACCTACTTCTCTTGAAGATCATCTCATAACTTTTAAACCATTAAATCAAAACCTAGCTTCCCATTCTTCTGCAAGCCTATTTTCCAAATTAATATTAAATTTCCAAAATAAAAGGAATTAGATTAACTTATTGAGCTTCTTGGCTGAAAATTGGGAAAGAACAATAAAATTTCATGGAGTAGTTAATAATTAACAGCTTTTGAGTCAGATAACCTGGGTTCAAATGTGGCTTCAACATTTCTTTGCTGTGTGATCATTCAGTGAGTTACTTACAGCATCTGAGCCATTGTTTCCTCATTGGCAAAGTGGGTATAAGATCTACTTTGTAGAATTGTTTCAATGTATGTATAACATATTTAACCTTCCTAGCACAGTGTGTGCCACCTAGTGGGATCAATGTTATGTCATCTACCCGTGCACTGTTGGATAGCCTATATCTCTGTCTGAAGGATTTTATCTACGCTCATAACCTCATTGGGTTTACAATACTTTTAACTCCCAAATGTCTGCCTCATGTCCTCTACTCTGAGTCCTCAAACCTGAAATTTCTGAAGCTTCCTGAATGTCTTCTCATGGTCATCCCAATCTCCTCAAATTCACCAGGAATCCAAACTGGATTCGTCTTCGTCTCAAAACTTCTTCTTTGCTTTTATTAGTCTGTGTAACTGTTTTATTGAACGAGCTAGATTTTTATAGGTAATGACCTGTAAAAAGATCCTGAGGCACTAGTAAAGCATCAGAGAGTTTATTTGAGCCAATATGAGGACTGCAGCCTGAGAAGACATAGATTCAAGAGAACTTGAATCATGTATTCCAATTTTCAGGCCAGATTTCAGTATTTTTATAATCACAGAGAAGTGAAGAGCAAGAAGAGAAAAGGGGACAGCTCCTTAATCAGCACATCAGTTTTTTTATTGGTTACACAGCACCACATAGGCTGATGATTGGTTCTTGGGTGTATCCTAGGTACAGATGTATGAGTGAGGGTCACGAGATACATTGTCAGCATTCCTAAGTTACGCACCTTCTTTAAACAACCGTAAGTCTGGTGGCAGGTCAACAGTAGCTTGTGGTAACAGTTCCAGAATGTGTGGACATGGACGTAGCTGTGGTCCTGTTCCAGTTTCCCCAAGGCTATTAGGAATTCAGCTAATCTCAAAGCAGATTTCTGATTTATCACAGGGAACAAGTAAAAGGAAACGTTTTTATTTCTCACCACTTTTTCTGTGAATGTGTTTTTCTCCTCTAAATTAAATTCTTGTTAGGCCTCAGAGCTTTTCTGATCATTCTCAAGTAATAAAAAGTCCGGTGCTACCTATTGTCTCGTCCCATTAAAGCTTAACTTAACTGCAGGCAGTCAAGTGTGGTTTCTTTTCACTTTCTTGCCCCAGCTTTTCTTCTGACATGGAGCTAATGTTTTCAGCAGGTTTAAAATTCGAGGTGGATAAGCAGTAAGGGGAGGAAAGATTTTCCTTTACTGTAAATCAGTGCCATGGTACAGCTGTGAATCTGTGAGAGCTGATCGTTAAGATTTCAGGAATTATGTGAGCTGATTGTTAACACGGCCATTGTTAAACTTTAAATTATATAAACATAATTAAATAAGTTACATTAAAATAAAGGTAATAAATATTCAAAAATTATTTTCTAATTGTTTTGTCTCTACTCTTGAGGCTCCTTACATCTACTATATCTATGGATGAAAATTCATATAATGGTATGCTAGTGCACATTTCTTCCCAGTGCCTCATTCAGTGATGTCACATTAATAACTTGAAATTGGCCATGATGGGAATATTTGCAGCATGGAAAATGACAAATGATACAAGTAAGGGCTTGATTTATTGTACTGCTGATTGCCTAGACTTTAAAAAGTGATGGAGAAAATGTTAATAATGAAAATGAAAAGTGTGTTGTGTCTATTGTGGTATGTTGCAGTACATTGTGAATAGCAGAAAAAATTGAGGAAATATTCTTCCAGTATAAGAAAACAACTATGCAATTCAGCAAAGAAGTCATTGACATTATAGACAAACAAGTGAAGTTCCAACCTACATTTTCTTTGTTTCATTTCGATCTTACTTGTGTTAGTCCATTTCTGTTGCTTGTAACAAAATACCTGAAACTGGGTGATTTGTAAAGAAACAATATTTATTGCTTACAGTTTTCGAGGCTAGGAAGTCCAAAGTCCAGGGAGCACATCAGGTGAGGGCATTTCCCTGGTGGTAAGTCCATAGTGACACAGGGCATTACATGGTAGATGGCTGAGCAGAGAGAGAGAGCTTCTCAGGTACTCTCCTTCTAAGGCCATCAGAACCACACCCATGACCACCATCAAAGCATCACTAGAGCACAGTCCTCACAATTTAATCACCTCTTCAAAGCCTCATCTTTCAATCACTGTACTAGGATTTCTCACCCTCTTAACGCTGTCACAGTGGGAGTTAGGTTTCTAATACATGGAACATTGGGGTATGCAATTCAATCTATAGCATCCCACCCTTGACCGCCAAAGTTCATGTCCTTCTCACAGGTAAATACATTCATTCCATCCCCAAAGTCTTAACTTGTTTCAGCTCAAAAGTCCAAAATCCCATCTGTGAAATCAAAAATTATCTACTTCTGAGATACAATGCTAGGACAAACATAGGATACATGTTCCTGTTCAAAAAGGGAGAAATAGGCCAAAAGAAAAGGGTAATAGGTTGTAAACATGTCAGAAACCCTTCAGGGAAGCATTAAATCTCAAAGCTTGAGAATTATGTATCTTTACTCCATGTTCGATGTCTTCTACATGCTGGTCTGTGGTTGGACTTCCAACTTCTCTGCAAGACCCGCTGCTATGACTTTTCTGGTCTCAGGCCATGCTTCAGCTCTTGCAGGCTGGCGTTGCACACTGGTAGGTCCACAATTCTGGGGTTTCCATGGTGGTCCCACACTCATGGCTCCACTAAACACAGCACTGGTGGGGTTTCTCTGCTGCAACCCGACCCCATGTTTCCTCTCAGCATCGCTTTAAAGAAGCCTGTATGCAGTGACTCTGCCCCATGACAGATCTCTTCCTGGGCCCCAGGCTTTTCCATACATCCTTTCAAATCTGGGTGGCACAGCTCTGGCATTCTGGGAACCTACAGACTTAACACCACATGGACACTTCCAAGGTTTCCAGCTTGTAGCTTCTGAAGCTTCAGGTCCAGCCACACCTGGGGCCAATATAGCCATGGCTGAAGCAAATGGAGCAGCCAGGGTATGGGGGCCAGTATCCTGAGGTAGCCTAGTTAATGTAAATGGAAATGTTAACCAACATTCACGCTACACTTATTCCTTGCTTGATATTATAGTTTGGCTAGGATACAAGAATTCAGCAAAAATCAGTGAAAGTGTTTTATGAGAATCAATCAGCTATATGTAATTTACAATAAAGAATATTGTATATTTATTATTATTTGTAAAATACTTGCCATACATCTTTATATCACAAAAATGTATAATAAACCTATGTATACAAACAAACACACATATGAGAGTCTACTTCAGAAAGTTCACGGAAAGATTGTATTATCTTTTGTTTTTCCGTGAAACTTTTGAAGTTTCATTGTATATTCATGCATGCATTTTTTTCCCCCAGAGAACCCAGTTGTTAAACATTTGCCAGCATGCCATTAGTTATAATCTAGCTTTGGTGCTTTCTTGGTGTGGCTGATTCTAAATGCCGATTCTTTCTCTCGTGGGGTGCTTTTATGGGTATGTAAGAATGCCCACGTCACTGGAGCTCTTTACCCTGGAGTTTCTGGGCCACCCGTTCTCCAGATTTAGTCCCTCTTAAGATGATGTAGGGCCCACAGTGGACTTCTGGGAAAATCACTCCTTTGTCTCTACCAGATCCTGAAAGTGCACACCACGCCAACATGGCATCTCTCCTCTCTTCTGCTATCAGGTCATCTATCCAGTCACCTCTCCTTGCCTTCAGATGAATCAGGTACTAGTTCCTGCATCCTTCAGACTCCAGGAGGTACATGTAAAGCTCTCCAAACAGTTATCTTGAAGTCTTCCACACTTGTGCTAGGAACAGGGAATGTGTGGGTGGTAGGGGGTGGGCACAGAAACACTTTCCCTGTGTGCACTGAGTATGTTAGGGCTGGTTGGGTAGGCGCAAGAGGGGAGGAAGATTGGTTCTCCCAGCATACCTACAAATGTCTCCAAAAGAATTCTTATTATTGGCTTCTCCAGTTAGCAAAGAATTCTCTACATTTGCTTATATAGCCTAAAGGAATTTGATGGGCTAATGCTAACAGAATTTTACAGTCTTTTAGCATGTGCTGCCTAGATGGTCTAGTACCCTGTGTTAAAGTCATTGGTGTGCATGGTGCCTATTATATTGTTCTTAGCCTTTGGAGCTGAATTAACCAGAAACATACATTTAACCCCATGGTACACCGTGTTTGTTGTATAAATATCAGATTCATGTCATCTAGAAAACTGGAGGCAATTTTTACATTTTACTCCCTCAACCTCAAAATTCAGTTTACCAAGTTTTGTCAATTCAGATGTGTTTCTCAGTTTCTTCATTTTAGTATTGATTGTGAGGACTACTAAAAGAGTTTCCCGATGGTCGTTTTTCCTCCATTCTCTGTTTCTAAACCTATTCTTCATGCTGCCATAGAGTTATCTTACTAAAAGGGAGATGTAGTTACATTCCCTCCTTGCCCCTTTAGCTTCTGGCACATTCCCAGTTCCCTGAAGACATCAAGAATTTTCTTGTCTCTTCATTGCAAGCCTCTTTGCCCCATCTGTGGAGGTCTATGAATCTGTGAACAGCAAACTCAAGTGCTGCCTTCCCCACCATTCTCAGGCAGAAGTAATCACATCTGCAGTACTTTATTGCACTTAATAGTGGTTATTGTGTTAGAGTTGGTTTTGTCCCCCTTGGGCTTCCTCTTTGAGAAAGGGGAGTGTATTTTATTCACCTTTTCACCTTTGATTTTCTTGCCTGTGCCCCTAATTCCAGCACTTAGCTCAGTGACAAGTAATATATACTCAATAACTATTTCTTAAGGCTTTAGAATTAGAATAGTGGACCCAATCTTACAAAGACTGAGCTCTCGTAGTATGGTTAGATACACATTGAGAAGCATGAATTTAACTTATGAGATATTACTGTTCTTTATTAAATAGTTTGCTGTGATATTTTTAGACCACGTTGTTCTAGGTAGATAGGTGTAGTGGTCACCCACAGTATCAGGATGGACCCTCCATCCAAAATTTGATTTGGATGTGAAGATTAATAAACACACACACACACACACACACACACACACACCATGAGGGAATGAAAAGCCTTAATACTCACAGAATGAGGCTTTCTGAGCTTTCTGGGGGGAGCAGGGCAGATTCTCAAGTTGATTCAAAAAGGGCTTGAGAGAGCAGGGCAAGGTGACAGGATCTGCTTTCTTTGTGACTGGGAGATCAAGGTTCAGTGAGAATTCTGGCACATGTGGCCTAGGCCTTGTGTGGTTTGAGCATCTTGCAGGTGCCAAGGGAGAGCACACCCAAACTTTCTCAGCTTGCCCGGAGGTGGGGCGGAAGGTGAAAGAAGAGTGGTGGGCTTGAAAGCTGTCAGCAGTCAAACATCAAAACTACAATAGGTAGCTCTCCCCTTGGGTAGCCAACACTCTTTGATAGGTTTATAAAACTTCCAAGCTCTTCTCAACCATACAATGGAGCTTCATAGTTCAATTTCACGCAATATCACCAGAAAGCACCTTTATTAAATTATAAGTACACAAGGAAATCCAAAGCCAAATATAAAATATTTTTTATTAACCACCTCTCTTCTCTTTCATAGAAAATTGGGAATTCTCTTTAGCCTTATAAACTTTTTGAATCATGATTAAAATTTCTAAAAGATGTCCTTCCCAGGATGAAATGTTGTTATAACACAATCTGCCTGTCCTTTTCTGTATTCTCTATAAATAAAGAGCATTAGGTTTACAACTTTCATGCTATTTTGGATAAAACATTTCTTCTTATGTTCCATGGCATTTATTTTTAGCTGCTATGCTTTCCACATACAAAATTACTATAACAGCACTTGAAAGAATTATTATTTATCTTGACACTTAAGTGTTTTCCATGTTAGTGTGTCAGGCAACATTTTACATCAGCTACATGGAAGTTAAGAAAAATACAGATTGTTTATTTGTACCTCTTTTTTTCTTCTTCTTCTTGGGTGGCTGGCTGGTGCAGGGATCGGAACACTTGACCTTGGTGTTGTTAGCACCACATTCTAACCGTGAGCTAACCGGCCAGCCTTATTTGTTTGTAAATAAAATCTTTCCACTGCTAGTTATTATACTGAAGAAATAGAAAGCAGCAATACTTTCTGTTTGCACTTTTTGTTCATTGAAATCACTTGTATTTTCTACAGAATAAATGAAGATGCAAAGAAAATAAAGTATATTTCCTTTCAAATGAGTAAAATGTTAAATTATGGTATCAAATGGGTGTTGCTAATTTATTTCATTTGATGTACAGTACTGAAATTAGCAATAGTCTGTATCTCTTAAAGAATTTAATTTTTTTAAAAGAAAAGTGAACTGATTTCTGTTGCTTCAAATACTATTGCATTACTCATTAATTTTTTTTCTCAAGTTGAAATTAACCCAAGACAGATGTATATAAACATTTAAGTAAACTTCTTTTTAAATCTTGAAAATGTTTTCAGGTTTACATGAGACTTTAAAGTTTTAGTTGTCAAAATTATCTTTAATCAGTTCATATATGGTAACAATGATCCAGATTGAGAATGCTTGATCAAACATTCATATATGGTAACAATGATCCAGATTGAGAATGCTTGATCAAACATCAATCTAAAAAAGAAACATTCTCATTTCATCTTTAGAATTGGGAGATACAGATCTAACCAATTTCCTGGTTTGGTTCAAGTCAGATCATCTATTGCATAGAGAACATATTGCAGAACAGCAGTATAAAAAATAATTGATACAACACCAAAAATTTTGTGATCGTGGGCCGACCCTGTGGCGCACTTGGGAGAGTGCGGGGCTGGGCGCGCAGCGACGCTCCCGCCGCGGGTTCGGATCCTGTATAGGAATGGCCGGTTCGCTCCCTGGCTGAGTACCAGTCACGAAAAAGACAAAAAAAAAAAAAAAAAAAAAAAAATTTTGTGATCGTTGTGGCTGTGAAATTGCATTCACAGAGGGAAAAGTTTTTCCTCGGTAAGATGAAACACTTATTTAAAGAGACACATCAGCTAGCTGGCTGTGCAATGTTTCATTTTTTGACATCTTTGAAGTAATCTAAATTTTTCTTAGTTATAGAATAGTTACAAATTCTGGTGTTTGTAGAGAATTGGGAACCCATTTATTTCCTCCTTTCTTTTGCCGCATCTATCTGCCTCTGGAACCTACACTATCTTTTCCTGTATTTATCATGATTCCCTATTGAAAAGATATGTTAATGTCAATTGTCAGATGGCCATGACTAATGGAATCATAATGTAACTGCCTTTTTTACATTGGAAGGTAATTGAGAAATAAGTCAAAACATTTTACAAACCTAATCATATTGGAAAAACATGAATAACTTTTTAACAATATTCCTATTTTCCTCTGACATGTCTGGGTCATTTTTTTCTCTCTCCTGTGATGATTCATTTTCTTTCACCTGCCCCTAAATGCAGTTGTTTCTCAAAGCTCTATTCTCTACCAAGTTCTCTTCTCATTCTATACTTCCTTTGTTAGGACATCTGCTCTTAGTAGCCTACAAAATACAAGTGTACTTCAAAAAGTTTTTGGAAAAATATAATTAAAAGACAATATGAATTTGTCCATGAATATTTTGAAGACCTCTTGTATGCATTATTCCCTACTTCCTTACTAACAAAAGCCCAATTTTGTTTGAATGGACGATGAACCACTTAAAAACAGCTGTCTTTCCAAGACTCTCATTTAGCAGAGGTGGCCATGTGACATGGTTATGGCCAATGAGTAAATGAATGTCAGCCAGCGATTTGGGGAAAGCCTGTGCTCTCCTGATGCAGGTACTGCTAGTTTCTCCTTTCCTTTTCCTCCTTCTTCCTGTCTGGAATGTGGTCGTGAGATTAGGGTATAGCAGCCATCTTGCAACCATGAGATGACAAGTATGAATATGGAGGCACATACACTCATGATATGGAGGGGAGAGATGGAATGATCCAATCCTTCTCTAAAAGCTTAATTGAACCTCTTTTCAAGCTCTTGATTGTCTGTCTCCAGGCCTGTACATATATATATTTGATTATGCCATATTTATTCCTATTCCTCATCTCTGCTTTCCCTTCAATGTACTATCTGAAAGTGTAAAACACTGAAGGCAACATTCTGCATCATTTGCAAAGTCAAATAAATGGCTTTTGGTTCAAAGAAGTTCAATAATTTATTCTGGCATTTCTCAGTGTGATTTATCTGCAGCATTTTGCTGTTTGCATATGATTTATAATTTGGAGACTGTGATGACAGCTTGATTTTGTTACACTATTGAATGTCCACACTGGTGCTAATTCATTTTAATTGCTCCTACAAATCCAGTCCAAATTACTTTTTTGTGAATGTACATCGTGAGTGGGCATGACATATTTTATCAGACATAGATTCCTATTTGCCACCCATTCTATATTGAGCTTGCTTAGCAATGAGTGGGAAGTAGGCCGCTGTGCAGACTAACTTATAATTAATACCTGTGTGTATCTAGAAGCATATCTACATCTACATCTAAATATCTGATTGAAATATCAAACAGTCATATAAATATAACTGTTTCCAAGCAATGGCTTTGTCTTACTTCCAGTCACCATGGATTTCTATTTAATTGTTTAATATGGTAAATTTCTAAGTCTGAATATATTTCTTCAGTTCCTTAGAAGTTTGTATTAGTTCAAATTAATCAAATATGCTCAATAAGCATGTTGTACTTCTGTAATGAAAAATCTAATAAAATGGATTAAGAGAAGTATATTTGGGTTATGCAAATGTAAATCAATATGACCCTTCTAGTGTCATTCAAAAGTCTTTAAATGGTTACCTTTTCACTCATTTGTTCTTTCAACAAATATTTATTGAGCACCTGCTATGTGCTAGACATTGTTTCAGGCACTTGGGATATATGGATGAATAAAACAAACAAATTTCTGCCATACAAAAGAAAAAAAAAATAATAAAATATGTATATATACAGCACAGTATATTAAAAAGTACTAAGTGTATGGAAAACAATTAGAACAAGAAAAGTAGGATCAATAATACGTGTGGAGGTGTGCTGTTGAAAATCTTAATTAAGGTCAATAGGCAGGTCTCATGGAAAAGATGACATCTGAGCTGTGACATGAAGGGGAGAGAAAGCCACGTGGATGTCTGGGAGAAAAGCATTATCAGCCGTGGGGCAGGGCCAGGGTGATGGGCAGACAGCACAAAGGCCTTAAAACGGTAACATGTCTGGCATGGAGAAGGCCAGTCTGGTTGGTGCCGAGTATATGAGGTGAGGGAGATGGAAATATGGTAAGAGGTCAAAGAGGATCAGGAAAGGGGTGGGCAGATTAAGTAGAGCTTTGTAGGCCCTGTAAGAACTTTGGCATTTATTTAGTGAAACAAGGAGTCATTGTAGGGCTTTGAGCAGAAGAGTGACATGCTCTGAAGGCAGGGTCAAAAGCAGAGAGATAAAATGCTGCAGAGGAGAGGAGATGACAGCTCGCACCAGTGCTGATACTAAGATTCTGAATCTGTTTTGAAGGAAGAAATGGCAGAATTTGGGGAGGTTGACAGAGTTTTTATCATCCATACCAGGTAGTTCGAAAACTGAAAAGGAATGCTATTAAGTATTATGCCAAGGCAAGAGACAGAAACCATAATTGTCCTGGACAAAACTGGACACAATAAGATCATTATACTTATTAGTGACCTTGAAAAGAGCATTTTTTCCCTTTTGGAAAGCAATTTCTACTTTCTTTTTCTCTTAAATCCACTCTAGTCAGACTTTGCCCCCACGAGCCATAGAAATTGATCTGTTTTGCCCTACATCAGAAAAATACCTTCTGGGCAAAAGCAGCATCACATGCTGGGAAAAAAAGAAATGTAAGTTTTGTGCCAAAGCGTTTGGCTTAAATAGCCAGAAGGGTGATACGTGTATGCCCTCCATTGAGATGGGGAAACTGTCAGGTGTATTATGAATTGAATTGTGTCCCCCCAAAGTTTAATGTGTTGCAGGCTTGGTTCCCACCATGACAGTCTTAAGAGGGTGGGAAATCCTACTATGGTAGTTGAGAAAGGTGGGGCCTTGGAGAATTGATTGGATTGTGAGGACTGTACCCCTTGGAATGGATTGATTCATTCTTGGAATAATAGGAGTGTTTCTGGTGGCTTTAAAAAGAGAGTGAATGAGGAGGTTAGTCTCTGTCTTGCTTCTGCCTTTCTTGACCACCAAAGAAGGCCCTCACTGTAAGTGTTCCCTGGACTTTAATTGTTCCAGCCTCGAAACTGTAAGCAAAAAATACTGTTTCTTCACAAATTACCCAGTTCCAGGTATTTTGCTTTGAGCAACAGAAAGGGACTAATATAGGGTAGAAAGGGGAACAGGGTCTTCTTTTGGGGGAGTAGGAGGCGGAAACAGGGAGAAAGGGGATTCAGTTCTGTTTTATAGATGTGAAGTTTGATATGTCCATTGGAGATCCAGTGAAGATAATTGACCAGACATATGTTGAAGTTTGATAATAATGTCTGGGTTGAATATATCTACTTGGGAATGGTCAACCTATAGGTACCGTTTAAAAGTCATTAGACTGGAGGAGATCACTGAGGAAGTAAATATAGATGGAGCAGAGAAAAGGACCAAGAACTGAACCATGAAGTATTTCAGTATGGGAAGATTAGGTGGGGGCTGACCCTGTGGCTCACTCGGGTGAGTGCGGCGCTGGGAGCGCAGTGGCGCTCCCGCCGTGGGTTCGGATCCTATATAGGGATGGTCGGTGTGCTCACTGGCGGAGCGAGACACTAAGCCAAGGGTGGCGATCCCCTTACAGGTCAGGAAAGACAAAAAAAAAAAAAAAAAAAGAAGAAGAAGAAGAAGATTAGGTGGAAGAGGAGGGTCTACCAAAGAATTCCAAAAAAAAGTCATGAATAA
Organism: Cynocephalus volans; assembly: GCF_027409185.1. Taxonomy (NCBI): domain Eukaryota; kingdom Metazoa; phylum Chordata; class Mammalia; order Dermoptera; family Cynocephalidae; genus Cynocephalus; species Cynocephalus volans. Next base: position 91,761,490 of record NC_084471.1, read on the forward strand.
GATAGAAGGAAAACCAAGAGATGAAAGCCCAGTGATGAAAGAGTTTCCAGGAGAAGGGAATGATAGGCTTTGTCAAATGCTACTAATACGTCAAATAAGATAAGACTGAGAAATGTTCTTTGGATTTAGCAATGGAGAGGTCGTTGGTAGGCTGACCATATGCGTTTAAATTATCATCCAAACTTGACCTTTCTAAAACAGAAAGGAGGTTGTATTAATTATGATGCCAAGACAATATGCATAAGCCAGAACTTCCTGGGCAAAATAGAACATAAGGTCACTGTAGTTATTATTGATCTTGAAAAGAACATTTCTTCTCCCTTTGTAGAAACATTTCTTCTCTCCTTTTCTCTTAAATCCACCCTGATCAGTCTCTTCCCTTACAATCTACAGAACTGGATCACTTTCACAATTATTTATCTTAGAATGAAAGATATCTCCTGGACAAAAACATTATCAAATGTTGAGATTACATTTCATCTTATCTTCTGCTGGATTTGGGTCAATAAATTTTTCATATTTAAATCTATGTGGAGATATATATATACATCACATATCTATATATACTTTCTACTACTTTATTGTGAAGGTTGGTCTAATTTATTTAGATCAAGGGTCAGCAAACTTTTCTTATAAAGGGCCAGATAGTAAATATTTTTGACTGTGCAGACCATATGGTGTCTCTTTTAACTATGCAACTCTGTCACTGAAGCATGAAAGAAAGCAGCCATAAATGATAAGTAAGTGAATTAGCATGGTTGAGTCCCAATACAACTTTATCTGTGGTCATTGAAATTTGAATTTCATATAACTTATGCATGCATGCTTTTTAAAAATTAACTTATCATAGAGATAACTGAAGAATCACATGAAGTTATAAGAAATAATGCAGAAAGATCCATGTACCCTTTATCCAGTTTCTCCCAATGATAACATCTTAAAAAACAATATCACAACCAGAATATTGACATCCATACTTGCAATGTACAGAACATTTCCTCCACCACAAGGATCCCTCATGTTTCTCTTTTATGGCCACACCCACTTTCTTCCCACCCCATCCCCTCTTTAACTCAGTAACCACTAATCCGTTCTCCATTTCTGTAATCTTGTCATTTAAAGATTGTTATATAAATGGAATCGGACAACAAGCAACCTTTTGGGATTGACTTTTTTCATTCAGCATAATGCTCTGGAGATTCATCTAGGTTGTTGCATATAGTTAAACCTGTTTTAGCAGACTTTCTCTGACACCATGATGGCAGGGGAATGGATGGCACCTCTAACTGCCAGGCGGAGGTTGAATCCAGGTTCACCACATGGCCTCTGTTGATAGCCAGTCTAAATTGGCTAATGCTATTTCCTAATGCTATTTCTACCTGAGGAACAAATAATAAACACTTGACCTGAAGAGTTATTTTGGGGGAGGGGGTGATTTGTTGTGAGGTTTTTTGTGCCTGAGAGTCTACATCCCAGGGTACATTATTTCCCACCCCTGATTTACTTGTGACTGACAGAATGAAATCTGATCTTCCTTCCTAGCATTGCATGACAGGTTAACAATATCTCTAAGGTAAAATGAATTCCCAGGCCCCAAATAACAAGATATTTGAGAACACAACCATTTGAAAAGAAAAATAACAGATTAGGTTGCAGAAGTAGAATATTAGAGCAGATACAACAAAATTAAAATAAAAATAATAAACATAATGAAAAAGATAAAAAATTATTAACAATATGAAACAAAAGGAATAAAACACAAAAAGAACAAACATGGAATATTATATATGAAAAGTAGTTGCATAATAAACACAGCAGGTGGAATAAGTAGCAGAATGGATAAAGCTTGAGAAATGAAGTATTGAAAGAGAGGACCAGATTGAGAAAATAGTCCAGAAGGAAGAAGTAAAGGACAAAAAAGTAGGAAAATACAAAGAGAAGCCAAAAGACAAGGAGGATAAAGGAAAAATACTAATCTCCCAGAACTAAAAGTTTTTGAAAGACTTCAGATTGAAAGAATTTATAGAACACTAAAGGAGAGAAATAGTGAAAACACACAATAAAAATATACTGAAATTCAAGATTATCAAAGACAAAGAGAAAAATATAAAACTTTACTGAGAGAATGAAAAATTCACATGCAAAGGAACAAGAAAAGATCGATATTGGGTTTTTCCACTGCAACATTAGTGTCAACAAATAAATGGAGCAATATTTTTAAAAAGATCTTGAATTTCGTCTGAGCCAATTGTCCTTCAAAAGTGAGGGCATCATATAAAAAGAGCATTCTCAGGCAAACAAGACTTCAGGTTGGCCATGCAAAAGTTCCTACTGAAAACAATTTTGGATGAATTACTTATTAAGTAAGAAGAGGAACAAATCCAGGAAATGTAAGAGATAAATGAGGTGAAGATGATTTTAAAAGTTGATAATGTTTGTTGCTGTCTTAAAAATTTCTAGCCACTTCCTTCCCCAAATACATTCATAAAAACTCAGACTCAGAATTGAAAGTCTAGATAACAACAATATGGTAGGGATTGAGGGACTATTTCTTGTTTTATTAGGGGGACTATACAGATATAAATTTAAAAACAAAGCAAGAAAGAATTAATAGGAAACTTAGAAAAAGTGGGACAAATTGAAATAATGAATGAAGACGATAGAAGCAGGTCCAAGTATATCCATAATTAAAAGAAATTAGACTAAATTCACCAGCCAAAAAATAAAGATGATAAAGTAAATGTGAAAGTTAATTCTAGGTGACAACTTGGTTAGATTAAGCAATGCCAAGAAACCTGGTAAAGCTATCTGTTTAAGTGTCTCCATGAGGGCGTTTCCAGCAAAGATTAGTGTGAGAGACTGAAGGGACCGGGTGGGAAAAATCCACCCTCAATAGGGGTGGGAACCATCAAATCCACTGGGGGCCTGGAGAGAAAAAGGCAAACCTCTCTGTGTCTGCTGAGCTGAGATACACTCTTCTCTCCTGTTTGTGGACATCAGAGCTCGAGACTTCAGCTTTTGGGTTTCAGGACCACATAAACCAAGTACACTGTCATCAGCTTCCTGGTTTTGAGGACTTTGGACTTGGACTGAGCCATCTACTACCATTCGGTTTGCAGATGGCCTGTTGAGAGACTTCTCTTCACAATTGCATGAGCTAATTCCCCTAATAAATCCCCACTCATATACTTATAAGATATCCTATTGATTCTGTTTTTCTGGAAAACCCCAACTAATATAGTAAATAATTTAAGTGTATAGTGTTCACAAGAGAAATACCAAAAAGATAAAGAATATGTACAGATCAAAAATAAAAATATGAAAAAAAAAATACATTGGGCAAATGTTAACCAAGAGAAAGTTGGCGTAGTTATTTATGTGAGATAAAATAGACTTTCAGGTAAAAAATAATTATTAGGAATAAAATAGATCATCATGTAATGATAAAGATTCAATGCACTATGAGGACTTAAAATTTAAGCCTTAAAATGTATGAATCAAAATTGATATGACAGAAGTCAATAAATCCACTATTATACTGATATTTCAGTATACCCTTTTGATTATTAATTTATGTATATAAAAGACCAGAAAGATTGCAAATATCTGAATAACACTATTAACAAGCTTGCTATGAGAAACATGTATAGAGTTCTGCATCTAAAATTAGAGAAGGCACATTTTTCTGAGGAAAATGTGAAACATTTACAAAAATTGATCAGAAACCTGGCCATAAAGGAAGTTTAATAAATTTCAAAAATACAGACATAATTCAGACCATGATTTTTAAACAATTAAGTTTGAAGTTAACAACAAAAACATAAATATAGAATCCTATATATTTGGAAAATTTGGAAAATGCTACCAAATAACTCATGGATAATGGAAAAAACCATATGAAAATTAGAAATTTAGAGAAAGAATTTAGAATTTAGAGAAGAACCGGTGGTTCTTCAAGAGAAATTCATAACATTAAGGATTTACATTAGAAAAGAAGAAAGGATCATAATCAGTGAACTAAGTATCTATCTTAATAAATCATAAGAAAAAAAAAGAATAGCCCAAATAACATAGAAAGTAGTATACATATATAGCAAAATCAACAAAAGGTAGTACAAAAATGAAATCTAGAGGCACACAAATATTTCTGGAACACCATGTATTGGGGGATATTCATGTAGTAACAGGTATGCAGGTCCTGCATTGTCCATTACATTCTGGAGCATTCTATATGTACCTCGCTGAGCTGGACACCAGATTACAGGATAGGCACCCCTGGCTTTGGACTGAGAAAAAAGCACAAATCCCTTCCCCAGCATATTCAAGGAACAAAGTCCACATGTACAGGTCATAGCACTGTGACCTGGCAAAATCATGGTCTTTATCCTCATTCCCCTACCATGGCCTTCAGTAAAGAGAAAGCACTGGCATATCCTTTGTCATGGTGTTAGGCAGTCAGTTAGTCATGAGCAGGTAGAGAGAAATGGAAAATTAAACTTCCTCAGGCCCAGATTCCTCCCCTTTGGGTAACTTAATGGAAACTCCATCCAGAATCCACCCCTTTTGTGGGCAACTTGATAAAGAAAAAGCCACAATTTGACCACAAGGGCCTGCTAGGGACTTTCCAGGTAGAAGGACATGTGCAAAAGGACTAAACTAAGACCTTAAGTAACCTTTAAACATGCTAACACTCATTAGGTGCTTACAAATATGCAATCCATAAATAGATATCATTATAACAGACTGTATTGTGGGTAGGGATATGTGCATCAGAAAACAGATTATATAACCCTAGATGTCAATCAAAGATGTCAATCAAGCTTACAAATGCATATGCAAAATTAGTGGAATAAAACAGCCATGAACTTACATGTAAGGGCCTGTCGTGCTCTTTTACCTGACCATAATCCTGCTGACTTGGCCAATTGTCGGGCTAAGGCTGGGTCTGGAGCTCACAGACCCCCCAAGCCCGTTCACAGACTGGGTCACAAACCCTTCACATGCCAGGCTGGGTCACCAGACCCCTCACACTCAGGTCTATGAGCTAGGTAACCAGCAAAAAGGTCCTTGGAAGCCATAGGTTCGAGAGTGTGGCTGCATGTGCCAGATGCCTGAGGCAGTCACCAGCCAAAACAGCCGGCACCACACATGTGCACTAACTCCACCCACACATGCACAATTTGCTTACAAAGAATGTGCCGCACCACCCCCAACTGGACAGGCAGGTGAGGAGGCCTGATTAAATTATTCTATTTTCCCAACAGGGTCATTCACTGCTCAAGGGAATGGCCTACTTCTCTCTTGAAGTGTTTCTTTCTTCCTGTATTCATTAAAGCTTTGCTATTGCTGTTGATTTGGTTTTCTGATTCTTCATTGACCTAAAACAGAGCTGAGTCTGACGGGACTTTTGTCCCTGGCAACACCTGACTGATCAATGCCCACTGGGAGGAAAGAACTGTGCAATGGGGTGAAGAGAACACACATAATGTGTCTGATGTTTTCAGCAGTGTAAGCAGGACATGCAGACTCTGAAGAAAGCTCGTGTACTATATAGCTCAGGGCTATGTCAGTGATCTCAGAGGTTATTTTCAAAGGTGAGAAGGGTGGTGGTGTCACCATGCACACGTAAATTTATTCCAGTACTTCACGTTGGTATCTATGTGTTTAGCCATAAGTTCAATTTTTACTAGAGCTTCTGTTGACACTACCACAAACTGGCCACTACTCCTACCAAAAACATTGTTCTACACCAAGCATCAGAAAACTTTTTTTCTGTAAAGGGCTAAATAGAAAATATTTTAGGCTTTCTAGGCTATAGTGTCACTGTTTCAACAATGCAACTTTGCATTGTATTTGTGAAAGCAGCCACGGATAGAATTTAAATGGTTGAGTGTGGCTGTGTTCCAATAAAACTTTAATTACAAAAACAGGTAGCAGGCCAGATCTGGCCCACAGGCTGTAGTATGTGGATCCCTTAAAACAGTTAACTCTCCATCCAGTAATTGGTCTGCGTATCTTGGTGAGGGGATAGGAATACAACCTGCTTGCTAGCATGTGAGGTGGTCGTTTAGCCGTACTGTAGAGTTTAATGAATTACCCCACAGCAGTTGCTCCATCTTCCAATATGAGAAGAAACAGAACCCTATGATCCACGCTATAGGAATCCCTACAAAGGAATTATTAAGTGACATGATTTCCAGAGCTGAGATGAGGATTAGAGGAAAGCAAACAGTTAAGGGATTGGGAAGGAAGATTCTCAGCTTTCTTTGGAGAGTAGGACTGACTAGTGCTTTTAGAACCCAGGATACCTTTCTGAGGGTGATCTACAAACCCTGTCTGTCTATATCTTCATTGCCCGTGTATTTGTAAGTTTGATAAACAATACAAATCTTTATTTTACAGTCATTTAGAAGTTGTTTTAGGAGAGGTTTGGGGGTCTTGGGTAGTCTTTGGACATATTTTTCTTTATCCTGTTTTTTAGGATGGATAACAAGCTCAACTTGTGCCGTGACTGTGCTCTGTCTTGTTGTAAACACACACACACACAAACACACACACATCAAAAGGGCAGCCAAAACATCTTCATAGCCTGCTTCCCTGATTCATATGCTTGCCTCGAATATTTGCTTGACAGCTTATAGGACCAGCATGTTCAACATGACCACAGTGGATTTTCATCAGTAGGGAAGGGGACTGGGACACTTCTTCAGTGGGCAATTGAGGGTCTCTGGTGGACTCACCAGCAATTCGCAGAGGATACACATAGGTCTTTGGGGGCAAAGAAGTCACATTGAATATTGGGAGCAGAGTGAGGGTCAACAGAGACAACTTCAAGATCACTATGTTTCACTGCTGCGGAGGGAGGGCTTATGACCTTGGGTAGATATTTACTCAAAGAAGAGGTATTGTTTCTGTAAAAAAAAGAGGTAGCTGATAGAAACAAAGAAACAAAAGAAGAACTTGTTTATGACCAAGGAGCAATCATTAGTGTTTTAAAGATACTTTCCCTATGGTTATTAAATCCATTTTTTCCTACAATAACAGTCAATTTTGTGTATTTGGGTCAAGCCTGTCTATGTCAGAGGAAAATTATTTTGTGTAAAAATTGACCAGACAAGCTAAGGCACTGGGAAAAACCTGGTACCTCAACTACTGGGAGCCCTTATTTGAGGAATTGTCACAGAATTTTCTAAGCATTTCCCTTATGAAAAGCCTTCTGGAAAACTTCCATCAGTAAATTGTTCAGGAATCTCCCAGACATAATCTGAATGTCTGCAGATCTCTCTATTGCCAGTGAGAGATTATTCCAGCCACCGACGTTTTCTTGCCTGGACTGCCACAGTGGCTTTGGGGCTCTGCTCTCCTTTGCCTCGGCCTGCGTTTTCTCCTCACAGCAGCCAGATTGACCTCTTAAAAACACAAATTTGATCAGGTCATTTCCCTGCTTCAGCCCTCATGGCTTCCCATTTCCCATAGAATACCATCCGAACTGCTTGCTGGCCATATGGTGTGCTGTATGATTTGGCCTCTGCTCAGTGCTCCAATGTCATCTTGTCCCCTCTTCCCCCGAGTGACTGTCTCACCCGACAGTCCCCCTTGGCAAAGACGCCCTGCCTGTTTTCTTCCGCTGAGGGCTTTTACACGTGCTGTTCCCCATGTCTGGGAGACTCTGTCTTGGTTACACAGTTACTCCTTCTAATGCTTTGAATTTCACTTCAAGCATTGTCTCCTCTGGGGCTTTCCCTGACCGCCCCCCCCCAAAATGTACACCCCTAGGCACGCTCAATTCAACCCTCTGATTGCTTTTCTTTATATCACTGACGCCTTCCTGAAATTATTTTGTTCAATTGTTGCATAAAAGCTTTGGATGATCTTGACAGAAACTGCAGAAGTGAGGAAGGGGGAGGCGCCGGGGGGGGTGCTTTTGGACACAGGCGATGGGATTATGTTTTCTTTTGAGAAAAGTTGGGCTATATAAACTATCGTATTTTTTCTGGAGTGTGGTTCTCCAAGGCTTTGAACATTCTAGGAGATGGTTTATAAATATTGAAACAAAAGAAGGAAAGAGAACATGCAGTTCTCTGCAAAATTATTTTAAGGCTTTTTCTCACCTGTTTACTAATTTAATGGCAACTAATGAGAGTCAGGGTAGTGCAGTGTTCTGACGCTGAACGGAATCCCTGCTCTTCTGCTTACCAGCTGTGTGATCTTGAGGCTGTTAAAGCCTGCCTGTGCCTCAGTGTCCTGATCTGTAAAGTGGGATCATAATAGGAGCCTGTCATAAATTTGTTGAGAGGATTGAAGTAATTAATACACCTGTACTCCTTGAATGGGCTGTGGCACATAATAAATATTGAATAAATATTAACTATCATTATTACCACAGAGTAGAAAACAACCCGGCCTCTTGGGGCCTCTTTGGAGAAATGCAAGGTCGGAATTTCCCTTTCAACTCTGGATGAGGTGACCAGAGGGATCAGGGCATACCTCCTGTCCTCGCCTCCCCGTTTTTGAAGCATTTCCAGGTTTTGTCCACAGAGCTTCAAGATGGGCAGATATTTTTCTGTCTGTCCTTATTCAAACTACTTAAATAGTTGAAAACAATGAAAGAAATCTCACCAGCAGCAGCTGAGGAGCAGTACAAGTAACATCTGAGAAATACTAAAAGGGACTGTAGAAAAAAATGCTCTGATTTGGTTGCTTAGTACACACACACACACACACACACACACACACACACACACACACACACACACACACGCCTCACAGCTTTTTAAATATATTTACTAAATAGACTTAGCATAGGGAAAGGATTCCCTCTAATCTTATTTGTCAACTTGTTTATTTTCTTCTTTCACCGAGAACAAAATCCATGAGTAGGAATCTAGACTACTTTGCTTATTATATCTCCAGCACCTAGAAAAGTATTTGGCACAGTATAGCCATAGTGAATGAAAGAAAAATCTCGGTAATCCTTAGAGATAAGATGCTATAATTATCCCATGGCATAGATTTAAAAAGTGAAGCTAATTAAACTTGTCCAAGTTCACATCTAGCCATTGCTGGAGCTGGGTTCAGCTAGTGCTTTTAAACATCCCATAGCATGGTACCATGTTCCCCTCTTTATAATATCAATTCAACTACTTTTCTACTCCATGCTAAATTCCCCCTGGATATGACCACCTCATTCACTGCTTGACACAGCCCCTAATCTTTCACTCATTCAATCCAACTAGCAAGTTACTGATAGAATAATCTGTAAAAACTGGTTTTCTCACGTCAGTCAACTGTTCAAAAATGTCAGTAACATCCTATAGGAATGAATATTCCTGTCTACATCAACTTGATGATCCCATGTTTATTCCTAATTTGGTGTCATCTTTTCTTAGGTTAATCAGCGACACTGAAAATTGAACTCTTACTCAGTATATATACATCTTAATTTAAAAGTGATTCTTTGATTTAAGAGAGACTTGTTAAAGGCTTCTTAATCACAAAAGAAAAAAACTGAGAAAACTGAGGCTCAGCAAAGTTATGTGACATTAACTGAGTTTTCTGTAGTCTTCTGACAGGATGTTATAGTTGGAGCCAAAGCCACATAAGAGTTAACTGTAAAAAAAAAAAAAAAAAAAAAAAAGCAAGGAGGAGTCTCTAGCTCCAAGCAGCTAATCTTGAAACCTGTTTCCAAGATTATAATCTGTTTTATTCAACCCTCAGAACCAAAAAAACCTTACGAAAGGATTAAAATTTATGTAAACAAAGATCCCTTTATTTACAACTCTGTGTTTCTGAAGAGCAAGAGGCTTCTGAAGAGCAAGAGGCTCCAGCTTGCATGTCTGCAGTGCTCTATTCATACTGATTATTCAATATATAATTTTTCAGAAATCTGATGATTTTTTACAGTTTAGAAGCAACAGTGGATAGAGGTGATGGTGAATGCGAAGGTAAAAGTTGTTCATTTATTGGGGTTGTTGTGGGTTGCAATCCAGTCACTTTTGCTTGGAAAAATATGAAGTAGATTTTTAATACTTAGTTATAAATAAAAGATTCTTTGGGTTTTCTAAATACTGTTCTTTCTCTATACTTTCCTGATAGTAATGGCAATTTTATTTAAAGCATAATTTGTTTTGTGCAATAGCAATAATATCGTATGTTTATGCACACAGACTCATGGATACATACTTTGAGGTTTCAAATATGTAGTTCCAAGTGGGCTTAGAAGTGAGTCTAAAGGATACTGGATAATGTTGTTTTCCTCCTGCTTTGTCATTGACCTGAAAGGGCCCTCTTTGTTTACGTGGTTCTTCTACATCCATCTTTCAAGTTTTGATCAAGCCCCGTGTCCTACACATCCCTCTCTCCCTCCCCTAAATCACTGTAGAGTGTCAGTTGTCTATACTATACACACATACACGCTTAACACTCACATATACACACTCCACGGGGGTTTTCTTTCAAAACTGAAAAACGAGAACATTATTTTTTCAAAAGCCAAATAACACAAAAGAATTCAAAAAGTCAATTTTATGCATATCCTTTTACATTTCTTTCTATGCTCACGTAAAATATAATTATATGTAATTATATAACATGCCCCCCCAACTTTTATTTGCAAGCATAGGATCATCATTATGTAGATGACTTGACTTGTTGCTCTGTTCATTTAACTATGTACTGCGGACATTTCTCTAGGTCAGCATATGTATCCAAATCACACTTGGTTCATATGGGTATATCCTTAGACAGGAACACCCACTTCTGTAGAACAGATCTCCCAAGTGAAATTACGGAAACATTGTCTTCTGCAATTCATAACCCCACCATTTCTCCACCCAATTTTATTGGATGTTATAAATCTTTCAAACTTTGTTAATTTATTATATGAAAAAAATAAGGGTATTATGTGTGATTTTGAATTGCATTTTCATGGATACGAATGAGATTTAGCATTTTTATAAAAAGATTATAATAATTTTTTTGTCCATTGGCATTTCCTCTTTTACAAACCCTCATTCATACGTTTTACCCATGCTTGTTTTTTTCTTTACAGTTTATAGGATTCCTTTTTTTTTTTTTTTTTTTTTTTGTCTTTTTGTGACCGGTAAGGGGATCGCAACCCTTGGCTTGGTGTTGCACGCACCACGCTCAGCCAGCGAGCGCACCAGCCACTATAGGATTCCTTTTTTACAGCAGAGATATAAACCATGCCTCCCATAAACGTTTCAAACATTTTCTCCATGTCTTTCTTTTTACCTTATGATATTTTTTGCCTTTGTGTAATTTGTATTATTATGAAGTAGACTATAAAGTTTTTTCATTATAGTTTCTTATTTTTGTCTTTTTAAAGAAGTTTTTCTCATCCTAACATTTTCCTAACTAAAATTTTTTTTCATTTTTTAAACTTAAATTCTTTAATCCATTTCCCTTTTTATTGTTGAACATGATATTTGGCAGGACTATCACTCTTTTCTCTTGCCAGACGGAGATCTAATTATGATATTAAGATCATTTATTAAATAAGCTGTACCTTTCCTGTTGAACTATAATAGAAGTATTTATTATGAATGACATTTTCATTTATACTGGACCAACATATGGACTCAGTTTTGTACCAGTGACATGCTTGTCTATTTTTTGTGCTCAAAACATGCTGTTTTCATCAGATTAGTGTCACAGAAGGTTTTAGTATCTTCTGTGGAAGGTGACTACCACCTTCTTCAATGTTTTTAGGCAAATCATACACATTTATTCTTCATATACATTTTAAAATCATTTTTATTAGTTCTAAAGTAAAACCCAAACAAATAAAAGTCAATAATACCTCAATGAAATTGTGACTAAAATTGCATTAAATGTTTATATTTATTTAGGAGGATAAAGATTTGATAATATATTTTTTTGTTCTAATAAGGACCATGCCTCTTGCTGAATACATACCTCTTGCTAGAAATTTAAAAAATTTATTCAGCACGTTCTTCAACATAAAATTTTTTGGTTTTCTTTGTATAGATGCTGCATATTTTTGTTAAAATTTTCTAATGTATTTTGTAGTTCAGTTGTTATTGTGAATGGGATTTTATTTCAATTTTAATTTTAATATGGTACTGCCAGTATAAAGAAAAGCTTTCTTTTGTTTATTTACTTTGTATTATGTCACTGTATCATATCCTTTTATTAACCATAATATCATTATAAAAACTTTTTTTGTGTGTTTTACAAACATTAATAAGTGTCTGCAATTAAAGAAATTTTGCTTTTTAATTTATGATATTTACTTCATTTTGTTTGTCTTCTTGTATTGCCTGGAAATAACAAAACAGCACTGAATAATGATATTAGCAGGCAACCTTTATTTGTTTCTGATTTTAATGGGGGACTAGCTTAGTTATTTCACAGCACATTTACAATGCTTAGTAAGGTGCCTGCCGTGTTACTGTCATCATCTTCCTGCTGAGAGGGTAAGCAATTGCTAGCACAATATTAGTGGAAGGATCTGCTTATGGAAATTAATCTTCTCTGCCTCTGAATATCAGAGGCTTGAGTGTACCACCCACTTCTGGATATTAGAAATGTCTAAATAACTGAAGAAAAAACCATTGTGTTATATACACCTCTTGCTGGGATAATTTACTATTCCCCAGGAATAGTATTCTAAGCATTTTTTCTCCTTTACGCAGAGCTGAATTTGTAGAGGTGGTCATATCACCTTATCAGGAACAGCGTGCTCTAGTTGTAGCTTGTCTCCCCAATGGGAAGTCACAACATTTCATGTTTTCCTGAAACACTAAGGCAAGCTGACCAGAATGGGCAGGGAGACTTCCAAAGATTCAGTCACGCAGACAGAACTGTTTCAAAAGGTCCTAAGGATTGCTTCAATGAATTTTGAAGCCTTGTCTTGTGCGTGGGTGCACGCTTCTGCCTTGAAATCACCTGATCCGGAAAGAGGGCTACCACTGAAACCCACACTTATCTGAAGATCACTGAGCAACCATTGAACCACGGCTGTGCTCTACTTATTGCTAGACTGATACAGGGGTCATGAATAAATTTTTTAAAATCCCAGCAAGAGGTGTGGTCCTTATTAGACCAAAAATATATATAATTATTAAAATCTTTATCTTTCCCCAATAAATATAAATATCTAGTGCAATTTTAATCATAATTTCATTGTTTTCATGAAAATTTCGTCAAGGGAAGTTTTATTATAGTAATGTCACTCAGTTATTTGAAATTTTTATAAATAATATTTCAAAAATCAAATAGTGCTCTAAAACCAAAAATTACTATCATTTGACAACTTGGTTTTCCTTTAAGTGCATTAAAAGCCATCAAATTCTTATAGAATAATTTGTTACTCAGCTATTAGAATCATTCATGTTGTGGATTTCTGAGAAATATACCTAAAGATTTTATCTAGGATTATAGATTAATTATCAAGGATAATTAATTATACCGCTTTCTCTTTTACTTACAGGCACCTTGTTTTTTAAGCTACACTTAGATGACATTGACTTAAAAAAAAAACATGTTGGCTTTTAAAAAAACAACATTAAATTGGGCATTGTCTGTTGCAGAAATTTTTTCCATGGGCTGAGCAAAGACATACAAGGATACTTCAAAAAGTTTATGGAAAAACAGAATTGAAAGATATTATGAATCTTTCTATGAACTTTTTGAAGTACCCTCATATTTATCTTTGCCAAATTTTAATTTTTAAATCTGGCTGGTCTCTAAGAGGCTTCAAAAATCTTGACAGATACAGAAATAGATTTTTAAGAATTTTATATCTAGATTGATTAGAAATTTCCTTTATGATTGAAAATGTTATGTTTCTAATTATGTAGTTAATAGAATTACAGAGTTTATTATTCCCTAAGCAGGAGCAATTAATCCTAAATAAAGAAAACTGATTTTCACAGGTTTAGGGCATTGTTGATCTAGATTGCTTTGGGGGAACATTTTGTCCCTCACCTGTATATAAGTAGACATTCTGATTTAAAGAGTGAAATAAAATCTCCTGTAGGAAAAGTAACTGCAAAAGTATAATGCATTTGGCCACTAGTAAATAGGAGACTTAGAGAAAGCATGAATTCTTGGATAGTAGCAGGGGAGAGTGGAATGCACCACGGTGAGATTTAGGGTAGATGAGAGGTAAACTTTTTCATTTGTAATGTGGGAAAAGAAAATTATGCAAGGAGAGGTGGGAAAGAAGGACTAGCATGATACTTAGACTGCAGGTACATTTTCAGGCAGGTTGATTTTACAAAAGAGTCTATATGGGAGCTGAAGAATTGGAAATGGATTCTCTTAAAACTATTCATGCCCATGTGCACTTTGGAAGATTTTGTGCACCCTAAATATTCACATAACATATTCACATAACATACCTGGTTTGGAGAACGCAGTTCTAGGCTACCTATGACTTTGCAAAGAAGATGGGAAAAATGGGTTTTATGAAAATGCTCATTGCCAGCATATCCAACAAGTTGTATAGTTAATGAGATAAGAGGGGGATTTCTCTGGAGACAGTTGTGCTGTGTGTCCCACTCCCACCTCCACGAGGGAGGAGGAGTGGGGGGGTGTTTTTCTCTTGACCTCAGGGTTAGTGAGCATGAATTTAAGACTTTGCTCAGAGTGCTTTATATTTATCCCCTGTAGTTTGGGAGACACAGGGGACCGGTATCCACCTCGTGCTTAAAACGTCTAAAAAGCAAAAGGCTGTGGCTGGATCCACTTGCCATGAGGGGAACCAAAGAGAGGGTTACATTTTTTTTTTTTTTTTTTTTTTTTTTTTGTCTTTTTCATGACCGGCACTCAGCCAGTGAGTGCACTGGCCAGTCTTATATGGGATCCGAACCCGCGGTGGGAGCGTCGCTGCGCTCCCAAGAGCTGCACTCTCCTGAGTGCGCCACGGGGCGGCCCAGAGAGGGTTACATTTAAAAAGGAGCTGCACCCCAGTCAATTGTGGGTTAGCTGGAGCTAGCTTGGGGGCTGTCTTAGATCTAGACTAATTGGGACATATGGAGCCGTCATGAAAGTCCAGTAGACAGAGGCTAAGAGTGTATATTTCCTACCTGAAGTTGCAGGGAGAAATTGCGCATGACTGGTTAGAGGAGGTGCATTTACCTTGCCAAAAATACTCCAGGTAACAAATCACGAACCAGAGGTGGATCTCCAGAGAATCCACAAAAGTGGCCATGAGAGAAAGAGTCAGTTCTACATATCTACCCTTGCAGAAGGAGGCAAGGATGACATTTCCTGCCTCAGTAACTCCTCTCCTGTAAGTTTCAATTCTGGAGGAGATAGAGCAGCTTTGTTCAACCATGGGAGAAGAAATGGGGCGGGATGTGGGGGGGAGGTGTGCAGAGAAACTGGAATGGAAAATAGTGGAACAACCTGGACCCTCTTTCCCACATGTCAGCTTTGGACCTGCTGTAGTGGGAGAGAAGGGGCTTTAGTTTAATTAAATAAGGTGCAAAGTGAACTTGATATATTAATCCAGAACTGAGCCTTTTTGGGGGACTGAAAGTGACCAGAGGGCTTTTTTTTTTTTTTCCTTTTGAAAGTCGTAGGCCTTTACTGAAAGTAGTAGGGCTTGTTTGAGATTCCATTTAGTGCCAGGAAAAGAACTGGCCCTATAAAATGAATTTGATAGGCACTGGAGGAAGAAGAATAAGCTGTTTTCTCACGTCACCAGGTAAATCCCATTTGTCAAAGATGATTGCGCTCGCAATCCATTTCTCATGTAACTATTGCTTGAGAGCACAGAACAGATTATTTCAACTTTAAAATCTTTCCCAATAACACACCACTTTCAGTAAATATTGTCCTTCTCCTCAGGAAAACACCAGGATTATATTTTTTCTTTCCTGCAACTCGTCCTTCACTTCATCATTACCGTTGCTAGTTTTTCAGCTTATATGTAAATATTTTGCAGTTTAACCTAGAGACATCTTTATGAATCGTGGGAACAGATTTAGCTTTAGAGGGATGTCATCGGTTCCATGGATGGGGAATTGGTAAGGACAGTCAAAGCATCTGAATCAGAACTGGGCCACTCTGTAAAAGGATATTTTTAAAGTAGAATTTATCATTTATAATAATGATGATGATGATTTCAGTAATTTATACAGCACTTTAAGTCTTTCAAAGTATTTATCTCTCATAAGACAGGACATAAGTGAGATTACATGTTCCATATTTCAAATGAGGGGCAGAAAGTAGACAATGTCTTAGGGGTTACATAATACAGCTACTTACAGGCAGAACAAGAACCAGGTAGAGCTCAAGCCTGACAGCTTTTCATTTGTTTTGTCTAGCAGCAGGTGCCACCAATTATTGAAACTTACAATATGTCAGACTCTCTGACAGGCACCTTCCATCATTTATCTCATTCTTTATTATATGTCATGTGGATATCTAATCTTTTCAGAATTCATCAGAAGAAAATTTAGATATCTCCTATTTGAGTCAATTCTAGAAAGCCTAAAGAGGTCCACCTAGATGATTCCTTGGCAGTCCCTGAAGCATCAGAGATATTTGGGTTATTTGGATTTAAAAGTTGGAATTAACTCAGATATGGCAGCAGCAGTTTGGGTGTACCAAAATGTCATCCCATATATGATGAAAATGTTGCCAAGGCAGGAAAAGAATAGAATGTAGACTGGCAAAGGTGGGTGGGAGATTTAGAAGCTTGGGGACAAGAGAATAGTATCTTCATTTTTCTACAACCTCCTGCGCCACATTTTGCAATCTTTATTATTATTTTAACTGTTGTCATCCCATATATGATGAAAATGTTGCCAAGGCAGGAAAAGAATAGAATGTAGACTGGTAAAGGTGGGTGGGAGATTTAGAAGCTTGGGGACAAGAGAATAGTATCTTCATTTTTCTACAACCTCCTGTGCCACATTTTGCAATCTTTATTATTATTTTAACTGTAAATATATGTGTATGTTAAAATTTGAAAGAGCTATTTTTTACAAGTTTACATTCTTTTCTTTTTTGTGGACATTAGACACTCTGAATTTAAGGTTCGTATGACTATGTTTGTTAAATAAAATAAAGTAGGTGACAGTACTTTAGGAACTCAATACTATGTAAGTTTATCTTTGGCTGAATGTTTTGACACTGCAAGTTTCTTAATCTGATTAAGAAATTCCTATAAATAAAACTCTAGTGATTCATAGTTTGGTAATATGAACGTAGTTCACCAATATTTTTGTCTTACAAATTATACATTTTTTGTTAGTAACAATCTGTAATATCATTTACTTGGTGGTCTAGTATAACATTATACATTTTATTGACATTTTAAAATGGAAAAATAGCATATAAAGGAGTACTGTGAAAAGCCCACAGAGAGCACCTTATTTTGAAGGAGAAACTGGATAGTTTCTTTTCCTATGCATTTTCTTTCTTTAATTTCTGTGTGGGCGTGATTTTTTTCTTCATCTCCTAGTGGCACTTACGTCATTTGTGGTTTATATGCTTCTATTCTTTATACTGTAAATCTTGGTGTTAAAACTCATGCTACCTGGGGCTAATCAGTAGGGCTACCTAATATCTAAATTCAGTACGAACTACAGGTACAATGTCAGAAATATACACTTGAGTAGTGATCATATCATTGATTTTCCTACAAAATCATTTGTTATATTTACAAGGGAGAATAAATGCATAAGGAAGACTGCAGAGGTTAGACTGTATTTTGAGTTTCTGTTTTCCAGTTGGAATACTAATCATTTACTAACCTCTTAAGGCAACTCTTAAGTCTTACCTGCATAAAATTATGGTTACATTTGTGGATATTTCTGCAGGCTAAATTAGGTTTTAAAAATATATTCCTAGAAAAGACTAGAATGAAAAGTGTGTAGGTGGTAATAACACGTAAGCTTTTCTGAGCCAAACTTCCAGATAAAAATATATAATATACTGCAACCATAATGATTATTACTATTCTTTAAATGAGTAAACGATATATCCTGATGCCTTCCTGTTCTGTAGATGAAAAAACAATTTACTTCAGATGACTGGTCACAGTGACCAAACTCATATTTGCTGGTAAAGTAATACATTATCCGTTTTGGGTGATTCAGTTCCTAAGCTCAAATATACCAAAAAGGCATCATGTGCTAGAGATGTGTGAGAATTAAAAGCTATTAAAGAGCCTCAGTACATTATGTCTTAAGATAGCCACATTTAAGCATTCATTGGATTGTTGTACTATGGTGTTTACAACAATGAAGTACAAGAGAGTCTTTTCTACATTCAGATAACGCTCTAGAAAACTAATACTACCCTTGTAGCATTTTACCCATTGTAGCTATTAGAGTCTCCTAAACATCTTGACCTGTGGGTTTACTTTTCTTCTTATTTTTTTACTCAGAAGTTTTAGAATCAAGGTAGAGCCAAATGTGAAAGTAGAAAAGTGATATAATTTTCTTTAACACTTCAAGCTTTGATCAATTCCATAATATCCTAGAATTTTAGTTAATAATTACAGCTAAAATGTACTAAATGTTGTATTGCCAGCTACTGTCATATTCTAAGTGCTTTTCACGCATTATCTCTTATCCTCATATCTCTGTAATGCAGATGTTAATGTTTTCATATATAACTGAGGGAACTGAGGCTAAATGAAGCTAAGAAAGGTATATAGAATTAAAAAAAAAAGAAGTAGGATCCTAACAAAGTTCTGCCTGATTTCAAAAACTCTGTTTTTTCCACTATACCAGTGGCCTTACTGTAGTAGCTTTCAGTGTCCTATTGATTTTTTGCTCTTTAACATCACAAGAGGAAATTTTGTAAGCACTGAATTTTACTTTAATATTATGAAAGTTGAATACACTTAGACAACATCTCCTATCTCAAAATCAAATTAAGCTCCAAAAACTGGGTTTGAATTTTCTGGGACTCAAAGGGCTTGGTTCTGTTTCATAGCCTTTTTTATTTTCCAATGGTATTTCTGCAGGAGGGGGCCTGGAAAAAGAAAGTTCCTAAGCATCTTCTAAGGATGAAATACTGTCTAAGGAAGCCTGCTGAAGCTTCGGGGAAACAAATTTGTTTCTGTTGTCTGCTCTTTTCCCTGTCTTGTCATAAGAACCTTCTCTATCCTGTCCTTCAGATGAACGTTTTAGGATTGCAAAAACCAGAGTAGAAGAGGTGCTTTAAATCCTGATCATACCTAGCTGGGAATGAAAAGGGTTGCATACATGTGTAGGTCCCAAAGCCTGACCAGAGACATTGTAAGGTTTTTATGCCAGGATTCTTTTATGCCTTTCTCTTCTGCTCTTTCTCCCTTTTGTTTTACTTTTAGCTCATCTTTACACCGCCCCCATCATTTTTCTTGCTCCAGGTGCCTAAATCATTCTCTTAGGGCTTTGTTCTTAAGTAGCTGTTAAAGAACTTCAACTGTTACTATAGTTGATCACGATAAGGATTTTCCCTTCAGGACGAGTTTGCCTTTAAATGAGGAACTTTTGAACTAAAAAGTCCTTATAATGCACAAGAATGAATTTCAAATTATAGGAAGTTATGGGAGTTAATTCTGGATGGAGTTTCTGCTCAAGACCTGTTAGATGATCAGAGTATTTGTATTTATGGAAGTGGAGGCATGTAGAAAAAGGAATAAAAGGGAGAGAATTATCACTAACTAGAACACAGTTTTATCACAGTGATGCCTGTGTGTGGGACCACAGCCTCCTAGCCTTTATGTAAGTTCATACTAATTATTTCTGCATTTTAATCTTAGAGGTCCCATATTCACATATTTAGGATAATCAGGACATTATGCTGATGAAAATAAAGAAGAGTTTTTTCTTTAACCTAAGTGTACACCTTTTTTTGATAGATTTATTTTTTCTTTTTACAATGCCTGTTTGATTTCAATTTTAAAAGTTTATAATTTATTAATAGTTTGTTATATGTGTGTTAAAATTTCCTGCAACTTAAATTCTATTCTTTTAGAATTTTCTTCTGCTCTTCTAATCTACTTAACAACCCAGGTAAACTCTACCAGATGGGCTGTTTCTATATTGTCTGCTATTTCCTTTTAAGGATTTATGTGTCACCGTTTACTGATCATAACCTTTGTTCTAAATAACAAAAGGAATGTTCCCACAGGGAAGAGGGTGGATTTTCAGAACCTGTATTTGTATGGTTCTGTCAAAATTTTGTTATCCTAGATGTGGTCGTGTAGTACAGTGTCTTTGTGTCATTTGGTTATTGGAGGAGAAAAGGTATCTAGTGACACAAATCCTATTTGGGACTTGGGTGGATTATTGTCATTATTCTATTTCCCTTTTTGTTTGTCTTTTAACCTTTTCCCACATTGTTTTATATCCTCTTTTGCATTCACTGTAATATCATACTGTTCCTTTGTTTGTGAGTAGTTACCATGGCTAAGATAGCTACCACTGATTGAACACCAAAGATATGCCAGGTACTTTGCATATTTTATTCCTAGTCTTTAATAAAACTATACAAGGTAGGTATTACCGTCTCTGTTGTACAAAGGGAGTGTAAGATGCCACACTATCAATTTCATCACAGTGTATTAAATCATAAGCTTATTTTAAGTTCCACTCATTCATTCGTTTGATCATTATTCATTGAATATATTTATTCAACCAATATATATTGAGCACCTGCTGTCTACAAGTAATAGGCTTAAATATTGTGGGGATTATAGAGATGACTCATATAGCCTTGACCTTAGTAGTTTGCAGGCTAGATGAAGAAATAATGCCTGTGCCTAATACATAACCAAAAATAAGGTAGAAACTATGAACTTCTTCAAGATAGTCTTGAAACCCCACCACTAAGTTAGTAACAAATACTAAAGTAAGCTAAACAAACATTTGTTCTGTGACTGAGTGAATGGTTGAGAAAACTGATATTGGAAGAGTAATGCAGATAAAACTCTATGTAAATCCAGAGGAGAGCTAAAGGGATCGTGAGAGATGCCCTGGAGAGTGTGGCATAGGAGCAGAACCTGGGTTATTATTCTGTTTCCTTTTTTGATGTCTTTGAACCTTTCCTCATGTTGTTTTTTATACCCACTTTCATTACCTCCCTTTATCTTTTATTTTTCAATTTCTCTCTTTTCAAATCCTTCTGGCTAATAACAAAAGTACCCAATGTAATATCCTAGCACTTGGAGGTGAGTGAGTTTGAGTTATGAAATGGACAGTTTAATTCATACGGGAAGCAGCAGATGAAAATGTAGACTGAAGACCCACAGGAAGGACCTTGAAGTTCCTTCAAGATATGGGCCTATTTACTCAGCAGAGTTTTCACTGAACTATAAAAGAAAGTATTCTTAGTTGTATACAGAACAGAGTCTTAATAAAAACATCCCAGATGGAATTCCGAAGAAAAAACAGAAAAGATGCGTTACCAGCAATCTTTCAGTGTTGGAAATATTTAATAATTATGTTGTATTTTTTCAAACTTTCTTCCAGTTGAAACCTTAAAAAACAAAACAAAGCAAAACTATCCCACACTGAGGAAAGATTGTTTTTCTCAACATCAAACAACTTCTTAACATTTCGCATAAATATTTTAGTTCCATTATTCTTTTGCCAATGACCTGTTTGTTCAGTTCCAAGACAAATTGATTTGGCATGGTCCTATGTAAAATAAACCACAATGTACAGTGGAAGTAGAAAAAATATTTTTGTTTGGACAGGATGTAGAGAAATTATCGGGACTTCAGAGTCTGATCAACCTGTGTTCCAACCCTCAATCCAGCCTTATTAACTGTGGTCTGTACAAGTCAGCTCATTTTCTGCATTTTAGTTTCTACCAGTAAATGAGATAACAATACCTGTGTGTCAAAGCATTTTGTGGGATTAACAATTATATATATGTAAAGGGCATGTAGATGGTCCTTAGAAATAGTGACTGTTTTCTCCTAATTCTGTTCTGGTTTCTTGTTTTCCTGAAAATGTTTGTGATTTAGTTCATCCAACTATGAAAGGAAGATGACAAACTTTTACAAATTCCTTAGGTTGGGGAAGTGGTATAACATAGTGGCTAAGTGCACAGCTCTGGTACCCACCGCCCCCCCCCCCCAAACTAGAACATCAGTTCCATGAGAATGGGGGGTTTTGTCTGTCTGATATATTGATGCATGCTGAGCACTCAAAGAGTGTCTGGCTGGTGTGCTCAGCAAACATATGAAATGGTGAATATTTGGGTTAATATTGTCTCCACCACATACTAACTGTTTGATGTTACAACAAATCACTTTACCTTCTTCTGCCTCAGTTTCTTCATCTGTAAAATAGGGATAATAATAATATTTATTTCGCAAGGTTTTATGAGGATTAGGTCAGTTAATAATGTGAATGAACTTAGTACAGCATCTAGCGCATGGTGAAAATGTCATAAGTGTAGCTCTAAATGGGAAGGTAATGGGTATCAATTAAATCATACCATGTACAAGCTGAGTTGTATAAACAGATAGTGACATTCAGGAACAGGATAGAGTCTCTCTCATTACAAAATATTTTAAATGCTCCCGTAAGAACCTTCCCACCTTCTGCAGTGGGCAGGTACCTCTTCCTTACCAAGTATGACCCAATGCCATTCTGCTATGGCAAGGTGGTCCTTGGGGGGCATACTTTGTAGAGAGAAAGGGAAAGTTTCTTCCACAAGAGGTGGGAACCAGTATTTACTGTAAGGCAGGTTTGCAGGAAAAATCATGGCTATTTCATCACCAACAGCGTCTTATTTAATTTTTACCACCATTCACTGAGTGATTCATTATTCTGTTCATGCTGCACATATGAGTAACTGCATCAAAGCCACCCAAGTCCGTGTGACTCTAGGCTGCATAACCTCACCATACTGCACTCAAAAGCGTACAAGCTCATGGACAGCCCACCCGAGGGTTGTTGCTGTGGAACACAGGCAAATCTCCCATCTTTGGCTGCATGGTGACCAGTGCAAAATGGTGATTTTCTCCTTTGAGAAAGAGAAAGGTTTTCTATCCCCTGTGCCATGTGCCATGAGGAATGTATATTCCTTGTCTATTCCAAGACTCACAAAAGACTTCGGATCAACAATGACACACCAGAATTCAAATTCCTGGTCTATATTGTAGTTTATTTTTTCACCTTGTAAGCATTTCTACACTGTCATCTTGAAGAAATAGCAGGTTTGAAATCATCAGGGATGCTATTGACACCTCCTACCCAACTAAAAAGAGGTGAAGAATTTGACTGCAAGTTTTAAAGAAGCTGCCATTACTTACTTCTACCCAGAATAAGTGTATTTTATGCCATTCATATATGCCCAGGAGGCCTTGGAAGCACTATGGAATTTTCCTTCAGACCTTGTTACTCAGTGATTTCTTTAGAGCAAGAAAAATCACACTTTATTATAAGGGCCTCCTTCCCAGGTATAATGAGAGCCTTTTATTAAATAATTATCCGATAAGCAGTAGCACTTTTCAGATGTCCAACAGCAGGTATTGGTATTTTCCCAACACTGTATTATGGCCTTTCACCAATAGACTTATCCTTTTAGATTTTTTCTATTACTCAACTGAAGCATAATACCTGGTCCTACCCATACCAAGATCTTGCGATCCACATTGCAAACTGTAAAGGATATATTTGTGTTCTTATTATTTCTTGGTCTTCTTACAGAAGTCTAAATGAAGGTGTTTGGATAGTGGCGCACAGCAGCCAGCATGCAGAAAATATCTCCGAGTCCCCAGAGGAAAAATATTAGCTGCTATATGAACAATTGCCACAGCGTAATTATTTAATTTTTTAAGAAATTATTTAGGGTTGCCCTAATTTCGGCCATTAGAAAGTATGTAGAGGATCATTATATACTAGTATGGTTTCATAAAAGTGATAAAAAAATAAATCATTTTCAACGTTTAAGCAATAGACAAAGATTTGAACTTTGTTTACGAAATTTGCTATGAATTTGCTGTATACCGTAAATCAATAATAAGGGGAAAGGGAAGTATACTAGCATATTTTATCATTATTCAAGCAAAAGAGCATTTTTCTTCTAATAAATTGAGAAATATGACCATATGCTCCTGTCTCACTCTACCGGAAAACCCATTTTTATGGAATTTACTTAATTATATTTGTTATGAAAATTTAGGATTTTTATTTCAATAATTACTTTATGTAATTTAAATATTTAATTGTGTAATATGATGTTTAGTATATTGGGAGATGGGATTCATTTCCGAAAGTGTTTAGTAACTCAAATCAAAGCAAGAAAATCATAAATAATATGCTCTGGTATAAGGAATACACAGTCTGCTATGGTTTAAATGTGTCCCTTTTAAAATTCAGTTGTTGCAAATGTGATGGCATTAAGAGGTGGGGCCTTTAAGAGGTGATTAGACCATGGGGGCTGCTCCCTCATGCATGGGATTAAGTGCCCTAATAAAAGGGCTTGATAGAGGGAGTTCCCCTTTCTTGTACTTTCATCTTCTGCCATGTGGGGACACAGCATTCCTTTCCTCCAGAGGATGCAGTAAGAAGGTACCATCTTGAAAGCAGAGAGCAGTCCTCACCAGACAAGTGAACTGGTCAGTGCCTTGATCTTGGGCTTCCCAGTATCCAGAACAGTGAGAAATGAATTTCTGTTCTTCATAAATTACCCAGTCTGTGGTATATGGCAGCACTAAGGGACTGAGACAAAAATTGGTATGAGATAAGTGGGGTGTTGGTATAACAAATGCCTAAAAATGTGGAAGCAGCTTGGGAACTGGCTAATGGGTAGAAGCTGGAACAGTGTTGAGTGAATGCTGGAAAAAGCCTGGAGTTCTGTGAATGAAGCATTAAGGGTTATTCAGGTGAGGGCTCAGAAGATAAGAGCTGTAGGCAAAGTCTCAGTTTCCTTAAGGATTACCTAAGTGGTGGTGACAGTGAAGACTATTCTGATGTGGTCTCAGATGGAAAAAGGAACAAGGTATTAGAAATTAGAGGAAAGGCCATCCTTGTTATAAAGTATCAAAGAACCTGGCTGAATTATTTCTATGTCCTTGTGGAAGGCAAAACTTAAGAATGATGAACTAGAATATTTGGCAGAAGAAATCTCTAAGCAGCAATGTTTAGGATAATGCACGGCTCCCCTTAACTACTTATACTAAAATATGAGAAGACTGGAATAACTTAAATGTGAAATTTATAATTAAAAGAGAAGCAGAACATAAAGATTTGAAAAATTTTCAGCCTAGCCATGTAAAGAATAAAAAAGCGTGTTCAGGAGAGAAAACCAAGGGAATGGCAAATGACCATTTGATAAGAAGATTAGTATTAATAGAAGAAAGCCAGGTGCTCAGTTCATCAGGACAATGGGAGAATGACCCAAAGGCATTTCAGAGAACTTCAAGGCTGCCCCTCCCATCACAGGCCCAGAGTGCGAGGGTCTTGAGGGCTGACAGTTTAAAGGGAGGACCTAGGGTGTCCATGGTACCTTTGGGCTTGCTGCCCAGGGCCACCTCAAGTCTCTGCCCCCTGCATTCCTAGTGCTCCTTGGCTGCCCCAGCTGTGGCTCAAGTGGGCCCAAGTAGAGCTTGGGCCACCACTCTAGATGTTGCAAACCATAAAACTTGGGGGCATCCATGTTGTGCTAATTCTGCAGGGGCAGAGAGCAAGAGCTGTGGAGGCATGGCTACCTCCACCTAGATTCCAGAGGATCTCAGACTGCCTTGGGGCCCAGGCAGAGACTTGCCACAGAGGTGGGGCCACAGCAGAGAGGCCCCAGTAGGGCAATGCTTAATGGAGCTGTGGGGGCAGAGCCACCCCCAATATCCCAGACCTGTATAGCCATCAGTGTGCAACACCAGCCTGGATGAGCCACAGGAACCTAACCTGTGAGAGCTGAGATTTGGGCTGTGCCCAGCAAAGCCATGGAAGAGGGGTCCTCTGGAGCCTTGGGAACCCAACCCCCATCCCAGTCTGTCTGGAATATATGACGTCGAGTCAAAGACGTTAATTCTTAAGTTTCAAGACATAATGTTGTTTGTCTTGTTGGGTTTTGGATTTACTTGGGACCTACTACTCTACTGTTGCTTCCTTTTGGAATGGAAATGTCTGTTCTGTTCTTGTCGCATCTGTTCCTGTCCCACCATTGTATTTTGGAAACACATAACTTGTTTGATTTCATAAGCTCCCAGATAGAGGGGCTTTTGCCACAGGTTGAATTATACCTTGAGTCTTACCCATGTGATTTTTAGATGAGACTTTAGACTTAGACTTTAAAGTTGATGCCGGAATGATTTAAGACGGATTGAATGTATTTTGCATGTGAGAAGGACATAAATTTTTGCGGATCAGGTGCAGAATGCCGTGGTTTGAATGTGTATCAGATGTTGCCAATGTAATAATATTGAGAGGTGGGCCCTTTAAGAGGTGATTAGGCCATGAGGGCTGTTCCCTCATGAATGGGATTAGGACCCTTATAAAAGAGATTTCACGTAGGCTCTGTCTAGCGTGCCCTTTTGCCCTTCTTGGAAGCAAAGAGCTGCCCTCACCAGACAACCAAACTGGCCAGTGCCTTGATCTTGGACTTCCTGCTCCCCAGAACTGCAAGAAAATGAATTTCTGTTTTATATAAATTACCCAGTCTCACATATTTTGTTATAGCAGCACAAATGAGCTGAGACACATTCCATAGCAATTTAGCTATTATTTTTAGTTACAAGGAAAAACATTCCTGGAATAAAATGGTGCTTGCTTTTTCCATAATTTATATGATATGTTTAGACAGCACAGTTACTCAACCCTTGTTAAGCAAAAGATGCTGGTGATATACGTCCAGTTATCTTTAGAAGATAAACACTATTAAGCTCTATGCCAGCACACTATCAAGAACAGAAGATGGAAATTCTTCAATTAGCCTAACTTCTTCCAGAGTGTGTAAATAGCCTTACCTTCCTTCTAGGAAATTTGTGGGATGGAGAAACGATTAAGTTCTAACCACTGCCTTTAGAAATTTAGTGTTGAAGAGAATTGTGCCAGTCACTCAAATAATACAGCAATAATAGAACATTATAATATAGAATTTTTAATACTAATAAAATAGTAATAATATAATACTCTAATGCTGCATTTCTTCTGAATCTAAAAGATACCCTCAAAGTGTGATAAGAGTCCAGTGGGTGGAGAAGTCTTTCAAGAGGGCAATAATGAAAGAATCTTGATGACTTTGTCATTGAAAGATTTCAAAAGGCTACCCTGAGGACAGTTGTTCAATTTTGAGGGAATGGATAGAAGAGGCAGAGACTGGAAAATAACAGAAAACGTGATATCAGTTTAATAGAAACAACTAAAACAATGAAAGCATTAGGCAGGAATATAAATGCACGAAGTAAAATGATGGGAGGTAAAGCTGGAAAAGAGGGTTGGGGTTAATTTATGCAGGGACTTGACTGCCAGGCTAAAGAATTTGATGTATTTTAGTAGGCAACAACAAGCCTTTGAAAACTGCTGTCTAGAAAATTGACATAGTAAGAAATGTGCATTTGGAAACATTCTGGTACTGGTGAATAATACAGAAGAAAAAACTGGGCATTGAGGGACTGTTGGCAGGCTGCTGTAGTGGTCCTGGCTTGCAGCACAGAGGGCCAGAATTATGTGGTTATTGGGAGAGGAAAGAAGAGACATACCTTAGTAGCAAGGAGGCTTTAGCATATGTATGTCCTGCTAACTGATTTGAATGTTTGGAGCAAGGAATTTGAGCAATCAGTGATAACTTTAAAATTTCAAGGCTGAAGTATAGTAGAAGATTGGTTGCACTATTATCACATATGATGGAGTCAGCAGGAGAAGCAGGTTTGAAGAAGATAGGATGAAAAGTTTGATTTTGATTATTGTGTTATGGGTAGGCTGTAGATTAAAACCACAAAGGTTTATTTATTTGTCACACTGCATGTCTAAACAGATCATTAGGGATGTTCTCCTCCATGAAGTCACTCTGGACTTCTAATTTTTAATACTTTAAAAATTTATAATAATTAAAAATTAAAATCAGATGCTTCTTCTATTACTCTGGAGTGTGCTTTGTGGAGAGAGAGGGCCTCTTTTTTTTTTTTTTTTTTCTCTCCACTGGTACCTCTCCTTGTGTCAATGAAGTTGAGAGTCTGGCATGCCATCTGCACAATGGCTGTGACTGCTACTATAAAGACTAGCCACTTTTACGGCAGCCATAGCAATTGAGGTGGCTATGGTGGGTTACCCACGTGGAGATGTTTTTGGTGTGCTCTTTACCTGATTGGAGCTGGGTTCAGCTTCCCCTGGCTCCATACTTCAGGACCCCGGCAGGGCCCAGGGGTGGTGGCAGAAGCTTGCCTAATTGCAACTGGATTTGGCTGCTCCTGGCTGCATGCCTCAGGAACCCGGTGGAACTGAAAAATTTTGCATAGACTTTTTACGTACTGCATCAGCCTGGAAGTGACACACATCATTTCTGCTCATATTTCATTGGCCATAGGGCCCCACCTGAATGCAAGGGGCTGACAACTAATCTCTTTTATGCTCAGGGAGGTGAGGATATTGGTGAACACCAATAACATCTACTACAGATGCATGGACTGTAAGTAAAATAAATCTTTCCATAGCTTTGAATATTGTGTATGTAAAAGAGAGAATAAAGAGTAGGAAAAGAATACTTTGTCCTACCTTATATGAAAAGCCCCGCTCTGTACTCAGGCTCTGCATTAGGCAAAAGAACTTTGGACCTATAGGGCTTTTCTACTCTTAACCAAAAGGCATTTTTTAATCATATAATATTGCCTGGTATATATAGGATGCAGAGAAGCAAGAGGCTCATTGCATAGTGTCCTCTCAAAATGCTCGAGAGAATTTCTAGAAGTTTTTTTTTAATTTTAATTTTTTTATTTTTAAATATTTTTTTTAAAAGATGACCGGTAAGGGGATCTTAACCCTTGACTTGGTGTTGTCAGCAGCACACTCTCCCAAGTGAGCCACGGGCCAGCCCTTCTAGAAGTTTTATATGTGGTATTACTAAATAAATTCTTTGTTCTGACTCTGTATGCAACATGGAACATAGAGGAATCATTTGTATTTCTAAATGTTCAATAAAATATACTTTGTGGCATGTATATAAGTACTTGGAAGCTTAACTCGCTGTTAGGTACATAATTTCATGCATCACAGACACAATGAGAAAGATTGGGATAAATTTAGTCACTGAAATCTGACTGTTGGTATTTTCAATTACATTAATCACGTTACACTCATTATTGTTATCACACGATAATTGTGAGAAACCAAGGAAGGTATTCAGTAGGCTCTGTGACAGTAAGGCATTCTCAGCTATGTACTTGGATTCCTTACTAACTACAAATACCAGCGTAACTAAGGAAATAATGCTGAATTTGGTTAAGTATTTCACTTTGATAAGAAATTAAATAAATAAACTTTAAAATAAAATCTTCTAGTAATATCTGCTATATCAATGTAATAACTTCCTTTCATTAATTTCCCAGTTTTAAGTTATATAGTCACCCAAACTATGTTGTAATCCTTAGCACCGGAGGTTGTTGGGTTATTACACATAATTCTTGTTTTATTCCGGAAATTGTGTGCTACCATATGCAATGTCCTTGAACATCGTATGCACTCATTGAAATTTTGTTAACACTTGAAAGATAGATTGGGGAATTGAAATAAATTTTAAGGCTAAATAACATACCTATATATAAAATTTATAAACCTACATATAATATTTATATTTTATTAAAGGTTACATAATATAGCATAAATTATATACTATGTTTATATATGATATTTATAATAGAGAGATGTGATATACAATAAAGCTTTATTTAGACTATTGTGAGAAAATTTTTAAATAAGTAAGTTTAAGAGATTGTAATTTAATTGTACCTTATTCCATTTGAAATGTTGGTTTTGAGTCCACTTTGAAAGAAAGGTCAACAGTTGAACATGACAAATAGAAATTTATATGATCACTTATTTACTTCAATAGGCAATTATGACATAAAATTAATTGTAAATATATTTCCTGTCTCTAATCACAACAACAAAAACCTGTATAATTTGGTAATATAAGGCACACTTCATAAGGGGAAATTTTAATGTAGAAATCAAGTCAACGAGCCAAATTCTCAGTAAGATTGAGATGCCTTTAAAAAAAAACCAAAAAAACCCCCACAAGTTGAGTGCCTTTAGAAATGGCATAATGCAGCATGATAGCGGGTTATATGAATTAATGCTACTTCCAAAGGTGACTAACTAATTCATCTCATGTCCAGTGCTGCAGTTTCCAGGCAAAAAAGTGCATCACACACCTAACCTCAGCCAGAAACATTCAATTAGTTTAACAAAGAAAATAAGTTGTTATACAGCATATAGTTTCCAGATGTTTGTGGTCTTGTAATTGGTAATGTGATTAATGGAACACAAGTTGCTTTTGCAATACTCTGCATAAGAATATGACTGAGGTTTGCTGAAGCCACGTAAACAGAATAAAGTGTGTATACATTTAATAAAAGTTCACTGCTGATGATGCACAATGAAGCCCTCATGGACATGCACACAGCGTGTTTTTACATTTTCAAATAACCTCTTAGTACCAGCAAGTTTAACAAATAATAGAATTTTTAAAAATATTTTTACTGAGTAGGAACAGGATTTTATTTATTTGTTTTTAAAACAAATATCTTATCTCCTTTCAGAAATCTAGTGCAAAAAAGGGATTGCTTAACAAGGATACTTATAATTGCTGGTTTTCTAATATTCAGAATGATAACTTTACTATTAGCTGTTTCTAATTCACCAGGTTTCAAACTACCACTTTCCCCTTTGGTATGAAACAGGTCATAAAGATATAGGCCCCCTCCCCCCCAAAAAAATGACTTTTTAATGTTTTTAAATAAAAATCTGCAGCAAAAATTTTCATTTTTAAAGAAGTTGCCTTTTTATTATGGGACCTTAATTAATATTACATTTAAAATAATTTTAAACATGACAATGTATATGTACTGGTAACAAACACGGGACACACAGACTCATATAGCCACACTAGAAATGAAAAGGCAATGTTAAATTATACAGAAAATCCCTCGAGTATTTATACATAAAGCAATGAAAAGTGTAGAGGGACGTTGACCTCTACAGGGGTGAGTAATTCAGCGGTTCTCTCTTTAAAACCTCAGCTGCATTCCTCTTGCCATATGTGCTGGATCCCACATTGGTAGGTGAGAGAACAGCACCAAGGTTGTTGCCGGAACGAATTAAAAAATTTGCCAGGCGTTGAGTCGCACATGTGGCAGTGTTGCATTTCCGTTTTTCCACCTGATGACTGGTAGCATTGAACAAATATGAAAGGTTAGAGACTTCAAATTGGGATTGGATACAGCCATGTGACACCAAATATCTCATACTGATGAAAACTGAAGGAAATATTTTCGTATAAGCAGCTCAGTGTTTTGTTTGCAAACATCTGGATGACAGATTTTTTTTGACACTTTGAATATCCTACAGAGTCAATTTTTGACTGAGAAATCATAAAATCTTCCATTATAGCCAATGTTGTATTTCCCAGTATAATTTTTTGTTTGAAAATCCAGAAAATGCTCCAGGTAATAATAATAGTAATAATAATAATAATAATAAAAGGTGCCTTTGTCTTATATTCTTCTAAATCTTGTTGATGAATTTATTTTCCTGTGTATAAAAAGGATTTAGAATTTAAAATTTATATGTAACTTAAGATATGTGGGAATTTTAAAAAATTATTTCCCATATCTTTCAAACAAAAACTAACCAGTATTAGTTGATTTTTGTTGAATTCATTGAGATCAATGAACGTTAAGAAAAAAGTCTCAGAAGGAAATTCTGCAATATGCAATAACATGGATGAACCCTGAGGACATTATGCTAAGTGAAATAAGCCAGTCACAGAAGGACAAATATTGTGATTCCACTTATATGAAGTATCTAAAATAGTCAAATTCATGAATCAAAGAGTGGAAAAGTGGCTACCAGGGGCTGAAAAGGGGGAAATGGGGAGTAATTAACTAATAGACATAAAGTTTCAATTAAGCAAGACTAATGAGCTCTAGAGATCTGCTGTGCAACATTGTGCCTATAATCAACCATAATGTAATACACACTTAAAAATTAAGAGGGCAGATCTCATGTTAAGTGTTCTTAACACAATAAAATAAAATATAATAAAATAAAAAGGAGACAGAATGTCAGTATTATAAGTCTGAAGGGGAGTCAAATTTATCTCCTGGTCAGGCACGCTAACTGTTGCAGTGTGGGAGTTTTTCTTACTCTCAGCATAAATACATAAACATTACCGTCTTCCTGCCACCTACTTGGATCCTGTGCTTTCAACAATTTTAATGAGAGGACTCAGTTAAATGTTAAAACCCCAAAACTTTTTTGTCCATGGTATTAATATTCATCACATTTGTTTTAGCCACTGGAACAACTGCAGAATGATATTACAGATAAGTCAATCATAAATCATACCATAATTAAATAACACATTTGAATTTTAACTTATGTTTTCATTTAAAAAATTTATTTGCATCAACTCTATATTTTTGTATCACCTTTTGTTTTAATGTGTTTTCAAAATGATATTGGAAATGGATATAGAATAATAACATTGCTTCCTCTTTGCTAATTATTAGGAAATTCAGGGAAATGTTTTAGTTTTCATCTCTTTCTTTCTTTTTTCTTTTTTTAAATTTTTTGGTGACTGGCCAGTACAGGGATCCAAACCCTCAACCTTGGTGTTAGCAACACTGTGCTCTAACTGACTGAGCTAACTGGCCAGCCTTTAGTTTTCATCTTCATAGAAATCAAAATATTGGTGAAACTTAAGATGAGTGGAACGTGATAGTTATGGGGCTGAAAACTCAATGTCCAGAGCCAGTTACTAAACATAATTTGGGGCTAAATGCAATAGGTGTGTCTAAGTTTAAGTGCTTAAAAACTTTAATTTGTCCCTTGATTATTTCTCTACATTTAAACTTCTGGAGGGAGATGTTAAAGTTTTAGGTATTTCTGGAGCCCTTTGTGTAAGAAATAGTCTAAGAGTAAATGTTTAAAAATTTCATGGGAAACTATTTTTCTTTTTACTTTTATACTCGCATATTTTCTCCCAGTACAGAAAACTCTTCTTACAGCATCAGGTGAACTGGGAATCTGTTAAGTGTAAAAAGTATCCAATTACTGAGACACCAATCATTCAGGAAAAGAAAACCCACTCTGGGACCTAACTATTTGTTTGATATCAATCTTATTCAAACTATCTGTTCAGTTATTTCTCTTTGAAGGTGTAGTAGACATGACCTAAGTGCATTTCAAATTAATCATTTAATGCTTTTATGAGTTGAACCAGTAATTTCATACATTGGACATTAAATTCTAAAAGACAAACTTTTCCCAAAAAACAGCAGAAATTGGAATTTGTCCTAAACACCTTGAACTAATAAATTTAAAGCAATAAAGGAAATTATGGGTCAAACTGGGAAGGTTCAAAGGGAGTATCTGCACCAACCTGTGTTTGGCAAATGACTAGAGCAGAGTGAAATATACAATATGCTAAATTCTGAGAGGTACTTTGATAATGGGCTGGAAGGTCAATAATGGGTCAAAAATTATTCTAAATTAAATTTTATTTTACTTGAATTAGCTAGAAAGGCCATCATTCTACTTAAAAGAAATAGTAAGAGCTTTTATGTTTGTTTCGTAATTGTGAAAGTGCTTTGCTAAACAAAACTTTTTACTTTAATATACTATTCATCATGTACAAGATTCTATCCAAAACAATCATTAGGATGGAAAAAGATGCTGAAATGGTTAGTGAAGGGCATCACACCCTCACTATCAGGCATTTTCCCTGAGCAGACAAGGCCTATCTGCCTACCTAGCTAGTAACAAACACTAAAGCTGCTGACCACTTATAGGCACATACACACATAAAAATTCTTGACTATAAGAGAGTTTAAGCAGTGATGGTGATAAGCCCAACTTTAACTCTTAAATTGTCTTTCCTTAAAAATGTCTCAGTTTCAAGGATTTAAAAAATGGTTTTAAAATGGGTTCCTGCTCCATGTCTTAAAATTGATCTGTGGAGGCACACAAGCTCCTGTAGGGAGCTCCTAGTGATTATAGCTTGGCACCTATGTAATTATATTTTTGACTACCCTCTGGTTACCTGACAGTCGGATATTTACAACAGAATGTTAAAAAGTTGGTGGGAAAGTGTATGATGCTTTTGCCTTAGTCAGGAGTATGAAGTAATGTAACTATTTCTTGGAATGATTTGTGAAGTCAGTTTGTTACCTCTTAATCGCATCTCACACATGTACAGAAGTTGAAAAAAAACTCAAATGAGGTGATTAAATTTCATGAGGAAAATGACACTTAATAATGAATTTACATTAGCTTTTTTTTTTTAAAGGAGTTTAAAATTGGAGCCATTGTCTACATAGCTTTTCTTAGTTTTATAAGATTTAAAGAATGTTACATGTTTCAACATCTCTCTCATAAATGACCAAATATACTGATTTCAGGAAACACATTAAAAAGCAATTTGAAGAATGTTTTTAAAGTATTTCTACTGACAATTCAAATTAAAAGATTGTGAGATTAGCATGAAAATAATTTTATAATAAAAAAGTTATGTATTATTTTATTTCTTAATGAAGTTGACCTCATAATAAGCAAACATTATAAAGGCATATGGGTAGGTGCTTAGCAAATGTCCGTATGTAATAAAAGAAAAGATCAAGATGTAGACAGACATACTAGGTAATACTGCTAATTTTCCTGTCATTCAATTGTTCTGCTCATTGGAAACTTCGTGTCAGTTTTAAAGTAATTTTTATCCATGAAAAAGCCAATTGAAAATTACAGTCAGTTCTGAGAACATTCTGTAAACTAGATAAGCTCTGAAATGACAAAAAAGATCTTTTGATGATTCCTGCTATTTATCATACGTAGGTACTTTAGAAATCTTTACATACTGCTATGGGCCTCGACCCCTACAAAAAACACCCTCAGGGAAAACAAAGACAAGATGATGATAATTCTAATGAGAAGAGTTCTAATATGACTAAATCACACTCTTTTCAAAGGTAAACTTTATTCTCCCTGGCCTTAAAGAGTATATAAATTTAGTCCCACAAGACTATATGGAGCAAAACTGATTTAGGCACAAACAACTTCTCATTATATTATTTACAATATGTGCATGGATTTGAATATAAGGATATTTTAAATAAATGAAGAATTACAGTTGTAAATGGTTTCCATTTGAAAGTTCTAGTTACTGCTAACAGTTTCACCTGACATAGTTTTTAGACTTCCTTTAAAAAGTAACCATTTTAATGATGTGACACAACGACGTGACACCTTTTGATTTGAGCCTTCCTAGGAAATCCTGATGCATATGCTACCTGGTGAAAATAATTTCAAGAAGTATTAATTTACATTTATAGTAGCTCAGAAGTAATCTCATGAAGAGTAACTTTTTAATTCTGTTTCATTAACAGAATAGCTAACAATATAGAATTAATCTCCTGACAACAAATGTCTTTTTAACTAGTTTTTCTAAGTTTAAGTGCTTAAAAACTTTAATTTGTCCCTTGATTATTTCTGTACATTTAAACTTCCAGAGGGAGATGTGAAAGTTTTAGGTATTTCTGGAGCCCTTTGAGGAAAAAATAGTCTATGTAAATATGCAATAAAATTCCACTTGATATAAAATATATGCTTTACTTAAGCTTCTCTAGTTTGTTTCACTACCAGGTTAAAATAGTAGAAATTACTAACTTTTTGTTTTTCCTGCTTCATGTTCTGGCTTTGCCCCTCTAAGTTCCAACAGCATATTTCTTGACAAAACTGGACATATCCACTCCTGTCTGTCAGAAGTTTCATCAGACAGATTCATCAGCCACTGGCATTATTCTTTAAAGAATACAGAATTCAAGGACGAACTAAACAGCTTACAGTACTGTTCTTAAGCATGATTTAGTCAGAAATCTAATGGCACAGGGGCTGTTAGTTATGTAGTAGTATTTCTAATTTTTCCACATTTTACAAAAGAAACAGGATTTCAAATTTACTAACCTTTCAATAGGTGTAGCTTTCAGATAGTTTAATGCAACAGAGAGCACAATAAGAACTACTGGCAGCTTCAGGATGAACATTGCTTCTCAAATTTTCTGAAAAGAATAATGCAGCACTGAAATAAAAAAAAATTTATACTTCTGATTGATGTAATTTTAAGTTAGAGCCTAATTTTAAAAAAGGATTTAAAAACATAATTTACAAATATCATAATTTTTATTGGTATAATTCCTTAATACTGTTCAAACAATTTTCAAGTATTTTCAAAATTTTCACCTTCCCAATTTCCTTCTCTAAAAATTCTGGAAAATTGATATTACAATTCATTATCCCTTTAGCCTTTCTTTGAAATAAACCGTATATTGAACACCAAGTCTACTTTTTTTTTCCTAAATAAATAATACTTTCTCAGAAATAGGAAATTTTTTACCTTTTAATGTTTCAGTGGCAGCAATATCAGAAAATGCCTTTGATAGCAAGAAAGCTTCATGAAAAAAGCCCAAGCTTGATTGCACTGGAGTATTTACCCCTCCCCTTGCTAACTAATAATCCAGCTCTTATATACCCTTCACACCTTTCTCCGTTCTGACATCTGGCAACTCAGAGAGGCTTTGTCATGAAGTTCCATCCCTATAGAGAGAAAGTGCCTCATAGACAGCAGAAACAGATGGGTCATCAGTACATTAACACATTAGTAAATATTATCGTAGCTGATACAGTGTCTTTGTGCAGTCAATGGTGTGTCATACACAGCCGAAGTTTGGATTTGCCATCTTTGTAAAATACAAGTGAATTTTCAAGAATAAAATGTATGTTGTAATGAAGGATTGATAAAAAGAAGTGATTAAGAACACAGGAGTCCTCCTTATCCACAGGGATTTACATTCCAAGACCCGCAGTGGCTACCTGCAACCACGTGTAATACCAAACTCTATATATACCATGTTTTTTCCTATACATGCATACCTATAATAAAGTTTGATTTATAAATTAGGCACACTAAGATGAACAACAATAACTAATAACAAAATAGAACCATCATAACAATATCCTGTAAAAAAAAGTTATGTGAATATTGCCTCTCTCTCTTGCTCTGAAAATAATGTAATATCTTTGGACCCCAGTTGACCTTGGATAACTGACACAGTAGAAAAAGATACCACAGATGGGTGGGGTGACTACTGTCACAAGAAATGTGCTTACATGCAAGAGTGAAGCCAGAGACACTAGGGAGGTATATCTCAATCCAAATGACCTCAATGGCTTAATCCCATGGACATCCAGAAATAGATTCAGATGTAAGGGAACAGTATACAGAAAAAGGACACAGAAAAATCTAAAGCCATTTACAGGGAGGTCGGGGGGTATTAAAGGCATAAAAATAATTTTACATTCACAAATTCATTTGTCAGCATTTAAACAGAGATGCATAGCTATATGTAGTCAAGCAGTTTTTTGATAACATTTTCCATTAATTATTATGTAGAAATATCACAATTATTTTGAAGGAAAAGATTTTTTTCTCTTTAGCTTCATGAGAAAATTATGAATGGCTTGGCTCACCAGAGTACTCTCTATAGTTTGCCTTTTAATATAACCTATTATTTATTATTTTCTCCAAATTATTTTTCACTTTTTCTTGTATTTCTAAATCATATTTAAGTTATGTTCTAAGTTACAGCAACTTAACATTATGTACAGCAACTAAAAGAAATTCCAGCTGTCAGTGAAAATGTACATGTCTGTGTAATTTTAAAAATATGGAAGTTCTCCAAGTAAAAAAATTAAGTTCGTTGATTTCATATACTTCTTTAAAGCTTAGTTCCATAGTTTGAGGGTGTTTGGTAGAGATTTCAGAAGGAAAGAAACAGATTTGTTTGCAATCCTTGTTCTAATTATTCGATGATTCTGCAATTTTAATATTCCCATGAAATTTACTGATATTTCAGAAGGAAAGAAAACAAAATAAAATTGAAGTATATGGAAGGATAATGATTTCCTGTAAAAAGATAAGATATTTAACAGGGTATATACAGTGATTTAGAAATGACACAGAAGCCCAGAGAAATTAAATATTGTTCAGTGTCAAACATGTGGTCAGTGCTGAATCCTGGACCAAAGCTCAGCTTTTCTGACTCAGTTTAGTGTTCCTTTAGACCCAAATGCTCACCTCTAACCTACATACTTATTTATTTTATTTTCACAACTTTTTTTTCTTCTGAGATGTTAAGGGTGCCAAACATTCAAAAAGTGGATTCTCTCTTACCCCCTGGGAAAATAACGTTATAGGGAAAATGTTCTACCTAAGAAAGGAACGGGAGGATTTGATATTTTTTAAGGACTACCACGTGTCAGGCACAGTTGTTCAATTGACCTGTGATACCTGACTTCATCTTCATACCTCTAAGGTGGGTTTCACTTGCCCCCATTTATATATGATGAAACCGAGATTCAGAGAGTACACGTGAGTGACTTGGTTAAGGCTACACAGCTACTCAGGGGCAGAGCGTGATTCAAATTCTCATCTGTCTGTCCCAGAATCTCTGTTCCCATATACTGAACTGCCAATTGCTTTCTCTAAGTTGTCTATTTTATTTTAACACCTTGGATGATGTTGTTACAGACAGATGTGGCCCTATGCTGGTCTTGTATAATGTTTAGTGGGGCCAACATCTGTCCCAATCTCAAATAACTTTAGGTTTTCCACGATTCCTATACTAATGAAAGTGAAGGTGGGACGTGGCGATTTAAATCCTCTTTGTGTGGCAACTCCATTCCCAGGTCACAAGTTCCTCCCTAACCGCCAAACATCACTGTCACTCATCTTTGTATCCTCTCTAGCCTGGCTAGTCAAAGTGTGAATAAGATGCCTTTAGTTTTGGAATAACCTGGAAGCTTGTTGGAAATGCAGAATCTCAGGCCCCACCTGTGATCCACTGAATCAGAATCTGCATTTAAAAAAGGGTCTTCCCCCAGTGGTTGTGTGCTCACTAAAGTTTGAGAAAAACCCACCTGTAGTACATTCCTTTCGTTCATTGATTCAATAAATATTTATTGAAGACCTACTCTGTGGCAGGGATTATTCTAGGTATAAGAGATATGATGGTGAACAAAGCCAGTCTCTGCTCTCACACAGCTCAGGGTTTGTGGAAGAAACAAAAAGAAGCAAGCAAACAAGTTAATGTGTAATTACAAATGGGAAGTACTATGGAGAACAATAAGGTGGTGCAAGAAAGAAAAATAGGGACATTTAAGTTGGATGGCAAAACATGAGAGCTAACCAAAGAAAGACTGATGGGGAAGTGTTCAAGGCCAGCAAAAGAGGACGTGCAAATCCAAGTGAAAGAAGGCACACATGGTATAAAGATGCTGGTGCAGGCAGAAGCTGGAGCCTGAAGGCTCAGGGCTTGGAAGGCTGTGTGAAAGACCTTGGATTTACTCAGATGGCAATCTGAAGCCACTGCAGGGGTCTGAGCAGGAAATCTTGTGCTTTGCATCTTTAAAACATCAGTCTGACTGCTGTGTATGGAATGGATCAGAGGGTGGCAAGAGTAAAAACAGGAAATCTATTAGGACATTATGTCAGTGTTGCAAATAAAAGGTGATGAGGACTTAGACCAGGATGATGACAGAGGAGATAGATAAGTAAATGATCTCAAATCATATGTGGAATCATAACATGATTTGACAACGAATTAGGTGAGGAGGATCAATGAGAGGGGATTGAGGGAAAAAATGAGAGTCACGTTAGGATATAATTCATGATATGGATTAATGGGCTTCTTCCTATCAAATTAAAAAAAGTAAAAGATGTTTTGTATATCTTTTAAAAATATTTTTTATTTTTAAAATCGAATTTGTATGTGTTTAAAGTTTTAGAAAGTTAAATGGTAATACAAGACTAATCATGATTCACATCTGCCTACCTCCAAATTTTGTTCTCCACAGACACTCAATTTTAAGTATTTAGCTGTTTCTCCATATTTCAAAATTATTTACTTCTTTGGACACTCTTGATTTATCAATTTTAAATGTTACATGTTGATATTCTATATCTGAAGATGAAGATTCAGCCCTTTTCTTCCCTACCACCCTCATAAAATATTTTAATTAAAAATTTGGATTATATCAATATTAGGTGTAAGCTTTTTTTGTATTTGCACTTTAAACTTTTTGTTATTATTTTTGAATGTGTATAAAATTTCAACAATTGTCCACACATGATCTGTCTTGTTTCCTACACACTCCTACCACTCTCCTCCCATCCCACACTTAGTTACTTAAAAGAAGTCCTTAAGATCATATAATTTGCACACAAACTTTATTTAAAACAAGCTGTAGGGATCATGTCATTCTATCTGTATACTTTTTAGTGTTATACCTATAAAAGATAAGGACATTTTACATAACATACCTACAAAACCATTATTACACCTAAAAAAACTTTGCAGTGATTCCTTAATATCATTTAATAATCCATTCAGAGTTCACACTTCCCAATTGTCTAGAAAAAGTTTTTTTAATTTGTTTGTTGAACTCAGGATCCAAACAAAATCACATTTGTTTGCTCTGTTACTTATAAACCTTTTAATATATAACTTTCCCTGTTTTTTTTATTTTTTACCATTGATTTATTAAAGAAGTTAGGTCTTTTATTGTGCACAATTTCCCATATCCCAGATTTTGCTGATGGCATGCATGTGGCATCATTTAACGTGTTCCTTTTTCACTTGCGTTTTCTCCATACTGGTAGTTCGATCTAGAGGCTTCAACTGATTCAGGTTTCATTATTTTGGCAAGAATATTTCTCACGTGATGCTGCTTATTTCCTACTGCATCACACTGGGAGGGGGCACATAATATCTGGATCATCTCTTCTGTGATGTTGACAGTGATCAGAGGTCAGATGGCAGCCAGATTGTCCATTCTGAGTTCTCTATAAGCTCTTCACTTACTGGTATTAGCAACCATTGATGATAATTGCCTGGGATTATCAGGATAATTATTAGGGATCGAAAGAGAGTGACAGTCTAACTCTGTCGTTCCTGTGACACTTGTTAGCTGAAATACTTCAATGAAGGAGAACATCTCTCATTAAGTCTTTGATCACTTTGTGGTAATTCTAAGGGAAAGGGAAAATATATGCTTTTTTCTTTCCCCTTATTTACCAGCTTTCAGAATATTGTAGAGTTAGTTCCCTAGCACCCTCCAAAGATGACCAAAGAGTTTTTTTTTTTTTTAGTCTCATGAACTCATGTATCTTAGCATACATGTATTTTTATCCTCTTTGTCTTTTCAATGTTCAAATTATCCAGTGTCAGACCGATAGGAATCCCTTCCAGTTGTCTTCTGTGTCATTTTGACATTACCTCGGTACTTTGACAGCTTCATCGCTTTCTGATGAGTGTGCCTGTTTTTATGACTGCGTAAACGTGGTGCACTACCAAACCAAGTAGTATACTATGACTTTACTTCCTTTCTTCTTCAGCCTATTGTTTGTCTTCTAATTAATATTTGCCTCTTTTTTGATGGCTTAGTTTTAGATTTGCAGATTATCTCAGAGAATGGTAAAACCACTCTTTGTGTTACAATATTTCTGTTTTATTTCAGGCTTCCTTTCTCCCCACTCCCACTGAGGTCTCTCTCCTAAAGTCTCTGTCCTCCTTCTTTTCTCTGAACTGGTTGCTTTCTAGGATTGCTGCACACTTGTTCCTTCCCTTTGTCGTCATACTGAGAAATACTCCCACCCTTCTTCTGTTTTGAATTTTCTGTTCTAGCTCACCTCGTTTTAAAGACTTATTTTGATAGAACATATCCTGCAGTAGCTTCCTGAGAATGGGCATGTGAAAGATTGAGACCTTTTGTGTCTGAATATATGTTTATTCTATCTTCACACTTGGTTGAAAATGTGTCTAGATATGTAGCTCTAAATACAATTTTTATTCAGAGTTATAAAGGCATTATTTCATTGTGTTCTAACCACTGACATGGATATAGAGAAAACAAATTCCTGATTCTTTGTATGGGACTTAAAACCTCTCTGTGGAAGCCCCTAGGATCGTCTCCTTATTCCTTGTGTATGAACTTTAATGATGATATACTGTGATGTGGGGCATTTTCATTGACTGAGCTGGAAACTCGGTGTATGTTTTAATACATAACCTTGGTCCTTCAGTGTTGGGAAATATTTTAAAATTATTTCTTGATAATTCTCTCTACTGCATTTTCTCTGCCTTCCTTCCCCAAGGCTTTTCAGAATTGTATTTATTGATTTAATCTTGTATTTATTTATGTACATTTTTTCCCACTATTTTTCTATCTCTTTTGTTTTTTTTTTTTAACTTCTTGGAAATTTCCTAAACTTAACCTGCTAACTTTTCCATAAAAAATTAATTTTGACAATTGTATTTTAAATGTTCAAGAGTTCTTGGAAACTGAACGTCCTTTTATATAGAGTCCTGTTTTTGTTTCACTGATGTAATATCCATCCTCATCTCTGAGGATACTATTGATAGATTTCCCTTTTCTTGTTTCTTTTTAAAATTCTTCTCTCTTTGTGGTCTCTATTTCCTTCAGATCCCTCCCCTTCCCTCTTTTCTTGAATATTTGT
Source organism: Cynocephalus volans (assembly GCF_027409185.1). NCBI lineage: Eukaryota > Metazoa > Chordata > Mammalia > Dermoptera > Cynocephalidae > Cynocephalus > Cynocephalus volans. Next base: position 91,804,225 of record NC_084471.1, read on the forward strand.
TTTGGTCTCTGTATTTTTTCTTTGGAGCTTTCTTTAGATATCTAATGATCCTTAGTTGTTCGTTTATTTATTTTCATATTGGTGTTGTTTTACCACCACAATCAATATAACAGACATTTCCATCCTCCTAAAAGTTTTCTTGGGACCTTTTGTAATTTATCCTTTACTTCACTCCCCCATCCACCTCCACTCCCCAACCCCCCTCCTCAGGCAACCACCAATGTGCTTTTTCTTCCTGTAGATTTGTTTGCATTTTCTAGAATTTTATATAAATGAGATAGTAGAGCATGCATTCCTCTTACCTAGCTTTTTTTTCACTCAGCATAATGATTTGTACTTTATCTGTACTCTGTATAGTTTTTTTTTTTTTTTAATCAAGAGTAGTATTCCATTGTGTGAATATACATACCACAAGGTGTTCAGCTATTCATCTGTTAATGGACTTTTGCGTTGTTTCTAATTTGAGGCTGTTACAAATAAAGTTGCTACAAATACTTATGTACAAGTCTTTGTGTTGACATAACGTTTTGTTTAATATGTGGGGAAGAGGTAGGAAGTCATTTAATTTTTATCAGTGACATGCTACAAAGCTGATAGGGAACTATGTGCATACACAGGGTTTGCCAATTGGTAGATTTCACTGTGACATTATTGGGTAGAACCAGGCTACTTATCTGGGAGATTCCCAAATATCACTATTTGGTTTCTTTTCTCCAGAGACTTCCAGTTTTTCAAGAAAAATTTTTCTCTAATATTTTCCTCCAGCAGTGAATATTCTTGGCTGATAGTAAGTCAAATTGGGGAAGAAGGTTTAGAATTTAATTAATTTTCCCTGTTTTTAATTTGGTGTTTTACCTCTTCCCTTTGCAGTGACTGGTTTCCACAGATCCAGGGTCTATCTAGTTCACTTTATCCAGAGATTAATTACACTGTTGTTGTTGTAAGGGGAAATAGTTCCCTGGATGCTTGGAGGAAAGTATTGATGGAGGATATCTCTTAAAATCTATAGTCTTTAAGTATATAAAAATATTCTAGCTCTTAGTCCCATCCCATGCACTTGCTTCTGAGTTACCTGGGGTCTAAAAATCTGTAGACTTTCAGCGACATTGTGGAACAACTTGGTTTTCTTCATATTAACGTTGCCTTCTTAGCCAAATGTAGGAGTCTCAGAAGTAAGTCACTGTCTCTGCTTAGTCTTTTTCCATCTTCCAAATATGTGTGGATATCTTCAGCCTGTTATTGTTTCCTCTCTCATTCTCTTTGTCTTTGTGTCCTTTTTCTTTCTTTGCCTCCATTTTAATATCGCCGTGGTTAAGTGAAGTCTAACATCACATGGTGATTTCTTCAGGAACCTCTCCATGGCTTAGGTAGGCATTTAGACTTATGTCCTAACAAACTTTGCTTTTCATCTTCCTTTGAATTTTTAAAATATTGTTCATTTCCTGTTGTAAACTTATTTTCATGTTTTGAAGTTAATTTTTGGCTATAAAGATTTAAAAAGTAATCAAGAATTGAAAAATATGAACTTTTAGCAATAAAATATAAGATACAAAATTGTCTCTATATGAAGATGGAACCATGTACATACAATATTTGCAGATAAAAAAGAAAACAAAAAACAATATTTTTTGTGTTAGAGTACTCGGTTATGGCTAACCTTTCTCTAAACATTTTTAATGTTGCAACATAGTTGTTTTAAAATGACCTTGTTAAGGGATTGCCACACATAGTTTGAAAGTAATGTCATTGTTCTAAACATTTTCAGAGGGGAAAACTGTGTTTTTAGATCTGTGCCACTTGGTATCGAGTGCCTTTTTCAACACTCTCTTGCTATCTTCTTTTACCAGATTCAAAACATCTGAGTGAAGTTTTGAAGAGACAGGAGCCCACATCCCTCTACTGAGGTCTAGGTAAGTGCAAGAAATGTAAGAATCTCTTACCTAGAGATTAAGTTTATTTTTATGCTTTTGTGGAGAATTAGTATTTGATGGTTTACATCTTCATATTTTTAAAGTTTCTCAAGAAATTATTTTAACCAAGAACATATGTATATTCACTGTACTGTTTTAATCTTTTGAAAAAATGCATTTCCAAGGACTTCTAAGATCCTGTTACTTCAGATATACAGATTAGGAACTTTTGAAAGGCATGATATTCCCCCCCAAATAAAAACAAAATAAGCACATAAACAAATAAGACCTTTGGGATAATTTAATTTAACTCTCCTATAATGCTTGAATTATTCATTCAATAATATTTAGCGTTTATTGGGTACTAAACCCTTAAATATAGTCTAGTTGGGGATTTGGGCAACTAAGCAGAAATTAATACTGACGTTTCCAACCAGCTGGAAAAAAACAGCACATCGTGTGATTTAAACAGCGATTTATTGTCTCATGGTTCTGGAGGCCAGAAGTCTGAGATTGAGATGTTACTTGGCATCAGCAGTGTGAGTTCTCTCTGAGGACTGTTGTGTGCTTCTCCTCGACCTTCTTGTGGTTTGTTGGTACCTTTGGTCTTCCTCGGTTTGTAGAAACATCACTTGATCTCCGTTTTCATCTCCATATGGCATTATCCCTGTGTGCATGTCTCTGTGACCAGATTTTCCTTTTTTATAAAGACACCAGTTATATTATACTAGGAGCTGAAAAGATTCCAGTATGACCTCATCTTGACTAATTTCATAGACAATGACCTCGTTTCCAAATATGGCTACAGTTTGAGATCCTGTTTTGCCTTCAACATATGAATTTTGGAGAGACACATTCAACCCATAATGATTATTTTCTAGAAATCCTACAGTTTTTTTTCTTGTTTTTATTCTCATCTTCAACTCAATAGGTTTTGTTTTTAAATCCTTCTCAGTGGAATTGTTTCTTTTATTGCTTTGTGGTCAATGTTTTCTGTATTATTACTACTTTACACTTCATTAAAGTTTTCTATTACCTAACACGTTATCAATTTTAGTAAAGGTTTCATGAACACTTGAAAAGAAGGCATACTTTGTCAGATATTATGATTATGACCCTTTCTTCCTCCCTCCCTCTCTTCCTTTTTCTCTCTCCCTCTTTCTTTCTCACCCTCTCTTTTGGGCTTTCTCTTTCTTTCCTTTCTTTTGCATATGCTGTGCATATTATTGCCCATTCTTTTATTGTTTCTTTTCCAGATAACTTTGTATTTAGTGTGTCTCATATACACAGCAGAACGCTGGGATTTGTTTTTTGAGTTAATCTGACAAACTCCTTTTAGTTGGTTAGTTAAACTCATGTTTTTCTTGATATGGTAGATATGTTTGGGCTTAGTTATGTAATATTAACTATAACAATTTTTCTATAGTGCTTAATATTGTTAGACTTTAGTCTAAGCATTTTACATATATTTTCTCATTTGATCCTTACACAAATTCCCATTGTGTTGTTTGCGTGCACACGCGTGTGTGTGTATATATGTATATATATGTGTGTATATATATGTAGGTATGATGAAACTTAGATACAGAGAGGATAGTAACATGCTCAAGATCACAAGCTAGTTAATGATAGAGATAGAACACAAATTTAGTCTGGTGCCTGAATCCTTTCTCTTATCTACTATATTATGCAACATCTTTATTTTATGTCTTCTGAGATAATTCTGGGTAATTTCTAAGATCCATTTTCCAGTTCACAAATGATCTCTTTCATCTGTATCTGATTTGCTTTTACTCATTCATTGGTTTTTTGACATTAAAAGTTAAGTTATTTTAGTTCTAAATGTTTCTTGGTCATTTTTATTTATTTTTTATTTTTTTATTTTTTTTGTCCTTTTCGTGACCGGCACTCAGCCAGTGAGTGCACCGGCCAGTCCTATATAGGATCCGAACCCGCGGTGGGAGCGTTGCCGCGCTCCCAGCGCCGCACTCTACCAAGTGCGCCACGGGCTCGGCCCTCTTGGTCATTTTTAATACTCTTTTTTGGTTAATTTTAAAATAACCCATTTAAAAAGTTTTTAGCCATTTCTTATATAATTTATATTGCATGTCTGATAATTTCAGCATATAAATTTTCTTGGAAATTTAATCTATATTTTGTGGCTGATCTCTCAGTTGCAATGATTTTGTGTTCATAAGATTATATATTCTTGAATTTAATATGTGAGACTCCTAAGAGAACATATTGGGGATGTTTCCTGAGAAAGGATTTGATTGCATCTGCCACTAATTAGAATTTGCCAACATCTAGGATCACTTTAGCTCCGTGGAGGGTCCAGGGTAATATAGGAGACTCATATTAGCTTTCTCTCAAAGCTTTGGACCCCAAGATCCCATAGCTTCTACCAGTATTTTGTTTTCAGGGTAACTTACTTAAGTGATTTAACTGGTCACTCATGGCTCTTTCTCAGATTTTGTCTCATTACCTCCCCACCTTACACTTTGAGATTTTCTTTCCTTCTTGTGAGCTTAGACCTAAAAGTATGTTTGTTTTAATTTATCCAGGTTCTATTTGTCTTTTAGTGAAGGGATTCTTCAGTAGAAAGTCATACTGCGGGAAACAGAGGTGAATATGCACATTTTAAAGACTTCCAAATTATATAGTCAAGTTTCCCTCTAGAAAGATTGTAATAATGTATACTATTCTAGAAATGTATTAGTGTATCTGTTTATCCTAAAATTTGCCAAGATAGGATAGTAGAACAGAAAAAACAAAACAAAACCTTGTGGATCATATGATAAAGAAAAGCAGGATCTTTCTGTTAATTTGACTTTTTCTTATAACTAGTGAAGTTTAGAAATTTAAAGTGTATATCTGGACATTTATGTAATTTATTTTTTAATGCCCTGGAAATATGTAGGGTGTGTGTGTGTGTGTGTGTGGCTGGCTGGTATGGGGATTTGAACCCATGATCTTGGTGTTATAAGGGTGTGCTCTAACCAACTGAGCTATCCAGCTGGCCTAATCAGGATAGTTCTGACCTGGAGATGTGGAAAGCTTTGGACATGTATTATATACACCCAAGGAGGGTCTGGCCAGTTAGCTCACTTGGTAGAGCATGGTGATGATAATACCAAGGACTCAATGACAAGGGTTCAGATCCCTACCAGCCAGCCGCCCCCCCCCCAAAAAAAAAAATCCAAGGAGAGGTATGTGGAACAAGAATAAAAACAAAGAATATCTTGGGAAACACTTGAAATATCTTGGGAGACAAAAGTAGTGTCAGAAATCAAATGAAGAGAAACTTTAAAGAAGGAAAGTTTGGTATGAATAATACATGATGAAGATAAATCACATAGGATGAAGACTACAAAATAGAAACTTGAATTTTGCAACTAAGAGTTTACTGATGACCATAGCTAGGATGCTTTCAGTGTCAGGTAAGGACAGAAGAGACACAATGGCATAGCATTACAGTCCTGAAAAGTTACTGATGTAGATCAACAGATCTTAACATATTGAGAAACATGGGTCCTTTTGAGACTGCGATGGAAAAAATTGACTCTTTTTTTGGAAAAAATTGACTCTTTTTTTTCCCTAGAATATGCTCACATGCACGTGCAATCTAAATTTTGAAGACAATATCTAGATATTCATATTTCCTGTGACAACCATCTTTATATGAATTCTCCTACTTTAACCTCATTGAAGAGGTTTTATCATAAAGAGGAGAAAGAAAGACCTATACCTTCAGGAGAGGTTAGAGATAGGTTAAGGTAACATGTAAAACATATCTGGCACTTGCTAACTATATATTCAGTAAATGTTTATTGATTTTTCAGGAACCAGCGGAAAAGGAAAATTTGGCAAGACAGGAGAGGAAAAAAAGAATAGTTGGCATAGTGTCCCCAGAGAACTGAATTGGGTCACTTGTGGAGTAGAGAAGTTAGTCTTGCATGGAGGAGGAAAGTAGATATTGGAAATGTATATTTATTCAGAATCTGCTTTATGATGGAACTATTTTGTACAAAATATCTCACATAATCTTCAAACCCATGTGAAGTAGGAAATGTTAACATTTACAGATGAGCATTTGAGTGTTTACAGAAGTGAAGTAACTTGTTCAAATTCATGTTAGAAAGTGGCAAGGAGAAGAATCTAACCTACATGTGCTGCACACCAAAGCTGCCACACAGCTGGAAGAGTCATAAAGTAATTAAGAAATTGGTTGTTTTAACTAAGATTGGAGTTCTAGGGGAGGTAAACTAGGGACAGTTGAGTCTCAGTTTTCACTGGCAAATGGCAGTAAATGATCAGTTGAGATGGCCATTTGCCTAGCCTTTTTTTTTTTTTTTTTTTTTTTTTTTTTTTTTTTTTTAATTTTATTTTGTCGATATACATTGTAGCTGATTAATGCTCCCCATCACCAAAACCTCCCTCCCTCCCCCCTCCCCCCCTCCCCCCCAACAATGTCCTTTCTGTTTGTTTGTTGTATCAACTTCAAATAATTGTGGTTGTTATATCTTCTTCCTCCCCGCCCCCCGGTTTGTGTGTGTATGTGTGTATATGTGTGCCTAGCCTTTTCCTCTCTATGACTTGTCAGAAATCTTTCTCTTGTCACCTGAAGGGGCATCCACACAGATCTGTAGATGCCTGATTCTGCTCCCTGCTCCTCTCTAGTTCTGACAACATTGGAAGCTGGGATTGGATCAATCCTCTAAAAAAAACCAAGTTGTCTACAGGAGGTTTTCAAATATGAGCTAAATGAAAAGAGAAAACAAAAAGAATATAATTAGGCCCATCAGAGCAATCACATGTCATCTTCTACCAAAGCCACTGAGCTTTGCTTTTTTTTCGCTAAGCAACATCCAGAAAACAGAAAGAAGCCATTAATATCCTATGTAGCAGAAGCCTTTGGCCTAATTTTTCCTCTCTACACTGTATTACTGTTCATCTTGGTTCAAAAGATCTTTAGCTCTTTGAAATCCTGTTTATATTTTTTTGTTTTGTTTCATATTTAGAAACACTTCAAAAATACTATTACTTTTGTTTATGTTTGAGTTACACTACAATTTGATCTTGTGCTAAATAACTTCCGACCTAAGTAGATGTGATAAAATTAACTGGCTCCAAATAGTTGTTTCTTTTATTTATAAATGCTTAGTTATGAATGCTTTGGTTGGATCTAATCATAGGTAGGAGTTTTAAGTGGTGATGTGTATAGTCAAAAGAATTCTGATTAGGATTGGATTGTTTAAACAGATTCTATAATTATTTAAGAAGGATACCCTGTGATTATGTTGTAGCATGGATCAGACAAGTAGTGTATAATTAAAGTTGAAATCTACCCGTTTTTTAACCACTGTTAAAAAGTTTAATAACTTATACCAAAAATTTCTTTAAAGATTGGTGGTTTCACTTTAAGTGTAAATTGACTAGTTGACAAAATTGCCAAGTTCACTGAGATGTTTTTCCTCACCCCTCAGAGCCCCCTCTTACTCCCACAGGAACAATCAACCAGCAAGTGAACCAACCAAACACGTATAGCAACAAAGAAAGCATTTTTATTTTAATGTGTTTCAGCATAAATGGGATGATGATATTCGTTGCTTTATGCTTTGGGTTCTTGGTGGAAGAGCCAACATCTTTGTATTCTGAACGAATATTTTGAGTGTCAGAGGCCCACAGCAACAAAATTTGTCTATAAATAACAGATGACAGGCAAAAGGGTATGTTCATATATAGGCAGACTTAAAGGACTCTTGATTGATGGCTGGTGTTTCCAGACACACCCACACATAGCTGTAGTAGTACCCTTAATAGGAAGATTCAAATTAAATGTTCGATTTAGGGATTCCCTCGCTCAGATGACTTTATTGAAATCAGGTGAAGGGAGAGAAATATGGTAATGATCCAGTTACTGTGAAAATAGAATGAGATTAATCAGTATTTTACTGACACTATGTAGGGCTAAGTCTTGTAGGGCTTTTAATGGCTCAAACCTCTTAGGATTTTGTCTAATTGCTACCATTCACCCCTTCTAGTCTTTCCACCCTTTGCATTTCCAGAGATAAGTTCAATTTGGGGAATGTAGGTGTTACCAGACCAGGTTCTTGGGTATCAAAGTCATAAAAATGAACAGTGAACCCAGCAGTAAAGCAAGCAACACTTCACATAAAGAGAAGAGAGCTTTTGTACAAGGGAGGGGGCTGTAGAGAAGCTAACTCCCCGAGGGGAGCTGTTCAGGGTCCTTTAGAGGGCAAGGGGCAAGGGGTACAGGCCACTGTCATCATTCTGCACCTCTGGAGGTGGGAAATTCTGTCTTCCTGCTTGTGTCACGACACATGCTCAGTTGGGGCTTTGGTCCTTGCACCTGCTCAGTAGGTCCAAGTTGGTGATGTAACTCATTATCGCTGCCCCAGGAGGGTCATTCTAGCAGTCACTTTGATGCTTTGTGTCTATGCAGGAGTCGGGCTGTCTGGGGGAAATTGGGGAAGAGTTTTTATAAGGCAAGCAATTCTTCAATTGACATCAGCGTCTTGCTTTGATGATTTCTGGTATTTTTACAGTGGTTGTGAGGGGCGTCAGTTTCAGGAGTGTCTTGCTTGTGTTACTCCTAAGGAAGTCTTAAAGTTAATCTGTAACTTACTCTTTACAATTAGGGGAAAAGAAAGAATGGGTACATAATGATAAGTTTGAAACAAAGCTAAGAGTTATATTTTAACGAGCTTTGGGAGAGGAGTTTTGCAACTCAGTAAATATTTTATCCTCTCTTACCTCAGTTTATTTTATCAGAGCAGTTATGCAGTGTCTCTTATAGTCAACTTTTATCAGGGCCATGGGGTAATCATGTGCCCTGGCAGTCTCAAGACTGAAGAGTGCAAAAGTAACAAAACGTCTTCTGCAAGGAAAACGGAGTTGGTTTGGTTCACAGGCCTAGCTAGCCCTATCCTGTTTCGTACGTAGGTCTGGACTGAAACGCCCGGTGAGATCCAATTCTAATCTGCCAATCTATGAAATGAAACAGGAGACTTTCTGAGGTAGTGACTCAGAGTTGCAATTGGAAGCCTGATATTTCTCACAAGAATATAGGTATCTGGAGGTATCTTTGAATCCTTCTAAATCTATCCTTCAGATTTTGTCCCATGATTTTGTTTAGGTCACAAACTGGCAAGCCTCCTTTGAAACCCAGGAGAAAACCTCCTAAGGGCAATTTCGAATCGGTCCAAATGGGGACCCAAAGACTTGGGGGACATTGATGGACTTGTGTGGTATTTTTCTGGCCCCAGATATTTGGGGACACAATAAAGTTTGGTTTGGTGCATTTCATAAATTCCTTTCCTCAATGGTTCATTCCCAAGCTTTTAAAATTTTGTGAGTAATGTTGATAAGTATTATAAGGCATCAGGAAAAAAAGAAAAAAGCAAGACACCAAATGTGTGATGCTCCTGGAGATAAGGTGAACTCTTCTGAGCTGGGTCAGATTTTCTTTAGCAGGTGTGCAATAGGTCCAAGAACATGTTGCAGGTGTCCTATAGACCGTGCTTTAAGAAACTGCACTAATAAAACATGACAACTTGCTTTTTATTCCCAGCACACCCTGAACTTTGTGACCTCCATGCTGTACCTCTCATGTTACAGAACACATTGTGCCATGTCACAGAGTTGTCAACATTTCTTATCTATTGGCTCCTAAGCTGCTTGACTGTAAGGGCTATTAATTGCTAACTTCTTATTTACACAATGCCTCTTAGCATAGTGCCTTATACACATTGAGGCACCTTGTTATTTATTATACTGTGCTGGTTAAGAGTTAGGGCTTTGGAGACTGACAAATTGGGTTGGAATACAGGCTGTGTGGCTGTGAGCAAATTAATATCTCTAAATCTCTATTTCCTTATAACATTGGATAACAAGTTATCTTGTATGTTTATGTGATAACTAAATGCATCTAAAACATTTCACACAGTGTAATGCCTAGAACATCATAAGCTTTCTGTATATTGGAAGCAATTTTATGAGGAAAAAGTTTAAATTATCTAGTATATGCTCATTAAAGAAACATAGAAAATATATGGAAGCAAAATTATTAAAATAAAAACCAACCTAATCTCATCTCCCAGGATAAACATAACATTTTGATGAATATTCCCCTAACATTTAATCTATATATATCTGCATATAGATTTAATGTCCTACCATTCATACTATTTTTTGTAATATGCTTTTCGTTTTTTAAGAACATGCTATGAATACTTTTCCATGCCCATAAGGTTTTACCTTGCTATTGTATTTTACTTTATTTTTTTGGCAGCTGGCTGGTATGGAGATCCAAACCCTTGACGTTTTATCTTGTGATTTTAAATGGCCACATTTTATTCTTATTGTATATGTACAAATTAAAAAATATCATTGTTGAACATCAAGGGTGGTTTTTTGTTTTTTGTTTTTTTTTGTATTTTACTAAAACAAAGCTGTGGTAAATATTCCTTTGTACATTCTTTTCTTTTTTTTTCCCTTTTAAAATTGGTGGTGTTGGTTCAAAGACTACATACATTTTAAAATATTTGATACTCACTACTAAATTGCCATTGAAATGTCATACCATGTATACTTTCATCATCAGTGAGGGAAAGATCTTTGCCAATGTTAAATATCATAACAAAGAAAACTTGGACAATTTGATAAGTGAAAAATGTTAACTTATTTGCATTTAAAAAATTCATTCTCAATTCATCAAATAATAAGGGGCATCTCTTCTGTTCCAACCACTAAATTGGATAATAATGTGAGAAGGGGAAAGGTGATTCAGAGGTGAGCAAGACAGGTTGGTGTAAAGGCAAATCATAACTAAAGCCAAAATGTTTCATTATTTTAATTATACTAAATTTTCATTTATATTGTCAGAACTAGGGCTCAGACCCTTCAAACCCATTGTACAGACTGGGTCCCCAGACCCTTCACATGCCAGGCTGCATTCTCAGACCCCTCACACGCAGGTTCATGCTAAGTAATTGGGAAAGATCCCAGGAGCTGTTGGCAGATGACGGGAGCTCAGTCCTCAGCAGCGGCAGCGGCGTCCTCTCAGAGTGTCCCGGGACACTGGCAGCAACAGCCTCCAGCAGTAGTAGTGACCTCCCCATGGCCCACCAGGGACAGGGGGCGTCGTGGATCAGAGCCACTCATCCTTTATACTTAAGTCCATAACCCAGGACACCTGGGCGCACATGCGCAATTACTTTAGACGCTAACCAAGGAACACCTGGGCACACGTGCCTATTTACATCAAATGCTTGCCAAGATTCCGAATATCTGAGGGGATCTGACCGTTTTCCTATATTTTCTCAACAGTTGGTAACCGAAAGATGAAAAGTACAGCTTTCACCTGGGCTTTAGGGACAATAGAAACCAGGGACTCCAATGTTCTTGATAGTCTCTTCATCTTTCCCTCTTTCCTCCCCTCCCATTCTCTTTGCTTACTCACTTTTTTTTTTTAATGCTTCTCTTTACTTTTCAACTAATTATCTCAGATTGGTTTCCTTTACCTGGCTAAAAACAATGCCACAGGTGGCTCTTGTAATGCAGATATTACTGCTTCACCACCTGGAAAGGGACATTCCCCTCCCTTTTATTTCAATAGGCTTTATTTTTTTATAAAAGTTTTAGGTTCATATCAAAATTGACTGGAGGTACAGAGATTTTCCCTATATCCACTGCTCTCACAGTTGTATAGCCTTCCACATTACCAATATCACCCACCAGAGTGGTACATTCATTACAATTGATGAACCTATATTGACATATCATTATTGCCCAAAGTCCATAGTTTACAAAAGCGTTTGCTCTTGTTCAGTCTACGGGTTTGGATAAATGCATAATGACATGTATCCACCATTGCACTGTCATTTAGAGTAGTTTCACTGCCCTGAGAATCCTCTGGGCTCCACCTTTTCATCTGGCCCTCTCCACTAACCCCTCGCAACCACTCATCTTTTCACGGTATAGCTCGTTTTGCTTTTTACACAATGCCATATAGTTGGAATGAAACATAGACTTGTCATGGGAAAATTCCAGGTCCTGCTGGCTAGATCCGGGTCCTTGGTGTCTCGAACAAAGACTTGGATGAGACACGCCAGAGATGAAAAGTAAAGGCAGATTTATTTAGCAAAGGAAGAGGGAAGGGTACACTCCAGAGAAAAAGAAGCGGGCTCAAGCAAGAGAGGAGAGTGCTCAAGAGCCCTGACAGTTACATTCCTGGGGTTTTAAGTCCTCTTAGCTGGATTCATGCCATTTGGTCATTTGGTTGAGCTCTGAATGTAATCTCTGTCATATTGGTTAAAGAGATTGGCACCCTCGCTGGTGGGAACTCATTGGTCTAACCAAATGGGGCCAAGGTCGGGGGGTCTGGAATTGTCTTCGTCTCTGCTTCTGCACCTGTGCATGCCTGCTCAAGGAACCAGTTTGTCCCATTTGCAAATAACCAGCTTGTCCTTCTCCCACTCTTGTCTCTATCTAGCTTCCTGCCTTAGATTCATATTTTGAATGAGTTTTGAAAAATTTCAGTAGTGGTGTTTGATTGGCTGCGTTTGGGTTGAGTGACCACCTATACAACAATTAACTGTGTCCAAGCTTTTGAGGGTACAATGATTAGCCCATTTGGCTCAGATGGAAATCTCTGAACTAATCAACTATGGTCAGGGGAAGAATGATCTTGTAAGAATATTACAGTTTTCATTCAAACCCATTCTGTTTAAGTGAAGAAAAAGTAATGTCCAGCATGCTGGTCAACAGAAGGAAGTGGAAAGGGTAGTAGAAATTCAAAACAATAGATGTTCATTACAGAGCAGGGATAAGTCGATGGATTCAGCAGATATTTCTGAAGTAGAATCAGCAGGACTGAGCAACTCACTGCAAGTGAGGAAGAAAATAAAATGTAGGATGACTCCAAACTTTCTGATTTGGACAGTTTTGTACTTAAAGTGTTAGTAAGATATCCAAGTTGAGATGTTTAGAGAGCAATTGTATAAGTGTGTGGTGTTTTGTTCTTTATAGATGGTAACGGAGGCAACAGGAGTGGGTAAAACTCTACAGGGAAAAGGTAGAGAAGGGAAGAGTAATGAAAAGAGTGCCTTGAAAATCGCCAGCATTTATAGAGTGGGTAGAAGAGCAGCACCCAAGGGAGACCAAAAAAAAAGAAAGAAAGAAAGAAAAAAGGGAGGTAGAGAAGAAGGAAACCGAGGGAAGGGAGTATGACTACTACTAATAAATGGCTAAATCGAATTGGTATTAAATTGAAGTGACAAATATGTCTTTTGCTTTGATTCCTTTGGTTGGTAAATGGCTCAAAGTGCAGTGAGGGTGAAGGTGATGCATGACACAGAATGTGGTGTCCCAGAAGCCCAGGGAAGAGAATAATTTTTAAAAAGGGAATGTTCCTCAGTGTCCGATGTTGCTAAGAGGTGAAAAGAGAAAGAGGAAAAAGTGGGTGTTGCATTTACCAACACTGAGTTCATTAGACATCCTGATGAAGAATGTTTAGCACAATGGTTTGACTGGAAGTCACACTGATTGAGGAATAAGGTGAAGAAATAAAGAGGGATTTCAGGCAATTTTTTCAAGAAACTCTTTGAAATTTAGCATTCTAAAATATGTTAATTGGTTTGCTATTTATTCTTTTGTGAATCTGTTTCTGTTTTTTTATCCATGTGTCCATTGGCAATCTCTCTTATTAATACATAAGTACTATTTATATAAGGCCATTAAATTCTATTGTATACGATTTAGTTTTCCCCTGATTCTTATTTTCTTATAGCCCTGATTTTTTTCTTGGTTGTTGTTGCTCCAAATTTTAACTTTTTGATATAAGTATGCTACCTCTAGTTTTATGTTTCGGAAGGCCATTTCTTCCATTATAACTATAAATAGTCACAAAACTTTTCTTCAAGAGCATTTTTGGAATTTCATTTGGAGGATGGAATGAAGTAGAAATTTAATTTTTTTTTATAGTAATTAACTACCCTCACAAAACTAGTTGAGTTGAATTGAAAATAAAAATAAAAGGACAAAAGTGTCATGTGTCTTGATACAATTTTCAGTGAGCATTGGGCCTGGGAATGAGATATCTGAATTCCCACTTATTCTTGCAGTCTGAAGACAGGCTACAGTAAAGTGAAGCCAACCATTCATTTAGTTATATTTGATTTGGTAGAGACCTCTTAAATATACATTACTGTACTACCTAGCATTAAATATGTATGCAGTACACATTTGGCACTCAGCCTTATACCAGGAATTGTGATTCAATGCAATCTCCATCAAAATACCAATGACATTCTTCACAGAAATAGAAAAAATGATCCTAAAATTCATATGGAACAACAAAAGACTCTGAATAGCCAAAGCACTCCAAAGCAAAAAACATAAATAAATAAAACCAGAGGGATTATGCTACCTGACTTCAAACTATACTACAAAACTATAGTAACCAAAACAGCATGGTACTGGCATGAAAACAGACACATGGATCAATGGAAAAGAACAGAGAACCTAGAAATCAACCCAGGTTACTTACAGATCTCCCACAAGATACCAAGAACATATACTAGGCAAAGGACAGCCTCTTCAGTAAATGGTGCTGGGAAAACTGGATACCCATATATAGAAGAATGTAACTAGACCCATACCTCTCGCCATATTCCACATTCAACTCAAAATGGATTAAAGACTTAAATATAAGACCCAAAACTATGAAACTCCTAGAAGAAAACATAGGAGAAACACTTCAGGATGTAGGACCAGGCAATGACATTGTGAATATACATACTCTTTCAACTTCCTTTTACCTCAAAATTTCATCAGATATTCAATCAACTTTTCTCTTTTTAATATAGCCCACAAGGAATCTATACATGAACATATGAAGATTTGTACAATTGCATGTGGCCCATCTCACTGATTGAGAAAGAGTTAAATTGTCAATTGCTGTCTTCAGGAAGGGTGTTTAATAGGGATGGGGGAATTATAAAAGACTTCATGTTTCCACTAAATGGCAGGAGAATTTTTTGTTTGAACCCATTCTATAAGCTAAACTTCTAGCAAAAAGCAAATAGGAAAACACAACCAAAAATAAACAAAATAGCAGCAACAACAAAAATGTAGAAAAAGACTTTTTCATTGCTACACTATAGTAGAGAACATAGAAGCAACCAGCCAGAGGACAGAGTGCTAAAGATAGATAGACTTGGAGAAATCACAAGACAATAAAAAATAAAAATATTTGCCATCCCTGGCTCATAATTAAAAAGGTGGCAGGCTCTTTTAGAAGTTTAGTTTTACTTTAAATTAGTGAACTAGGAAAAGGCATGAATTTATTGACAGATACATGCAACAATATCATGGTGTTTTGAGTTTAAGAGTCAAAAATAAAACTTCTTGATATAAAAACCCAAGATCAAAAATTATCTGAAGTTGATTATAGAAAGGAAAACATTTTTTTCAAGCAGTAAAAAATAGACTATTTTAGTGCAGATCAGGATGGGTCACAGAGGAAAAAGTTTAACATTATCTGCAAGAAATAAAATCCATATGGGACCAGAGAAAAGGCATTTCATTAGTTATACAGATGAAGGTTTTATCTATTCCTTATTAATTTTCTCTCCTTTGGATAATTAATATCATAATCCTATTACAATTATAATAATTATTGTTTGTAATTAATTGTGTGTATATTCCACAGTGTATTCATTCTCAGTTAATTTGTGTGTTTATTCCTTAGTGTGTTCAGACATTCTCAATTAATTTATTTTTTGTTTTTAAAAAGTCCTTAAGCACTCCTTTATACTATTTAAAAACTTACATCAGGGAGACTCCAAATGACGTTAGCATTCAAATTCGTGGTGCTCATGAAGAACCTTTCTGGCATGGAAATATTATATATCTTCATAGGGATATCGTACATAGTTGTATTCAATTGTACAAACTTACTGAACTGTATACTTATGATTTGTGCATTTCACTGTATGTTAATTTCACAGCACAGCTGTAAACAGATATTGATTTATTGTTAGTTGGCTTGTTTTTCAAAGTGATATGAGTTAACAGTTCTTAAAACTATTTTCTATATATTCAGGGATTGAGCAAATAAATAAATATATTTGAGAAACAATTCTCATGGATGGAGGTGAGAGTTACAGGTATGGAAAGAGGGAGGACTAGAAAGTACTCTATGGTTTTGGATTAGAATTGGATGTCTCAGTGCAAACTCGTGTTTAATATCTATACATTTACCTATATCTATATTGTCTACCTATATTTATGGTACACACATTTACTTCCTGGGTGTACATATGTATATACCTATCTCTATATTTTTCTCTATCTTATTTTCTAAATGTTATTCTCCACTAAAAGGAACCAGGATTTCTTGGAGAAAGGGTTAATTTGACAGCTGTGCCAGGGAAAGTAAAAAATGATCCTGAGACATCTTCCAGAGCCAGAAAGTATGGAAGTGTTCAAACAATAAGGACATACCAAAAGGATACAGGAATCCATTTGAAGAGGCTCCTATTTGAATAGGGACATAGGACATGGAAACCAACTTGAAGGGGCTTCTACTGGAAAATTTAAACAAGAGTATAAAAAATAAAGGTAATAGATTATAACCTATTGAATAAAATCAAAATCTATGAGTTCATACTGAAATAAATGAATAAACAAGTATTAAGACAGAAAGAGAAGCACTTTCTTATAGTATACTGCCAACGAATCAGTATACCATAACAATGGCATTAGGAAGTCATCAACGGATGCAAAACTAGTGGATTAAAGTGTAAGAAATAGTATTTATATGATTTCTAAGAATCTTCATACAAACTGAAAGATTAACTGAAAGATGTACTGAAAGATATTCTTTAACCATGGGATCAAAATTCACATCATCAATGTTGGGGCAAACTAACATGATGTGTTTCAAGTACCCGAGGAAAGTGTAATATCACTTCCATGGTATTCCCGCCAAAAATGTGTAACCGGAGCCCAATCATGAAGAACAGCAGACAAATTCATATTTAGGGATTTTTTTACAAAACATCTGACTCATATTCTTAACAAAAACAAAGTCAAGAAATATTCCCCCCACTTCTAAAAAAAAAGGATATTGAGAAAATGAACTGGATTAAAAGAAACTGAAGAGTATGACAACTAAATATACAATGTGTGGTACTGGATTAGACTGTGGGCCATGAAAGGACGTTATTCGGACAATTGACACAAGTTGAATACAGATAGTAGATTAGATATTAATATTGAATCAAATGTTAAATTCTCAGATTTTGATGATTGCATGCTGGGTATTCTGCCCTGCTTTTAGAAAATACATACAGAAATATTTAGTGATAAAGGACTACAGTATCTCCAATTTATTCAAGTGGTTCAGAAAAAAGAGTGCCCCGCCCCCCATTGAGAAAGGAAGAGCATGAGAAAGGAAATAAAGCAAAATGCAAACAGTTGGTGACTCTGGGTAAAGGATGCATGGAAATTCCATATAGTTCTTGCAACTTTTCTCTATGTTTGAAGTTATATGAAAATAAAAGTTACCAAAACAATACTGGGTGCCTAAAGGACAGATCAAATAAATAGAACTCTTTACAAAAGCCCTATTTTGACAAGGTTCATTTCTGGCTGGGAGTGCTGTGTAATATGAACAGGTAGAAAGATAAATAGATAAATAAGCAAGCAGACAGGCAGCGAAGATCTGTCCTGGCTAAGAATCATGAACTTCAGTGAGTATTTTGGTTTTTAGTCAAAACAGTGCCTGTGTGCTTTACTAAGTGCTTTGTGTGTGTAAGTGCTGTACGATGAATGTTTCTGTAATTGCTAAATGGGAACTTGACTGAATCAATATTTGCCAATCTCTTTTGACTTATTCTTTTTCACAGCAATGCATAATCTGAGAATTTTTATCTAAGAACAAAACATTTTTAAGCCTTTCCTTCTACTTTCTCCTGAACTCCTATAGTACTTTGTAACACTTAGTGTCTGCTTTCTTGTCTTGTAGATCTTAGTACATTCTTATAAATTGTAAAACTTTTCCTGATTCTCCAAGCAAACCTAGTGAGGCACCCACTTCACAATTAAAGTATCTGGAATCCAAATTTTGTTTACTTTGTGGTGAAAAGAAAGAGACTGAGCTCTGCAGAACTCTTTAGCACACCTGTTATTAGCAAGAACTTTGGGGAATAAATGTAGTTTTCCCAACCTTGATAGAAAAAAATCTTATTTAAATTACCCTTACCTAGACAATCAAATTGTGAAAAGTAAATAGTTTGTCCTTTGTGCATTTACTCTGAGATAGTCCACAGATGACCAGTGTTAGTTAAAGAGGGTGGTTAAAACCCTTTAACCTTTTGTTGTTCCAAAAGGATGGCATGTATTCTCCAGGTCTGTTGGTTGGTTTTTATTCTCAGACTTTGTGCCATTGATATCATTCAAGGTAGAAACCTATGGGTTCTTGTTTTGGGGCAGTTTCCAAGGAACACAGAATTGGGATTTGGGAATTCAAATATTTGGCAAATTTACATGGAAATGAGACTGCTGTGTGGGAACTGCTGATTGCACAGCTCTTAACCAGTGAAGGGGAAGACCCTGAAATCACACATCTAAACAATAGTACCCAGATACACATCACTCCTTCAATGAACCCAGATGGATTCAAAGCCATCAAAAAAGGCTGAATGTTTTTACACTAACGGAAGGGCAAATTAAAACTTGTATGACCTGAATAGAAATTTCCCTGATAATTTTGAATTTAATAATATATCAAGGCAGCCTGAAACTGACTGTCATGAAGTGGCTAAAAACGAAGACACTTGTCCTCTCTGCAAACCATGGTGGTGCCCTGGTGACCGGTTATCTGCTTGATAATGTTGTTCCAGCAATTGGGACATTACTTCCTGGAGCTTAACCCCTGATGGTGATGCTTTTCAATATCTCTCACATACCTATGCTTCCAGAAATCCCAACATGAGCAAAGGAGATCAGTGTAAAACTAAAATAAACTTTCTTAATGAAATTACAAATGGATGCTCTTGGCATCCATTTCAAGGTGGAATGCAAGATTACAACTACGTCTGGGCTCAGTGTTTTGAAATTACATTGAAGCTGTCACTCTGTAAATATCCTCTCCTGGAGAAGCACCCATTCTTACGGAATGAAAACAAAGTGTCATTACTTGAATGTATAACACAGGTGTACCTAGGTGTAAAGGGTCAAGTATTTTTATCAGAATGGAAATCCATTACCCAATATAATTGTGGAACTCCAGGACAGAAAACATATCTGCCCTTATAGAACCAAATTTGGAGAATATTATCTCCCTCTCTTGCCTGAATCTTAAATAATAAATGTTGCAGTTCCTGGGCACAATCCATGACTAACAAAGGTGATTATTCCAGAGAAAACCCAGAACTGAAGTCCTCTTAAAAAGGATACAGTTGTTTAGAGTGTGCTTTTAATAACACTAAGGTCAAGGGTTTGGATCCCTTTACCAGCCAGCCACCCAAACAAACAAACAAAACCGGAAAATGAAAAAAAAAAAAAGAACATTCTATTTCCATTCAAAGGCAATTGGATTTTACCCTAGTCTCAAATCCTTCCTGCCTTATGATTCCTCTATACAGAAAATTGTCAAGATACTCAACTGTAGCAAAGGCTAGTTTGTTATTAATTTTAGTGACTCTTTTGCACATATTGTCCAAACAAAGCAAAATGTGTAACTCAACTCCCATCACCACCTGGAATCAGGGATTAGTGACGCTAGGTTATTGCAGCCCTAACTCACTCTGTGGGATCTCAGCTGGGTGTCATGTCATGGTCTTCCGTAAGATGAGAAATAAATGTTTACAAATTCTACAATAAGCAATAAGTGATGATAATTAAAGGATTCAGCCTTTCTGAATAAAGACTTATTAAGTGCTGCCCACTTATGCTTAAATTAATCTTGCAGTAGTCTTAGAAAATTATAAAAAGTTAAACTTGAGAAGCAAAAAAGAAGTTCCTGCAAGAAAAAAAGAGCTAATTTTACATACAGAGAGCCAGGTAAATATAAGTAATAAAAACATGTATTGATCAGTACTATATATGAAGAGGTAGTTAGGGCCATATACAGTTAGTTCTTGGTGTAAGTAGAAATTATCACAGGATTGGGAATATTTAGTTTTGCAATTGTTCTAAGGAGATATTAAAGAAAATAGGCAACCATGTCTCAGTGGCCCAAAAAAATACAGACCTGATGGAATGACCAGGTTATATGTACAGAGCCCCAAAGCAACAGATGAATTAAGTAAGTCTTTCTACCTCCAGAGCCAGTGTCTCTGCCTTTCTACCCCTGGATGCCACAACCCTCTCTTAAACCTCCAAACATGTCACTCTAGCCTCTTACTTGAGCCTCAGACTCATGTCCCAATGCCCACTGGACATATCCACCTGGATGTGACCCACAGGTACCTCAAACTTATCATGTCAAAATTGAGCATACCTTTCCCCCTACAGCTATACCTCCTTTTATATTCTGCCTCACAGTTACTAGTACCACCAAGCTAGAAACCTGGGAGTTATCATCAACACCCCCTCCTTCTTCTTCATCCCATACATTCAATCACTCACTAAAGATTGATGTTAATTATAAATGTTGATTGATGTTCAAAAAAAGTTCATTTAAAAATAGATGATTCTGAATTCCGGTCAAGATGGCAGAGTAGACAGTCCCCAGAGTCACTCTCTCCCACAAATCAACCAATTTACAAGATAAAAAGCAACAACAGCCAAGCTGGAGCTGCTAGAGCTCAGGGGAAGAGGAGGAGAGACTTATGGAGTGCATGAAGGTGGGAAAAGCCATGATGAGAGAAAGGGAGGACCACTCTGACCATTTCAAGCCCTGGCCACTTCCAGACTGGAGCTGCTGAGCACATGGAGCAGGAGCTGTCAAAAGCCACAGCTGTGCCCTTTGGATGGAGTTGCTTGGAGGTGGCAGAGGAAAAAAGGGCCTTGTTGTCCCCCCAGGCTAGCAATACCACTAATAGGGTCCCTGTGGACCCACATAGGAGCAAGCAGCCACAATAACTGAAAAAAGGAGCTACTCAGAGGCCAGTGAGTCATTGCAAGGGACTGGTACATGGCCTGTCCCTTGGGAAGTGTTTGCAGCACAGGTGGTGGGGGAGACAGGTTCACTGGGAGAACACTGGGGCACAGCAAGGACAGCTGATCTGCACCCCAGTCAGTGCAGGACCACTCAGAGGAGACTGGTCAGGAATACAGAATTGCATGGGGTGCAGTTTGATGAAAAGACTCAGGCCCAGACCAGAGTTTCTATACAACCCAGGTGCACCAGATCTCATGAGAGCTGGAAGTACCTATAAAGTCAACTATTAAAACCTGAAATGCACAAAAAGCCTTCCACAGGGAATCAGCAGCAAAGCAGCAATTTAGCTCAACCACAGAGCTCAAGTACTGCTTCCCACTGGAAGTTCCCCATTTTAGAAGTAAGCAAAGGACAACAAATTAATTCCAGTGCAGAGTTTAAGTGTTGGGAAAAGCAAATAATCCAGCACAGAACTGAAAGAAAAAACAAAGTACCTGCAACCAGAGACAGAGTTTCACATTAACTAGTAAAGGTCTCATTTCACCAAAGAGCACCTATAACACCTAGAAGGACCGGAAGTCCCCTGGGCTACCAAGCCAGAAAGGGGAGAGGGCTAGGGGCCTCAGCAATGCTCCCCCGACACCTGCAACCAATCCTGAGAGTGGGGGATGAGGCCCTCGGCTGTGCCCCCCCCCCCCCGTTATGCACAGCCAGCCCAGCAACGACCACTGAGCCACTGCAGTAAATGCCCCAGGCTCTCCCAAGATGGGATGGTGGGGGGCCTTGGACCTCGTTCATGCCCCCCTGACACATGCAACCAGGCCTGAAATGACCTCCAAGCCGCAGCAAAGGGCTCTGGGTTCCTGAGCTGGGATGGTGGGGGACAAGGGTTTTTGCTACACTCCTCTGACATCTGCACCCAGCTGGGCAATGACCAAGCCACTGCTGGAAGCCCCCAGTCTCCCCTGTGGGAATGAGAGGGTGCCACGGGCCTCAATCCCACCCCTCCTCCTTCCTCCTTCTTCCATCCCATTCCCTTCCCCCTTTTCCCTCTCCCCCTCCCTCCCAACTGCTCTACAACAACATCACAGAATGTAAAAATAATATTAATAAAATTACATTTTCTTCAAGAAAAAAAGAAAAAAAAAATAGTGTGTGTGCACACAGAGAACGATATGGAAATGGGGGAAAATGTGAACAACTAGTGAATATGGGTAAAAGGTACAAAGGAGTTCTTTGTATTATTTTCACTTTTCTGTAAGTGTAAAATTATACCAAAATAAAAAGTTACAAAAATAAATAATTAAATAAATAAATTAGATAATTCTACCTAAAACATTTTATTTTAGATGAATATGTTCGTGGACAATTATAAAGTTTGTTTAATTATGACATTTGGTAATAAGTATGAAGACAAATTTCTTGTCTTATATATCATGTCCTTTAATATGTGATATGCACCTATTATTTTATTCTATTTTTAAAATTATTTTTAATTAACACATAATAATTGTACATATCTATGGGGTACAGTGTGATATATTGATACATGTTACAATGTGTAATGACCAAACATTTATCATTTATTCATACCTCAAACATTTATCATTTTTTGTGTTTGGAACACTCACAATCTTCTCTTCTAGCTGTTTGAAAATACGCAATAGGTTATTGTTAACTATAGTCACCCTATAATGCTATAGAACACTCATATTTTGTCCTATGTAGGTGTAAGTTTGTATCCATTAACCAACCTTTCCCTCTTCTCCCAACCCCTACCCTTCTAGCTCCTAGTAACCACTATTCTACTCCCTACTGCCACGATATCAACTTTTTTAGCTTCCACCTATGTGTACCCCTTTGTGGAGCTCTTAATCCTGCCTCTACTATGCCATTTGTGGAGACAGGGCTAAGGTTAATGTCAGAGTCTTACAGATGTCACCAATTATAGTGCTTTTAATCCTGTTCATGATGCCAATTGTGCAGCTACACGACCATGCTAGTTGTCAGGCTCTTTTACCTGCCCGTAATCTTGTACCAACTGGGCCAATTGTTGAGCTTGGGCTGGGTCTGGGGCTCACAGACCCCTCAAGCCCATTCACAGACTGGGTCACACACCCTTCATATGCCAGGCTGAGTCACCAAGACCCCTTACATGCAGGTCTATGAGCTAGGTAATTGGCCAAAAGGTCCTTGGAAGCCATAGGTTGGAAAGCATGGCTGTGCCAGGTAGACGCCTGAAGCAGATGCCCACCTACCTGCTTCACTAAAACTCCCCCTTCCAACTCTCTATGAAGAACACAAGAATAGCAACAAAACTAAAAAGAAACATTGGCATGCATGTGCACTAACTCTACATCCCCCCCCTCACGCAATTTGCTTACAAAGGATGTGCTAAAACCACACCCAACTGGACCCGAGGCAAGGATCCTGACTAAACTGTTCTATTTTCCCAACATCCTTATTTTAAATTAATGTTGTGAGAAAAAGCATGGCTTGTTAAGAAATAAATTCAAAGATGATATTATATTGTACTTGGTTTGGGGAAGTCATATACTAAAGTGTAGACTGTAGTCTATTATATGTAAATTGTTAACATAAGAAAAAGTTGATTTTATGATGTATGGAATTTGTATACATATAATATTTAAAAATTTTAAAGCACCAATAAACTTAGTTATGTAACGTTTTAGTTTTCTTTAAAATTGAGGAAATAGGGCTGGCCAGTTAGCTCATTTGGTTAGAGCATGGTACTGATAACAGCAAGGTCAAGGATTCAGATCCCGTTACTGACCAGCAGCTAAAAATAAATGAATGAATAAATAAATAAATAAAATAAAATAGAGGAAATAAGAGAGTGTGTTTTATATTATTATTTGCAAGTATTTCTCTGAGTATGAAAAGCCCATCTAGGTACAATTCTCCAATGTATTATTCCTTTTCAAAAATTGGTTTTGAAACAACGGAACCATAAAATGAGGAACTAGGTAAAAATGTTGCATAGATGATTAAAATTTACTGATCAGATGAAGGCAATCTTGAGGGAAATTTCTAACACTGTCATTTTTATGTTCCTCATTAGGTTATATGTTAACATCAATGCTCTTAATGCTTCCTGCCTTTAGCCAATGGTCCATTAGAGGTATAAAGAAAACAGTATATGTCTACAAATAAAGGTAATTTAAAATTGTCTAATGATCCAAACCACCATGCTGACATATAGTTTTCGGCTGAATGGTAAACTAAAGGAGAGCTGAGTCATATGTGCATTACTCTGATTAAAACTAGTCCCTGCGCATCTTATTTGATATTTATTCAGAGCTCCAAACTGTTCCCTTTGTATAATTTAAACAATTATTTTATTTATAATCCCAAAGTAGCAACCAATTGGGAAGTGCTGAGAAGCGGCTCTAGGTACCTTCCAGCTCTAATACTCAGCGGCTCCAATGAGAAAAGTTACATCTGCCTTACACCAGTTTGCTAAATTAAACCCTAAATAATCAAAGAGGAGGGAGAAAAAGAGGAGACTAGCAAAGGCTCTTAGTGAAAGCAAAATAATTAGAGAAAAAAGGAAAAAGAAAAAAAAACAGAATTAGGGAATTAGGGCTGGTCAGTTAGCTCAGTTGTCCAAAACGCAGTGTTACATCACCAAGGTCAAGGGTTCTGACATGCCTACCGGCCAGCCATGAAAAAAAAAAAAAACCAGAAGTAGTTAAGAAGATCACATTCACATGGATCAGAAGTGTGCTGTATTCTTATTAACATTTTAAAGAATTAATTCCAATGATTCTTTTTTCCCTATAACATTTTTTTGGGAAAAAAATATGATCCTTGTGGAAAACAGCACAGAAATTCTCAAAGGAAAAACAAAGTCAACCGTAATTCCATCCAGAGATAACCACTTGCAAGATTCTGGTTTAGGTTCCAGTGTTTTATCTAAGTGTCCACATCGGTTGTCACCCCACACCTGTGCAGAGGTAGCTTAGGATAGTTGTTAACAGTCTCTCAGGCCAGACTTCTGGGTCTGAATCCTGGCTTTGCACAAGTTATTTGACTTCTCTGTGCTTTAATTCCCACATCTTTAAAGCTGTGATAATGGTACTCACGTCATAGAGTTTTAGTAGAATTAAATGGATTGACATCTATAAAGCTCCATGAGCAGTGCTTGGAAGATAGAAAGCAGTATGTAATGTTTATGTTTTTATTATTATCTCCAATTATATGCAGTTTCACAAAAAATGATATCACATTGCGTATATTATATTAGAATTTTTGTTTTTCCAATCTGGTGCTAGCCCTTTAGGAAATTATGCTTCTTCATGCTTTTCTTGTAGGTTGGGGTCTTTGAGGGTGTCCAATAAATACCAGCTTTCTTCCCCCATCCTGACTGTAAATCAATTGAAAAATAACACAGACAAGTATAGCACATGGAATCCAAAATATCACTTTTAGCACTAAACAAGCTGATATTAAGGAATGTGGCTTATTTTAGTTGGTAAGCAGATTTTCTAATAGTAAACCTCCAAATGGATAGACTTCTCCCTGTGGTCATTGGATCATGTCAGCCTTCCCCACACGGAGTGAGTGCAGGTATGGAAAGAGAAAAGGTGTGCTATGCTAATGGAACTCCATCTACATTGAAGGAAATAATAGGAATGAGGCATAATAATAATGTTATCCTTTTCTCTTTATGTCCTTCCACCATGGAAACATTTTACTCATGACTTTTATGTACATTTTTTTTTCTTTTTTTAAATGTATCATTTTTAAGCGGCTGTTGAAGCATTCTAACACAATAGGTAGTGGTAACCAAGAATATGTATGTATCATCAACTCAGTTCTCTTTGAACATTTTCCCTGCACACATAACAAAAATAAGCAAACTGGATATACCTTGTCGTGTGAAGATTTGATGACTATGGCTGTGCTTACATGATGCAAGAGTGATTAGTTAATGTATTCAGGTTAGTTAACTCTACTTTTATTTTTTTGGCAGCTGGCAGTATGGGGATCTGAACCCATGACCTTGGTGTTACCGGCACCACAGTCTCCCAAGTGAACTAACCAGCCAGCTGGTTAGAATCTCTACTTTTGTTTTTTGAGGTTAGTTAAAAATCAGTTGATGTGATGACAAAATCTCATCTTATTTGGCATCACATAGAGATTTTATTGTCTACATATGTAAAGTGAGGACGTGGCCAGTTAGGCAAATAGTTCAGTCTCCTAAATCTTTAATTTCTGAGAATGAAAAGAACATTGAGGACTGAAAATATATTATTCAATAATGTGAATAGCTACCCTTCATTGAATGTTGATTGTGTATTAGTTTTATATTATACAGTTAGCATATCTTACCTTATTTGATTCTGCTGAAATGATTAAGAAAGGTTGTGTTAGTCATTTGTTTATCTGGCCTTACATCCTTTCTCTCCAGCTCTCTGATCCTCCCTGTGTCCCAAGAGACTGACTTCCGAAAACTAGGTTTCCTAGGTGCCCTGGCCATCTGACTTCCTGTTAGGTGTGTCAGTGGGAAGTATTTGTGTGAGACTGGGGTTGCGGAAAAGGGATAAGAATGCCTCTAACAGTGGCTTTGTGTCTTTAAGGACTCAGCTCTTTCAGATACAGCCACTGGAGTGAGTGACTTCCCACTGTTGTAAATCTCTGAGTTGCTCACCATCCCGTCTGGCTTTTTAACTCTTCTGATACCTTGTGACTAGTTTCTCATATTAAATTCCTCTGTTAAATTACCTTTGATGAGCTACATTTTCCTATCTGGACCTTGACAAAGATAGATACTGACTTCATTTTGTAGATAAAGTGACTTGTACAAAAGCACATTGCTAGTTTAAAAACAGGCTTTCCAACCAGTACTTCAGCTACTATGCTGCATCCAAATGATAGTCCTAATGAATATGCAAATGAATAGTTTTCATGAATCACCTCTTCCTATCACTTAGCTCAAAGTGTCCAAATTATGACACTAACTAGCTATTATCATCATTTAATTGTCTATCTCCCCCAATAGTTTATGAGACCTCTTGAGAACAAGCAACAATGTTATTCACCTTTGTGTCACTAGCACCTACTACTGTGCTCGGAATGTAGTAGAGCCTTAATAAATATTTGTAGAATGAATGGATAATCACTGCCATTGACAGAGCGACTATTTTATTCCCGCAACCATGCTAGGGGTCTTATGTAAATTTTATAACTCAGTCTTCATAACAATCTTGCAAGGTACACATAAATATTCCAGCATCACAGATGAGGAAAAAGAGGTTCAAAGAACTTAAACAGCTCATGACTAATCTGGGTTTAAACCAGGCTGACTAAATTTCAAGGTCTGACATTTTGATTATATCCAGCTGCCTCCCATCATCTGTTAATGTGAATGAAAAAAATACGTAAATAAGTGGGTTGGAGAAAAATATCTAAGCATTTTATTGGGTTTTCAGTTATTTTGGGAGCTTTATAAACAGGTAAATTCTTGTCTCTATGAGAAAAAGGAGCAGTTCAGTATTTATTTGCCATAGATCGAATGGAGATACATATTTTAATATCTAAAACTATGTCTATGAAACAAAAAGAAGAGAAGAATTAGGATAATAATCTGAAGAAATTAAACCTTTCATATTGCTGTCTAAGAAAAACCAGAGCTGGACAATAGTTAACGTGGTAAAAACATTTCATTTGGGATCTATCACAATAGAAGAAAAGAAACCACACTATAGAATTGTGCTCAATTCTGAATACAGCACGGACAAGTGGGGATTTACAGCAAAGGAGCAGGGTGGGGGTCAGTGGATGGAAAATTACCAAGAGGAAACATGAGGGGTAAGAGGGATTCTGGCTAAACCAACTTACCAGGATGCTTGGTGAAGGCAGGCCGAATTGATCAGATATCACCTGGAGGATGGCAGAAATGAAGAATTTGAGAAAATATCAAGGTGATCAGATATCGAGTGAGGGATTCTCTCTAAACTGACTTAGCAAGGTTCTTGCTTCAACTGGGCAATGCAGGGTTGGACACCAATGCTGAGGCCTAGAGGTCTTATTGGAGCCTGACTATACTTAAATCAAGGAGGAAGTATTGTTATCTTATTTGGCCTAAAGGTTTTTTTGGGCATTGCAAACTGTAACCTAATTTAACATGTAAGCAGTAACCTACTTTTGTAACAAGTAGCCAAATTTTAGCCAACCACAGGCAGCCAACTGTTTAAACCAAGTTTAAGTAAGACAATGCCCAGCTGTTATCGATTTGGCTGTTTTTGTACTTTTTGTGTTTTGTACGTTATTATTTTTTTTCTGTTTATAAATGTTACCCAACCGTGTGGCAGCCCTGAAGTCACTCTAAATCTAGGCTGGATCTGCAGGATGCCCAATTTGCAAATCATTCCTTGTGCAATTAAACTCAGTTAAATTTAACTTGTCTAAAGTTTTTCTTTAACAACACCTACTTGCTTGGTTTGATATTGGTTGAAATTATTTCAGCCGGATACAGTCCAAGAGGCTGTTCTCACAGAGCTAGGAGCCGTTTGAAGATTCCAGAAATAAGGTATTTTTGTAAGATTTTTGCTAGTGTGAGTGACTCTCTCTTTTCTTCTAGAAAGGATAGTCTCCTACGTCTTCTTCATGTGTGTACTATTAGCTTTGCATAATAAAGCCCTTCGTTAATTCACTTGTACAGAATAACGTGAAATCAAATGCAAGCATTTCCCCCCAGCTGATTTCTAGTAATCACAAATTATGTTCATGTAATTAACACTGAAGAAAGAGCACAAACAAGACTTTGTTTTGTAAAAAATTGTATTTCTTGTGAGTGAATCACGTCATTAAGGGCTGACAACCAATGGGTGTCAAAACCCACAGAGAGTTGCTGTTCAATGGGTGTAAGAGTTTCAGTCATGCAAGATGAAAAAGTTCTAGAGATCTGCTGTATGACAATGCGTATACAGTTAATGATTCTGTACTGTGCACTTAAACATAAGAGGCTACATTTCGTGTTAAGTGTTTTTTTTTTTACCATAATTAAAGAAACAACATGGAAGAAACTCAACCACATTTGTGTGAGAAAGCATGCTTGTTTCCATGGTTCCCATCTGAATGCTGAGAAGGAATTAGAGAAATAAAATGGTTCTTCACTTAATAAAACTTTAGCAAATCATTTTCATTAGCACTGATGATTGACGGGGATTTGTCAGTGATGTTGTGTGGTCCTGGGAGCAGAAGGCACTGTGTAAACAACACTATGCTAACAAAAGAGGACTGTTTCCATGGCTGACACTTGCACAGCCTTTAGCATGTGAAGAAACAACACACACATTCCCTGATTCTGGGCCAAAGTGCTCAACAGCGGCTGACTTTATTGGATTTTTGTTGGATAAATGGAATAGATTTTGTTCATTATTTATTTTCCTCCATGAAAATGTTTAAAGTGTATCTGAAAATATAAAATATTTTCACTGTATAGGCTGGCAAATTAGGGAAAGTTTAGGTGGGTTTAATTTAATCACGCTTAATTCTTTTCAAGTGCTTAATTTTATTTATTTAGTTTTTGGCAACCAGCCAGTAAGGGGATCCAAACTCATGACCTTGGTGTTATAAGGCTGCACTCTAACCAACTGAGCAAACCAGCTAGCCCCTCCAGTGCTTAGCTTTAAATACTACCTTTTACCCCATTCAAGACAATTGCTTACAAAACTTCTTTCAGTATAGTAAAAACCTTTTGAAACAAATCTTTGAGTCATGGTGACAAGATCTGCTCTAGATAGTTACTTAGTGTCATAATTCATGGAAGGAACTATGGAATTCCCTACGTGGTGATTTTCTGTAGCACTAACTCCAGTTTCTATGCCCCCTGGCTACATATGAAAAATAGGAGTTTAGAATAGTCATTGTTTTTAGGCGTTAAAAAGAGTGAAGACAAATTTGACATGGAAGAGAAGTTCTCTCTCATTGTTTAATAGGGTGACTATACGGGGCTTAGATATTGACAAGAAGAGATAGAAGGAGAACAGACAGGGGAGAGAAATGCATAAGAAGGAAGAAATAAGAGCAATTGAGAGGTTTATGATTAAACCATACCGGTTTCTACTCTTCTGAAGAATTGTCCCATTCTGTCAGTTTTTCCAAAACCAGTGTCATGTACTTGCACTACAGTTAAGGTGATTTGAAATTTTATGTGGTGGATTTCAGCATGGGTTCATTTGTATGGCCATTCAGAATTGCCGAGAGTGTCTCTATAACTTATACCTATAAGCTGTGAGAGACTAATACTTACATAATTAGTTTATTTTCTACGTAAGACAGCTTGTCTGTCTTGTTCACTGCTGAATTCTAGTGTTTAGCACAATGATTGGTACATAGTAGACTTTCAATAAATATTTGTTGTATCTGTAATAGCATGAGTCAAGAGAACTAATCTCATACATAATTTTTCAGTGGCTTATTGTTTTATTGTGTGTGTTTGGGATTCAACAAATTTGTAGAGGTAAAGCAGTTAGGTTTTTAAAAATTAGTGCTACTCAGGATCACTAGCTAGATGGATAATGTTCACAGGATTTTAATATGTTAATGCTGGTGATATTGTTAAGATATCATTCTCGTAACTCGAAATAGATTTACTAGAATAAACATTATCAAAGTGAAATATTTTGGTTTTGGTACAAAATATTGTCTCAGTTTCAAAATAAAAAATATATGAAATCTTTGACAAGGGGTTAGTAGAATTTAATAGGGTTTAAGTCATCTTTTTGTTTTATATATAAAAATGTGTGCCTATATTTTATATATACATATAGATACACATATATCTATACCTATTACATACATATACATATAGACCTCGATTTTTATGTTTGATCTTCTAAACCTTACATCTTAACTTGCAATTGTAGGTTTCTTTTCCAGATCATAGAATTATTTGTTATTTTTACTTAGACTATTTCCATGATTAAAATCCCATCTCCCAGGTTTCTGTGAATCAGCAGTGCCCAGCAAGCATTTTCCTTCCTGAGACTTCAGGCAAGTCTTGGAATGCAAAGAACTTGGAGAGGGAGCCTGGCCAAATAGAGACTTTTGAGCCTCGGTGGACTTTCTGAAGTAGATTTTTATACAAACACAAATCAAAGTTTGTGCATTCTTAAAAGCAGCAATTTTCATTTAAATCCAAGGAACTCACTTTGGTTCTATTTATCTTGGCTGAAGAAATGAAAAGCTTTGTTTTAACTACACAGCCATTATTTTTCAAGGGGACCATAACAAATTACTCTAACATCTTTAATCTCACTACAGAATAACTAAAGTTATTTGATGTAACATTTTCAATAGACAATCAACATCTGAATCTTCTCTAACATCATTATTTTCTAGATCCAAATCAGAACCTTCCCAGGTATTTTTGTAATACAATGGAGTCCAATTATGTTATTCAGATTCAGTACTTTTTTAAAAGAATGATGTCTTATGATTTTGTCAGTAATTTAATAGATTTTTGTTTTCTTAAAAGGGTAGAACTAAGACATATCAAGATTTAAAACATAAAAATCTTGGAATACTCAGAAGAGCAACATGGGAGAAACTGAGAAAAAAATTGAAACCCATAAAACAAGATGTCTTTCCAAGATGAAGGTATGAAAATTTTTGTGTGTGTGAATAATTTGTATCCACAGTATTCTTTTATTTATACAGTCCTTGTAAAATTGTTCATATCTGCATGAAGTGTTCAAATGTCATACCACTTGATCTATTGATAATTTCTTGCTTTAAAGAAGTTGGTTTTATAACAGGGTGAATCTAAATAGGATTATTGATTCAGGCAATCTAATCAGAAATGGTTTTAAGGGACTTAAGTGGAAGAGAGGATCTTAAAAATTTTCAGGCACACATTGTGGCAGGATTTATCTTCCTGGACCAAAGGCCAATTTAATACTCATCTTTTGGGGGCTTCTAACCCAGAGAAGTGTGAGGGTCTCTCCTGGAAAACAATTTACTGGACAAAAATGCTTTGTTGATTTGTATGAAAAGATTACTTCTCAATAACAAAGCAAAACAAATGTCTTCTTCAAGCTTTGGCAGCATAACATCATTATTTACACACACACACACACACACACACGCACGCACGCACACGCACACACACAAAGTGGCCATTTTGTTAGCTATTCTGGTGGTTTTGACTATTTCATGGCAAATTCTCTTTTTCATAACTTCAAAGTCATTTTACATTCAAACAAAATTTGAATTTATTTTAGACCAAGGGATCTGGGGCATTTGTTTTGACTTTACAGCTAGTGCCTGCAAGTGGTTTCTGAACTAAGACACTGTCTCTCATTTTTTCCTTATCAAGAGCTTGTTTTCCTTTTATATATACGTGTGTAGGAGAAATCTTTACATGTAACAAAGGAAAGGATTATGATATGGATCTAGAAAACTATTTTTGCCTGAAATACCTTGCGAATTATGAAAAAAATTTTTTTTCCATTTAAATTATTCTTCAATTTTCACGTCCTTCGTGTGTAATTGTGTAACCAATAAAGGAAGACCTGGGCCCAGTCTCTCTGGGTTCCTATCTGAGTTCGGCTGCTGACTTGCTTTGTGACCTTAGTCAAGTTGCTTAACCTCTTGTGCTTCAGTTTTTTCATCTGAAAAGTGTAGTAAAAATAGTTCTACCTTATAAGATTTTTTTAATGCTTGTACCAATGACTGGGCTATTGTAAGCATTTAATAAATATTAGCTATTACTGTTAATAGAATCTGTGGACAAAAGTCGTCAGGTGTTATTTATAAACAACTGATCTTTAGTTTTTGATTACTCTGGAGGTTAGCAACACTAGCTATTGATGTGAATGTTATGGCATAATATTATTGCAAACTCAAGTTTATCAGGTAAAAGTGAGAGGTGGTTGCTTAATAGTCGGTTAGGTCTGTCTGCTTCTCTGAACTTAGAAACATGCTTATTAAGAAATATTCTTTAGTAAACATCAGAGAACTGTCCTCAGTGAATTTGCTTCAAACTCTAGGGCATTACTGTTAAAAGCTAGAAGGACTAGTTTTATAAATATAGAGGTTATTTAGCACTAGGCGTGAATCAGAATAGCCACTGGTTTCTTTCACTCTGGGAAAAGAACCAAACAACTTAGGCATCCCATCTAGAGGTTTTAGGGTAAAAGCATTGAGGTCATGATGTATCTAGTTTCCTTTCTTAAAATTTTAAATACAATAAATTATTTTCCAAAGTCTGGTTTGTACTTGATTTGGTAGACCTTGCTTTTAAATATAAAACTTGCATTATAAAATCATGTGAAAATTGTTTACTCTCAGTACTATGCTCTTCAAATGTTTATAGTGGGAAGGGAGACAGAGTTTCCACAATTGGTATTTAATATAAAAAGATAAATAGCTAGAGACATAGCTATGCTATCTTATAGCCATATAATACTTTTGACTCATATTAAGCTTTATGTCCAAATTTCTCAGGTCTTTTTCAAATAGATTTCTATTCACATTTCCCCAAACTAATTGGTATAATTGTTACAGATAACGTTTGGTTTAGGTGTATGCTATGGTCTGAATATTTGTGTGTCCCTTAGCCCCCTATTCATAAGTTGAAATCCTAAACCCCAAGTGATTGTAGCAGAAAGTGGGGCCTTTGGGAGGTGATTAGGTCATAGGGCTGGAGTCCTCATCAGTGCCCTTATGAAAGAGGACAGAGAGAAACCTGTTGTCCCTTCCGACACACAGGACCGGTGAAAAGATGGCTGTCCATGAACCAGTAAGTGGGCTTTCATCAGACACCAAATTTGCTAGTGCCTTGATCTTGGACTTCCAAGCCTCCAGAACTATGAGAAATAAATTTCTGTTGTTTATAAGCCACTCAGATTATGGCATTTTGCTTTAGCAGCCAGAACAAACTAAGACAGTATATTTAATCCTATTACATTTCATTTTACTTTCAGCTCTGATCACTTCCTCAAGATGTTTTTGATACTTATTCTCTCATTAATTCAATAACCTTGAATTAGGTGTCTACTATTCATCAGGTACTGGGGCTAGTACAGCACCAAAGGAACAAAGGTAAATAGTATATGGCTCCTATCTCTGAATTGCTCACAGTATAAGGAGGAAGGAAGTTTTAGACATCCAAACAATAAATAAAGAGCACTGTGATAGGGGCTGTAACAGGAGTAGACACACAGTAGGGTGGGAAGATAAGGGATGAATGGTCAAGCCTACTAGGGAAGCATAGAGACAAGGAAGGCTTCACAACAGAAGTGATGATAAGATTGAGTCTTGAAAATTGAGTACGTATTTGCCAGGTGCACAAAGGGAAGAAAGGCCCTGAATGTGGAGGAATATTATATAAAAGGCACTGATAGGTAAAACAGCCTGGTGAATTAAAAGAACTGTTAAGTAGAAAATTACTTACAGTTGTAATTGTCTAGGAATAAGTAGCAGGAGATGAGACCGAGATATAGACAAGGCTTTGTTTGCCATCTTAAAAAAAAGGGATATATTTAAAAATGAGAATTACTAAAAAGTTTTAAGAAGCAGAATCACATGCTAACTATGTAGGTTATTGATTCATTTGACAAATAATTAAGCTCCAAATTAGTGGTGGTAGCATGTGGAAGAAAGGTTGGAGGCGGATAAGACTAGAGGAGACTAAAAATGATTTCAGTTGTCTAAGGTAAAGTATGTATACGCTTGAAAGATCTCAGCATGTGGATGGTCGTTACAGTCATGGGAGTAAGTGAGATTTCTTAAGGAGAGCATGCACAGCGAAAAAAGTAGAGGGCACAGACAGAAGCTGGGAAGGGTTGGCCAAAGAAGGGAAGACTGAGTAGAAAGAGTCTAGCAAGTAGACAGAGATGTAGGTATGCATACGGAGGGAATTTCAGGAAGAAAAGAGAGACTAATGGCCCAGAGACATCAAGTAAACAGAACTGAGAAATATCTGTTGGATTTGGAAAGCAGGAAATTGTTCATGATCTTTTACAGAATAGCTTCAGGAGACACGGGATTGTCTCAAGGATAGGGAGTGTAGGCTGTTCTTCCTAACAAGTGGTGGTGGCTAGAGTAGCTACGTAGGGTGAAGAAAGGTACTTTTTTCAAAAGACAGAAGTACCTTGAATGTAATAATAAGCTAGTGGGGAGAGAGGCAGTAAAGGGTGTGAGGTTGAAAATAGAGGTGAGGGGGCACCGACTGATGGATCGGTTTCTCAGAAATGGGAAGAATAGATTAAAGCGTGGGCAGAAATTTTATTGTATAAGAGAAGAAATACTCACCCTTCTAAAACTGGAGGAACATTAGAGTGTGCATGGGTAGAGGCAAGTTTGTAAGTGAAGTTGCTAATACTTGCTGTCCGTGATGAGCCTATGGCTGGGTTGGAGACTAACAGAAAAAGCTGTGAATAATCTTGCATCGAATGTGCAAGGTAGAAGATAAATTGTGAAGTTGATTCAAGATTGGGGGTGTGGAAGGTGTAGGGGTGAGGATTCTAGGGATTTGAGTAGAGTGTGCTAGCTAGAGAGCAGGTCAAATGGTCTCCCAGGATGAAAGCATCATCAGGAGATATCTTTAAGTAGGGCCAAGGTAAAAGCCTTATGGCATACAGTTGGAGATCACCATTCATGTTGACATAAATCTATATCTATTTTGTTGATTTTGAAGCAGTAATTAATCTACCTAACTGTTCTATTACCCAGGAATGGGTGCTCCTGTTTTCAAATTCCTTACTAAAAGATGTCTTTTTCTTTCTGATTTAATAAAACTATCAGAATTTTAACTGTTCACATTTTTGGTAAAACCACACTAGCTCCTGGCAATCGCAATGGTTCTATTTGTTAGGTCGCCTTTGATGTTGTTATGAATCACATCAACTTCACTGCTTTCTGGAATTATATCAATACATAGGAAATGTGATTGATTCAACATCCAGAAATTTGTAGTATGCATATTAGTTTGTCACAGCAGGTATCTGTCCCATTTAGAAACATTTTTTCTAATGGTTTATAATTAAAATATTACTTTAAATAAATTTATGGCAGTAGTGGCGTCTTAATATGGTATAATTTGCATATTACTTTAGATAAGATAGTGCAAAATTTCCTAGGTCTGGCAGGAGGTTTTGCACAAAGCCATCTGCTTGAGTATGAGTCCAGCAAGACAGAACACTTACACTTATTTATGTCAGGCCAAGCAAACTTATTACACACAGGTAGGCAGAAATAATAAACAGAAGCTTAGGATCCATGGCAAGCCAGTCCCTGAAGGTTCAGGGAAAGCTGCCCAGAGGAGATGAAGTCCCACACGCAGGCTCCCCTTAGCTGAAGGACCCTGAAAG
Source organism: Cynocephalus volans (assembly GCF_027409185.1). Lineage (NCBI taxonomy): Eukaryota > Metazoa > Chordata > Mammalia > Dermoptera > Cynocephalidae > Cynocephalus > Cynocephalus volans. The sequence goes on from NC_084471.1 coordinate 91,840,614, forward strand.
TGCTTTGCCCTGGGTTTATATATCCTGGGCACCACTGAGATCCCTAACCTCAAGTGTTGTAGAACATCCTATTCTGGGAAGAATAAGGACATAGATCAGATGGTTTCAAACATTTCCTTCATTTCTGAGAATGCAGGATGTGGTACTCTCCGTATATTCTGCCCAAGAATTGCAAGTAAGAGGGGGAAGAGCTGGGTTGGCCAAGGTCATCTGGGAACTTCTCCTGCAGAGAGAACTTAAACAAATTTGCTACAGAAATACTGTCTTTGTGCAATTCTTCTGTATTCCTTCTTTTTATTAAAGTGTACATATTCTTAGGTACTACAGATAGCATTATAGTGCTGAAGACCTATCTGAATCATCAGCTATGTCTTACGTAGAATGACTGTTTCTATGTATGTACAAAGCATACCTATAAAATAACGACTACCTACAAATTCAATGTCACTGATCAATTAGTCCCACTTTGAGTTTTCAGAGAGAAAACATGGCATGACAGATGAGAATAGACCACATTTTAAAATTTCTTGCAAGTTCAAGGGTCACTTAAGGTTGGAGAAACTTGGTCTGGTGGTAGAAGATATTTTATCTTCAAATGGCAAATATACAGTTTAAAAACAAAATTTTCATATGTTTTCTTATATGTTTTTCTTCCTAGATATTTCTGTTGGCCTTAACATGTGCATTTGTATCCAAAGTACTATCTGGAGCTTATACAAATTCCATGCTCACACAAATAGAGAGACAATTCAACCTCCCAACATCTCTAGTTGGATTCATTAATGGGAGCTTTGAGATTGGTAATGAATATTTTTTTTTGCATTACTTCTTATATTTTGTTTAATCTATGAAGCTAGTCTGAATTTTATTGTCCTTATTTGCTGCTCTATGCCATTTAATCGGAGCTACATGTTTCCTAAAGTTGATTGAAAAGCCTGACTAACCTTGGAATATGCTTAGAAACAATTTATTTGAATATTACTTCTTAATAACACCTAAATATTGCCACATATTCCACTGCTGTCCTTTTTATTCTAATAGTTTCTTGGTTATCTAGCATGAGTAGCAGAGTATTTAGAGTATTTATATTTAAATCTATCATTTGATAACCCTAAGAGAAACTAAAGGCTCTATCTTTGTATTTAGAAGATATTGTGGGAGACCAAAGGAACAAGCAAATAATTTTCTTCTGTTGTGTCTTGGAGGCAGAGGGAAGAAGAATCTGCTTTCACATGTCTCTGAATTTATTTCAGAAACAGCCTCTGGGGAAAAAATAAAATCTACTCTTACATTCTGATTTTTGTGGATGGTTGAGAATATGTGAGGACAGAGAGAGGGGATGAGGGAGAGAAAGATTTCTTCTATGAACAAAGGTACAAAGAAATATATATTTCTAATTTTACAATAGCTCTACTTTCTTCACGGTAAAAATTGTTTCCATGTATTTAACCAATATCTGAAAGAAACATAAGGGTTGAGGGAAGGCAAAACCGTAACAGGTAAGGCTTGACCTTGCCCCTAGCATTCAAGTCCCTCAGTTCTTACTCTGTACCACCTGTGTGCTAGAGCCTGACGATGGAATTAGAACCAACTCATATGGACCTTGCATAGTCTCCGTGCACAGTCTGTTGGAGAGCATAGATGCAAAATAATAATTTTTAATTAAATGAAGTAGCTGTGGTAACATAGATATGAACAAGGTACCGCAAGAACAGAAGGGACACAACCTCACTTAGGGAAGACAGGCTCTTGAAGGATAAGTAAAAGTTTTCCAGGTAAAGACCTGGGGTTGGTCAAGTGTGGAGGGAATTCCAATAGAAGAGGCAGCATAAGGGTGAGGCAGCGTGGTAACTTATGTGGGGAACAATATACAGCTCAATATTATTGGCTGGTGGAAATTATTATGATATGAGCCTGGAGAAATGGGCAGGGGTGAGAAATGGGCTGTGGAGAGCCTTGGGTTCTTGCTATGGAGTTTACTTTTATCTTCTAGGTGAGGGCGAGTCAACAAGGATTGGAAGGGGTTACTAATCTTTCTGTGCCAAGACCGCTTTAGCAATCTGATGCCATATTATCACAGAATAATATTTTTAATTGCATAACATAAAAACTACATGGGTACAAAGGAAGCCAATTAAATTGAAATAGAATTATCACAGTATTAAAACAACTGTCATGTAATAATATTTGTGCTTTTTATCAACACAAATAAGATCTAGCACTAATTTACAGACCTCTTTATGTATCTGTCTACATGGCTCTCCTTTGGGGCAGGCTTGTGTCTTATTCCTTGATTGGTTCGGGCATCTCCAGCACCAATCCCAGTATTTGTGAATGTTGTTATATAGTAAATGCTAGAGTGCAAATGCTTGCGTGAGGCTGTTATGTTCAAATTTACTGAAATGAGTATTCTTAATTTTTTCCTAGGAAATCTTGTGTTGATTATATTTGTGAGTTATTTTGGAACCAAGCTGCACAGACCTATAATAATTGGTGTCGGATGTGTGGTTATGGGCTTAGGGTGTTTCTTACAAGCCTTACCTCATTTCCTCATGAACCGGTGAGTATTCCAGTCTTTGATGGTCTTTTTGGTTCAACTTTCACCGGCAGGAAATGAGACTTGGACTTTCCTTTCTAGGAGCAATGCTTTCTAAAAGCACAGATCCCTGTAATGGGTGCTGGAAGATGTGGATTCTGTTCCACCAGCCTGTTTTGTGCTCTTGGTTGCCTCTCTTACACTTACATAGCCACATTTTGTCAATTTATGAAATAGGCTTTTGGGACACCTCTTTCACGGAGTTGAGTCTGATAAAAAGACTCTTAGGACCTGTCAAAATTTGGGATTACTCCCTTCTTGGGACTATTTAGTTACTTCTAATTACAGTGAGGTTCTGTTTAACTGTAGGTCACCAAGAGACAGACCAGCATGAAGGCTGATTTTTATTTTAATTTTTACCAAAGTAATTTATGTGCAAAGTTGAAAACATGTTGTTCCCTGTCCCTTACGACTGCTTTCCAGAGGCAACCACGTGAAACTCTTTTAGCTTTTTCATCTATTCACCTCCATATTTCTAAGCAAATATTTATCCCATTAGTTTTTAGTACTTTAGTGCTATGTAATACATATTGAATTCCTACTATGAAATCATATTCACTATTTAGGTGTCTATGACTATGTAAATATTTCTCACCACTGAACCATGCTGTTATCATTTATTTCTTATGGAACTTTTTATTTTCCCTGGGTTTAATAATTACCTTATTTTAAAAATTTGATTGTCTTTCTTTGTATTTTCCACATTCTCCACTGGTAGAGTAAAGTCCTCTCACTATATTCTTGCATATCAGAGGGTTTCATTTTGTCTTGGAGATACCTCTCCTATCACCTTCAATTCTCCATCTGTCATCTGAACTAGGGAATCTCTAGGCCAGCTGCGTTGCTGTTTTCTTGGGACTTTTCCTCATTATTATCCTTGGGAATTTGCTTTACCTCTTTCCTACATTTGGTTATCCTAGGTATCATGTCTTCTGCTTTAATTCTTACTCTCACTCTTTTTTGTGGAGAAAATAATCTAATACTTTTCTGAGGAAGTGTGCAAAGGAAATATGAAATGTAAGACCTTGTATATTTGAAAATATTCCTATTCCACTCCCACACTTGATTGCTAGTTTGGCTAGAATAAAATTCTAAGTTAAAAATATTTTGTTTAAGGATTTCGAAGACATTGCTCCAATGTTTTCTAGCATCCAGTGTTATTATTGAGAATCCTATGTCATTGTAATTGCTGTGACAAGTTTATTTTCTCTGGGAGCAATTAGAGTTTTCTTTTAAGCTCCAAAATTTGAAATTCATAATAATTGCCTTGGCATAAATTCTTTTCCTCTATTTGGAACTTTTGGAAAAAGTTACTTATGTTATTTCCTTGATAATATCAACCCTCCCCCCTTTTCTCTTCCCTCTATTTTCTCTATTTCTCCCTTTTTGAAGCTTCTACTACTTGAATATTGGACAGCCTGGATTCAGCTTATGTTTTTCTCATCCTTTTTCTTTAATTTTCTATCTTCTTGTCTCCCTGTTACCTTCCGTGAGATTTAACTTTATCTTCCAAACCTTTGAATGGCTTTCTAACTTATGCTATCATATTTTAAATTTCCAAAGTCTCTTATTCTTTGAATATCTCATTTTAAGGGACATTTTGTTATTCTCTCAAGAATGCAATGTCTTTTCCCATCTAAATTTTTCTCATCTGTCTTCACCGTCTCTTGCTCTTCCAAGTGAACAGTTTTTTATTTGTTTATCTGTCTTTACTGTTGCGGGCTTCCCTCCCATATATCTGGTGGCCCTTGATTACCTATCCATACTTAAGAGACAGGAGTAACAGCTACAACAAGCTAACTGGGAGTTCTGTCTACACGTGTAGCACTTGGTTATTGGAGGCCTTTGAGGATAATTGCACAGGGACTGGCTGTTTTACAGATGGCCTCAAACTGTGCATAACCTCTTAGTTATCCTAGGCAGGGATTCTCTCATCTGTTGCTCGGGAGGTAGAAGCCAGGTAGGAGTGGGAATGTCACTTCTTAGTGTGTGTGTGTGTGTGTGTGTGTGTGTGTGTGTGTGTGTGTGTGTGTGTGTGTGTGTGTGTGTGTGTTTTACTTAATCCCCCCAGTTTTTAGTATGGCTTTCATATCTTCAATGTGCCTGTTCACACTCGAGTCAATGGGCATTTTCAGTAGGAGTGGCAGGGGATGTCTCTGGGAGCCTAACTGTTCCTTATATACACTTTAAACCCAAGTGTTTAAACTCTTCTGTTTTCTGGACCATGCCAGTCCTGCATTTATAAGTGTCTTGCCTGAAACTTCCCAGGAGAGTGTGGCATATGCTGGATGCTCCCCTACAGACACTCATGGTTACATTTCTCATGTCTTCTGATTCAGTGACCATTTGCTTATCTTCTTTCCCACTTTCAAAATCTTGTTACTCTTCCTTATTGTCAAATTTCCCATTCTCTTTATCATTGTGGAATTATGCCTTTTCCTTTTCTGTTTTAAAATCCATGTATTGTCATTTTGTTGGTGTTATGGGAATGGATGGACTTTGAATGACTTATGGGTTTTTAAGTGGATAAATTAAATGAACAGAAGATATTATCTTCTCAGGTATTTTTAAAGGGATCAGATGTTTCTAGGAAAAGAGTTTTTATTGTCCTTCTATTTTTGATTCTATCCAAAACAATGTCATGTAATATTTAGCTATTATTTACATTTCTTTGCACCTTCTACCAAAGTTATTTCTTTGAAGCTGCCATGTCTCATGGGATCATGAGTATGGAGACAGGAGCTTTTGTCCACAGTTCAAAGCCAAGCTCTGTGGGCATGACTGGGCATTTGTTCTAAGGGGAAGGTATTTTGACTCTTTTTATTATGTCCTGTTGAATAGAAATTAGGACTCGGTGGCATCCGAGCATAACACTGTTTAGCTCATGTGGAATTCAGAAGGGCAAGTTTTCTTTTGGCTTTCTCTTATCTAATAGGAATATAAAAAGCAATCCATCATAATTTCTAACAAAGAGAAACTTAGCTGGACATGTTGTCCTTCATTCTTGCAGCATGTAATTTACTTTCTGAGAAAGACAAGTGGACTTGTGGTAATTGGCTGCAGTTCAATGTCACGGTCTTTTGTTCTCATGAGAAGAGAAAAAGTCATTACATTATGTTGTCGCAGTGATTGAGATTCTCTCAAGGCTTCTCATTACAATGGGAAAATGTTTTGTTTTTCTTAGGAGTTAATGAAACCCATAGAGGAATTATTGTTTGGATTCTCAGAAAGTGGGGATTCTGCTTCTTAGGAGCAAACCTCAGAAAATCCAAAGTTGAAGACTTGTTTTGTTCTGTTGTTATTTCCCCCAAAGCCTTTATCTTCTTAATTATACTTTATTAATTCTCTCTTATTTTTCTGAGTTTTTGTTCCTTATCCCACAGTAATTATTTCCAGGAAAAGATGACCTAAAAATCGCAGAAGGCTGAAGATAGATTAAATAATCCACATGCAGATAATTGAAAGCTAATTATAAAGGGATTGCCCATTTACAGTGAGCTGCAAGTTCTTTTTGATGATATTAACTTGTGATGATCGGAGTGACAACATGAAAAGACGTTTTTACCAGATTTGGGTGTCGTGAAGCAGGAGTTAATAATCTGCACAATGCCCACATTGTCCTCATTCGTTCCTTAACATAGACGTGTTTTCTCTGTGTTCATGCAGATACGAATATGAGTCTACAGTTTCAGTTTCAGGCAACTTGTCCTCAAACAATTTCTTGTGTATGGAAAATGGAACACAAATTTTAAGACCAACGCAAGATCCATCAGGTTGTCTCCTTCGTTTTACCCTTTTCTCTTCAGTGAATTTGTAATTGAACACTTTTGTTTTTTTTCTAAAAGATGACCAGTAAGGGGGTCTTAACCCTTGACTTGGTGTTGTCAGCACCACGCTCTCCCAAGTGAGCCGCAGGCCGGCCCGTAATTGAACACTTTCAATGAAGGGCTTTGAATGAGATATTGGGTTTGGTTAAGTAAGTAAGGTAAATGAACAAAAGGTATTTCTCTCTTCAGGGATATCAGAGGGAATCGCAGTGGGAAATAGGAATGGCTAATAATATACAACGTTATTCCTCTTTTATTTGAGTGTATTTATTAAAACCGTCTTTTCTATTTCTTAAAATGGTTATTTAAAAATAAGTCAAAGACGTTCATCCAAGGATCACTATAGAGTTAATCCCACTGATGGAAACATCTTAGAAGGATGGATTTATGCTAGTGATTTGGTCCATATGATCATGTATAGAGGAAACGGAGATAGAAACAAAGTTCAGATGATTTATATCCCTGATCTTCCATAGCAGGGAAAGCAGGCATGTATGCTATACTTAGGAATTTCTCTATTCCCTTTCTATGGAACTAGAAACTTGTCTTTCTGCCCCTTTTCCCTCTTTACCAGAGACACTACTTTACAGTATCTGTAAACAGTGGTGCTTCTTCTAGCTTTCTATAGGCGCAGGCACCCACCTGCTGGCCTCCGTTCCTTCCTATAGCAAAGGACCTATATAATCTGATGATACTTAGTCTGGAGGTGATTCTGCTGACTTGCCTCAGGCCAGAACTATTCTTTTTGTGATGGGGGCATTTTAATGGTGAATTCATATCAGTAGACATTGCAGTAGTTCCCAGGGCTGAGAATTTCATTGCCACCATGGAATCAGAGGGAACCAAAATAGTTTCAGAGCTGAAGAACAGCTGTCTCAAAAGCTCCAAGCCAGAGAAATCCCCTGGGAAAACAAATAGAACAGTGACATCAGCAGTGGCCTGTGCTCTCTTCTTGAGCTGGATTTGACAAAGACTGACCCAGACGCTAACCTACACTGTAGCAGATATATCAAAACTGTCCCACTCTGGTATATCTCCAGAAAAGTGTGTTGATTCTTTTAGCACCTGATATTTTCAGTTTCACCCTAGAATAGGCCTAGAGTTTGCCTATGATCTCTAGGCACAAATCATTGTATTCGCCACAGAAAAAAAAAATCTGAAAATCCAGAAATGGAGTCTATGGTTTTCTGAACTGGGAATGACTTCACAAGAAATTCCTGGACCCAGCTGTGCTCAGGACTCTCACATCTGTGGGTGACACCTGGCCAGTTGATAGGAGGTGAGAGTACATTTTTCTTCACTTCCTTGAAAACATAAGCTCACAGGGCTTTGTCAGGGCTCAGAACAAATGTCAAAGAGGTAAATATAAGTCTTCAGAGATTTCCCTATCTTTTCCTCTTTCAATTCCCTTTGGCTGAGTCTTTTTTTTTTTTTTTTTCTTTTCTTTTCTTTTTTTGGCAGCTGGTCTGTGCAGGGACTGAACCCTGACCTTGTTGTTATCAGCACCACACTAACCAACCGAGCTAACCAGCCAGCCCTTAGTCTTTGCTATTCTGCTAAGCAGCTGCTGCTGCAAGGATTGGGGTAGATTTCTCTATTAGAAGTTATTTGGCTGTTACATAATACAATAGGCTCTGTGGAGAAAATGTGGTTACTATTCAGTTAGATATTTTTAGTTTCTATAAAATAATTAGAGCTGCAGATAAATCAAACTTCAGTGAGACTCTTGTTTAAATCTTGTAAATATAATATCAATTCTAAGGGAAGATACCTGTGTGCCTTTTTTCCTTCCCCTCTTCCCAAAGTTGTGTAGGAATGGGGTAGCACTCCTACCACGAACTGGATCCAGTAGTTTCTGGTAAACTGAATCTCTGGGGGGGGGGAAAGCCCCATTTCTTAGTGTTTGCTAATTTCTGTGGTGTAATCCTCCAATCCAACTAGCCATGTGTTGTCATTAACCACTAAATTGGGAAGAGGTATGTATACTCATCTCTGCCAACCCAGTAGGAACTGCCTCAAGCACCCCACTTATACTTGTCAATACCTACATACTCTGTCAGAAAGTGAAATAGGGACAGCCCAATGATTCATTGCTAGCACAGTAATATAAATCATTGACAAAGTGCCATAGTCACACAAGAACTGAAATGTTTACAGAAAACTTAGAGTTAAGTATCACTCACATTTTACAATCAAAGCACTAATGCGATGTCTTTTTTGTTTTAATGCAGAGTGTGTGAAGGAGGTTAAGTCCTTAATGTGGGTGTGTGTACTAATAGGAAATACTATACGTGGGATGGGCGAAACTCCCATCATGCCTTTGGGTATTTCCTACATAGAAGATTTTGCCAAATCTGAAAACTCTCCCTTATATATTGGTAAGTTAGAAAATCTTCTGTAGCTGCCTAAGTTCCTTATAAGTTCTTATAAGTTCCTGATAAGTTTATTTTTCCTGTTTATTTATTTATTTTCGATCACAAGTTCTCCTTTATAAATTGGTAAGTTTGAAAATCCGCCTAAGTTCCTTGAGGGTAGAAATTAGTTATTTACTTGGACGCTTAGTGACTTCTAGAAATGATAAACAGAACGCCTTGACACAGTTGGCCATTGATAAAAGTTGGTTGAATGGAGCAGTTATATGCTAATTCCATATAAGCCACTTTGCTAAATCTGCTTTTTGCTAATCTAGTGCCCCTGAAGTTCTCTTTGGTGCTTCATTTTCTGGACACTACACTATATTCAATCTGTTATGATTCACCAATGGTTTACCTAAAATATCCCTTACGTTCAAAACCTTTCTCATTATTTTCACGACCTCTATTTTTGTTCAGGTCCTCGTTACTTTATTTGTACATTATTATAACTTCTTATTTATTTACTTATATATTTTTAAAGGATATGCACATTTATTTGTTTAAGTAACAAATACGTAAACTGAATAACAGATTCACATTTTCACAAAAACTGGAGATGTAAAACTTATTAAGATTTACATATTCATTTTATAATCTTTACAATTATTTGAAATAGCTCTCTAAAGTCTTCTAAAAGCATGAAAGTATCAGATTAATTTCAACAGAGGAAGATGAATAAGCTTTTCAAAGGCAAATTAATTTCTAAGCAAATCAAAAGTCTACTTAAAAAGAAATCAAGAGCAGAAATTAAATATCTAAGTTTAGCAAGATAAATTGCATAAAAAAACAATCAAACAGAATATAAACACAAGGCAACTTCAAAAAGTTCATGGAAAAATAGAATTGAAAGATAAGGAAATCTTTCCATGAACTTCTTTTATTTGTTGTTTTAAGTTTTTCCTTTTTTTCTCTTTTTTTTTTTAAAGACTAAGATCATAAGAAATATGTTCTCTGACCACAATAACAGAAGGAAATTTAGAAAACTCACAAATGTGTGGAAATTAAACAACACTCTCATCAATGAACAATAGGTAAAAAGAAAAATCACAGGGAAATTAGAGATTACTTTGAGATAAAGATCAAAGTGCAACATATCAAAATTTATAGGATGCGGGGCTCATGCAGTGCTTAGAGGAAAATTTATATGTATAAACACTTACGTTAAAAATACGAAAAATGTCAAATTAGTAATGTAAACTTCTGCCATAAGAAAACAGAAAAAGTAGAGCAAACTAAACCAAAAGCAAATATAAGTGGGAAATAAAGATTACAATAGAAATATATAAAACAGAGAATTAAAAAACACATCAAAAAACCAAAAGTTGTTTCTTTAAAAAGATCAATACAATTTGCAAACCTTTATCCAGACAACCAAGAAAAATGAGAGATGACCAAAATTACTAAAATCAGAAATAAAGTAGGAGTTTAACTTCTTTATTGGTCATTTTATCTCTAGCATATTATCGATTTCTTATAAACATGCTTGCAGTGTAATTTTTCTCAAACATTGTTTGAATCATGTTTATGACATACACTGGCTGATTTATTAAATCTGTTCTCTCCATTTGTTACTCATGGCTCTGCACTCCATTTATCTATTTATCTATTTAGTTTCCTATATAGTTTCTCTTTTTCACAATCTCTCCATACTTGTCAGGCTTCTTCATATTTCTTACAAATCTCTGTTTTCATGCTTTTGATTACATTTCTTTAAATTACTTTTTAAAAAAATTCATGCATGTCAACTGGCATAATAGCCAACTCAAGACCCACCTTCTTATGTTGTTTTCCAATCTCCAAAATATTCTAAGTTTATTATGCCTAACTTGCTTATATGAGTATTCTCTAGTTATTCCATCTGTAGTTGGTCATAAAATTATAACTTGGAGTACAGAGACATTTTGCTATTAATGTAGACATATCTTTAAAAAGCCAGAAAAATTAAAGAGGTTGAGAGAAGATAGAAACAGACCTATACATAATCAAGATGGATTAAAATGTTTAGGAATCATCACTCCAAATAACTTTTGGTACGTTTTGGTGACTCACTGATTTTTCAATAAGCTTTTTCAGAGTTTTCTAGTCAGTCTTTTCAAATCCCTTCACATACTTATATGGAAAGAATGTAAGCACTCTCCTGCAATCAACAAACACCTTGCTGTAATATGTATTTCTTTATTCAACAAATATTAGGATGTGTAATATAAAAAAGTAACTGTGATAATCTCTGTATTCATAAGATGTGGTCCATGTAAGGTTCGTAAAAAAACAACTACATAATTGTATATATTTATTAATTGTATATATTTACTGTGTGTATATACAGAGTCATGTGTCACTTAACAATGGGGATACATTATGAGAAATGCATTGTTAGGCAATTTTGTTGTTGTGAAAATATTATAGAGTGTACCCACACAAACCTAGATGGTATAGTCTACTACACACCTTCAGCTCCTTTATAATCTTATGCAACCACAATTGTGTATGCGGTCTGTTGCTAACTGAAATGTTGTTATGTGGCACATGACTGTACATAGCGTGTGTGTGTGCGTGCGCACCTGTGTGTATGCATAATCAGAGAACTAAAAATTGAATAGCTATACATCAAGAAAACAGTTCCATGTATGACTCTAGAGTTTAGAAGAGAATGTAAAAATTAGACATAAAATTTGAGAATCGTCTATGCAGAGACAATAAATAAAATCAAAAGGGAGAGATAAGATTGCCATGGGAGGGTGGATTTGAGATATTATGGAAATTGAACACAGAGAGATCAAACAAGCATGAGAGTGGGAGAGTTTAGTAGAGCAAGACCTCAAGAAGATAGAAGGAGCTGTCAGCAAGAAATCAGGTGTGTATAGGATGGACTAGCTATGGAACTGTGGAGAAAGCAGAGACAAAGGCAAAGACAAATCTTGAAGTGAAAAGGAAGAAAGTTGAAGAAGCTCATGTTTGGGTTTTTGGTGACCAGGGAGGGCTCGGCATAGATTGCCACCTGTGGACAAGTCATGTGATAGCTGATGAGGGAAGTCACGTGAGGACAGAGGGAACTGATGCAAACGGAAGAGAAGACTGTGGAGGATAAGAAAGGAGAGCAAGATGAAATTGAAGGGAAGGATCGTGATATCGAGGACACAGATGTAAGAAAGTTTCACACTGAAGATTTTAGAGTGGTGCTTTTCTGAGGAATGTGCCACAAGAAATTCATCATAACATAGCATTGCTTTAGAATTCCTCCAAAAGTGTGACTATGGAAAAGCATCAAAAGAACCTTGCTCTATATCATGGCTTTGTCAATGGCATGATCCCAGCTGGGATTGCCTACGCTGCTATCCAAATCTTTACCTGGGACCCTGCATAAAAGAGAATTTGGAGGCCTAGACAAAGTGGCTTTAAATTATGATGCTTCTTTTTCAACATTCATAGAAATAAACATTACTTATATGTACACCCAGCTTAATTTGCTTATATATTGAGTATCGAAGTTAAAAATACCTGAGGCAAATACAATTCAACCTTCAGGCTTTTCATGGGACCAGAACTCTTTATGTGGGCATAAAAGTATACTATGACTTTATATTTTTATTTATTTTTAGGGGTTATAAAAACAGGAGCTATCATTGGTCTTTTGGTTGGACTTTTGTTAGGGTCATTCTGCGCAAACATTTATGTGGACACTGGATTTGTGAACACAGGTAAGTCAATAAAATCTACTTATAGTGTCTAGACTATGCAAAGCAACTCAGGTATGTTATCACATCTGATCTTTGCCTTACTTGATCCTCTGTAAGACAGATTCTCTCCACCTTACAAGTGAGCTAACCTCACAAATATTGTACTTCAAACGAGTAAACAGTAGAGCAAGATAAACTGCTCATCTTCTGACTCAAAATCCAGTGCTTTTTCTACTGTACCTCAAACATATTTCTTAGTTTCAAAAGATTTAAGCATGTAGGTTTGAATTTCTTTTAATCAAGCAATCAGTTGTGGGTAATGAAATAGACCATTTAGTTATTTGTAAGTACTTATTCATGAATTCCTTACATGATAGGACAAATAGTCAGATTAACTTATTGTTAAACTATATTGTAACACCATGTATTATTAGATAGGTTTTACAAATGTTTGAATTATATACAATTTTTTTTACTTGGATAAAATATAAGAATTGTAATTTTAATAATTCATGCAGGAATAATGTCTTTAATAAAAATGTATGTGTTCTTTTACAGATGAACTGACCATAACTCCCTCTGATACTCGTTGGGTTGGTGCATGGTGGTTTGGCTTTTTGATTTGTGCAGGAGTGAATGTGCTCACTGCCGTTCCTTTTTTCTTTTTGCCCAAAACGCTTCCAAAGGAAGGACTAGAGGATGATGCTGACATCACTAAAAATGATAAGGAAGAGAAACAAAGAGAAGAAGCCAAGAAGGAAAAAGATGGACTTACTAAAGGCAAATATAAAAACCTTAAAATACTATACAATTTACTTTTCATTTTGTATAGATGTGTCTGTATTTTAATCTAACATTATAATATGCTATGCTGTAAGACAATTTGTCATGAACAGTCACCAGTCAATGATGCCTAAGTAGTCTGAGTCTTCCCGTGCTACTACTAGGAAATAAATCATAGACTTTGGAAGCGGAATTATTAAAGATCAGCATTTATATAAAATTTCATATCAGTCTGAACACTCAATAAATAAATATATATCTATATAAATTTATTTATTTGGCCCCATCTGCTTTTAAAAAATCTATTTTACAGAAAACGTAGTCCTAATAGAATTTGAGCCAAAATGGCAGTGGTGTGACCCAGCACATGTGCTAGAGACAGGATGCAAATTTGGTTCTGAGCTTTCTCAAACACAGAAAGTTTTGGTTTAATCATTTACATAATCCTTCATATGCACCAAATCAATCAGCATCTCTGGGAGTGGAACCTGGGTGCTGGTATTTTAAAACATATCTCCAGGTATCTGTAATGTTCATTCTGTTGTGAACTGTTGGCAGGACCACCAAAACTGATGTTCTGAGGAAGCAGAAAAATTTCTGGTACTTGAACAAATTTATGTCTCATTAATTCCCACATACGTCTTCATTTTAAATGTTTAAGAAGTGATAATATCAATATTTGAGTGTGAACGTCTTTATCAAATTGATTCTCTTCCAGACTTTAGAGAACAAAGCAAGCATCTTTTACTCTAGATGATCTCTAGAGAAGAGAGGATATTAATAGAAGAAGAAAGAAAAAGATGAAAAGGAAATGGTGTGGACACAGGCAATATTTTGGTCATTGTATAGTTTTGCTGTAAGACACAACAGTGACTTAGTGAAGGCAAAACTTGTATTCTGATGCCTACCCAGTCAGCTGCATCACTGACTTCCAGAAGCTATTGAAACAATGATATAACTTTAGCTTGGAAGAAGTAAAACGAATTAATGAACATATGTGCATTACAAAACAGAGAAACATAATTTGGGGAGGAGGTTGATATTTCAGAAAAAGCCAATTACAGAATTATTTTGACAAGTTAGTTTGACACTTGTCATTCCTTCATTTCAGATTTTTTACCATTCATCAAAAGTCTTTCATGCAATCCAGTATACATGCTTTTCATAATTCTAAGTGTGGTACAGGTCAACGCATTTGCTAGTTCGTTCTCCTTCTTGCCTAAATATCTGGAACAGCAATATGGAAAATCAGCTTCGGATGCAGTCTTTCTAGTTGGTATGTGTGTTTTTCTCTGCATTAGTAACATACTTTTTTTTTTTTTTTTCCATGAAATGATGAACAGACTGATGATGGATCTAGGAAACTCCTAAATTGAAGTCTTTTAGGATATTTCCGTATCTAGTACATTTCCCTCTCTAGGGAAAGCAAGAAAGGGTACGGAAGGGAAGAGGCCAGACATATTCCAACATTATTCTCTCTTCTTTCTCTCCAGTCAAAATGCAAATTCATAATATTCATGGAAATCCTGGGGAATGCAAAAATTAGGTACAATTTTCAGATAGGCAATCCATTAATTTAGAAAGGAATACAGAGTTAATTCATTAGCATTCTGTGTTTTACTCCCAGATTTTACCCTTTTGATTACAATTCATGGATTCTATATCCCTCCTAATTTAGTTCCCTGGTCTACCTGGTGGTTCTAGGTGTTTCTGCAGCCACATAACGTTTTGCTTTTCCTATGACCACGCTAACCCCAGTGGTTCTACCCTACCTTTGTTTTTTCTCTTTTTAATGTTTTGAAAAGTGAATATCCTAGGCTACCTGCATCCACATTACCTAGAGTGCTTGTGAAGGATTTAGACGCCTGCCCCCCACCTCCCCAAGATACACCAAATCAGACTTTATGGTGTGGTGCTCTTGAATGAATTTTTTAACAAGATCTTCCAAGAATATGATTCAGTGAGCCAGATGCTGGCATTGTATGAATGCAAGCTAGGGCTGTCTTTTCTTTTTTCCTTTTTTTGGGGGGAGAGTTGGGGGAGGAAGAGTGCAGGTCACTAGCAGCAAGACATGAAATGTAAATACTCTTGACAGCTACAGGCTCAGCAAAGTGACCCTCTAAAGTACCGTGAGTTGAGTCAAATTCTTATTAACCGGAGTGGGAATAAATAACTGAAAAATCATAATATATATTCCATGGAATGGACTGTAATCAATTAATAAATTACTGGTCATCTTTGACTTGCCACTCCTACATAGATCCTGAGAAATAGTGATTATGATCCCTGCCTGCAAGAAATTTACAACCTACTGCAATTAATTAAATGAATGATAATAATAACCATCTTCCAAAATATACTTTGATATTTGGGGGCATTTCAAAATTTCCCTGTATGTAATGTGTAACTAAGTGGGGTTAAAATTAAATCAGCCTGCTTCACTGTAAGTTGGACCTAAATAGTTTCTTCTGTAAGATGTATTAAATAAAAATGATAACATATTTGTTCCTTTGCTACATCACTTTGTAAATAATATTTTGTTTGCATTTATAGGTATTTATAACATACCTCCAATATGCATTGGATATATAGTTGGTGGTTTAATTATGAAGAAGTTCAAGATTACTGTCAAACAAGCTGCCCACGTAGGATTTTGGTTATCCTTAAGTCATTATCTTCTCCATTTTTTGTTTTTTGTCATGATCTGTGACAATTCTTCAGTTGCTGGCATAACTGTCTCTTATGAAGGGTATGTTGTTTTCTAATGACTGTCATACTCTTTTAATAGTTAATGGTGTATTCTCTCCAGTGGTTATGTGTGATCATTTGCTTACTGGAGTTAATGACAGTGATCCATGGTCTTCCTGTATCTTTGCTCCATCTTTGAATCATAACCCAATCCATCCAAGCTCTAGGCTTATTAAAGAGGTTAGAAAACATATCACATGGTGAATGAGTTTATGACTCTATGGATGTGTGTGTGTGTGTGTGGTTGTCTTTGTGATATCCTAGTGAACATCTAAGCATATATCAAAGAAACTATCTATAGCTTTAGGTTGTATTAGAATATGGTATCCATATATTTTATACTCCTATACATGGGTAAAATTAAGGCTAACTATATAGTCTAAATAGCCTTTCTATGGTTCTACAATGGGCTTAAATTTAGCATAAGTGAATCCTAAAACATGATAAATTAATTAATATATAAGTTAATATATTTCATTTGTATAGTGTCTAAAGTATTAACTAGTTTCAGATTTTGTATTTTGAGGGTTATCTGGGTTAATAGAAAAGTTTTCCATCATGATACGAATTTTAAAAATTCACTTATATAGCATATTTAGATAAATAAGTCATCAGTTAAAAGAAATGAAAGACATACTAAAATGGTCCTTTAAAATCATCAAGGATTATAAGATTGGAATAATTTCAAATATAAAATCACAAAGTAATTTTATATACATTATCTGATTTGAGTCTTGCAAACTCCAATTAAGATAGGTATTATTATTTCCATTTTACATATGAAGAATGTGAGATTTAGAAGGATTTAATGACAAAGGGAGTTCATGGCCAAACTCTCCAACCACATCAATATAGAAATATGGATTTTAAAATTGGGGAAAATCTTAAAGACTGTCTCCATCTCCAATCATGCTGATTCCCAGAAAGAATGTGGAGAAAGCCACACTGTGATCTAGTCATGGAGTTAGGACTTGAATCCAGTCTTTAGACTCCCCTGCTCTTTAAATCACATTACAAATGCTGGGTACTTTTTATACTAGGGGAATGAATGTATTTGTTTGCTCAAGTAGCTATGTTTCTGGAGCTAAGTGTATTATTTACATTATAAATGGAACTTGCAGATTTTGATCTTTAAGCTATCCCTCTCTTGTTGCTTTCTATCATGTAGATCAACCACAGAGATTAGGTCACCTTCATTTGTGAGTTCTAATAGTACCTGGAAAAATGCCTCCCACATGGTAGGAATTCAGTTAATGCTTGGTTATTGGCTAAATGTTTTTCTGAAATAATTCATTTCTAAAAGTGGCTAAAAGGATACCAAAGCAGGTATCCTTTATGCCAGGCTATAGTACTCAGGTCACACATTAATGGTTGGAAGATTTCTGTTTCTTTTTGGGAAAGGAGAGGAAATGTAATTGGGAATTCAGAAGAATAGAAGAAAAAAAATGCTTTAATATCCATGGCATTATTTTAAATCATTTCAGAATTCAACAAGATGTATACACGGGAAATAACATCCTTGCTGACTGCAATACAGCTTGCAACTGTCCAACTAAAACATGGGACCCTGTGTGTGGAGACAACGGTTTGTCGTATATGTCAGCTTGTCTTGCAGGTTGTAAGACATCCGTTGGAACAGGAATAAATATGGTAACACATCCTGCTGGCCTTTGATTTTGTATACTGTGTTGCCACTTTCCAACTGTGAACTGGACCTACATTTGATTAAAGTAAATTCAGTCTTCAAAACCAAATTAAAGGTTTTTTTTTTTTTTTTTTTTTGTGGAAAAAATAAAAGTTCCTCTTTATATGTTCACTTAATTACCTTTTTTTCCCTACATCTTATCTAAGACCTTCACAGTGTCTGAGCACTGATCTGTACTTTTAAAGCAGTTTAGATTATTACCCAAACAATTTGTGTTAAAAATACTCTGGGCTAAATAATTTTTATTATTGAGATAAAGTTGGCAGTATGGATCTCAGTTACCCTGCTAATTGTTTTGCTGTGTTTTTTCTTTTTTTTCCTCTGTATACTTATGCACGTGCTTTCTGTGTTTTTCACATTCTGACTTTTTTTAAGAAGATGGAATTAGGCATGTTTTCTTGCTTAAAAATGTCACAATACTTAGAATGTTGGTTGGTAATCAAAGTAAAATATAAACTCAGATTCTTTTTAAGACCTGGAAACATATAACAATTCAAAAAAGGTTGACATCTCTGTTTTTAAAATAGGCTATATTTTTTGAAACAGAGCTTCGTTTATTTGTAAGCATCTAAGTATTTTAACTGAGCACTCTGAAACAGATTTTGTCTGTCATGCTTACTGTTGTGGCAAAACAGTATGTGCTAAAAAAAAAAATAGTGTGCCTTTAGGGTAGATGAGCTATTGCAAATTTACTAGGTATATTTGGGAAAAAATACCATTTTTTTGAAACTAATCATCTATGTTTCACTTTATGCTCTAACCCTTTAAGACCTCATAAAGGAGATGAGAATAAATGGAATAAGCAGTCCCTATCTTGATCCAACTGGCTATGCAGAAAATATTTGAGATTTGTGTTCAAGATTTTTCTTTCTTAAATAAGATAATATATTCTTTTCTGGCAGGTGTTCCATAACTGTAGCTGCATTCAAGCAGCGGGACATTCATCTGCAGTTCTTGGGCTGTGTGGCAAAGGACATGACTGTTCCATGATGCTCCAGTACTTTCTAATCTTGATGTCAGTTAACAGTTTCATTTATTCTTTAGCTGCCATACCTGGATTTATGGTTCTCCTGAGGTACGAGAATTATTTTCTTTATTTAGATTTCTTTCTGGTCATCTATTAAGGTAACTTTTTCTAAGAAAGATACCTGCAGCCCATGATATCTAAGAACTCGGTGCTCTCATATACTATTGATTAAGGGTTTTGCATTAAGCATTGTTAAATATTATAAAATTTTTAAATTAGCAATGTAAATGGTCATCAGTTGGCATTTCCTTTCCTATCTCTCCCTATTTTCCTTCCTTATTTTGTAGAACTAAATGAGTGGGCCTCTTATTGTGTAACACAGGAGGAGACATTTCTGTTTTAGGGCAAGCCATATGAAATGGTCATCTTGATAGGTAAAGAGTGGTTGCCTCGTAGCCATTTCCATGGTTCAGCCTATAGGACAGTGGAGTATAAAGCTGTCTGCAGTTCCCATTTCACCGAGGAGGTCACTTGATCTTTCTGAACAACATGTGTTTTTCACTTGCAGTGCTCTTCATGCCTAGTAAACAATCCTGAACACAGTTTGTGTTTTGTTTTGTTTTTTTCTCCTTTCTTTATTGGAACTCAGAAGCAGAGTTAAGTTAATCACAATACTTAGTGTATAACACATTATCATCATAGACCAGGGCAAGGTTTCTCTCTTGTTTTATTTTACTTTATTTTTTATTTTTTAAAAGATGACCGGTCAGGGGATCTTAATCCTCGACTTGGTGTTGTCAGCACCACGCTCTCCCAAGTGAGGAATGGGCCGACCCTATTTTACTTTATTTTTATTTGTGTTTTTCATTCCATTCCCTACTTCACCTCACTATAGTTACCTGCTTTAAGATGATAGGTGTATGTTCTTAAATGTGCATTTTCTTTTGTAAAATATTAAGATTTTGTGCATGTGTATGTGTTTTCATATTCACACAGATGGTGGTGTGCTTTAAGTAATGTTCTGGTTCGTAAGGCGCATGCATAGATACATTCACCAAGTACTCCTTGTACTTCATGAGTTATTCTCACATCATTACCACATAAGAGTTCCCACCTACTTACAGCCTCACCAGCACTTGGAATTACCTAACGTTCTGATGATGACAGTTCCAGCGGGTGTAAAATGGTGGCTCATTGATGTTCTAACGTGTAGATTTCTTGATATAGTGCGTTTAAGCATCTCTTCCATCTTCTTTGTGTCTATTTAGGCTTCTGCTTCAAGATGCTTATTAATTTTCTTTGCCCATTTTCTTGATGACTTTGAGGATTCCTGCGTAAATTATAGATATTAATGTAATATTGTTTACATGATACAATTATCTTCTCCTAGGCTGTCCTCTTTCTTTTAACTTTTCCATAGTTTTGTTTATGAAATAAAATCCTAAATTTTGTTGTACTGAAATATAACAACTTTTTTGTACCTTAGGCTTCGTGTGTTCTTTTGCTGGGTTAGTCACATTTAAAAGTGTTTTCACATTTCCAACTTATAAAAACATGCCCTTAAATTTTATCCTCGTAGATTGACAGCTTTATCTTTCACATATACTACTTTAAGCCATCTTGTCTATTTTTATATGTGGTACGAGAGAGAGATATCCGGTGATATTTTTCTTCATATAATGAAGTAGTTTTCCCCATATTATAGCCTAAACAATAGGTCCTCTATCTGTTGACTTGTGGTACCACCTTTATCTCACGATTTTGCATAACACGGGTCTATTTTTCACACTTATTCTGTTCCACAGATTTATTGGTGTGTCTGCTACCAGTGTCACATTGATTTTATTTCTTTGGCACTGCAAATGTTAATATTTCCTATGGTAACTCTTTCTTACCCACCCACCCCTCTTTACTCTTCCTTTATTCCTCTTTTCCCAGATTAATTTAGCTATTCCTGCATTTTATAGTTACATATGAATTTTGATTGGCTTTGTGTGGATTCCATAAATTCATTGGAGGTGATCGGATATCATGTATTGATGAACATCGAATATCTTTTCATTTATTTAAATTTTCTTTTACATTCTTGAATAGAGTTTCAAAAATTTCTCCATAGAGGTGATATGTCATTAGGTTGCTTCCTAGATTATATATATATATATATATATATATATATATATATATATATATATATATATATATATATATATATATATATATATAATTATAAATTATAAACTATATATAAGATATGTAAATACACACACATATACATATGTATATAGAAGGGTATTTCAAAAAGTTTGTGGAAAAAGAGTCAAAAGATAATACAGATCTTTCCATGAACTTTTTGAAGTACCTCTGTGTGCGTGTGTCTGTGTGTGTGTGTGTGTATATATATATATGTATTCATCTATCTCTCTATATACATATTTACACACACTCAGAAAAACACACTCTTTCTCTACTCACACAGAAACCTGTCACCAGATGTGTGGGATTTTCCCCACACCAACCAATTCTCCAATACCAGCTGGGTGTCCTACAGTTCAGCTCACTTTTGGCACTACTACTTGGAGTTAGCATCAGATCCCACATTTAAGGGCTCAGTCTCAATAGACTGCCCCCACATTAGACGCTGATTGCAAGTCTGTGCCTCCTGGGCTTCTGATTGACCGGGTAAAAACTGAGGGTTCCCTGTACACCTCCTCATGTTTGATCATTTTCTGGAATGTCTCATAGAACTCAGGGAAACACTTACTTACATTTAGTGGTTTATTATGAATGTTATTATAAAGGATACAGATGGAAGCCAGAACTAACTTCAGAAGGGTCCCGAGTGCTGGAGCTTCTGTCCTGGTAGAGTTGGGGTGTGCCACCCTCCTGATGTGTGGATACATTTTCTTCTACATTTTCTTCTGGCTTGTAGAATTTCTGTTGAGAAGACTGATGTTAGTCTGATAGGGGTTTCTTTATAGGTGACTTGCCACTTTTCACTTTGTTCCTTTAAGATTCTCTCTTTGTCTTTGAGCTTTGCCAGTTTGATGATTGTGTCTTGGAGAGGACCTTTTTCAAAGTAGGTTTTGCAATGCAGGACTTGACTTAAAAGGAAGACGTAATTAAAATTTGTTATTTGTACAAGAATAGACAAATTTATGGAACAGACTAAAAGCCCAGAAATGGACCCAACCTTTTGGGGTTGAACCTGCTTGGGGATTTTTGAACCTCCTGGATCTGAATGTCCATATTTCTCCTTATACCTGGGAAGTTTTCCATTATTATTTTGTTGAGTAGGTTTTCCATGCCTTTTTCTTTCTCCTCCCCTTCTGGAACACCCATGATTTGAATCTTTGCAATTAAGGTTGTCTGCTAGCCTTCTTAGATTTTCTTCCTTTTATAAAATTCTTTTTTCCTTTTTTTTTTTGTCTGCCTGAGTTATTTCAAAAAGACTATCTTCATGATCAGAAATTGTTTCTTCTGCTTCCTCTAGCTTACTGCTTAAACTATTGGTTGTGTTTTTTATTTTGTTGACTGAATCTTTAAGTTCCATGAGATCTGCTGCATTCTTTTTTAAGGTATTAATCTCTTTGTAAGTTTCCTCCTTCATATTCTGGATTTTTTTTCCTTATGTTGTGTAACTGAGTCTTCTTATATCTCAGTGAGTTTCCTTAAGATTGTTGCTAGGAATTCCTTTTCAGTTATTTCAAGGTTATCCTGCTCTATAGGATCTGGTATTTGACAATTACTGTGTTCTTTGGTGATGTCATATTTTCTTGGGTTTTCATATTTCTAGTATCTCTATGTTGAAGTCTGGTCATCTGGTAGAGCCACTGCTGCTCTCTATTACTTTGGAGTGAGCTTTGAGGAGGGAGATGTCCTCTTCTTTTTTGGTCTCCTCTGGTGTCTCTCCTGTGCAGTTGAGTGTCTGGTGGGCCACCTGCATGGTGGCTATGGCTGCTGCTGTGGCATTGAGATACTTTTTAGGCAGCCAAGGCTGTGGTTGTAGCTGCGGTAAGACAACTGCACAGAAGTGGTGTTTTTGGCATACTCTCTTGCCTGCTTTCAGGTGGGGAGTATTGCCCTTGCCTTTTTGCCTGGGAAACTGGGTGTGCTCTCTTGCCTGCTTCTGGGCAGAGGGTGCTGCAACTCTCAGCTTAATTTCTATTTTTAAAAATTTGTTGAGGCCTGCTTTGTGACCTAACATATAGTCTATTCTAGAGAATGTTTGATGTGCTGCTGAGGAGCATGTGTATTCTGAATCTGTTGGATGAAATGTTTGCATATATCCATTAGTCAAGTCAGCCTATAGTAGAGATAAATTCTGATGTTTCCTAGTTAATTTTCTATCTGGATGATCTGTCCTTTGTTGAAAGTGGGGTATTAAAAAGTCCCCAACTATTATTGTGTTGAAGTCTGTTTCTCTCATTAGGTCTAATAGAAATTTCTTTATATATCTGGATGCTCCAGAGTTGGGTACATATACAAATTAGGATTGTTATATCCTGTTGTTGAATTCATCCCTTTGTCATTATATAATGACCTTCATTATCTTTTTTTACTTTTTTGGCTTGAAGTCTATTTTATCTGATATAAGTACAGCTACTCCTGCTCTTTTTTAGTTTCCTTTTGCATTACATATCTTTTTCTATGCCTTCACTTTCAGTTGGTATGTGTCCTTATAGGTGAAGTGAGTTTTTTATAGGCAGCATATTTTTGGTTCTTGTTTTATAATCTGTTCAGCTACTTTGTGTCTTTTAATTGGGACATTTAATCCATTTACATTTAAAGTTATTATTGATATATAGGGACTTGTACTGCCATTTTTTAAACCTTTTTTTCTGGTTGTTTTGTTAATCCTTTTTTACTTTTTTCTGATCTTATTGTCTTCCTTTGCGATTGAGTGGTTTTCTTTAGCAGTGTATTTTGATTTCTTGCTATTTGTTTTTAGTATGTCTCATAAGTTTTTGAGTTATGGTTACCATGAGGCTTACAAAAACCATGTTACAGTTAAAACAGATAATTTAGACTAATGACAACTTTACATATATATATATAAGGAAAAGCCAAAGCCTATTCTATGCTTTAGCATCATTCCCCCCACTTTTTGACATCTTTTAATATTGCCTGTCTCTTATACAGTCATTGTATTCGTTGTCATCTTATTAGGTTTGTCCTTTAGTCTTCACATTAACTATGTAAGTTGTTTATTCACCACCCTTATGACATTGGAGTATTCTGAGGTTGTCTGTGAACTTACTTTACTGATGAGTTGTATGAGTGCCTTCAAATGTTTTCTTGCTGATCCGTCTTCTTTCAGGTTGAAGAACTCACTTCAGCATTTCTTGTAATGTAGGTCAAGTGTTGGTGAATTCCCTCACCTTTTGTTTGTATGGGAAAGACTTTATTTCTTCTTCACATTTGAAGGTTAGTTTTGCTGAATAGAGAATTCTTGGCCGACAGTTTTTTTCCTTCAGCACTCTGAATATATCTTTCTATTCTCTTACAGCCTATAGAATTTCTACTGGGAAATCCACTGAGAGACATAGTGGGGCTCTGTTAAATGTTGTGTTTCTTTTCTCTTGCTGCTTTCAGTATCCTTTCTTTGTCTTTGGTTTTTGATAATTTGGTTATGGTGTGCCTTGGGGTGTTCCTGCTTTGCCTGAAATTTATTGGTGACCTCTCAGCTTCCTGTACCTGGTAGCTGTCATCTTTTTTCATGTTTGGGAAATTTTCAGACGTTACTTTCTTGAATATGCTTTCTATATCCCTTCCGGTTTTTTTTCTCCTTTGAGTAGACCAGTTATGTGGAGGTTATTTGGCTTGATGGAGTTCCATATATTCTGTATTTCTGTTCCATTTTTTCTTATTCTTTTTTCTCCTCTGATTTGATAATTTCATATTTTATCTTTAAGCTCATTGATTCTTCTATTTGATTAAGTCTGCTGTTGGAGCTTTCTATCAAGTTTTTCGGTTCAGATAATTTATTCTTTATTTCTAGAATTTCCATTTGGTTTTTTTTAGACTGATCTAATTCCTTTGTCAAGTTTCTCATTCTGCTTGTGGATTGTTTTTCAGTTATCAATTGATTTTCTATCTGTGTTTTCTTGTGACTCCCTAAACATCTTTAAGAGGTGTATTCTGAATTCTCTGTCAGACATTTCATAAATCTGCTGTTCCTCTGGGTCCATTGATGGTGCTTGGTTTTTGCCTTTAATGCTGTGATATTTCTCTGTTCTTCCCTGTTCTTTCTTGATCTTTGTGTCTTTACACTGATGCCTAGACATTTGAGGAGGCTGCTTCCAGGTTTTATAGGTGTTCTTCGGTGGTGTTAGACATTTACTGGTTAATATGAGAGCTTTGTCACTGGTCTGTGATTTTTCTTTTCTCTTCTTTCTCCAATTCTGTCTTGTATTATTATCTACCACCACCACTTAAGCTCCACACTGGAACTAATTTGTTATTCTTTGGTTAATACAAAAATGGAGGAACTTCCTGTGGGGACCAGCACTTGAACCTTGTGGTTGAGCTAAATTGCTGCTTTGCTGCCAATTATCTGGAGAAGGCTTTTTGGGCAGCTCAGGTTTTCACTGTTGACCTTTTAATCACTTCCTGGTCTTGTAAGGTCAGATACACCTGGACTGTGTGGAAGTTCTGGCCTGAAACTGAGTCTTTCCAGCAAACTCCACCCCCTGCAGTTCTATCTCCCTGACCAATCTCCACTGAGTGGGCTTGTGCTGATCAGAAGGCATATCAGCTGCCCATTCTGCACCCCAATGTTCTCCTGGTGGGCCAGCCTCACCCCCACATTCCAAATACTTCCCATGTGGTGGGCCACGCACTGATCCCCCTCAGTAACTCATTGGCCTCTGGTTGGCTCCTATTTTCAGTTGGGCTGAGTCCCCCCTTGCTCCTATGTGGGTCCATGGTAACCCTGTCAGTGGTTTTTGTGGTCTGGGGGCTAGTATGGTATGTGCTGAGGCCCTGCAGACTCCAAGCAACCTCAGGCAAGGGGCTTAGCTGCAGCTTTGGCAGCTCCTGCTCTTTTGTGCTCACTGGGGCCAGCATCAAAGCAGCCGGGAACCAAAACTGTTGCAGTGGTTTCTCTCCTTCTCACTGTGGTTCCTCTTTTTCTCTCTGCAGCTTCTTCAGCCTTCATGAACTCGGAGGATCTCTCCTCCTCTTTCCTTGAGCTCCAGCAGTCCCTGGTTGCCAGTCTTAGCTTTTTAGTAGTTGTAAATTGATCAGTTGTGGGACAGAGTGATGCTGGGGACTGTCTATTCCATCATCTTGATTCAAAATTTATTAATGTTATATAATTTTCATATCTATGTGAACTTTTTGTAGGCACCCCTTTATTGTTATTGTTTTATTTTTATGTTAAGAAAACATAATCTGAAGTGAGGTTTTAGGAAGAAATATCAAAGCTTTCTTTGGTGTGTAACGCATGGTAGATTTTTGAATGTTTTATGTGTTTCTGAAAAGAATGTATAACTTCTGCATTTTGGGTATACAGTTTCTATTATCACCTGTATTAAAGTTATTTTTCATTATCTAAATTTTGTTAATTTTTGTCCAATTAATATGTCAGTTTTTCAGAGATGTGTGTTTAAAATTTTTAAGAATTGCTGATGTATTTTTCCCTATAATTCTGTCAGTTTTTTACTTATATATTTGAAGGTTATATTGCAGGATACAAATGTTCCTTTGATCATTAGATTTTTATTATTATAAACCCTTAATATTATTTTTCATCTTTTAGTAATCTATTTTAGGAAATTCTAATTTGTTTCTTATTAAAATTGCAGTTCTAACTTTCTTTTGGTTTATAGTCCCTCTGTTATATCTTTTTACTTCCTTTTATCTTTAATCTTCCATTTCCCTTCATAGACAACTTTCTAGATCTGATTTTATAATCTGAGATTGGTGAGTTTAACCCATTTATATGTATTGTAATTATTGCTCCCCCCCACCACCTTTTTTTGCTTCTGTTGTATAGGTTGGATTTTCTTCTGTTGCTTTGAAGCTATATTTTTTAAATGTTAACCTCATCATTGAGATTCTTAACTATAATTATATTTATATTTTTATAATTATATTTTGCTTATCAATTTAAAAACTTTTTAGAACTAATATCTACTCCATATTAAGACAAATACTTAATCATGTTCTCAATTTTCTTCATGTCTCTACTTTCTTCCGCTATGTCTTCCCAAGATCATATCATAAAATTTAACACATGTATTTTTATAGAGATACTTATGCATTTTCTCTATTATTGTGGAATCTCCATGGATCTCCTACGGTGATGGTGGAGAGATGCAACATCTATGTTTGTATACCATTTTTAAAGAACTATTTGAATTTCTCTCAACATTTTTTTAGAACTTATATATTTTTTTTCTGATTCCTGAATTCTACAGATTGATGTTTTTATCAATATCAAGTAAAGATAAAACTTGGTGAACAGTTTAAATTATTTATAATTTATGAGCTACTAGGACTTCATACTTCTGTGAGATCATAAGAAAGAAAAATTCTTCAGTGAAAGTTAAATGCCCTATTTTCTGTATTAAAAGGAAATCACATAACCAAGAGGGTCATGTGAGGTCTTCTGGCTTTTCTTACTTCCTTCTGAGTGAAATCATTGATGTTTTCTGAATAACCTCTCTATCACATAGATAGTGTCCAGATCATCTGTGTCACAGTGTATGAGGTGGTAAAATCATTCTATCCAGTAAAATACCAAGAAAATACCAATAGAATTTGTTTGCTCAAAATGTATTGTTTCCTTTTGGGAAGAAAGCTGCTATTTCCTCAGATATGAGTTCATCGAGGAAAGGCAGGGAGCACATAACAGTTCTTAAAGTGAATTTTTTTGAGCAGTCACCATGCTGATTCTGAAGTGAGTGATACACCAAAAAGCACCATTGGAATATTATACTCCTCATATCCATTTATAGAAATTTCAGGCAACAGTGAAAAGGTGGGGAAATTTTGGAGAGAATGGAAGAATATTTGTGCAACTTTCAAAATTATACCAAATCATTTTAAAAGAGGTTTGTTTTGGATTTTTTTCATCTCTTGCTTTTGAACAATTTTATCCTTGCTTTTTTTTTTTCCTTACACTTACTTAGGAAAATTCTTAGCTTTTGTACATTTCATTAATACAAATAATTTGAACATTGCCAGGGATGCATTGTTCCTGCTTTAGGCTAAAGGGTTAGTTATTAAGATCAAGATCTCCTACAGTTGGTAGGAGGATACTGGTATAGAAATAGATTGATATAAAATATTTTTTTCTTTGCTAACTTTCTGATAGAAAACGAATGAACAAAAAGTGATGGGTAAAATGTCAATAATGAAAAATGCGGCTCTTATGTAGGCTAAAAGCTGGATAATCAGGCCCAGAATAACCAAGACCTGAGCGTGCAAGTAAATGTTCTAATGCTCAGTGTGTTACTCGCATTCAAACAGTCCTTTTAAGAAGCTATGGTTTCTTTTTCTTTTAAAATCTCTTCTTTTTATTTATAAATTTATTTATTTTTTAGGTGTATCAAGCCTGAAGAGAAGTCCCTTGGTGTGGGATTACATGCATTTTGCATGAGAATATTGGGTAAAACAGTTATTTTTCCCAACATCATATTAGACCAGTATTAAATACTAAGTAAATGAAATAAGTCTTTCTGATTATCAGCGTAGCAAATATCCCTTCTGTTTGTAAACAGCACTTTGTAATTAGTAGGAAAATGAACTACATGAAGAGATAGCAATTTTCTCCCTTTTACTTGAAAAGATCGTATAATTATACTTCTTATCTATTAAAGATTTGAAAAGTAAGTTAACAGGAAAAGCTTTGTTAAAATAAAATGCAAATGGACTGGCTAGTTAGCTCACCCAGTAGAGCATGGTGCTGATAACACTAATGTCAAGAGTTTGGATCCCTGTACCAGCCAGCCAACAATAAATAAATAAATAAAAATAAACATGATTGGTGCAAAAAATTTCAGAAAAAATGTAAAGTTCAGAATCTTTCATCCAATGTTTTATTCCATCAATAGCTTTGTTGCACTTTATCTATCTGATTATTTATTCTTTGTAATTTAGAAACTATAATTAAAGTAACGTATACTTTTAAAAATAAAATTTAGAGCATTAGATTTATATTTTATTTTGTTAAACTTTGTGGTACAAATAGAAAAAAATGGAAATATTTCCAAATAAAACACTATATCTTAATTTTTACCTTGCTGATAGATTTTTCTTTCTCTCTTAATTGTAGCTGGAATTCCTGCCCCTATATATTTCGGAGCTTTAGTGGACTCCACTTGTTTACACTGGGGAACTTTGAAATGTGGTGAGACAGGGGCATGCAGATTATATGATACCACCAAGTTCAGGTAAAGATAATCATTTTGTTAGAACTACTTTCTAAGCATAGACTGCATAAAATGGCACCATTCCTATCTAACATTTTCTTTGTGAAGTGACGAAGAATACTTTTGGCTTTATTTTCAGAATAGATCCTAATGTTATATCTTCACTACTTATTTATACACTAGACTTTTATTTCCCCATTATTTCCAAAGTGCTTGATAAATATAAGCATGAATGGCTTCTCTAACCTAGCCTTTCAAAATGTTGTTCATTAAATTGCTAGCAATCAAAATATTATCGAAGGTAATAGCTGTACCTAAGCTATCCATCCAAATTGTATTGCTCTACAAAGTAGCCTCGTTTCATCCTATATCATCTCATCATCTCGCTAGTCTGAAGCTTCACCTCCTCTCACACCAACCTCTGATCTACAAAATATTTGTTCTGTCCCATTAAATCATGCTTAAACAATAATTTTCATGTCTTCTCCTAATGCCTTATTTTTCGTTAATACAGATCTTATTTTGAACAAAACTCTTTCATGTTGCTTTTTCTATTCTCATGTTCTTTTTTATTTAGAGATTTAAATTTTGTTTAAATCTATATTAGCTTCTCCTGATGGTACACTAAGAAAAATTTACTAAATTTAATTTACTAAAACACAGTTTAGCATGGTTTAAAGCATTCTAAGATCTTTATTTTGATTAATAAAAGGATATATGGCAAGAACTGTGAGGAGAGCAGACAGAGTGAGATTCATCTTTGTATATATTCTTCTTTTCTCCAAAGTTCCACTGGGGTAATGTGGAGGCAGACCAGGTGCATGCTGTACATGCAGTGGGTCTCTACCATAGTCGAGGAACCCCAAGGGTCACTATTGCAAGCTGGTCTCATCCTGCTGCTTGAATTTTTGTTGATAGCAGCCTTAATTAAATACTGCTTGAGACACAGTAAATAGATTTGCTACCATCCTCTGTCAGTCAGATTAATTAGAGTGGCCAAAAAAGTGGTGTATTCATGATAAAATTTACTGGAAGATAAGATAGTGTAGAAAGGAGGGGTAGATGGTGTTGGTAGATGGTTCTCCATGGGTCCCTCACGTTTCTGCATATCTTGTTAACAGAGGCACTGACAACTTTTGTTCTGGACTATTTTTTCAAGGATTTTGAACAGTAACTAACTTTGGAAGGTATAGATAGTGTCTCTCTCTGAAGCAGAGAGCAGCTAGTTTGCTGTGCAGGATAATAAAATAATGTTTCCATCTGGGGCAAAGGTTGGGTAGATTTTCTTGCAGCCCATTCAAAACATTGAAATTTTCTAAGCTCAGGATTTTTTGGCTGTGACCCAAGGCCACTGTGTGTACAACATCCACCTGAATCTCCCTCTTTATCACCCCTTTGGGACTTGAGAGGTAAGGAAACCCAACTAGAACACCTTGTACTGGATTGAGTAGTGTCTCTCAAAATATCATGTCTACCCAGAACTTCAGAATAGGACCGGATTTGGAAATAGAGTCTTTGCAAATGTAATTAGTTAAGTTAAAGTGAGGTCATACTGGATTATGGTGGGTCTTAAATCCAATCCACAGTGTCCTTTTTTTCTGTATTCTTGAAGTGTTTCACAATAAAAAAAAAATTAGATATAGAAAGATGAGATTAAGAAGCAGAAATTAACAAATAGACAATACACCATAGAGGTCACCAAAACTATAAAAAGCTATGTTTTTGAAAAGACAAAAATATAATAATAACAATAGTCTGGAAAGGCAAATAAAGAAAGAGAAGAAGCAAAAAGATAAAGGATAGAAAAGGATATTAAGGATTAAAAAGGGTGTATAAGTCCAGATACTTATAATATTTATATTATACCTGTAAAGGGATTTTAGATATAACAACTTGAAAACATATTAAATAGAGAATTTTCTAGGCAAATATATGTTAACAAATTTTACTATAAATATATAGCAAACATAAATATTTCATAGCTACTTAAAAATGTGAACCCATCAAAAACGCCCATCTCCCAAAGGCACCAAGTCCAGGTGCTTTTAAGGTGAGTTTTATCAAACCTCCAATGAACTGATGATTCCTACATTGTACAAGTTATTCCAGGAAACAGAAAAAGGGGAAGTTTCCCATTTATTTTACAAAGCCAGTACAATCTTAATATTCACACTAGACAAGTCCAGTACAAGAAAAAAATTATAGGCTGATCTTATAACTATACATGCAAAAATCCTATATAAAAAGTAACATATTGAATCTAATTATGTATAAAAATGACCAATAGGATTTATTTTAGACATGGAAGAATGGTTCATCATCAGAAAAATCTATTGCTGTAATACACCCTACTAACACAATAAAGGAAAAACCTTGGATGTGTCCCTGCTACATGCAGAGAAGTGATTTGGTGATGCTTTACACATTTATGATTTAAACGTTGACCAAGGTGCTGAGGGGAGCTCCTCTATGTCCCACCTATCACTTTCTTCCTCCCTGTCCCCCTCCCAAGCCTCAAGTTGGGTGCTGGCCTTTTTGCAAATAACTAAAGGGAGAGGTGAAGGATGAGGTTACAGCTGTTTAATTGTTTAATTGGAAGTGGAAGAGGGATCATGTCCTACTTTATTCCCTTCCCAGAAAGGGGTAGGGAAACCAGGATCACACTCCTGTCCTGGCCACCGCTGCTGTCACTCATCGCATTGAGTTCACTTCCCTCAAGAGTTTGGATAAATTCAGGTCAGAGCTGCAGGTACGCAGCTCTCCGGTTTCACAGAAAAGCAATTCACCAATGACTCCAGAAGCGTGCAGTCTTAATGTACGGAGACGAGACACTGTTACTTTAGGATCTTTTAATTAAAAGCTTAATTAAAAACTAAAAAATAAATAATTAAAACTTTGACCAAACTCAGAAAAGAGGAAAACTTCCCTAACCTGATAAAGGTCGTCTAAAAAAAAGCCACAAGAGTATGTATCATAATCAATGATGATTCTTTGTAAGCATTCGTATAAAATACTGGAATAAAACTGATATCACGATCAGTATTAAATTTAAGTCAGAGGTTCTATTCAATGCAAAAAACGAATGACAAAGGCAATAACAAAAGATTAGAAAAGATGAAAATAAATTTGGGTTTTCTGGATGGAGAATCCAAAAAAAGATTTTTTAACAAACATTGGAATTAATAAGATAATTCAGCAAAGTTGCTTATAGAAGATCAACATGCAAAACTGCTGCTGTTGTCCTGATAGGAATAAAATGCCAATGAAGATAAACAAAATTAGTCTGTGCCAACCACACTACGTAAGATTTAATATGTTCTAACTTTTTTAAAAAATAGATACATCTACCTTGGATTGCCAGCAGCACTAAGAGGATCAAGCTTTATTCCAGCCCTAGTGATCCTAATTCTTTTGAGGAAGCATCATCTACCTGGTGAAAATGCCTCTTCAGGAACTGAGTTTATAGAGACAAAGGTTACAGGGAAGGAAAATGAGTGCAAAGATATACATCAGAATTCCAAGCTTTTGAATGATGGTGAATTGAAAATTAAACTGTAACGTCTATTACATCGTCCTTTCTGGAGGGAAAGAACACACTATATGACTTAATTGTTTTAAAAATCAGTAGAGGTACTGCAGGTAACTTTTTTCTTATCTTTTAGAACTTCAAAAATGTATTTTTTTTTTTACTGAAAGTAAAAATGTTCACTGATGGTATTTCTGAGGAATCAATGGCTCATGATTTTCCCAGGAGGAACGTTTATAACAACTCCCTGACTAAGATGTTAGAGCCAGCTTTATTTTTATGTTAAAACAGCAATTTCTTTTTTAACTCATGTAAAATAAGGGTGTATTTCCCACATCTCTTTTACCAAATAGTTCTAAAATTTTCCAGTCGAGAAAGCCTACTTAATTCCACTGAATTTGTGCTTTGATACTGGCATCATTCAGAGCCTGAAATTGTCATTCTGCTTATGGGAACATTTACATATTTTATTCATATTTATCACTCTTATGTGAAAGAAGCCCACATTTTATTCTATTTAGAAATTGTTATTTAACTCCTCCTATTCCTCCCAGACATGACTATTTTAAAATCGATTACTCATTCATATGTCATCTCTTGCTTTCAGTTCTTTCTCTCCTTTATTACTCATGTCATGTATTTGTTCATTTTGTTCAGAGTACTGAGAAATTGAATCGGCTTATTAATCATGTAGCAAAGATTGTTGGATATTTTTTTCCAGCAATTCAATTTTGGCTAATAAACTCTTTCTTGAAAACAAGTGTGTGAGTCAAAGGACAAACAATATCCGCAGAACTCGAGTTCTTGCAGGCTGTTTGAAGTGCCAAATATTGTCAAAGGACCACTTTCCCAGATTCAGGAGTCCTCTTTAGACTAATGTTTATGCCACCCATTGTGTCCTCAGAATATAAGCACTAATTGTCCAGAAATCATCTTAGAGAATGAAACTTTTAAAAAGTAGCTTCTGTTATGAAACTGAAGTAAATAAATTTGAGACACATGTAAAAAATTAAATCTACACTTATTATTATTTTGTAACTTATGGATACAATCAAAGAATGAAAGGATTTTAGATGTATAATTGGCCGTACTGATAATATAGGACTTCTGCTTCAAGAGAGTAGAATAGACAGACATATTTCTGTTTCTCTATTCCTTATTCTCTCTCCCATGGAAATTACAGTCAATGTACAAAAATGAAATAAATCCCTAATGGTAAAGAAAATGTGGGAGAAATGGGTGTCAATATACTATGGTCATTTTTGTATAATATAAAGGGGATGAAGGTATGTGCAGAAATAGAACAGAGTGGGGAAAGCTATATTCCAGAATGCTCTTAGAAGAAGCGTGAAATGTAGGTGGCAGACCCTGAGTTGAAGGTTCAGAGAGTATAAGTTGGTAGCTAGAGAGAAAACAGGCCAGTTTATGGAAGGACTTTCTGTACATACACATACAGGCCAGTATAATTTCCTGAATGATTGAATGTGTCATAAAAAGAAAGCAACTGAGTTGAGAAAGACTGGGTAAAACATGTTTGGGGGAAGGATTAAGAGTTAAGTTTTAGACTCTTAAATTTGAAACTTCATCTCTGGGTGTATTAAAAATAACCAAGATTCAAGACAGAGGTAGCGTTGAAACATGGAAAAGAGGAGTGTAACTTTGGGGTACGTATGACTGCAACTATGAGGTATACCAAGTATTACAGTCTGATGACATGAAATTTGGAGCTGCTATTTTGTTGGGGGATGATGTGGGAGCTAAAATGAGAGCAAGGACTTACCCTATATCCAGAGACTTGTGAGTAAAAGTAAACAGCCACTGCATGAGAAGGTTTCATGGGAAGCAGATTTTGTTTAGTGTGCATTGGTGAGGACAGTGCTCATTTATGAATTTGAAGATATAGAGGGCTTTGGTGATGATGGAGTGCAAGCTCCAAAGGACGAAGTGAAAGTGGACAGATTTCAGGCACCAGAGTCTGGGAGGAAAAGTAGAGAACAGGAGGTATATGGAAACTAGACTTATGGAAACTAGAAGGAGAAAGAGAGACAACACAGAACTCTGGGGCTTTTTAGTTGACATAAACAAGAGCAAAGGACATACTAAGATAGTTCTGATGGGTTCAAGGCAGATAGTGTTGGTGACACTAGGAATGTAAAAATTGGGAAGAGTGGTAACTGAGCTCCCTCGCAAGCCCTTGTCATGAAGGCAAACTTGAGAAGTAGAAAGTTATTTGTGCACATGTGGCCCCTTCTTGGCCTCTACTGATGAGTTTGAGGGGATCAGAGAAAGCTGAGTCTTGCTCTGCGCACAATTCACCCACCTAAATCCCTCAGTGGAGTATCATAGGCCCAGACGGACTCAGTGCCTTGGGTTCACTCTTATCCCCTCATGGGGAAAACGGCATTTTACTGTGAGAGCACAGTGTTCTCTCCTGACACTTCTTGGTGGGGAAAATCAGATCAGAGAAAGTGAGTAATGCAGTGCTTTGGGATCCCTCATGACCTCTGTCACTGGCACCCATGAGGCCGAGGAGATCAGTTATTTTCAGCACTCGCACTACTGTCATGAGAGTCGAGATGGTGGCATAACAGGCAAACATGTATAAGAGCAATGAGAGAACAGGTAGCAAGAAGGCTAATTTTCTGATTTAATACTGTGGGGAGTCTAAAGTTAATGAAATTAGAAATAGTGGTTTAATATATTATTTGTAATTCTAAATATAGCCAATATTTACAGGAACATTAAAAATTAGCTTTTAAAAACACAAAAATCAAGAAAAGAAATGTAGAAGGAAGGAGAGGGAGTAAATATTGCTCATATTTTATAGCATGTAGTTAAAATGTGTTTAAAACTTAATAAATGAAGATTTAATGGTATATATATATATTAGCATTATGGAATTTACTACCAGAAGAACTAAAAACAATATTGCTTGAAAGTGGCTGCCTCTGGGGAGGATCAAAGAACAACACATTTGTCTTTCATTTGAGGTCCTTATCTATTTATTTAATTTTTGCCTCATACAGATAAAATGAAATTAAAAATAGTGTTTTATAAAAAATTACACATTGGTAAAAGCAACCATAATAATAAAAGAAATAAGGTAATGCATTTTACAGCAGGAGAAGGAACTGAGTCCCCAAACTGTAAGAATTGTAGAGAACCTTCAGTGGATGTTTATGGAACAATTGTTCTCTCATTTCTGTAGTTAGTTCTAGAGGATATGTGTGTTGGTATGTGAAGGGGTTGGTAACTAACTAAGTTGTAGGCCATAGAACTCAAGTAGAATTCAACGTGGTGTCATTTTACTAGGGTAAGTAAATATGTGCAGAAAACAATTACAGAACAACAAATAAAAGTACCAGGAAATTTTAAACACTGTGGATATGTGGTGAGTCACTACGTAATCACAGTTTTTTGCATAAGTTTCCAATGCAGGTCTTGGTGGGAAATGATGACTCCAGATTCATGAAGAGAAAAAAACAAAACAAAACAAAACAAAACAGAAACAGTCCTTATTGAGGGAATAATAAAAGCAAATGTAAGAATCTTTCCTTTGCTGCTGGCTACTGTTACAGTTTAGGCCAATGAGGTAGTGGCAGATGCTTGCTAATTAGGAAGGGATTTATTTCTGGAATAAAAAGACACATTTTTCTGAGAAGACATTTGGCCCTTTTTCCTTCTTCCTTACTAAACAGTGGATATTAGGTCTCCAGGAGCAGCAGCCATCTTGCAACGAGGAGGACTAGGGTAGGGATGAGAGACAATGCAGGAAAGATGGGGGATCTGGGAGACAGCTGGGGGCTGGCTACCTGATGAAGGGCTGAACACAAGCACCAGCAAGGGAAGGGCTAAGTTTGGTGGAGTTTTAAGCTTACAAAATTTGAAGGAAGGCCTATATAAGACAAAAATTCAAAAATATAAATATAAAATTTTTTCCTCATTTACTTACAATGAGGAAAAAATGACAACAAATTCTATGTGATATGCTTCAGGATACAAGTATGATTAACAACAACAACAACAACAAAACTCTACAGCAAACATTATAAGTTAAACGGGAAATATTAAAAACTTTCCTGTTGACAATGTCAAGAGTGAGAA
Source organism: Cynocephalus volans (assembly GCF_027409185.1). Lineage (NCBI taxonomy): Eukaryota > Metazoa > Chordata > Mammalia > Dermoptera > Cynocephalidae > Cynocephalus > Cynocephalus volans. The sequence goes on from NC_084471.1 coordinate 91,877,337, forward strand.
GATAATGTTTATTATCATCGTTTCTATTTGATATATTACTGGATGTCCCCACCAGGGAAAGAGGGGAAGAAAAAGAGTTAAAATTTGTTAGAATAAGAAAAGAAAAAATTAAATGTCAATGACATGTTGTGTATGTAAAAAATCCATAAGTTACTACAGATAAACTATTAAAATCAATCAGTTAATTTTAATAAGTCAACTGGATACAAGGGCAACATACAAAATCAAATGTAGTTTTTTTATATATCAGTAACAATTAGAAAATATTAGTGTAGTATCAAAAAAAAAAAACCCCACATTGAAATCAAAGGAATAAACCTTATAACAGATGTACAAAATCTCTACCCCTAAACTGTAAAACATTATTCAGAGACACAAGCTGGAAGACTAGAAGACCATACCACTCATCTGTCCCACAAACACAGATAAAACAATAAACAAACAACTACATTTGGGTAAAAATGATTAAAAGAGAGAGTTTGAATACGTCGAAAGAGTAACAGTAACCCTGGTGAACACAGAAACTCAGGATAGCCACATAGAGAACAGAGGGGAACACCAGCCTCCATCACCCCATTCCCCAGCCAGTGTCAGCTGGGAACCAGGAGGAACTTCTCCCTGTGGGGAAAAGATAAGTGAGAGGACCCCAGCAGCTCTCACCAACACCTTGGACACCTATAGTCTTCACTGTTGGGCACTCCATCAGTCCTCAGAAGCAATGAGAAAGCTGCCAGGAGTCCACATTGTTTTGCTTCCCTGAGAGGAGTCCACATTGTGCCCAACCCTCTGTGGCACTTGAGGCTACTACTGTGCTACACCATCTTAGAACTCAAAATATTTCCTCTATGAAAATTACTCTGTGAAGTTTGAAAGAAGCAATTGTTCCACTCAATGCAAAGACATCAGTGCAGGGACATAAGAAACATGAAAAGTAATGAAATATAACACCACCAAAGGAACACAATAACACACCAGTGGTTGTGTGGTCAAGATGGCAGAATAGACAGTCCCCAGCATCACTCTCTCCCACAAATCAACCAATTTACAACTATAAAAAAACAGCATCAGCCAATCCGGGGCCACTAGAGCTCAGGGGAAGAGGAGGAGAGACCTATGGAGTGCGTGAAGGTGGGAGAAGCCACGACGAGAGAAAGAAAAAACTGCTCTGACCATTTCATGCCATGGCTGCTTTAAAGCTGGAGCTGCTGAGCATATGGGGTAGGAGATGGCAAAAGCCACAGCTGTGCCCTTCAGATGAAGTTGCTTGGAGGGGGCAGGGGAGAAGAGGGCCTTGGTGGCCCCCAGGACAGCAAGACCACTGACAGGATTCCCATGGACCCACACAGGAGCAAGGATCCACAGCAACTGAAAAAAAAGGAGACACTCAGAGGCTGGTGAGTCATCGCAAAGGACCAGCACATGGCCCACCTCATGGGAAGTGTTTGCAGCATGGGAGGTGGGGGAGACAGGCCACCCAGGGGACAAAGCAAGAACAGCTGGCTGGTGCCCCAATCAGCATAGGACCACTCAGAGGAGACTGGTCAGGAATACAGAATTGCATGGGGTGTAGTTTGATGAAAAGACTCAGGCCCAGACCAGAGTTTCTACACAACCCAGGTGCAACAGGTCTCAGGAGAGCCAGAAGTACCTAAAAAGTCAACCATTAAAACCTGAGCTGCACAAAAAGTCTTCCCTAGGGAATCAGCAGCAAAGCAGCGATTTAACTCAACCACACAGCTCAAGTACTGGTCCCCACACAAAGTTCCCCCATTTTAGAAGTAAGCAAAGGACAAAAAATTAGTTCCAGCCCAGGCACAACACCAGCACCTCAGGGCTCACCTAGGGGCTTAAGGCATAGAGCTGGAGACCAGACCCCCCTCCCACAACCAGGCCCACTGTCAGCACCAAGGAGCATGCCAAAAACATCACCTCCATATGGGTGGCCCACCACAGCCACGACAATAACCACAGCTGCCATGAAAGTGGCTAGATGCCACAGCCACCACACAGATGGTCCCCCAGTGACTGGAGTGCATTGACACAAGGAGAGTCACCAGTAGGGACCAAAGAAAAGAAGAGGATGTCTCTCTCCACAAAGCCCATTACACAGTAACAGAAGAAGCATCTGCTCTACCATAATACTGGGGGACCTGATCACACCTCTCAGCATTGGACAGATTATCTAGGCAACAAATCAACAGAAGAACCATTACTCTTTCAGAAGGAGGGAAGAAATCTAGGGTAATTAGAGGGGGGAGGGGGAGGAAGATGGGAAGGGGAGAGATTGGACAAGGGGCATAAAGAATAAGTATGATTTGTAACAATAGATACACTAGTAATATTGATTTGATCAACATATGTCAATGTTGAACCCCCAAAATTATATTCAATAAAAATTAAACAAACAAACAAACACACAAACAAACAAAACACACCAGTGATTGACCTTAAGGAAAAGGAAATCTATGAATTGCCAGAAAAGGAATTCAAAGTAATGATCTTCAGAAAATTTAACAAGATACAGAGAATACAGATAGAAAATTCAATAAAATCAGGGGAAAAATTATGATATAAGCGAGAAATTTAACAAAGAGATAGGTATCATAATAAAGAACCAAACAGAAATTCTGCAGTTAAATAACTCAAAGAGTGAAATAAAAAATACAACAGAAAGCTTCAATAGCAGCCTAGAGCAAGCAGAAGAAAGAACTTCTAAACTCAAAGATAGGTCATTTGAAATTACACAGTAAAAACAAAGAAAAAAGAAAATACTCAAATATTCAAATAATGGGTATTCTTGAAGGAGAAGAGAAAGGAAAAAAGCATTGAAAACCTTTTTAATGAAATAATAGCTAAAAACTTCCCAAGTCTAGAGAGAGAGATGACATACAGATCCAGGGAGCTCAAAGTTCCCGAAATAGATTCAACCCAAAAAGTACCTCTTCAGGGCATTTTATAGTCAAAATGTCAAAAGTCAAAGACAAAGAATTCTAAAATTAGCAAGAGAAAAGTGCCAGGTCACGTATTTCCATTGGAACAACAGAAGATTTCTCAGGGAAAACCTGACAGTCTAGGAAAGAATGGGATGATATATTCAAAGAGCTGAAAAAAAATTGCCAGCTAAAAATTCTATATCTAGCAAAGCTATCAGAGTTATTAAAACCAAGCATATAATTTTTAAAATTTTCAGTCCTAAAAAAATTAATTGAGAATGTAGAAGAAACTCAACAGAAACAAAATTAAAACCTTCTTGACTAATTGCTTGGGTCTATGGAACAAGTTTCTTTAGGACAGATTTCACAATGATAGTTGTGCTAAGAATTATTTACTGTATAGATAGTTTATTAATTATTAGAGAGTCTACTGACTACAATCAGGTGAGAAAAAGGGAGAGAAATACTCTGAAATAATTCAAATTGGTCTTGAAAATTCATAAAGATAATTGAAACATTTATTTTCCTGTACAGCAAAGGAATAAAAGTGAAACGTCCAGTTTCAGTCTGATGCAGACAGCAGGAAAAAGTGTCTCACCCACATCTTTACAATTAGAAAAAAAGCTAGATAAAATGCAAACTATAACTTTATCCAAAGATTTATCATAGCACCTGTGCATTCAGTGTTCTGGTAGCGTTCTCCTAGTAATATCTTGACCCCATCAGCAAACTGATGGGCAAACAGCTAAGTGCAAATCTGGAGAGAGTCTCCTGCAAGGAGAAACAGGATTTGCACATTTACTTACTTAAAGCAGAAGCAACCCAATGCCACATAAATCATTAAAATGATTTGGCTAGAAATTTTTAATGAGTTGCTAAAGACCAAGTGTGGGTTGGCCTGAGAAAGGTAGAGCCACTGAAGGCTGCAGACAGAGGAGGTTTACATCTCTCACATTTGATTCCTCTGGGAGCCTCACCAGGCATTCTTAGGGAAGATTAGAGAGAATCTCATGAGAGCCCCATTGGTGCTGGCTGGGCTAGAACAGCAACTACTGCTCAGGCTCTACTCAAGATCAATTTCTCCTTTCTCCCCTAAGGGAACAAAAGTCCTTATCTCCCGTGGGGAAAGGCAACAAAAACTGAAGCTTGGACGTTACAGATCATGTGGGTTTTGGCGTAGATTCCCCACTGATCGAGGCATTTTTTTCCCCCCTTTTTTTCCCTTTTTTTTTTTTTTTCTTTTTAAAATTTTGGCCACCGTCCTCCGCACGGGGGCTTTTTCTGTCTGTCTGGCAGGCTGGCTTTCCCCCCGCTTTCCCACGGAGCCCCAGCCGGGCGGCCCGGTGGGGAGTGGGGAGTGGGTGGGGGGAGCCAGCAGAGTTCCATTTTGGAACGCCCGTGCCGCGTCTCCACGTTCCCAGCCCGGTCCCCGGTCCCCAGCCCCGGCGCAGTACAATATTTTCCTGGGCATCAGAGGGAGAGGAAATAGACAATCACTGTTTCTTCAGAAACCAGTTCCGAGTGTCCAAGATGGCGGCGGCTGCAGCGGCTGGCGTGGAGTAGCTGAGGTGGAAAAGGCGGCCACTGGGCCTCAGGCAGCCGGGAAACTTGTGGACATTCCTCTTGCCATCTCTTAAGGGAGGACCGCCGCTGCTGGCCGGTCGTGGGGGGTGACCGCCACTTTGCCCCCGGCAGGAGAGGCTGCCTCACTTACAGGCAACAGCTTTGAAGTGTGTAGCAGGAAAAGAACTGTTTCTTAGCTGCAAAAGCAAGTCTCGAAACAGGGAACAGGGCGCCAGGGCTGCTGTGGATGCAGCCAGGATCCCGGAGGCTGGGGCCGCGCTGAAGGCGGCCAGCAGCCCTATTCAGGATTCGAGGTTTCAGGCCGGCATTAAAGAAGATTCCTGGGAGCGCCCGAGCCACGCCACGACTGAACAGCACGAGGCGGCAGCAGCCGAGAACAGGGACAGAGTGAGCGCCCGACCTGGCACAGCACTGTGAGTGACCCCTGGCACAGCTCTGTTCGGGGGGCGGATGCCCACGCGGCTCCCGCCTGCACCACCAGGCCACTCACCGCCCCAGGGCTGCCTCCATTTTCCCAGGTGCGGGCAGCCCTGCCTGGCTCGGCCATCACTGAGCCCTCCCACTTGCTTGGCCTGGCGCGGGGCTTTCTGGAGCCTGCGGACCCGCCTCCCCTCCCACTCCCTCCGCAGTTCTCTGGCGGGGCTGGTGGCGGGGGGCGTCCCAGGCCAGTGTCGGGAGGGCAAGGAAGTACCGGCGGGCCAACTGTCACTCCACCACACCCTGGACTCCGGCCCCAGGTCAACTCCCTGTTACTAGGAGGCAGATACCATCTCTGCGGCCACCAGTTTGGAAAAAAGCCTAACGAATTTCTGGTTGGGAATAGTGTGGTAGGAGAGTTCCCAGGCCCGCTTGAACCTGCTGGAGAGCAGGCTGCAGGCGGGCACTAGACTCGGTTTATACCGGGGATGATACAAAGGTGAACAAGACCCGAGAAAGATCTACATAGTGCTCCAAAGGCACCCAGAGAGACCGGTCGTCTGTGCCTACCAGAATACCTGGTAGACTTCCTGGGCGAGGCGGTGCCGAGCAGGGTCTTGAAGGCCCAGCTGATAGACGAGGGGTGCAGAAGACACGCCCCAGCCCAGCACAGTGTGCACAGAGGGGGGAGACGTGCGGCCAAGGAGGCGGAGACTCGACAGAAACCACACACCCGGTGGGGTCGCCACTGCACGATCTAACAGCCTGGGCCAGAGCACACGGAACGGGGAGAAGTCCTGCACAGGAAGTGAAAGCTCAACAGAGATCACACACCCTGTGGTACGTGATCCACCAGCCCAGCAGAGTCCAAGCTGACCAGAAAGGTGGATCCCCGGAGAAGCCCAAGACCCGAGGCAACCACACACACAAGGCACTAGAGGCCAACTGAGCAGTCACGGAGGCAGCCATACCAAATTGGCAACCACAGCAACATCCTAGTTAGTCATTAGTCTCAAACCGGTGGACTGTGCAACCCCCTGCCACAATGAATAAAAACTGAAGCTTGAGTGTCCTGGTGAACACACCTGTAGCTGGGAAGAGAAGCAAGCAAGAAAAGCTCCACTGCTGGAGGTGGGCCAGGTCAGCCCCCAGACCCAGGTTCACAAAGTGTGCCTACGACTGAGCTTAAACAGGATGTCGGAAAGTACCTCCCTCTTTCACACCCCATCACGTGCTAACAAGACTCCAGTTAAAAAAGCAAAAACCCAGCAATGGACTATAGCAGGGAGAGCTGTAAGAAACAAATTGTTTCTGGGTAACTGAGCAAAGGGCAGAACCAAATCTACTCAGAGAATAGGCCCTAAACACAATTTTCTCTAGAGGAATTTGAAGGACTTAATGCACCCGGGGTAACCATAACAACAACAAACTTCAAATCCAGCCCAGTTCCTGACACAAACCCCTACACTACAGGCCCAGCAGAAGGAAAGATGTGCTCATCTAAACATATAAAAGGCATTTACTTCAGTATCCTATTACTACATTTATGGCCTTCTACAAACATGTCTGAGACATAAAAAGGCAGTGGAAATGGAGTGAGCAGGACCGAAGCCATGCTGGGACCTAAAACTGCATGGGCTCTCAAAGATTTTGAAAAGGACACAATTTTTTCTTGGCATGCATTTTTCTCAGTTCCCTCTTTTCCCACGGTTACTTGATATTTTGAACTTTGGTTATGGGGCAAGATGACATTATTTCCATAAATGTAAAGTTGTTTTCCAGCCAGCCTGAAGCTGCAGACTCACAATGAGATACGTACTATCCAGCAGAACCCTGACATAAGGACGAGAGCAGAAAACGGAGTCTTGGTGAGACTTTACATCTGAGACCTTGCATGAAGACCTTGCACTGCTCACGTCCCCCTGCTTCCTGCTTTTCACATTTCCATGTTCCATTCCCTCAGCCCCCTCTTTAAAGAGCCCTGCTAAATCTGAGTTTTTGAGATGGCTTTAATCTGGCCACTCTCCTTCAGGTTTACTGGAGAGATGGGTCAGCCCAACCTCTCTCCTCAGGTCACCAGGACTCTTGAATAAAAGCTGACTTCCATCTTCACCAACACTTGGCTTTTGAGTGGTTTGTTTTTGAAAGGGGATTGGCAGCTGGAGCTGTGAGCCTGGTAACAAAGTTTGACAGGCCAAGCCAGGAGATGAGTGCCCTGGGTGGCCTAGCCTCTCTACTTCCCATGAACACAGCAATCGGCCATCATGCTGTGGGAGCAGGCCTGGGTCTGCTGGTGGGTGTGAGCTGCCTGTAGTAGGCCAGCCCTATGGCTGGGAGTTTGGGGACTTTCCCTGATTTCCAGAGGCCATGTAACCACCTATTCCCTGTCCTTTGGTTGGTAAAGGAAGCAGCACTAATGAGGGCTTTGATGAGCTTGCTGGTAAGTTTCCCCGGGAGACCTCTTTCTAGGGGGTCCTCTTTCTATAACCTTTGCTTGTTAAAAAAGACTAATTGGGTGTGAGAAATGCCATTTGTTTGTTAAAAGGTACCATTTTGTGTGTGCAGAATGACTCAAGGACATAAAAGCCAACATTTTGTTTGTTCGGGAGAGCTCTGTCTCTTTGGATTTGACTAATTAATTTTGTGCCTTTTGGTCATTAAAGACCCAGTGACCAAAAAGGAAATCTTTTTTTCTATTTCTCCTAGTAAGCTCGAGAAACAGAAATTAATCCAGAAAATTACAATTGGCTAAGTCTCTGGACAAAATTCATCTATCTGTGCAGAGTTCAGCAAATGTTAAAACAAAAGCCTGTTAGGGCAAGAGTCAAGGCCACTTGGGGATTTTGTTTTTCTCACACAATTCAGCCAGTCCCAGCTAAATGTCAACATTGAGAATTTAACCCAAATCTCATTTGAAACTGAAACTGAAGAAAAAATAAAGGATGGGGGGGGGGTGTAAAAAGGTTTTTGCTCTGCTAGAGGTTTTCAAAGTTAAGGTTATGAACACAGACTAAAACAAAATGATCTTTGATTATGCAATTTTTAGATAAATCAGGCTAATTTAGTGTTGTTGATAGAAAGGAACAATTATGTAGGAAAAGAGTAGAGATTTGAAGAAAGCTATGGATATGGAGATGTAGTTCTGATTAGGAAGGTTAAAAAGAAAGAAGAATACTTTTGTATGAGAGAGCATCTTGTGTAATGAATTTTTGTCATAGAGCAAAATGATTGGTTACTTAGGAAAGAGGAGGTATAGGACAGAAAAGAAAGTCTAAAGTCATCAAATGTCTGAGTAAGTTGTAATAATGGTTTGTGAAGGAAAAATTTATGAAAGAATATTGTGTGTGATTAAGTTGGCTATAATTAGAAGGGAATTAGCTAAGTCCTTCTAAAGATTGAACTTTGATTTCAAAAGGACACTGATATACAACTAAATTTCCCCCATACTAGAACAAGGTTTTTCTTGAGGTATTAATCTGCTCTTAATAAAATTGCAAGAAGTTTTGATTTTTCTCTAAAGGCATATGCAATCAGATTCATAGAAAAGACTCTAACAAGTACTTTTAAACACAAGTTTCAAATAGCTTTAAGATCAATGGACAGAATGAAAGTTTTTCATAACTCTAATAAGAAATCTGATGGGTTTATAAAACTGTTAAGATCAAGCAAAGGAAAAATTAATTACACGAAGTTAGATAGCTGATAAAGATAATGTTTAGTATCTTTCATCGGTTCTTTACTTAAATGTTTCGTTTTTCAGATTTAAGAAAATTTTCTCTCTTAAGCTATCTATAACCAAAAACAGTTTGGTAAAATATAGTTTTATGAAAAAAGAGAAGCGTTTGCTTTTTTTTCCTCTGTTTGAGTCTTCCAAAATTTGAGAACTGTTCGTGAGTAATCTTTAAGATTTTTGTGGCAATATGGTTATTTGCATAAGTTCAATACGAATTTGCTCTCTCTTTATTACAGGAGGCAATTGGAAACATTGGTTATAAAATAGCATGTCCCTCCTAAGTCACTGACCCCACTTCATTTTGCCCTAATTTGGCCTAACTGCAGTTTCATCTTTCCCTCTAAGGTGTGACAATGGACTTGGGAATAACATTTTCCAGCACTTAGGGATCAGTCTACATGGGAATGAACCTTCCCAGTGCTAAAGGTTCAATACAAATGGAAGTAAGAACTTTTCAACTGGGAAATGTATCATCAATGCTTTCATGAGGAATGTTTTGATCAAAAATGGGAAAATGATGTTTTGTCTCCATAAGCACCTCTCTAAAAGTATTCATAGCCTTGAAGAGGGGTAGGGCTCATGATCTGGAGTAGACATCCTGTTCCTAAACAGAGGATTCATGTAAGTTCTTCAAATTGTTGATGTACCAATTAATGTATAATCTGCCAACTCTGGGTACGCCACCTGCTGCCAATCAATTGCTAAGACAATAGATAAACAGATGCCTTTGATCCCTCCTGTCACTCTAGCTGGGTACCAAAAGCTATGTCCTCCATCATGTCAAATAGCTCCACTCCAAATTAACCCTTTCATCACCTTGACCCAGCCTGAAGCAGTAAGATGAATTGTCTGTCCTGTTCCACAGAAATGGAAGGAACTATTGACAGTGGGGAAGTTGTTGGAGTGAGCAGGACTGACACCATGCTGGGATCTAAAACTGGCTCTCAAAGATTTTAAAAGGACACAGTTTCTTCCTTGGCATAAACTTCTCTGAGTTCCCTCTTTTCCCATGGTTATTTGATATTTTGAACCTTCGTTAGGGGGCAAGATGACATTATTTACATAAATGTAAAGCATTTTCCGTCCAGCCTGAAGCTGCAGACACACAACAAGGCACGTACTATCCAGCAGGACCTTGAGATAAAGATGGGAACAGGACTCTGATAGAGTCTTGGCGAAAGTTTCTTCCTGAGACCTTGCATGAAGCCCTCGCTGCTCATCTCTCTCCTTCCTGCTTTTCATTTTCCCACGTTCCATTCTCCTGGGCCCCTCTCTAAAAACCACTCAGTAAATTTGAATCTTTGAGATGGTTTTAGTCCGGCCACTCTCCTTCGGATTTACCAGAGTGATGGGTTAGCCCAACATCTCTCCTCAGGTCATTCGTGTTCCCAAATAAAAGCTGACTTCCATTTTCACCAACATTTGACTGTGAGTGGTTTGTTTTTGAAAGGGGGCAGGCAGCTGAACCTGTGTGCCTGGTAACAAAAACAGTCTGAACAGGCAAAACAATCATCAGAACCAAACTTCAGATATGACACAGATGCTGGATTACCAGACAAATGAAGACTTTTTAAAATGCATGTGATTCAAAAAAAATTTTTTTCTTGTAGAGTTTAAACATAAGAATTATAGTGGTAAGATCAGTACTAAACAAACTGGTGAAGAATCAGAAGATTTTATTTTTCCCAGCCTCAAGACTTTAATGCAGCTATTTATATTTTTTGCATGTTGTTTTTAATTCTTATTTATAAAATTCATATTCTATATGACTGGCATCCTTGGAATTTGCCTGTTCATGTACTCATTCATTCATTCCAAAATAATTAATAAAGTACCTGCTATGTGTCAGGCACCAAGCTATGTGCTGAGAATAAAATAGATGGGTGTGATGGTTAATTTTAGGTGTCAACTTAATTGGATTAAGGGTTACCTAGAGAGCTGCTAATGCATTATTTCCGAGTGTGTTTCCAGAGGAAATTGGTATGTGAGTCAATGAACTGAGTGGGGAAGATGTGCCCTCAATGTGGGTGGGTACCATCTAGTTGGCTGGGGGCCTAAACATAGATGGAAGAAGAAAGGTGAACACACTCTCTCTTTTTCCTGGAGCTGAGACACCCTACCTCTCCTGCCCTTGGACATCAGAACTCCATGCTTTCTGGCTTTGCACTCTGGGACTTACACAAGCAGACCCTGGGTTCTCAGGCTTTTGGCCTCAGACTGACAGTTACACCATCAGCTTCTCTGGTTCTGAAACCTTCAGATTTGGACCAAGCCATGCTACCAGCCTCCCTGGGTCCCCAACTTGCAGATGGCCTGTCATGGGACTTCTCAGCCTCCGTAATCTTATGAGCCAATTTTCCTAATAAATTCCCCCTTATCTATCTATCTATCTATCTATCTATCTGTCTGTCTGTCTGTCTGTCTGTCTGTCTGTCTGTCTGTCTATCTATCTATCTATCATCATCTATCTATCTATCCTATTGATTCTGTCTCTCTGGAGAACCGAAACTAATACAGTGGGTAAAAATGAATTCGATTCCTATCTTACTGGAGCTTATGACTGGTATGAAAGATAGTTTGCAAATTATCATAACTAAATGTAAAATTGCCATATTGATAAATGCGATGTTGGTATGGATATAATTGGAAGATTACAACCAGTCAAGAAATTGGAGATGTTGAAGGAATTGTGACTGAACATATATCTGAACACTGAGCAGGAGTTAAGTGGAAAAAGGAGCATTTTAGGGGAAAAAAACATCAAAGCCTCCATTGTGTGAAAATGGATAGGGGTGTAAAGACAATAAAGAAAATGTAGTCTGTATGTTTATCATTTTTCGTAGCAGGAAGACATTTTTTCATTGTGTCTTTGATTGATGTTTCCTTTCCAATTCTGATTTCTTTCTAAAAATATCAGAGTCTTTAGGCTGATGCTTTAGTGTCTCTTCTAAACCCTTTCCAAATTTGCCTCAGTCCTTTACTTCCATATTTCCAGAGATTTTCAAAGTTAACGTCTTCATCACTGGTATGATTTTTGGCCATTGTCTTCTTTTATCCTTGTCCAACGTATATTTTAATTACACTCTTAACATTATTTTACTTCCTTGTAAACCTACTTATTTCTCTATTAAAGTTATGCTCTTCCCCCCCCTAGGATTTATGTTCCTGTTTAATAAGTGTCATTGGATTAAGGATTAACATTTATTCTGGGGTCTTGGATTCTGCAGTAGATCAAATAATCTAAGGTTTATTTTTAATGTTCCTCTTTCCTTCACCACATATATCACATTTATAAATGTAAGTTTCTTCTTACAATTTATAAAATGTTATAATTTAGTTATGTCAATGTTCTTCTCCTTTAAAGTCTAAGCCACATAAAGGAGTGTGTTTTTTTGTTTTTGCTTATTTTCATATTTCATTTTTTCCTGACAGATAGTTGACACTCAATAATTGTTAAGTAAATAAACATTCAAAATGTTGCTTTTATTTTCTTTGTAGTATTTTAAGAAAATAACTCCATTATTTTTTTCTACTAACCTAATACGTGGGTGGGTTTCCCCCCCATATTTCTGCTTGTGTGATTAATGAATCTTTCCTTAAGTCTACAGCCTGAGGACAGGTTAATATGTATACCTTCCAGGCTAATTCCTAGCATCTTGCAAGTATTAATGTTGTATAACTGGCATTGAGGTGTACCTTCCCCCATGGTGAGGTTTTCTGGCTATTAACGTCTCCTAGTGTTGTATGTGAAATTTTTTTTTTTTTTTAAGGAGATGGGCAGGCTTCATCACAGATGTTTTGGATCAGAATCTCTGGTGTGATTGTACTTTTAAAAAAAATTCACAGGTGATTCTGATGCAAAAAAATCTTTTAGCCATTTGAGAATAAAAAACTACAGTCTCTGGCATTCATTGTAATAGAGCTAGCTGCTGCCACTAGAAAATCCAGTATTCAAATATTTGTTCTCAACAGCTCTACTTCTTGTCTCGTGTGTAGAGATGTAAAAGATATCTTTTTTTATGTGCCAAAAACAAAGAAACAAACAAACAAAATCATGCAATAGAGTGACAGCTGATGTATTATCTGGCCCAGACTGCATTTCTCCCAGAGAATAGACAGATGGAATGAAGACACATCTTTTAAATGGGCTTTGTATTCTCAAGTCAAAGTCAGTTTATCTTAATCCACTTCCATGGATCTGATAGAAACAACACATTCTGTAATATGTTGTCTGACAATCATACTTGCAAAATTTTGAATATCTCTATTTCTTCAGCAGGATTTTAATGGGAGGTTGGAAGAAGATGCATCAGGGTTGCTAGTCAAACAACTTAAAATTATAAATTAATAGTAGTCTGTGAAACATATGACTTAGCATGAAGAACAGATGTTATGATAGCATAAATCCTCTATTAGACTAGATTTCAGTCTTGAGTACCATGGTCCAAACTGTTTTTTTTTTTAAGACATAAAGCTTTTCTCTTTATATAAGCTACTAATCTCTTTCCTCCTTTTTCACCTCTGCCCATTTTTTAGTCACAGGTTTTATTGAGTTACAATTACCTAAGCAAATACTTTTTCTTTATTAAATACTAATTATGCCTTTCACTTTAAATTTGTATGATCGTGTATTCTAATCTTAACCACTAATGCATAACTATACCCTAACAATGAGTATTCCCATTCCTTTTTATTTATAGTTTGTTTCATTATAAACTCATAGGCTTATTAATTGTACCATCATAAGTAAAGAGTTCGGGAATTTTCAATAAAAGGACCAGGAAGTGTTCAAAAATAACATCTTACTGAAAGAATACAATATTGGTTGAAAAACCTAGTAGCAGAAGCGTTTTTTTTCTCCCCTTAAATATGCATTTTACTGTCTGCTCCGTCAGAAGCTACAAGCAGTCCATTATTATTTAAGGGTTCTAAGTTTGTTTCATCCATGGCTTTTCTTTCATTTTCTGATGCCTTGGTATCTTTCCCTTCATATTTTTTCTTCATGGCAAAAATTAACACAATATATAAAAGAAGTGGTGGGATTCTTAAGCCTGTACACAAGCCCAGAAAGTAGTTTCTGTGAAAAGAAAAAAAAAGTAGATTATCATTTTAAATAGTGTGAAAGAACTTACAATATTTCTTTCTAGAATGTGGACCTTACAGGAAATAAAATTGAAATTATACATAAAAATATTAAGGAAGCAATACTAGTGATTCTTTTCATTGAGGCTTAAGAAGTTTTTGATTATTTTAAAAGAATTGTGAAGCCACAGAAATCTAACTCCAGGTGGATCTAGCCATCCCCATGAAGAAAAAATATACACAAGTCCAAACTCCTTAAGTCATTCTGTTTCACCTAAAGTGGGAGAAGAAACTGAAGCATATGTGAAGCTCACAATTGACAGTTACAGGCTTGCTTAAAGACTGAGACCTAGTCATGCGACTATAGAACAATATTCTTCCTCTAGCATTTTATACTACATTACTAAAGACTTATTTATAGCAGTCTGCCTGTCAAGAACAAAATCATGTCATACTAAAAGGCAAAGAACACAGTTTGAAGAGAATGGGCAAGCTTCAAAACCAGAGTCAGGTATGTCAGGGATGTTGAAATGATCAGAATGGAATTTAAAACAACTATGATTAATATACTAAGGTCTGTCAAGGATAAAGTCAACACTATGCAAGAACAGATGGGCATTGTAAGTGGAGAAATGGAAATTCTAAGAATCAAAGAGAAATGCTAGAGACCAACAGAAGTGTAACAGAAATGAAAAATGTCTTTGATGGGCTTACTAGTAGACAGAACACAGCTAAGAAAAGAATCTCTGAGTTTGAAGATACCTAAATAGAAACATCCAAAACTGAAAAGCAAAGAAAAAAATGACTGGAAAAAAAAAAGAAAAAGAAAAAGAACAAAGTTTCCAGGAACTTTGGGACAACTACAAAAGTGTGTGCAATGGGAATGCCAGAAAGAGAAGAACGAACAAAAGAAAGAAAGAAAGAAAGAAAGAAAGAAAGAAAGAAAGAAAGAAAGAAAGAAAGAAAGAAAGAAAGAAAGAAAGAAAGAAAGAAAGAAAGAAAGAAAGAAAGAAAGAAAGAAAGAAAGAAAGAAAGAAAGAAAGAAAGAAAAGAAAGAAAGAAAAGAAGTATTTGAAACAATAATGATTGAGAATGTTTCCTAAATTAATGTCAGAGGCTAAACCACAGATCTAGAACAGATCAAAGAACACCAATCAAGATAAATGCCAGAAAAAGTATAACTAGGCATCGCATTTTCAAACTACAGAAAATCAAAGATAAAAAATCCAGAAAGAAACCAGAGGGGAAAAACTCTTACTTATGAAAAGAGCAAATAATTATGTTTGACTTTTCTTCACAAACCTTGCAAAAAAGAAGAGGCTGGAGTAAAATTTTCAAAGTATTGAGAGAGAGAGAGAGAGAGAGAGAGAGAGAGAGAGAACCAACATAAAATTCTGAACCCTGTGAAATTATCCTTCAAAAGTGAAGTAGAAATAAAGACATTCTTAGACAAAAATTGAGGGAATGTTTTGCGAGAAGATCTGATTTGCAAAAAAATAAACAAAAATTCTTTAGAGAGAAGAAAAATAACATGGGTCAGAAACTTGGATATACACAAAGAAAGGAAGAGCATCAGAGAAGAAATAAGTGAAGGTAAAATGAAGACTTTTATTTTTCTTATTCTTAATTTATCTAATGGATAATCATTTGTCCAAAATAATGATAGCAACAATGTATTTGATTATAAATAATATGTATGCTTATACCTATGCTTATGTATAGTTATGTATAAAAGAATTAAAGGCTGGAAAGGATGCAAGGGACAGAAAATAAGAATAAGGGTTATTTTGCTCTTGTAAGAAACTCATGCTATCTGTGAACTGATATAGTGTTGTTTGAGAGTTAGGTTAGTTGTAAATGTTTATTGCAACCTCTAGGGAAACCACTAAAGTTTTTTTAAGAAGAAGTATGACTAATATTCTTAGAAAACAGAGGAAATGAAATCATATAAAGTGCTCAATTAAAACCACAACAGGCCGAAAAAGAGTGGAAGACAAAAATAGGAACAAAGAACAAGGGCAACAAATAGAAAATGGTAACAAATATGATACTAATTCAAATATATCAGCAATCACTTTGAGTGTCAATGATTCAAATGCACTAGTTAAAAAACTGAAATTGTCAGAGAATGAAAAAACAAGATCCAACTATATGTAGTCTACACGAAATCCACTTTAAATATAAAAACACATTTAGATGAAAAGTAATTGAATTGAGAAAGATATACCATGCTAACACTAATCAAAAGAAAGCAGGGGTAGCTATTCATTTCAAATAGAGCAGACTTCAAGTAAAGGAAAATTATCAGGAATTTAAAAAGGGCCTTACATAATGATAAAGGAGGCAATTCTCTTTTTATCTGTTAAGAAGACATAACAATCTTTAATGTGTGAGCATGTAAAAATAAAAAACAGAGTGCCAAAATGCATGAGAAAAAAATGATAGAATTGCAAGTGGAAATAGATGAATCCACTATTATGCTTGAACACTTCAACATATCAGAAATGGACAGACCTAGCAGGCAAAAATTAGTAAGGACATAGTTGAACTCATTAATACCATCAACCAATGGAATATAATGGATACCTATAGATTGTTTTATACAACAACGTAATTCTTCTCAGGCTCATATAGAACATTCACCAAGATAGACCACATTTTGGTACATAAAACATTCCTTAACAAATCTAAATGAGTAGAAATCATACAATGTCTATACTCAGACCATAATCTAATTAAATTAGAAAGCAATAACAGAAAGTTAACTGGAAAATTCCAAAATATGTGGAGATTAGACTTCTAAATAACACATGGGTGAAAAAATAAGTGAATAATTTAAAATATATTGAACTAAATAAAAATGGCAGCATAACTTATCAAAATTTGTTGGAGGTACCAAAAACAGTGCTTAGAGGGAAATTTATAGCATTGAATGCATATATTAGATAAGATTTAAAGTCAATCATCTAGGCTTTCATCTTAGAAAAAGAAGAGCAAATTAAATCCAAAGTAAGCAGAAGAAAATAAAAAATAAAAATTACAAGAGAAATCAATGAAATTGAAAACAAGAGATTGATGGAGAAAATCAACAAAACCAAAAACTGTTTCTTTGAAAAGATCAATAATATCAATAAGCATCTAGCCAGGCCAACTAAGAAAAAAAATGATAGGACGTGAATTACTAATATCACAAATGAAAGAGGGGACATCATTACAGATCCCATGGACATTAAAAGGATAATAAAGGAACACTATGAGCAATACTCTGCCCACAATTTTAATAACATAGATAAGATGGACCAATTCTTTGAAAGTCTCAATATATCCAAACTCCCACGAGAAGAAATAGATAATCTGAATAGCCCTATATCTATTAACAAAGTTGAATCAATAATTAATAACCTTCTAAAACAGAAAGCACTAGGCTCAGATAGGTTCACTGGTGAATTCAATCACATATTTAAGGAAGTAATTGTACCAATTGCCTGTAATCTCTTTCAGAATATAGAAGCAGCAGGAGAATACTTCCTATTTCATTCTATGAGGCCAGTATTGCCCCAACATGAAAACCAAAGACATTACAAGAAAATAAAACTTCAGAACAATCTCTCTCATGAGCACTAATGCAAAAATACTCAAAAAGATAGCAAATTAAATTCAACAATGTATTTAAAAAACTATACACCATGACTAAGCGGTATTTATCCCAAGTATGCCAGGCTGGTCCAATAGTCAAAAGTCAATGAATATCATTCATTATATCAACAGGCTAAAGAAGAAAAAAATTCATGATCACACTAATAGACACAGAAAATGCATTTGACAAAATCAAACACCCAATTTATGATAAAAAAAAAAAAAACTCTCAATAAAGAAGGAATAGAAGAGAACTTCTTTAACTTGATTTTTAAAAATTCTACAAAAACCTACAGATAACACCATACTTAATGGTGAGGAACTCAAAGCTTTCTCACTAAGACCAGTAGCAAGGCAAGGATGTTTCACCACTGCTTTTCAATACTGTGCTGGACATCCTGGCTAATGCAGTAAAGAAAGAAAAGGGAGTGAAATCTACACAGATTAGGAAGAAAGAGATAAAACTGTCTTCGTATGCAGATGATATAAGTGTGAGAGAATAGACAAAAACACTCCCAGAACTAATAAGCATTTATAGTAAGATTCCAGGATATAAGGTTAACATGCCAAAGTCAAACATTTTCCTATATATAAGCAATGAAAATGTGGAATTTGAAATTAAAAATATGTGGCCATTTACATTAGCACCCCCAAAATGAAATACTTAGGTATAAACCCAATAACAATGTACAAGTTCTGTATAAGAAAAACTACAAAACTCTGATGAAGGAAATCAAAGAAGAATTAAACGTATGGAGAGATATACTATGTTCATGTCTAAGACGACTGAATATTGTCAAGATGTCAGTTCTTAACTTGATCTATAGATTCCAGGCAATCACAATCAAAATCTCAGTAAGTTATTTTGTGGATATCAACACACTAATCCTAAAGATTATGCGGAGAGGCAGAAGACCCAGAATAGGCAAGACAATACTGAAGGAAAAGAATGAAGCTGGAGGAATGACATTACCTGCCCTCAAGACTAACTACAAAGCTGAATTAGTCCAGACTAATTAGTGTGAAACTGATGAAAGAATAGACATATAGATCAATGGAACAGAATAGAGTCCACAAGTAGAATTAATTAAATACAGTTAACTGATCTTTGATAAAGGAAGAAAAGCACTAAAATAGAGCAACAACAGTCTTTTCAACAATTGATGCCAGAACAACTGGACATCCATATGTTAACTAATGAATCTAGATACAGACATTCCACCCTTTACAAAATTAACTCAAAGTGAATCACAGACCAAAATATAAAATGCAAAACTATAAAACGCCTAGAAGATGATATAGTAGAAGATCAAGATGACCTAGGATTTGGTGATGACTTTTTATATGCAACACCAAATGCACAATCCGTGAAAGAAATAATTGATAAGTTTTCATTAAAATTAAAAACTTCTGTCCTGCAGAAGAGAGAGAGAGAAAGAATGGAAAAAAAAAAAAAAAGAGAGAGAAGCCATAGACTGGCAGAAAATATTTGCAAAAGACATCTCATAAAGTACTGTTTTCCAAAATATTCAAGGAACTTTAAAATCTCAATGATAAGAAAATGAATAACCCAATTGAAAAGTGGGCCAAAGATCTTAATAGACTCCTCTCCAGAGAAGATATACAAATGGCAAATGAGCATATGAAAAGATGCTTCATGTCCTGTGTCATCAGGGAAATGCAATTAAAATTACAATGAGATACCACTACACAATAATTTAATTTGAATTTGAATTTTTTAATTTTTTATTGATTATACATATTCATGTGCAAGAGCTTACTGTCAGCACCTGTGCCCAAGTTGTGGTGAGCAAGTCAATGCTCTCAACATGCCCATCACTGCAAATTGCAATTATTCTCCATGTTCCCCACCCAACATCTCTCCAATCCGCCCATCCCTGCCCTGTCAACCCTAGGCCTATTCTGTCCCTCTGCAAGTGCACCACACCACTGTCATCATTCTTTCCTTTCTTAGCTCCTACTTATGAATGAGGACATGTGGTATTTTCCCTCTGTGCCAGGCTAATTTCACATAAGATAATTTTCTCCAAACTCATCCATGTTGCTGCAAATGGCAGAATTTCATTCTTTTTTATGGCAGAGTAGTATCCCATTGTATATATGTACCACATTTCCTTATCCAGTCATCTGTACGTGGACACTTAGGTTGGTTCCATATTTTGGCTACTGTAAACAGAGCTGCAGTGAACAGGGGAGTGCAGGTATCCCTTCAACAGGATGATTTCCATTCCTTTGGGAATGTACCCAGAATTGAGATAGCTGGATTGTATGGTAGATTTATCTGTAGTTGTTTTAGAAACCTTTTAGAAACCTTGATATTGTTTTCCATAGTTGCTGTACTAACTTACAGTCCCACCAGCAGTGTTAGAAGAGTTACCATTTCTCTGCATCCTTGCTAGCATTTGTTATTCTGTCTTTTTGATACTGGCCAGTCTAACTGGGGTGAGATGATATCTCAATGTGGTTTTCATTTTCATTTCCTTGACAATTAGTGATGTGGGACATTTTTTCTGTTTGGCTTCTTTGGCCATTTTCTAATTTGGTTATTTGTTTTTTACTGTGTAGTTGTTTGAGTTCCTTGTATACACTAGATATTAATCCCTTGTCAGATGTATAGCTTGCAAGTATTTTCTCCCACTCAGTAGGTTGTCTTTTCACTATGTTGATTGTTTCCTTTGCTGTGAAGAAGCAGTTTGTTTTGATACAATCTCATTTATCTATTTTTTTTTGTTGTTTGCGCTATTGGGATTTGATTCAAAAATTCTTTGTCCAGATCTATTTCCTGAAGAGTTTCTTCTATGTTTCACTATAGCAGTTTTATAGTTTCAGGACTTATATTTAAGCCTTTAATCCATTTTGAGTTGATTTTGTTATATGGTGAGAGGTATGTGTCTAGTTTCATTCTTCTGCATAAAGATGTACTATTCTCTCAGCACCATTTATTAAAGATGCAGTGTTTCCCCAGTGAATGTTCTTGTTTCTTTTTCAAAGAAGAGTTGGCTGTAGGTCTGTGGGTTGATTTCTGGGTACTCTGTTTTCTTCCACTGGTCAGAGTGTCTATTCCTATGCCAGTACCATGCTGTTTGGGTTACTATAGCTTTGTAGTATAACTTGAAGTCGGGTAGTGTCATACCTCTGACTTTACTTACTTATTTATTTTTACTCAGGATTGCTTTGGCTCTTCAGGGTCTTTTGCTGTTCCATATGAATGTTAGAATTGTTTCTTCCATTTCTGTGAAGAGCATCATTGGTATTTTGATGAGAATTGCATTGAATTGGTAGTTCGCTTTGGGTAGTATTGACATTTTCACAATGTTAATTATTCTAATCCAAGAGTATACAATGTCTTTCCACCTTTTTGTGCCTCCTTTAGTTTCTTTCAGTAGTGATTTGTAGTTCTCATTATACTGATCTTTCACCTCCTTCGTTAAATCAATTCCTGGGTATTTTATATTTTGTTGACTATTGTAAATGGGCTTATTTTCTTGATTTCTTCTGCTAGTTTGTTATTGGAGATTAAAAACACTACTGATTTTTGGATGTTGATTTTGTATCCTGAAGCATTACTAAAATTGTTAATCAGCTCTAAGAGTTTTTTGGTAGAGTCTTTAGGTTCTTCTGTAGGTAAGATCATGTCATCTGCAAACAGGGATAGTTTGATTTCATCTTTTCCAGTCTGGATGCCCTTTATTTCTTTCTCTTGCCTGATTGCTCTTGCTAGCACTTCTAACACTATGTTAAATAGGAATGGTGATAGTGGGCATCCTTGTCTTTTTCCTGTTCCTGAAAGCTTTTCCCTATTCAGGATGATATTGGTGGTGGGCTTGTTGCATATGGCTTTTACTGTGTTGAGATACTTTCCTTCTACACCTAATTTGCTGAATTTTGTAAAATGCTTTTTCTGCTTCTATTGAGATAATCATATGGTCTTTGTCTTTGATTTTGTTAATGTAGTGTATCACATTTATTGACTTGCATATGTTGAACCACCCTTGTCTCCCTGGGATGAATCCCACTTGATTGTGTTGTATAATTATTTTTATGTATTGCTCTATTCTGATTGCTAGTATTTTGTTGAGGATTTTTGCATCTATGTTGATCAAAGATATTGGCCCATGGTATTCTTTTTTATTGTATCTTTGTCTGGTTTGGGTATCAGGGTGATGCTGGCCTCATAGCATGAGTTTGGGAGTATAGGCTCTGTTTCAATTTTTGGAATAGTTTGTAAAGAATTGGTATTAATTCCTGTTTAAAGATCTGGTAGAATTCAGCAGTAAAGACATCTAGTTCTGTGCTTTGCTTTGTTGGGAGACTGCTGATTACTGCTTCAATTTTGTTGCTTGTTATTAGTTTGTTCAGATTTTCTATTCTTCTTGGTTCAGTCTTGGTAGTTTGTAAGTGTCCAAAAATTTATCTGTTTCCTCCAGGTTTTCAATTTTTTGGCATATAATTGTTTGTAATAGTCTCTAATGATTCTTTGTGTTTCTGTGGTATCTGTTGTAATGTCTCATTTTTCATTTCTAATTTTTGTTATTTGGGTCTTCTCTCTTCTTTTTTAAATTAACCTAGCTAATGGTTTGCCTGTTTTGCTTATCTTCTTAAAAAACCAACCTTTTGTTTTCTGAACATTTTTGGGGTCTCTATTTTATTTAATTCTACTCTGATCTTAATTCTTTCTTTCCATCTACTAGCTTTGGAATTGGATTGTTCTTGTTTTTTTAGTTCTTTGCGGTGCAGGGTTAGGTTATTTATTCAAAATATTTCTTTCTTTTTTTTTTTTTTTTGGATGTAAGCATTAATTGCAATAAACTTCCCTCTTAGTACTGCTTTTGCGGTATCCCACAGGTTTTGATAAGATGTATCTTTATTTTTGCTGGTCTCAAGAAATTTTTTGATTTCCTGTTTAACTTCTTCTTAGGCCCATCGGTCTTTCAGGAGCATGTTGTTTAATTTCCAAGAGCTTGTAATAGTGTCCCGAGTTTTGCTTGTTATTAATTTCTAGTTTTAATCCATTGTGGTCTGAAAAGATCCTTGGGATAATTTCAGTTTTTTAATATTTGTTGAGACTTGATTTGTGACCTAACATGTGGTCTGTCCTGGAGAATGTTCCATGTGCTGATGAGAAGAATGTATATTCTGTAGTTGTTGAATGAAATGTTTTGTCGATATCTGCCAGGTCCAATGTGTCTAAAGTGTGGTTTAAATCCTGTGTTTCTCTGTCAATTTGTTGCCTGGATAATCTGCCCAGGTCTGAGAGAGGCATGTTCAGGTCCCCCACTATTATCATATTGGGGTCTATCTCTTTCTATAGATATAATAACATTTGCTTTGTATATCTGGGTGCTCCAGTGTTGGGTACATATATATTTATGATTGTTATGTCTTCTTGCTGGATAGACCCCTTTATCATTATATAGTGGCCTTCTTTGTCTCTTCTTATGGTTTTTGGTTTAAAGTCTATTTTATCTGATATAAGAATAGGTACTCCTGCTCATTTTGGGCTTCCATTTGTACTGTATATCTTTTTCTATCCCTTCACTATTAGTCCTTGTGCATCTTTACAGGTAAGATTGGTCTCCTGAAGACAACGTATAGTTGGGCCAAGCATTTTAATTGAGTCCATCAGTCTGTGTGGGGAGTTTAATCCATTTACATTTAGGGTTTTTACTGAGAGGTATTTTCTTACTCCTGCCATTTTATTGCTTTTGTTTAGATGATTTAAATATCTTTTGTTCCTTTCTTCCCCTTTTATTATTTGTCATTGATGTTCGTAGGTTTGTTGAAGTGATAAGATTTTGCTATTCTTTCTTTCTCATTTGCATTTTTGTTTCACCTGTGGGCTTTTTTTTTTTTTCCCCCTATGTGTTTGTGGTAGTGATTATTGCCTTTCAGATTCTAGATTCAGGACTCCCTGGAGAATTTCTTGTAGGGCTGGTTGTGTATTGATGAACTCTCACAGTTTCTGTTTATCTGGGAAATACACAATTTCTCCCTCATTTCTGAAGGATATAGCACTTTTAGCTGGCAGGTTTTTTTCTTTTAGTATTTTGAATATGTCATCCCATTTTCTTCTGGCCTGTAGAGTTTCAGTTGACAAGTCTGCTTTTAGTCTGATGGTGGTTCCCTTGTAAGTGACTTGATGCTTTTCTCTTGCTACTTTTAGGATTCTCTGATCGTCTTTTAGCTTTGCCAGTTTGACTATGATATGTCTTAGAGAGGATCTTTTTGTATTGAATCTGTTTGGGGATCTTTGAGTTTCCTGAATCTGAGGGTCTGTGTGTCTCCCTATATCTAGGAAGTTTTCCATTATTATTTTATTGAACAGATTTTCAATGCCTTTATCTTTCTCTTCCCCGTCTGGAACACCCATGATTTGGATGTTTGTGCACTTAAGGTGGTCTGCTGTCTCTCAGAGTTTCTTCATTTCTTAAAATTTTTTTCTTTTTTCTTTTCTGTCTTGCCTGGGTTATTTCATAAAGATGGTCTTTGAGATCAGAGATTCTTTTTTCTGCTTGTTCTAATCTACTACTTAAGCTATCAGTTATGTATTTTATTTCTTTGAATGAATTGTTCAGTTCCAGGAGTTCTGCTACATTCTTTTTTAAGTTATTAATATCTCCATACATTTCCTCCACGTCCTGGATTTTTTTTTTTCTTGTTTCATTGTGTTGTCTAACTGAGTCTTCTCTTATCTCATTGAGTTTCCTTAAGATAGTTAATTGGAATTTCTTTCATTTCAAGGGTTTCCTATTCTATAGGGTCTGGTACTTGAGAATTACTATATTCCTTTGGTGGTGTCATATTTTCTTCTTCTTCTTCTTTTTTTTTTTTTTCCTACTACTGCTATCACTACCACTGTGATACTTTGGTGGTGTCATATTTTCTTGGTTTTTTTTTTTCTACTACTGTTGTCACTTTTACTGTGATACTACTATTATCACTACTTTGATTTCTGGTCATCTGGTAGATCAGTTAGTGCTTCTGTTACTCTGGAGTGGATTTTGAGGAGAAAGACTTTCTCCTCTTTTTCCAGTCTCCTCTGGTGACTCTCCTTGTGCCAATGCAGTTGAATATGTGGCAAACCACTAGCACAGTGGTCATGGCTGCTACTGTGGTAACCAGTCATTCTTGCAGAAGTAGCAGCTGTGGATGGTTTATGTGGACCACCTCCTTGGAAGTGGTGCAGGTCCTCCCAGTCATGGCGGGTGGGAGGCACACTCGGTCCTGCCTTGTTTGCAGGCATTGGGTAGGCTCTCTGGGGGCTTTTTCTCTGCCTGAGCTTCCCCGGTTGGAGCAGGTGGGTGGCACGCTTACACGACTATTAGAATGGCCAAAACTTGGAACACTGATGACTCCAAATGTTGGAAAGGATGCAAAGCAACAGGAACTCTCATTCGTTGTTGGTGGGATGCAAAATGATACAGCCACTTTGAAAGATAGTTTGACAGTTTGTTACAAAACTAAACATACTTTTACCATATGATCTAGTGATTTGTGCTCTTTGGTATTTCCCCAAAGGAGTTGAAAACTTATGCCTACACCAAAACCTGCACATAGATGTTTATACTAGTTTTACTTATAATTGCCAAAACCTGGAAGCAATCAAAATGTTCTTTAGTAGAAGAACGTACAAAGAAACTGTGTTGTATCCAGACGATGCAATATTATTCAGTTCTAAAAAAAAAGTTATCGAGCAACAAAATGACCTGGAGGAAACTTAAATATTATTCTAAGTAAGGAAAGCAAGCTGCAAAGGTTACATACTGTATAATTCCAACTATACAATGATCTGGAAAAGGCAAAACTGGGGGAACAGTAAAAAGATCAGTGGTTTTCAAGGTTTAAGGGGGAGGGAGAGGTAAATAGGCAGAATACAGAGGATTTTTAAGTCAGTTAAACCACTCTATATAGTACTATAATGGTGGATACTTTTCATTATACCTTTGTCCAAACCCATAGAATGTATAACAACAGTGAACTCTAATGTAAATTATGAACTCTGGGTGGTAACAATGAGTCAGTGTAGGTTCATCAATTATAACAAATGTACCACCCTGGTGGGAGATGTTGATGGTGGGTTAGGCTTTGCATGTGTTGGGGAAGGGGGTAAATGGGAAATATCTGTACTTTCTCCTCAATTTTGTTGTGAACCTAAAACTGTTTTAAAAAATAAATCATAATATAAACATTTACCTTTTTGTGTATTTATTGATAAGCCCACTGTTCTTTTTAAAGATTTCACTTTAGACAATCCATCAATAAGCACAAGTGACTAAAAGGAAAGTGATAAGGACCATGAGTGTGCTACAGTGTGCTAAGAGAGTTCTAGAGAAGGATGATTATTTCCAACTGGCTGGAATGCTATGCACTTTATGCAAGAAAAGGGTAAACAAGCTAAGCCTAAAGCATGTCCTGAAAGACAAAAGCCTAATACCTATCTCAATGGGCTGAAATCAAGGTGCTGGCAGGGCTGCATTCCCTTCTGGAAGTTCTAGGGAAGAATCTGTTTCCTTGCCTTTTCCCACTTCTAGAGGCCACTTACATTTCATGGTTCCTGGCCCCTTTCTTCCTTCTTCAAAGCCAGCAACAAGGGACTGAGTCCTTCTTTCATCAGGTCACTCTGACCTCCTCTTCTGCCCCCCTCTTCCATTTTTAAGGATCCTGGTGATTATGTTGGTTGGGCCCCACCAGATAATCTTCCTATCTTGAGGCCAGCTGATTAGCAACTTTACTTCATCTGAAACCTTAACATAGCACATCTTGGGGTGGCCATTTTTCTGCAAATCACAGTAACCAATCTAGAGATGTCAGAAGATCGCTGATTCTCAAACAGGATAAATAAAAAGAAATCCACACCTAGACACTTCAGAGTGAAACTGCTGAATACCAAACAGAAAGGGAATATGCTTAAAGAATCCAGGTGGAGAAGACAGATTACCTTAACAGAGCAAGAGAAACAGACAACAGCTAACTTATTAACAGCCAAACTGTAAATTAGAAGTCAATAGAATGATGCCTTCAAAGTACCAAGAGAAAATCATTGTCAATTTGGAATTCTATACCTTGTAAATATGTATTTTAAGTATAAGATTGAGAAAAAGATATTTCCAGAAAAATTAAAACTGACAACTTGCTACTAAAAGACCTCATTACAGAATGTTTTCAAAAAATCTACTTCAATGAGAAGGGAAGTGATCATAGATGGAATCTGAGATGCAGGAAGGAATGAGGAGCAAAGAAAGTGGTAAATATGTGGGAAAATACACTGGCTAACTTCTTCAACCTTAATAATAATGTCTTGAGAGGTTGAGAATAACTTAAAGTACACAAAAATAGCATATATATAGAAAGATATAGATATACAGATATAGACATACGAATACATATCCATAAAGGGAATCACTAGGGTCTTCGTGGTATAATAAAAATTTGGATACCATAATGCTTGTTCAACATCAGAAATTAGTTAATAAATCAATTTAATAAAATTTTTCAAAAAAAATTTCCATTTTAGTTGTATCTAAACCTTCAGTGAAAGAAACAAAACTAGTAAAAAAAAAAAATGGTTTCAGGGTCTATTTCTACTGAAGCCAAAACAATCACATTAAAATGTTATCTTAATACTTGTGCTTGGTGGTCAATGCTTTAGGAAAATTCTGAGGAGTATCTCGCCAGGCGTCCTGGAGATGAATGATGATTTAAATTATCAATAAACACTTCTGTAAAATAAAGTCAGTAAGGTGAATTTATTAATTTTTTCTTTGTAATCTCATTCCATGCTTTTAGAAAATCTTTCCCATTTGGGGAGAAAATTTTATAATTGGAATTCAAAAAATGTTATGGGAATGTCTGTGTTGCTGTTTCACTAGAATTCCAGAAGCAGCTGATGGCTGTCTACTGGAGATGTTAGATAGTGAATTTACACATTAAATGAAAGTCTTTCCAGTAAATTTGATCCAAGGAGTGTTCTCCAAGGGTCTATCCTGAACTAAGAGGCTTTTCCCATTTTTACATAAATGATAGTGTGTTCCACCTGTTTTCTTCTTTTTTTTCCCACATAACTATATATCTTAAAGAAGTTTCCATTTTAGTAAACAAACAGCTTTTTCCTTCTTTAAGACTTCAGAATGTTAATTTGCCTGTATGTACCATTATTTATTCAACTGGTCCCTTATTGAGAGACTTTATTATTATTTTCAATATTTTGCTATTATAAACAATGCTGTATACACACAGATATATAATATTCTAAATGTGTCATTTTACATATTTGGGAGTGTAGCTATCTGTAGGATAAATTTTTATTTATTTATTTATTTTGTTTTTTTAAATTAATTAATTAAAATATAACTGATTATATGTATTTTGGGGGTACAGAGTTGACTATCAGTATTTGTGTGTGGTATGTGATGATCAAATCAATATTATTAGCATGTTCATCATTACAAATAGTAATTATTCTTTGTGTCCCTTACCCAGTTACTCCCTAACCTTTCCCACCTCTAGTAGCTATAGGTCTGTTCTCTTCTGAAAGTTCAGCGTTTTGTTGTGGCTCTTCTTTCTACCCCATGACCTCACTTGTAAGTGGGAGCAAAGAAAGAAAGAAAGGAAGGAAGAAGGAAAGAAAGAAAGAAAAAGAAAATAATTTTTCAGAAATACTGCTCCTGGCTTAAAGGGAAGTGCTTTTGACAACACAGTGTATAATCAGTATTTTTCACAATTATTAATGAATTTGAGAACTTTAAAATATGTTTTATAGTCACTTGTGATTCTTTTTCTTTGGGAAATGTCTATTTCCTTTTTTAAATCTTATTTTTTTTTAGAGCAGTTTTAGGTTTACAAAAATACTGTGCAGAAAGTACGGTGGGTTCCCATATATCTCCTGCCCCACACATGCACAATTCCTCATGTTATTACCGTTTTGAATTAGTGTGGTACATTTGTTACAACTGATGAAGCAAGTCCATATTTTATATTATAGTTCACTCTGTGTTGTACAGTTCTATAGGTTTTGGCAAATGCATAATGTCATGTATCCACCATCATAACATCATACAGAATAGTTACACTGCCCTAAAAATGCCCTGTGCTCCACGTATTCAACCCTCCCTTGCTCCCCGCCGAGGCCCTAGCCACCACTGACCTTTTTACTGGGTCCATAGTTTTGCCTTTTCCAGAAGGTCATACACTTGGAATTATACAGTCTAGCTTTTTCAGACTGCTTTCTGTCACTTAGTAATATTCATTTAAGTTTATCTCCTTCTCTTTTTTGTAGCTTGACAGCTCATTTCTTTTTATTATTGATTTAAGATTCCATTGCACAAAGGTATCCCGGTTTGGTTATCAATTCACCTTCTGAAGGACATCTTGGTTGCTTCCATTATTTTTGCAATTATAAATAAAGCTGCTATAAACATTCATGTGCAGTGTTTTGTGTGCCCAAAACTTTCCAACTCATTTAGGTAAATATGTAGGAGCACAATTTCTTGATCATATAATTAGACTGTGTTTTGCTTTGTAAGAAACGACCAGACTTACCAGACTGCCTTCCGACACAGCTGTACCATTTCACATTCTCACCAACAATAAGAGAATTACTGTTGCCTCACATTTTTGTCAGCATTTCATGTTGTTTTCCTTGTTTTTTAAGAACTCTTTATATATTTAGAACATTTTCCCGTGTCTGTGCTGCAAAATTCTTCCAATTTATCTTTAGTCTTTGAATTTTGCTTAAAATAAGTTTCATAATGCAGAGTTTAAAAACTTTTTAAAAAATCATTTATTCTATTATGGTTTTGGGAGTTTAGGTCATACTTAGAAACATATTTCTGCTTCCTAGATAATTAAAAGAAATTTTACCATGAGTTCTTCAAACCTGCAGTTTCACATTTTACATTTATATATTTGATCAGTACATACATTTGCAATTAATTTTCATTTAAGATATACAGTATCATTGCAACTATTTTCCCCTCAGGTGATCATTCAGTTGTCCTCATACCACTTATAGAAAATCTCTCCCTATGAATAGAAGAGAACAGAAACTTTTTCTCTCTTTTTTTTCTCCCTTACTTGTGACCAGAGCCCCAGCTGGTCATTCCGTGTCAACCTAGAGAAGCCAGAGGCCATTGAATATATAGACACATATTTTTTCAGTATGAGGAAACTTTTGGGAAACAAGATTTGAGCACAGATCTTAGCTCATTTTCTGTTAGCTGTGTGATTTTGCATAAAAGTTACTTATTATCTTTGAATCTTAGTTTCTTCATATTTAAGGAAAAAGGAGAAAAAGCATATTTGTATGAGCATTGAAATGAGATACCAGATTGCCTGATACGATACCAAATACAAAATAAGTGTTCATTTAATTGTGACTATAATTATTAATACTATTATCATACTGAAAATGATATCTTTTAGGAATTAATATAATCAAAGGGAAAATTAATAAAATATATTTATTATAACTTACCCAAATAATCTGGAATTATATACTCTACAAGACCCTCGTTTCCCACAGCTTGTAACAGACCACTTCATACATGTTTTATCAATCACAGTCCCAAAGTATATTGGAGCTAGAATTCCTCCTGCAATATGAGGTGAGAAGATGTCAGTCCAAGGAACATGTTTCAAAGGTAACTGCATATTCCACATTGATACATTTGGATTAAGTAAAAATTGAATATTTTGGAGTACTCTTCCATTGTTCTGGCTTAAATCTACCCAAGCCTCAAGATTATTAGAAATTTCAGAGGCTCAAATCATATGGTGATGTCATAGACATCTTTGATCTGCCCTCACCCTCCAACACCCATATGAAAGAAGGAAAATTATATGTCTGTACACTCTGTTCTACGTATAATACCAATTAGCCTAAGCCTGATTGTAAAAAAGAGAATGTTGTTAGTAAACATGGAAGATATATGCTGGTCCATATGTAATTTTTCTTAGGCAAGGAGAGCTGGAATAGTGGGAATAGAATTATCTCTTTACAGGGAAAGGACGAAGCTCTCAGCTCCACTGCTGCAAAGGCAGGAGTTTTTTCAACTCTATTTTAAGAAATTTAAAAGTCAATGCTTTCAGAGGGACTCCCTCCCCAGAAAGTGCAGGCCCAGCGTCATAGACTGCTGGGCTCCTGGTGGGTTGTACTTCTTTCTGGACTTAAAGCTCCACTTCCACTTTTTTGGTTTCTTTAGAGCCCACAATTCAGCATTGTCTCTCCATTGATTTTGTACATTTTAAAATACCTCTTGAAGCAGTCTAGGCTATCCATGTTAGGGCCTATGCTGCCAAATTTTTGTTTGTTTCTGTTAGTATTCTGATCACAATGATGCAGGTCTTCAGTGGTCTGTCCTTAATACAATTTTTATTTGTAGTGCATGATTTTGCAGAACGTGACACTTCAGGAGTATGTATGTTCTTTATATACATGTCCATCTGTTCTTACTGCTATTTTAATAAACTCTGAGATGACTCCTAGTTCTAAGCACAGGTAATTTGATCAAAATTTTGAAGGAGAGATGTATCCTTCAGGTGGTAGACCTCAAGTATTCATGATTTTATTTCATTTTATTTTTTGCAGTTTGAAGAGTGATTTTCAGATTTTATTTTGTCACATAGAAATGATAACAATTCATATATCACAATTTTGACTCTATGTATGTTTAATCAGTCTTGGTTTTCTGAGAGTGAAAGGTCTTGTAATGATAAGGGACTAGAATCTGAGGCCAATGTATCTGGGGAAAACTTGTACTGAGAAAATGGGTGAGACATTTGCAGGCTTCGAAAAATTACAGCCACCTTTTGAAAAATGAAAAATATATGCCAACAGTTTACTTTCTCTACGTAATGCCACTGGTTTGAACAAACTTAATAATTTAAATTTGGGGGAGTAACAAAGTTGGTCTTAATCATTATCAGAATTTTAAAACTTCTAATAATCTATTTTCTAAATAACTTTTTCAGTTTAATACACTCTATGAGCCTTCCACAATTCTCACATATAAACTGGAAGTTTGATACTCAGTACATGTTTTTCCCATAGAAGCATTTAGTTTCCATTGTGCTATGTGTTGGACGCATCGAAATAGGATGCCCACAATTAGGATTTTAACATTCTTTTTTTTTCCATTTTATGTTACTAGAAAATTTTTTTTTCTATTCTCAGAATTTAATTTTAGCATATCAGGAGGAGCACTAACTACCCAGATTCTATTTTCACCTTGTGTGGCCTGTGTTATAGGAGTGAAGTATCTCTACTGGATCTGGAGATAGGGAACTGCCAGGATGTATAGAGGCTGCAAGATCACAGACGTGCAAAAGAGAATGAGGGCACATACATGTGTATCAAAACATCAGATTGCACCCCATAAGCATATGCAATTAGAATGCATTAATTAAAATAATTTTTTAAAAAAGAGAATGCTAGGAAGAGAACAGCGATGGAATCCTGCAGCACCTCTACTCCTTTCTCCCAGTCCCTTTATATTTCCTCTTTTTGCCTTTAAGGATTTGTGACATTCTCCCCAAATACACTTCTTGGATTACTTCTCCATTTTAATGTGGCCATGAAGTTATGCTTCTTTCCTTGGCTTGCAAGGGTCCTAAGGATTGACCCTCCCACTTACATCCTTCTGCCACCAATGGTTGCCTCCAGGCCACGATCAGTCCCCTGCTCCAACGCCTAGATGAATGATGCCCTTTCCAACTTCCCAGGAATGAGAATATAATATAGATCTTACAAAGGGGCACCCATAGGAGTTAGGTTAGAAGTTGTTAAACTAACAACAGCAGTCATCTGGGGGGTAAAAATGGAAATGGCAATAAGGGAGAAAGGATAATTTCCTCAATCTTTTACTAATCACCTCATCTGAACATTTATAAATAGGACTTTAACCTCTGGAGTGTACAGTCCTACTCTTTGCCAACAAAACCCACAATTTCCTGGAATTGCTTGCATTCAGTACACTCTCTTAATCCAAGATGCCTAGAGTCTGAGTTTTCATTCCCTTTTGCATTTTTAACTTCTGATAAAGGTTAGCTGCCCAGCCTGCAGAACTGGGCAGTGGGAAGTGATACACTTAATGCCAGCTTCTGTCGGTTGGCACAGCCTCAGGCCAACCAGATTCCCAGGCCTCCCAGGTTTCTTTAGGCATTCCCTACATGATGCCTCAGTTTAGAAGGAAGGCCCTTCTGTCTGCCTTTCCCTCTCTCTCTTATTATTTTCACTTACCACAACAGTACAAATGATTCTTATACTTCTTAAGAATGTTCTTATGATTGGATATGAATAATTTCATTCAGTCTTTATGCTTTGACCTGAGCATTTATATCTTGAATTTATAATCACTATATTAGTCATACCTAGTGCTCGTATTATCAGTGTGTGAAAACCCATTGCAAGTGACTTCAGTTCAGGTTGAACATTTCTGAAATAAGATAAAGGCAAAGAAACTTTAAACATCTTTAAGATACCAAACTGAGTTCAACGTTAAAACATTTCTCAGTATCATTTTTCTTTGACGGAATGAAACCCACAAATGAATGGCACACATTGTATCAAGTTATATTTTCAGTTGTTTTAAAAAGGCAAACATCTTAGCAATAATAATTATTCCCTTACTTATTCAATGCATTATGATTTCAAGACAGTTTCACAAATATTTTCACATTTGATCCTTATGAAAATCCTATGAGAAAGTGATTGAAACAGACTTTATTATGCCTGTGAAGAAACTGATTTCTGAGGTCTATTCAGTCAATACAACCCATATGCAAAAAGCAGATACTTTTATGTAGGTGTTGGTCTTAACAGACCTCTTTTTATCAGCTTATTTCTGTCATCGATGTTACCTGAAAAGTTTATTAATATGATTCATGAGATACATAGTATAACCAGATGGGTCAAAAAAGCTATCTGTATTCTAGTGTCCAGTGTATTTAACTGTCTTCTTAAATGTAAAGAGCACATTTGTATCGTCACTTAGAAATTCACTCACTCTTGCATTTAGAAAGCTATTGTCGCAATTCCATTTTTCTGTTTTCCATGAGCTGATGACACTACCATACCTGTGATAACCTAGTATACATCAAGTAAAATGAAATTATCTGGAATCAGTGGAGGAGGTGGGCTGGGATAGAGAAGGTGACTGAGGCTCAAAAATCCCATTTTTACTGAACTATTGAATTAAATGATACAAATTTTTTTTCTTTTTTTTTTTTTGTCTTTTTCGTGACCGGCACTCAGCCAGTGAGTGCACCGGCCAGTTCTATATAGGATCCGAACCCGCGGCGGGAGCGTCGCTGCGCTCCCAGCGCCGCACTCTCCCGAGTGCGCCACGGGCTCGGCCCCAAATTTTTTTTCTTGAACGGTTTGATGACCGTATTTGTTCATAGAGCTAAGTCAATATAGTCATTCAATAAACACTATCTGCCTGCTAGTTCCTTTTCTTGAGAATAAAGACATAAATGATGCTTCCTACAGACTAAGTGACTTGGAGAAGTAAGTCGTTTAACCTCTCTTAGGCTCAGTTTCCTTATTTGCTAAGTGAGGACAGTAATGCTTATCTCATATGCTGTGTGAATATAGTACAAGGAGCTAGCACTTTAAACCTCAATTTTCTTCACACATACTTGTCAATTAAACCTTGCGGGAGTACCATTCATTGAAGTTCTAAAAAGTATTTGAGAAAGTGCATAAAATTAAACAGGGCGACAATTAAATTAAACACAGCATAATAAAAATTAAACACAGCATCGTTATATATTAAGAGAGGAAATAAGCAGACGGTCTTTTTGGCTCTGCTTTTGCAAAGGCCAGGGACACTGCTAGCCCAGCTGAGGGCACAAGGCTATACTCGAGGACAATGAAGCCATGCCTGTCATTCAAGGAGGTGGATTCTTCCATTAGGGGACTGTCATGAGGAAATCAGCAGGAATGGGAAGTTAACTGGTCCACTGATCTCTCTCTCAAATATCAGATTTCTAAAAGGAAACTACGGGCAGGGAGAAATTGCGGTTCATTCCTTGTTGAATTCTCTGACAAGTGCCTGAAGTGCTATTTTTCACTTCTGTTGATTTTCAAAGGGTGCACTTTGTTTACATACTAGACACACAAGAGGCAAACTATATTTATTATCAACTTGTATTTTCACCCAGGGAGAGGGTCAATGTGCAGAAGAATTGGGAGACTTGCAGAAAGTTAATATTTTTCTACATGTGTGCTCTTCAGTAACAACTCTGGAAGTGATAGATGTGTGTGATATAGTGACATGCCTATGTAATATCACACACACTCCTAAATGCACATGCATGCACACTCACAGCTAGCCACACACTCACACTCGCCCCCATGCTCACACTCACATGCACACTCGTATGCACACACCCACGCATCATTATCGTGTAAGATATTTTTCACTGCAGTGTGACTACTACCTGATATATGGTGTTGAGCAGCTCTGTATTTTGATGGATCTCTCTCAGGATGAATTAAGCACAAAAAATCACTCCAAGAAACTAAATGTGTTATTTTCATTTAATTATTACCTTCTTAATACAACACGTTTAATTTAAATGGATTCTCTGTTGTTTTCCCTAATGACAATCAGCCATCAGGACCTACTGTTTCTTGAGATGATTACCAGTTAGACCTAATAAAATCCTATCAATAGACAGGCTAGATAGGGAATGCTTGTCTTCCTGTTTGCAAAAGATTGAAGAGAAGCTCTAATTCATTTCCTAGCTGATTCAAATCATTGAAATGAAAGTTAAAAAAAAAAGTTCTAAAACACTGCTCTCATTGGAGTCACTTGGAATTAGAATTATTTTGTTAGTATAAGCTTACATCATGCTTCACATGCCCCAGTCACCAGCAGAATCCCAATATTTTGAGGTCATCTCTGGATACCAAGTCTTTCCCCACTGCATGGCTTAGTACATCTCTTAATCCCAGACAGTCTCTTAATCTTTTTCCATCACTCAAACCCTTTCATTGTGCCCAGTGGAACTCAGTCTGTTAGCAGCAAAATGTTTAGATCCCACATTTTTTTGCAGTCCTTCCACCTTCTTGCTCTGAACAAAGCCTGGCTGTCTTCCACTGACTCTTTCCATGCAACACTCTCTAGTGAAGGCTGGTTTTCTCCCACATCCTGCATATCACTGGGCCTGAAATGTAGATGTCCTTCTTGTCACTTTTACCACTTTCAGACCTGAGTCCCACCTCTGAAAGCCCTCCAGCTCCCATGAAGAAGTATACCATCCTAACATACCATTCCCTAACCTCCTTGTTGAAGTTATCTATAGACTAGACATTAGTATTCATTACCATGATTTCTTGACAGTTTTAGTTCTAGGCTCCAGAACTAGTTATTTTTTCCAGAACCATTTCTGCCACTTTTTCTACTTATGTTATTATCCATGTAGTCCATCCTCCCAATGCTCTGACCTTCCAGTTTCTTGACCTCTTTTCTCCAGAGCCTTATTTTCCCCCACCCCACTATCATACCAATCAGTACACACTGTCTGAACTAAATGAAATACAACCCCCAAAAATGATACAAAAGATCAATGGAACAAAAAGTTTTTTGAAAAGGTAAACAAAATAGGCAAACCATTAGCAAGGCTAACTAAAAAAAAAAGAGAGAAGACCCAACTAACAAAAAAAATCAGAAATGAAAGAAGAGACATTACAGCTGATACCACAGAAATGCAAAGAATCGCTAGAGACTATCACAAACAGCTACATACCAACAAATTTGAAAACATAGAGGAAATGGATAAATCTCTCAACACATACAAATTACCAAGACTGTACCAAGAAGACATAGAAAACCTGAACAGACCAATAACAAGCAACAGAATTGAAGCAGTAATCAGCAGTCTACCAACAAAGCAAAGCACAGACCAGATGGCTTTACTGCCGAATTCTACCAAACCTTTAAATAGGAATTAATACCAATTCTCTTCAAACTATTCCAAAAAATTGAATCAGAAGCCATTCTCCCTCTTTCTATGAAGCTAGCATCACCTTGATACCAAAACTAGACAAAGATACATCAAATAAAAAAAAAAAACTACAGGCCAATGTCTTTGATGAACATAGATGCAAAAATCCTCAACAAAATATTAGCAATCCGAATACAGAAACACATCAAAAAAAATTATATGTCATGATCAAGTGGGATTCATCCCAGAGATAAGGATCTTTCAACATATGCAAGTCAATAAATAAGATCTATCACATCAACAAAATCAAGGACAAAAACCATAAGATTATCTCAATAGATGCAGAAAAAGCATCTGACAAAATTCAACATCCCTTCAAGATAAAGACTCTTAGCAGATTAAGTATAGAAGGAAAGTATCTCAACATAATCAAAGCCATATATGATAAACCCACTGCCAATATCATCCTGAATGGGGAAAAGCTGAAAGCATTTACTTTAAGGACAGGAACAAGACAAGGATGCCCACTCTCACATCTCCTATTTAACATAGTATTGGAAGTACTAGCCAGAGCAATCAGGCAAGAGAAAGAAATAAAGGGCATCCAGACTGGAAAAGATGAAGTCAAACTAATTCTCAGTTTTGAGAATCTGCTTCCTCATAACCATCTCCTAACTTTTAAATTCATTCCCTCTAATACACTAACTCCAGCAAACCTCAGTCCAAGGGCTCTTGAGGCCCTTGACTCCCCCAACCTTTTCACAGGCCATCTTCTCCTCTTCCCTTCCTTTCTCACCATGATTTCTCATTACAATCCCTCTTTTGCACATACCCTGAACTTTTTCATCCTTCTCCTCTGTTGTACTAGATAAACAAAAATGCATTCATGTAACCATCTGTCTTCTGTGCACCTGTACCCAAAGAGCTGTATTGGCTGGAGGAAACCATTTGAACATGCTGACAGGGCTCATTTTAAATATAGAAGCACTAACCCTCAGTGGGTCTCTAGTGCAATTCTACTATATTTTACTAGTCCATTTTTCCCAGGCAGCTTAGTCCCCTATTCTTCAAAATTACTAATTCACATTTATTGATTTCATCTCAAGTCTCTTCCTTTTCTTCCTCCTCACTGTTAGCTAATTGCCTTGCTTTTTATCTAACAGAGAAAGTAGAATCCCAATCCTCTCGCACCCTAAAGCTACACATTTACCTGCCTTCAACCCACATCGACAACCTGCCCTTGTATTACAGAGTAAAATTCTTTGTTCTTGTTCACCTTTCTTTTACCTCTTTCTGTAATTGTTCCCCCTCTTTTCTGCATTGCCAGCTTCCTTCATCTCTGCTTGATAATTCTCATCAGCCTGCAATCATGCTATTACCTCCAGCATTAAACATAAAAAGAACTCTTGGTATCCTAACCCTACTAGCTACCACACTTTTTCTCTGCTTCTTTTTATATGGTACCCCTGAAAAGAATTTCTCCTACTGCCTATCTGCACTTCCCTTCTTGAATTTTCTCTTGATCCTTTTCAAAACAGCATCTTTGAGGGGGCTGGCTGGTTAGCGCAGTGGGTTAGAATGCAGCCTTATAACACCAAGGTCAAGGGGTTAGTTCCCCTTGCCAGCTGCCAAAACAAAACAAAACATCCTCTTTTCTTCCAGTCTTTGTGAACTATTTTTGTTAAGGTAACAGCAGCCAGCACAGGTTGGAACCCAATGGTCACTTCCTAGTCGCTAACTCCTGTGAACTCTCTGCAGTCCTTGACACAGTAGCTCACTTCCTTCTTCTTGATATTCTTTTTAAAAAAATTTATTTACCTCAATTGACACATTGTAATTGTACATATTTACGGGGTACAATCTGAGGTTTTGATCTATGTATGTTGTATAATAATTGTGTCAAGGTAGTTAATATATCCATCACCTCATGCATTTACCATTTCTTTGTGGCAAAAACATTCAAAAGCCTCTCCTCTAGCTATCATGTAATATACAACATTTAACTGTTGCTATAGATTGATTGAATCATGTTCCCCAAAGTCCGTACATTAAAGCTTAATCTCCACAGTAACTGTTGAGGGTGAGAAATCCTATTATGGTAATCGAAAAGTAGGGGCTTGAACAGGTGATTAGGTTGTTGGACCATGCCATAGTGAATGGGTTAATAATGATGCTTAGGGGCGTGGCTCTGAGGGCTTTAAAGGAGAGCACATAGGAGTCTCTCTCTCTGCTCCACCATTTCTGCTATGTGAGACCCCTGGGTCACTGTTGCCACCACCAGACATGTTCCCTGGACTTTGAACTTCCCATCTTCTGAAACTGTAATCAATAAATTTCATTTTCTTACAAATTACCCAGTTCCATGTATTTTGTTATAAGCAACAGAAATGAACTAATACAGAAAATTGGTACCAGAGAAGTGGGGTGGTGCTTTTAACAACCACTTGAAAATCATTTTGGAACTGGGTGTTGAGCAGAGGCTGGAAGAATCTGAAGGAACAGGCTAGAAAAAGTCTACATGCTGATAGGAGTTTAGAAGACAAGAAAACCAGAGAAAGTTTGGAACATCTCAGATACTAGATAAGTGGTGGTGACCAGAATGCTGATAGAAATATGGACAGCAAAGGCCATTCTGAGAAGATCTCAGTAGTAAATGAGAAGGGACATATTGGACACTGGGGCAAAGATCACCCTTGCTGTGAACTGGCAAGTAATTTGGCTGCATTCTGTTCATGCCCCCAAATTTTATGTAATATGGAACTTCAAGGTGCTGATCTAGTGTTTGGTGGAATAAATTTCTAAGCAGCAAAGCATTAAGGAAGCTGCATAGCTACTTGCAACAGCTTAATGCTAAGTTATGGGGGTGAAGGCATGACATAAAGTCAGAATCTAAAAGGGAAGCAGAGTGTAAAGATTTAGAAAATTTTCAGCCTAGCCATGTGGTAGAGAAGAAGCAGAGAGCACTTTCAGGAGGAAAATGCAATGGTGTACCTCAGCAACCATTTGCTAAGGAGACTAGTACAGAAGGGATTATCAAGAGAAGGAGAAAAAGGCCCTGAAGGCATTGCAGAAGCCTCTGGGGCCAACCCTCCCATTATGGGCCCAGAAGCCTAGGGAGACAGAATGGTCTTGGGGAACAGGCCTGAGGCACCCTACATGGGCTCACTGCCCAGGGCTACCTTGGGAGGCTGCTCCCCACACCAGTACTCCAGCTGCTTCAGCTGTTCCAGCTGTGGCTAAATTGGCCCCAGGTATGGCTGGACCTTCAGCTTTGGAAAATACAAGCCAAAGGCTTTGGTGGTCTCCACGTGGTATTAAGTCTGCAAGCTCACAGAATGAAACAGTTTAAATTAAGAAGCTAAAACCTGCTAAGTTGCAAACTAGTATGAGTTTTTGAGGTTATCTTTTGTAAATTAATAAATCTATAATTTGGCAGTTACATTACAAATATAAGGCTCTGATTTTTGAGTAGATGACATTTTATATTGAGGTGAAGCTATATCTGTGGGATAAATTAGTATTAAAAATTTTGAGGTCAGGGTACAATTTAAACAACTGTAGACTCAAGTTACAGATCTATACTAATTTTAACAAAAGTTAAAAACACATTTTTCCCCTCCACAACATGCTGTTGGCTGACAGCGAACTTGTAATCAACTACATAGGTTTTAAAATACAATTAGACATTAACCCAGGTCACCATACTTACACATGTATATTTTAAAAATCCGCAGGCAAGTCTTTACATGTTTTCAGTTTCACATGACTGGATGACTAACGTGACTAATAGGGCTTGTATTACTTGCTCATTTCCTGCAGTGGATTGAATTATGTCCCCCCTAAACTCACTGAAGCTTGAATTGTGTTCCCCAACTATTATGTATTAGAAACTTAGCCCCCACCGTGACTGTAAAGAGGGTGGGAAATCCTACTATGGTAACTGAAGGGTGGAGCCTTGAAGAGGTGATTGGACTGTAGGACCATGCAATAGTGAATGGATTAAAAATGGTGGTCAGGGGCGTGGTTCTGAGGGCTTTAAAAGAAGAGGAGTCTGTCTGTCTGTCTTTCTCTCTGCTCGCTCTGCTCTGACATTTTGCAATGTGATACTCTGCCTCCACTGTCACCACCACCAAGACCCTCACCAGATGTGTTCCCCAGACTTTGGACTTCCCAGCCTCAGAAATTGTAAGCAATAAATTTTGTTTTCTTTATAAACTACCCAGTTTCAGGTATTTTGTTATAAGCAACAAAAACAGACTAACTTCCAAACTGCCCGACTTATCTTCGGCCATTCCCCTCTCCCTCAGTGTGTTCCAATCAACTGGCATTTTTTCATTCCTCAGACACACTAGTGCTTTTGTGCCTCGAGACATAGATCCCTTGACCTTCTCCCTGAAAATCTTTTCCTGGCTAACTTAAACTTATTCTTTAGATCTTCAGGGCAAATGTCACTTCTTTTGATATGTACTCTGAGTTCCCTCACACCCCTTAATTAATCCAAAATTAGGTTTCCCTTTTTATTCCCTTTAATAGCAGTCTTTCTCCTTATTAGTACTAAGAACAATACAATTCGTAACTATATTTTTATTTTTTAATTTAGTTGTCCCATGTCAGTCTTTCCTGTCCTGCTGTAAGCTGTATGTCAACAGGTACCTTATCTGTTTTATTCACCACGGAATATTCTTCATCAAGCATGATATCTTGAATATAGTGATGAAATAATGAATTATTTTCACATGTTTTTCTTTTGTCTATGAGGGTATTATGAGAGACTAGGTCAAAAGCCATTCTATGCATTGATTAAACATTTTGGAATATCATTATAGACTGAAGTTTATACTTATATCTCATGTTTTCTTTCAATGAAATCAATAGATGATTCACCCAGACAGGCCCATCAGGATGCATGGGAACTCAAAATTAAAAATTCTTTTAGAATCATACACAGACTCTTTTACAATTGAGGCCATTGTCAGTCTGTGTCTTAAGATTCTCAGTAAGAGGAGAAAGTATGGAATCTACATTTCATTATAGAAGAATCAGAGGCAAAGTTATTAATTATGGCATTGAAGTTTTACAATAATTCTAAGAAATGGGATTGTTAAAAAATTTAAATGCAACAAAATATGGATTTGGGTTCCAAATATATTATAGAAAAATATGGGCATCATTAGGTATGTTTGTAATTTAATAAACATGAAAATGCTTTAAAAAGTCATACTCACTTAACAATCAGCATGATATGTGAGGTGCTTCCTATTGAAGAGGCAAAAACATTCAAGACTTGTGCTGCTACATAACCATAAAATTTTTTTGCACAAGTATCATCTCTTGGGCATTCACCCAAGTGAGCTGAGTAATTTTTGTTCTGGAAACCAGTTACTTCCACACAGCTACAGTTATAAAACACCTAAAAAGTAAGTTTTGAAATATTACAGAATACATTTACAAAACACAACAGGGCTACAAATACATTCCATTATATTTATAGAAATCTCATTCATTCAAACTGAAATATTCACAGTTTAAAAAAAATTTAAAGTACAGTTGCTCAGTAGTTGAAAGGCAAAAATAGTTTCCTGGATTCCTTTGTAGACAAGAAGATGAAATTCAGTATTAAAATTTAATTTATTCCTAATTTAAAACTAGAAAGGAATTGAGGAAAATAGAGTCTAAAATGTTGAATGTAATTTTCTTATTAATATAAATTATTTTTAATATTTCTCTTCCACCCACCTTTACTTTCTATAACACACCTACTTACTCTCTTTAACAATCTCTACTAAGTGTCACGGACACATCCTGGGAAAGGATTACCCAGAGAATCCAGAAAATATAGTGGTCTGGGAGGGGCCAAAATCTGGAACTAGAGCCATGCATAAGAATAGAAGAGTCCCGGGGAAAGGGAGCCAGCCAGGCAAGGGTGCTGGAACTCTGTTTCAGCAGGCAAAAATAACATCCAGGAGCATAACGGTTAGAGTACAGAAAGGGAAAACTAGGAAATGAATGATTTTAGAGATTTAATCAGTTTATGTAGGTAGGTGACTTTAGTAAATTTTGTTCTGATTCTAGGTTTAACTGCGGTTTAAGGAAAGTTCACCTCTACCTTTTGGTATTAAAGACTAATTACTAATGGAGGAATTGAGGAAGTGTTTGAATATATACTTGGATGATTCTACCAAGCTTTACTTTTGGGTTTTTTTTTTTTTTTTTTTTTTACTTTTTTTAACTTTTAAACTTTTTTTTTTTTCACTAAAAATATGGAGGAATTGTTCAGGAGCTAGAATATTGGCCAATAAAATCAAACTTTGGTACAAAGAACATTTCTTTAAGAAAAGATAGTTTATTACTAAGAATTTGGTGAGAGAACTTTGCAGTGGGCCCCAAATGGTATGGTCATTGCCAGTAGTAAGAAGATGATGTCTCCACAGTAAACAGAGTTCTCTTTAGAATTCTAATATCGCATCTCTTCCAGGCCTTCACTAGTTGGCAAAGTAGGACCATGGATTAAATGGGGCACTCCAAGTGAAAGGCACTATTGTCATGGATATGAAACATGGGCTTTTAAGTACAGTCTTTGACCCATATTTTTCCATATTTATTAAAGTTATGGCCCAGCTTCAAAGAATCTAGAATGCTTTATTATTCAAATTTCTCCATGTCTTTCTGTAATGCAATTGGTAGAACTATGGGTGAGGGAAAGATGGAAAACATTTAAAAATCAAACACAGAAGGGTGTGGTAGACAGCGCTGATCATAGTGGTTATAGTGCTAATGCTGGTAATAGGAAAAGGGCCCAAGAAATGGTTACCCAACTTTGTGAGATGTTGCGTGGATTGGAGGTAATGGAGAACACCATACCTTACCCCCAACTAGTGGGAGTTACCTGGGGCATTAAGGAGAATCCATAGTTCACATGGAAAGGAATGTTTTGGGTAAAGAAAGAAATGACATTTCTTTGGGATATGCTGGCAATAGGTGAGCAGGACACTGAATTATTCTAGGTAGGAGAAGTGCCAGCTTTGACAAAATCAAAATTAGAAGCCAAGAATTGGGCAGTAAAGGGAGCATGAAGCTTTGATTAATTTCTTGGAAAGTCAAACAGGTAGCAAGTTGTGAGCTAGGCTCTTCAGGATTTATGTGCAAAATTACATATAGATTGTTGTCCTAGTAAGTTAGGTTGGACTGACAACAAGCTGACTCAGAACCGTCCCATAACTTTGGAAGGAAAAGGAATTCCAGCTTAATGGAAATCATATGCTTCAGTCAAATGAGGTGCTTCCTAGAGACCCTAATACGCATTCACATTTCAAAAAATTATATTCTTACAATCTCAAAAGGAAAAACTAGGATAATCTCAAATTAAAATTCAAGTAACAGAAAAACCTGACTGTGTCCCAAGAAGAATTTTATATGAAGCTTTGTATACACAACACCACAGCCATCACAGTGACAGATACTATCAGAATCTATTTCTTTTCTTTTTTTCCTAGAGTCCTTAGTTATAGAAAGATTTGATAAGCAACTCTTAAATCTAATCTGTGATTTTGATCAGGGAGAGGAGAGAAAGTAAAAACTAATACTCACGATAGGCTTTTTATCGCCACTTGAAGATTTGCATCCTGCTAGACAAGGTGACACGTAAGTTATTCCATTATTCCCACAGACTGGTTCCCATTGACTTTCATCACAATTGCAGTCTGAGTTGCAATAAGAACGTGGTACATCTATATGAGATGTCACTGGATTATTTCTGGAAATATATGGTAGACATATATCAAAAAGAGAGAGAGAGAAGAGGAAGAAGAAGAGGAAGAGGAGGAGGGAGAAGAGGGGGAGTAGAGGAAGAAGACAGGACAAGAGAAGAGGAAAAGGGAAAAGAATGAGAGAAAGGGTGTTGCTTTAACTAGGTAGAGATACTTCATGCGATGGTGGCAAAATGGCAGTTTTTAAAAAAATGCTTATTCACTTTTTCACCCCCCATCTTTATCAAGACATGACTTATGACCTGGAAAAAGTAAAACTCAATAAAGAAATCAGAGAGGATAAGTAAGACTTAGACAAGACGTCTTTGTGACTCTATCAAGAAATTTTACAGTAGATAAGTCACTTCATTTTTCTAAGGCTCGATTTCTCTTTGGTAAGGTAATGGCATTAGACTAAGCTTCCTCCCAGCTCACCGTAAAGTCCTGTGAATGTGTGAACGTTACGTAATTAGGTTGAATTTTAAAATGCGTATTTTAAATACATAGTAAAAGTATTTGACACAGTCAAAGCAGAAAAATCAAGAGTAATAGAATTAGTAAAAGGTCTAGAGAAACACAATATTTTTAAAAAT
Source organism: Cynocephalus volans (assembly GCF_027409185.1). Taxonomy (NCBI): domain Eukaryota; kingdom Metazoa; phylum Chordata; class Mammalia; order Dermoptera; family Cynocephalidae; genus Cynocephalus; species Cynocephalus volans. The sequence goes on from NC_084471.1 coordinate 91,922,029, forward strand.
AAAAATACAATAGGCTTTATAATGATTTACTTTGTTATATGGTTATAAACTACAAAATATAATTTTTTAATAGCTAAAATTACAAAATATATAATTCACATGATTAAATTCTGCTTATGGATTTTAAAAATTATTCTTTTGTTTTTGTAAAAATATTGATAATAATTGAGAATTGATAAATTATCTATGAATGAGCAAGTAATTTAAATGAAGAAAAGAAGTAGATTTATAAATTATATGATTATTAATTTTATGAAAAATAATCTAATACCTAATTCTTCTTGAATACTTCTAATACCTAATTCTAATTCTCTAATTGAGAATCTAATACCTAATTCTTCTTGAGGTTAAGCAGAATACTTGACTGCTATGGTCTGAAAATTTGTGTTCTCCAAAAATTCATAGGTTAATACCTAATTTCCAGTGTGATGGTGTTATGAGGTGAGGCCTTTGGAAGGTGATTAGGTCAGGAGGTGGGAGCCCTCATGAATGGGATTAGTGATCACTTGCCCAATGTGATGACAGGGTGAGAAGGCACCATCTGTGAACCAGGAAATGGGCCCTCGCCAGACACCAAATCTGCCAGGGCCTGATCTTAGATGTCCCAGCCCCCAAAACTGTGAGAAATAAATTTCTGTGTGTTTATAAGCTACCCAGTCTATGGTATTTTTTTTTTATAGCAGCCCAAATGAACTAAGACAATGACCAAACATGACACTCAGATGCTCCCATGTTTTTATTAGTTCTGCCACGTCCTAGCCATGTGCCTACTCTTTCTAAAATCAGTTTTGCCATTTGTAAGTCATAGAAAATCAAGTCAACCTCATAGCAATATTTTTGGAAAAAATTAATTTGGCAGTTCTCAAGCTTTTTTTGGTGCCTGGCCAGTATGGGGACCTGAAATTTTGACCTGGGTGTTATTAACACCATGCTCTAACCAACTGATCTAGCGGGCCGGCCTGTTCTCAAGCTCATTATCAGGAGACTTTTACACTCTTAAAAAGTATTGACGGTCCCAAAGGTTTTTTGATTAAACTACTGTTACATACTCTATTCAAAATTAATACTAAGAAACTTTGAACACACAAGAATACATAAGCACACAGATTATGGGCTGTCAGACTGATGATGTCATCACATATCTTGTAGCCTTAGAAGATATCACTAAATACTCATGTGAGAGTGAGAATAAATAAGGCAAATAATATCTTAGTATTATTACAAAAATAGTTTAGAATTGGTAGACCTTTTGATAAGGTCTCAGGGATCCCTAGAGATCTCAGAACATATTCTGAGACCTCTGCACTAATTCATACATTAAAAACTTACCCCAGGGGCTAGTGTTTTATAAATGCTGGGTATATTGATTCTATTTGCTATCACTATGAGTTCCATGAAGGTAGTGATGTATCCTATATATATTGAACTTAAGGAGGTACTCAACAAAATTTTATTTAAATTTTAACAAACTTAACAAAATTTTATTAAATGAAAAGAATCTCATAGAACTCTTGCCATCTTTTGAATAGATGGTATACTTGTTTTAGGTGGTATCCAAGTTACTATACTTGTTTTTAGGGAACTGGCTTCAGGCCAAAGTCTGCCCTGATGACCAGGGAGTTCTTGGAACCAATGGTGTGATGTAGGATCAGTCTGGAGTCATTGTGACACTTACAGCAAATTACGATTTCTCTGGATCTCAATGAATAAAGGAAGGGATATAAGATAATTGGGCTGCATAATCTCCAAAGTTCTTTTACCTCTAACATTTGATATTCTATGTACACTGTGTTTTGATTTACTAGAGTAGGTGATGGTGAATAGGGACAATCAATAACAGTCAGAATAAGGAGCAAGCAGGGAGATAATTCAAGGTTAGCGTGGCAAGCCTCCAAGAATAAGAGTTTGTTTAGGTAAGGAAATGCCAGAAGTTTTGACAAGTTAAAGTTGACACCTCATAGGATCCAGAGTCTGAAGCTCACCATCAGCAATAAGCAGCACTAACGAACAGGTTTACTGAACTGTGATTGGGAGATCTTTGCATGTTGCTTAAATGTCAGCCTTCTTAAGCTTAAATTGTTGGTTCTATTCAGGAGATGATAAAAAGTTTGCATGGGAATCTCGCCCTTGAATTGGGATAGAGACTGTAGTACTAGGGATACTTTTCATTACGTGATAATGGTGGAAAAATAGAGATTCTCCAAGATCTAATATGCAATTATATATAGGACATTTATAATTCTACTTCCAATAGAAATGATACCAGAAGAAACACTATTAGCTTACAGAAAAGGAAAATGCAGTACAGTCTAAGGAAGTCTTCTCTTATTAAAATAGTTTTAAACATCAAAATAAACTGTAGATAAAGGTTGTTCAGTCATTTTTTGGAGAGTGCCATTTTTATCATTCTCACGACCTATCCAAGGCTGTAGTGGTTAAGGCTAAGAATTTTGGAGTCATAAACCCCAAATTTGATTCAGGCTATTAATGTTGCTAACCATGTAATCTGTGAATCTCACTAAGCCTTTCTTTCCCCATCTCTAATATGGGGATAAAAGCACCATCACTCCCTGTAAGCACCCCATAAAAAATAATTATTAATACAATCAATGTAATTTTTCTTTAAGGAAGGAATAAAAGAAGAGATTTTTGAGGTCTCAAGAAATGGACATTTTAAGAATTGGTAAATTGAAATTTCTCTCAATTAAAAGAAAGTTTAAATATTTTTCTGCCTTATTTTACTTACACAGAATCTTTTAATTGGATAGTAAACACATTGTGCAATTGATATAGTGATATATACAAACCCATCATAGGTCAAGGTTAGGCCAGCAACTGATTTGCTTTCACATATTACAGCAAAATATGATAGCTGAAATAGAAAGGATATTGCTGTAGTAAAAAATGATAATTTGGCAATTCCCATCATGGTGAATTTGAATCTTTTAGTGATATATCCTCCTAAAAACATTCCACTTGCAACAGTAGGTATGGTTATGATTCCTAAAAGGAAACGAAGAGAAAAAAGCTATAATTACATAAATAAGATTTTTCTAATATGTCTTTACATATGAAACACATGTATATGAACCAAATTTATCTAATCTTATTACTTCTTAAGCAGAACAACCGCAGGCCAGAATGGAAGTAGGACACCAGTGTGACATATTGGAGAGACAAAAATTATTTCTTCCTGCCAATGGTGAGGGCATGATTTCCACGATAGCAAAAGGCAATGACGGAGCATATTCGTGTGTCTATACGGGTGATTTCTATGAGGCATATTTCCCCTTCCCTTGAAAAAACAACAAAACACCATTTTTCTGCCTATGAAATTTTTATCCTATTACCTGAAATCCATTACATCTCTTAAAATGAAGAATTTCAGCCCTCAAGAACTCACTTCAAATTTGCCCACTGTTTTAGAATTGAGTACTTGAGTTAATACCTGCTATGATTTGATTTGAATGTTTGTCTCCTCCAAAACTCATGCTGAAACTTAATACCCAATGTGGTAGTTTTGAGAGGTGGGACCTTTAAGAGGTGATTAAGTCATAAGGGCTCTGACCTCTTGAATGGATGAACCTCTTGAATGGATTAATGGATTAATGGGTTATCACAGGAGTGGAATTAGTGGCTTTATAAGAAGAGGAAGAGAGACCTGAGATAACATGCTCAGCCCCCTGTCATGTGATGCTCAGTGATGCCAGAACTGTAAGAAATAAATTTTGTTTCTTTATAAATTACCCAGTTTCAGCTATTATTTTATAAGCAACAGAATATGGACTAAGAAAACTGCTGAGAAGTGGAGTTGCTGCTATACAAATACCTAAAAACGTGGAAGCAACTTTGGAACTAAGGAATGGGTAGAGGCTGAAAGAATTTGGAGAAGCAGGCTAGGAAAAGGCTAGACTGTTATAAACACAGTATTAAGGGCAATGCTGGTGAGGGCTCAGAAGAGAAGAGCTGTAAGGGAAAGTCTGGAACCTCTTAGAGACTATTTAAGTGGTTGTGACCAGAATGCTGATAGAAATATAGACAGTAAAGACCATTCTGATGAGGTTTTAGATAGAAAGGAGGAACAAGGTATTAGAAACTGGAGTAAAGGCCATTCTTGTTATAAATGGTAATGAACTTGGCTGGATTGTATCCATGCCTGAGGGCTTTACGGAATCCACAATTTAAGAGCAATGAATTAGGATACGTGGCAGAAGAAATATCCGAGCCACAGAGCATTTAGGCTGCTGCATGGTTATTTTTAATCACTTACGTTAAGCTGAGAGAGGGAAAAATGACTTAAAGATGAAATTCATAATCAAAAGAGAAGCAAAGTGGAAGGATTTGGAAAATTCTCAGCCTGGCCATGTAATGAGTATTGAAAAAGAAAACCAAGGGTGTGGACCAGCAACCATCTGCTAAGGAGATTAGTATGAGAAAGGATCATCAAGAGAATGGAAGAAAGACCTGAAGGCATTTCAGAGATTTTTGAAGCTGTCCCTTTCATCTCAGGCTGAAAGCCCTAAGAGGGTAGAACGGCTTTGGGGGACAAACCTAGGGCGCCCTCCACAGGCTTCCTGCCCTGGGCCCCCTCAGATTTCTGTTCCCTGCATTCCAGGACAGCACTCCTCAGCTGCTTCAGCTGTGGTTCTAGCAGCTGCAGGTATGTCTTGACCCGCCACTCTGGGGAGCACAAGCCATAAACCCTGGAGGCATCCATGTGGTGTTCTGCAAGCTCAAAGAATGCAAGAGCTTTGATGGCATAGCAGCTCTTACCTAGAATTCAGAGGATATATTGAACAGCTTGCAGGCCCAGACAAAGACTTGTCACAGAGGCAGAGCCACTGCAGAGAGCCCCAGTAGGGCATGCTGAGTAGAAATTTTGAATTGGAGCTGCTGCAGAGAGTCCTCACCAGGGCAATATGTAGTAGAGCTGTGCAAATGGGACCCCAGAACTGTAGATGTACTAACATGCAATGCCAGTCTGGAAGAGCTGAAGCATGGGCTGAGCCCAGGAAAGCCATGGAGGTGGGCTGCCTGAGGCCTTGGGGGTTCGACCCCAACACCAGTATGCACAGGATGTGAGACATGAAGTCAAGGGAGAAGATTCTCCAGCTTTAAGATTTAATGTCTGTTCCTCTGTGTTTCATACTTGCTTGAGGCCTGTTCCCCCTTTCTTCTTTCCTATTTCTCTGTTTTGGAATGAGAATGTGTACCCTATGCCTGTTTCCTTGTTTTGATTTCTCAGGCTCACAGATGAGACTTTGGACTGTTGAGTAGATGATAGAATGAGTTAAGACTTTGAGGCTATGAGGATGGAATAAATATGCTTGTATGAAAGAAGAACATGAGTTTTGGGGGGCCAGAGGAGGAATGCTATGGTTTGAATGTTTGTCTTTTATAAAACTCATGTTGAAACTTAATCTCCAGTGCAGCAGTTTTGAGAAGTAGGGTCTTTAAGAGGTGATTGGTTCATGAGGGCAGAGCCATTAATGAATGGATTAATTCATTCATGAAGTAATAGATTAATGTGTTATTGGATTAATGGCTTGCCATGGGAGTGAAACTGGTGACTTTCTAAGAAGAGGAAGAGAGGCCTGAGCTTGCAGTTCAACCCTCTCCCCATGTGATGCCCTATACCACCTCAGAAATCTACAGAGAGTTCCTACAAGCAAGACAGCTCTCATCAAATGTGCACCCTTGACCTTAGACTTCCCAGACTCCACATCAGAAATATATTTTGTATCTTTGTAAATTACCCAGTTTCAAGTATTCTTTTATACCCAGTAGAAAACAGACTAAGACAATGCCTTCCTTATTTATCAAAGCACACTTATACCTTAAAATGATAAACAGGTCTATATATGAGGGTACTTCAAAAAGTTTGTGAAAAAATAGAATTAAACGACAATATGAATCATTCCATGAACTTTTTGAAGTACCCTTGTACTGTGTTAAAAATGGTTGATCCCTTTTATAACTTTTCCACATAAATGTCCTGTAAGAGTTATTAAAGATGAAGAATTCTCTAACAAAAAATTCAGGCCAGGTTGTTTGGAGTCCAACTTGACATTTACAGTTAAAACTTTTATCTTAAATTCAATAAGGGCATCTACTGAAGTCTGATCCAGTGCTTCGTGTGCTTATTTTCATATTGTCCTTTTCTTGTTTACTGATGTCCTGGCCACATGCCACTTGATAAGTTGTTTAATTCATCAAACATTTATTGAGTTTTTACAATGTTTCTACAATACTGGAGTTGTGGGAAGAAAGATATAAGGAAACTTTTCCTTATAAGCAGGTCCCAATATGCCATTGAAAATAGATACGATAGCAAAAAACACTCTGTAAAATATGATATTTATTTTTTTAATTAATTTTTTAAATTTGTTTTTTTAATTGAAAAATGATTATATATGTTTAAGGGGTACAGAGTTGACTATCAGTATTTGTGTACAGTATGGGATGATCAAATCAATACTATTAGCAGGTTCATCATTATGAACACAGATCATAATTATTCTGTGTCCCTTACCCAATTACCTCCTTAACCTCCTGCCCCTTCCCTTTTTCCACCTGTAGTAACTGTAGGTCTGTTATCTCCTTCCTTAGCTCCCACTTATGAGTGAAAATGTGATATTTCTCTTTCTATGCTTGGCTTATTTCACATAACATAATTTTCTCCAAGCTCATCTATGTTTTTAATTATCCATATTTTGATGATGTATTTAAATTGATTCTTTTTCTGAAAACATCAATGTTCTATTTTTGGTAATTAGTTGTGTCCTGATTTCAAGGCCAATGAATTATAGGATTATAATAATTATATTACAAATGGATTTGTCTTAGGGTCTCGGCGCTAAGTTATAAGATCCAGTTATGCAGATACCATGTCTGTGGGGTTCATTCATACACAACTTTTCCTTTTGGAACTTATATAACATGAGATGCAATCACTGTTCTTCAAATGCAGAACAATGATAATATCACAAGATTGACAAATTTGGTGATTTGAGAAAGAAAAAAATGGAAATTATAGTCACTAAAAGGTAAAATTGCTTTCACAATAAAATACCTCTTGGAACACAAGTATTCAGTAGCATATCACTTATCAAGCAAACAGGTAAACAATATGTCTTACCCAACAACATGTTAGCCTGAGATGCTGAATAACCATACTGTTGCTCTACATATTTGAAGATGTAAGTAAAAGAACCAATATGGCTGCTTATCTGTAACAACGCCAAAATCAAGAATATAACATATAGAGGATTGGTAAGGATGCTTTTCAAGGACTGGAACAAACCTATGAAAATATAAAAATAAAAGAAATATTATAATGAAACATAAGTATATATTAATATCTTAATCTTGTAAATAATATACATTATATAAGTTTTAAAAATACATAAATACATAACAGAAAGTGAAAGTACCTTGCAATCCTACTGTTACAGGTTATTATGTATTCCTTCAGTATTTTCCATGTGTATATTAATATTTATTTGTTTAGTTCACTTTACCCCCAAATAAAATCATACATACATGCTGTCTTGTAACTTGCTCTGTTCACTTAATATTTGGTTATTCTTGGCACTCTACCATACTATTGCATACATATTCATTCATTCATTCATTCATTCAACAAATATTGGGTTTTCAATTGAGTACTAGGCAATCTGCTAGGTATTCAAGAAACAAAATTGAGTAAGACATACAATGTCTCTTATTTATTAGCACTTAACAATATAATCACTATATTAATACAATTATTAAATAGAAATTCAAATTAAAGATAGCATCACCCAAAATTCGGAAATAAGAACACTAATGTTCAAAAATCTTAAAGATAATTTAGTACAAGGACTCACATCTCTTATTCCTGGTATACAGCTTTTCTACGATAAAATACTACCTCAATAAATCTGGGAATATTATAAATCACCTTTCTTAATATGCAAGAAGGAGATAACAATGTGACATTATGACAGTAATAGTAGAAAAACTTATGCCTACAAACAGTTTTGTAACAAATTCATAACTTATGTCCATGGAAGAAATGATGTGATCTGGGTGTGTGATCACTGGGTCAACCAGTTATAATAGGAGTTAAAAGTGAAAGAAACTACTGTAGAGAAACAGTAGGAAATATCAGAGTTCAGCAAGACAGAACCAGATATGGTTATTGAGAGGTGGATAATATGGCCTTGAAAGATTTTGTTCTTTAGATCTCTAAAAGACATACATTAGATAGAGTCAGAATTAAGACTTACATCTAATGGTAACTAAGAAATAGTTTTATTTGCTTATAATATGAAGGAAAGAGAGTTAGGGCAAAGGGAAAAGAGAAGAAAAAAGAAGGATTAAGGAAATTGATAACAGGAATAAACAATGTTTAAAATTGTTAAGCCAAAATGCTAAACTTCTCTGCATAGGACTCCCTAATCAGGAAGGACTACTACTGACTTATGAGGCAATCTGAGCGAGCTGTAACCTTTGATCGAAAGAAATGGAACTTATAGATTCACCAAATCATTGAATTTTTGAAGTGGGTGGGAACTTGGATGTTATTTAGTCTGAACTTGCACACAATCACAATCCACTATTTATTATCTTTAATAAATGGATCGATAAACAATTCAGGTAGCATTAAGCTGATGGCCTCAGAAAGCAATTTGCTCCACTTTGGGGCAGTTGTCATTGTTTACACATTATTTTCATAATGAACTAAAATCCCTGTTTCCTTCTAACCAATTAATCTAAGTTCTCCTCAAGAGCATATGGAATAAATCCAATATTTTTTCTTTTAACTGTATGTTCTTATCCATTGCTAATAGGTACATAATTAAGGTCCTCTTTATTATTCAGGTCACTATCTTAAAAAACACAGTTGATAATATAGATGACTTTTATAATTGTCTTGTTTTTGCATTTTCCATTATCCTTTCTATTGTTTTGGGGCTTGCCGTCAATCCTAGTCCTGATAGGTTTAGACAACCCACTAATTTGTATGGATTCGATTTGGTAAAGTAGAAACATAGCATACATAAAATGAAAATTTCTTAGTATGCTATTGCTAGTGTGCGTGTTAAATTTCAAAAACTTCTAACTCAGTGGTGTGCTGATAAATGTTTAACAACTAACCCTTGATGAAGCAAGCCCTGATTTGTAGTATTTCCAAATTTCTGTGGTGATAGGTAGTGGTAAATTCTTCAGTCATGGCCAATGTCAAGCTACCAATGTATCTGAAAATGTAACAATCCCCTCTCATGAGCCAACACAAGCCGACTCCAGCACACCATTGCTTTGGGGTTAGAAGGATGGGGAAGAGAAAATACAATAAAATGGCTAAGAGGAGGAACTTATGAGAGGAATAATTTGAGCTATACCTGAGAATTTGTAATACCACTTCAATGTCAACGTGAAAGGCTCCCAAGGGTTTAGGCAATGCACTGCTTTGGCTTTTCCTATTTCACCACATCTCCCCAATCTGAAAACTGCTGTCAACACCCCATAGTTTCATCTTTCTTGCTCTGGCTGCTGCTGGATCATTTTTCTGATTATCGCTTCTCAGTGGTTCTTCATTAGCCCCCAGGACTTATATTTGAAAGAGAGGCATTATCAAATGGTGAAGGATCCTAATTCACATTACTGACTCCAAGTATCTTAACTATTACTGTTGCTTTCACTTCATTTTTGAATAGTTAGGTAAGCAATGTTTTTTGATATACAATTGCAAAACAAAAACAAAAACAAAAAAAAACCTTACTCTAATTACCTAGAGTAAAACCTCTCCTGACTTCCTTCTCCTTACTCCATCTCTGAACCTGAGAATAGTTAAGTTTAACCTTCCAATAGGAATTAAAGTACATTATTGCAATTGTCTATATATTTCTCAATAGTATCCACTAGATTGTAAATTATTGACAATAGAGGCAATGTTCTATCACCGGGGCATAATATGGTGTCTTGTACCCTTTGTCAAGTGAATGAATGAATTAAATACTATAGTCTTTTTAACGCTAATAGTTGAGACTGTAAAATTTGAAATAAATATACACTCTTTCACTTATAAGGAACAGATGTTTTTAGCCTTTGGTTGGTTTCTCCCCATTAAATTCTGCAAACCTGATCATTTTCAGTTGGTTATGTGCTCAGGTGATATTTACTAATTTTAATAGGAGTTTTAGAAAAACAATTCAGCTAAATTAAGTGCAGAAGAATACTAACTTCGGATGATTTGGGTATGATTTATTGTTTGAAACACCCACTCCTCATTTTCATTGGGATTAACAATTGTAAGTTGACTATGAATGTGCAATACTTACCAGTCACATTTTTAGTAATATTTGGCCCATCATTGGTCAAATTAGCTGTTTGATTCTTTTCTTCATTTGTTTTGAGCACATGCAAAGATATTGAAACTTTCCGTTTTTCCTGTGGCTTATTTATATGTTTGGGCATGAAAAAGAATGGTATGGAAGAAATAATAGATAATATTCCAGACACAAAAAAACTAAGCCACCAAGCACCAACCCAACGAGAGTCCTTAGGAGTTATTTTGATACTACCTAGAATAAATAATTAGAAGAAGCCAGTCAAAAATAATTTTAAAATACATTAAGTTCTAGGAAATAATAATAATGATAACATAATACATTATAAATAAATTAATAATTATAATTACTTTCAGTTCTGGGCAATAATATTAATGCTGCTCTCCCATAAATGAAGAACATAAACTATATTTTATCAAATCTAAGGCACCATGTTTTTCCTTTTCATACTTTCTCTTCTCTAAAATCAGGATAAGTCTAACACTGAAGACATCTTATTATAATTGCTATTGTCCAGGAATCAGTCATGACATTGTTGTCATTGCCTGAGCTTGTGTAAACTTGGTGGCTTTTCTGATGACAAAAAAGGGCAAATGTCATCATTGGATATATAATCCTACAAACCATTTAAGAACTGTTTATGAAAGGAATATGAATCCTCATTGTCTGAAAACATCTATTGGCACCACCTGTTGATGTTAAGGAAGGACTAGCAATGAAATTTAAAGCTGTTTTCAAAAAATTCTCAGAACCAATAGGGGGGGGGTCTCACTTCTCCCAAGCCAGAAACCCATGTTTCCAACTCTTATGAATGCACAGAGGATGATATTGGTGAAAAAAATATACATGATGAAAATCTGAGTTTAAAAGTAACCCAGAGGAGTTGGACTCTAAATGTTAGGGATAATTTAACTATTTTATTTCAAACATATTCTCCTGTAAAGCATGTATAAAAGTGATAAGTAAATGTTATATCTCATGTGTAAATGAGCTATTTCAGTAAGTATAAAATAAACACTCTAAGTTAATTTTTAAAAGTGTACATAAGATATCAACAAGATGGCAAAATAGAAAGCCCTGGACTCTCCTCCTTCTTATGAATTCACTGATTCAACAGCAATATTCAGATCAATTACATTGGTACGAAATCTAGAAGCAAGTTGAGAGGCTCCTGTAACCTGGACATGTGTAAAACAGGCCACACTGAAACTAGCAGGAAAACTGGGAACACCTCCTGCCATAATCGGCACCTCGGTATGGTACCACATTATCAGGAAGAACTAGCAGTTTGAACTAGTGTGTGGACACTTGCCACAACTCTTACCTCTGGCCTAATGCAGAGTGAGTGGGTAGGTGATTAAAAAACCAAAAAACAGTTCCCAGCTTCTCCCTTGGGAGGGAAAGAGCTGTACCACACATTCAATGTTTCAGCTTTTCTGGGTGTTACCCAAAGGACTGGCTTCTATCTCACCTATCTTGGAGTTCTGACAGGATCCAGTATATGCTAGACCTCAGGGGGTTACAGAGTACAAAGATGGCAGTTTGAACTAGTATGTGGGCACTCACCCCAGCTCCTTACCTCTGGCTCAGTGCAGAGTGAGCAAGCAAAAAGAAAAAAAAAGTGGACCACACATCAAATGTTTCATCATTTTGGGGTCCTGGTGAATGGACTAGCTTTTGTCTCACCTGTCTTGGAGCCAGGAATATGCTAGACATCTGGAAGCTACAAAGAACAAAGATGGTGGTTTGAACTAGTATATAGGCATTGATTGCCATGCCACTCCTCAGATCTATGCAGAAAGAGAAAATGAAAAATCCCAGCTCCCACATTCTTTCAAGGGAGATAAAGAGTTGGATGACATTCCAAATGCTCAAACTTTTCTGGGGGTTGACCACAGGACTAGCTTCTGTCTCATCTGTCTTGGAGTGGTGATAAGACCTCGAATACTCTAGATCCCTGGGGGCCCCTAGAAATAAAGATGGCAGTTTGGAAAAGCATGAAGGTTTGAGAGGCCCAAACAAGTTCTGACTGTGTTGATTGATGATGGTTTCTGCTGTACAAGGCCAGTCATTGAAGACTCAATCCAAGGCCACTTGGATAGGTGATTTTTTTTCTGATGCATAGATACCAACACAAAGAGTCAAGAAAAATAGAGAAACAGGGAAACAAGACAAGATAAAACTCCAGAAACTGCCTCTAATAAAAAGGAGATATATGAATTATAAGAGAATTAAAAATAACCGTAATGAAAATGTTCAACAAGCTCAGGAAAACAATGTGTGAGCAAAGAGAATTTCAACAAAGGGATAGAAAAATTTAAGAAGAACCTAATATAAATCTTGGAGCTGAAGAACACATAACTGCATAATAACTGAACTGAAAAATTCAGTAGAGGGTATTTAATAACAGACTAGAACAAGCAGCAGAAGAAAGAATCAGCAAACCTGAAGACAAGTCATTTGAAATTACCCAGTCAAAGGAATAAAAATAAAAAAAGAATTAAAAAGAGTGAAGAAAGCTTAAGGGACTTATGGGACACTATCAAGAGGACCAAATGCATATTATGAGATTTTCAGAAATAGAAGAAAAAGAGGACCAAGAAGATTATTCAAAGAAATAAGGGCTGAAAACTTCTAAAATCTGAGGAAAGAAATAGACATCCAGATCCAGGAAGCTTAAAGGGTCTCCAATAAGATGAAACCAAAGAAATCCACACCAAGACATATTATAATCAAATTGTCTAACCTCAAAGAAGAAGAATTTGAAAGTAACAAGAGAAAAGCAACTTGGCTTGTATGAAGGAACTTCCATGAGACTACAGGTTTTTTTTCAGTAGAAACCTTGCAGGCCTGTGGAAGTGGGATGATATATTCAAAGTACTGAAAGTAAAATACTTCTAACCAAGAATACTATACCCATTGAAACTCATGTGCATGGGTGCCTGGGGTTCCTGTGGAGGGCAGTTCACCACTACCAATTCTTACTGTCTAACCAACACACACTAATTTCCTATTCCTGACATTCTTTTGTGTTATCTCTTTGGCTCCTCTAGGTACGGGAATAACCAACATATACTTTATAATAACTTCATTTCATACCCATCACTGATTAAAAGATATAATAAGGTCTGAGTATTTGATGGTAGGAATTGAATCACCATAAATTATACAATACTTTGAATAATGATTTCTGAACGTAGTAGAAAGTTTACAAAACTATCACCCTAAGGATCTTCCCCACTTATTTCTGTACTTCTGCTGATAAAAATAATGATGACCTTGGAGATGAATGAGTAGAAATAATATATAGAATGTGAACCTACTCTAAGTCACATGTCTAAAATAGAAGATATAAAACATTTCATCAGGTGCTTGCTTTAGTTTAATATTAGCAAACACTTTCAAGTTTGTGGCTACTGTTGGCTTACTGTGATGTCTACTCCATTTTGGAAATGAATTCTTTGATCTCCTTGGAGTGATCCATTGAAGTTGTGGTAAAAGAGAAAATCAGATTTGTTTATTCACAAATATTAATCACGTATTATATGTTAAGACAGATACCATTTTGTCATGTTGTAAAAGAGATGACAGGGAAGTATACACATATTCACAGCTCATTGTGATAAGGGCTACAATAAAGCCATACTCTTGTCGATTAATAGGGACACCTAACTTTGGATCAATGGAAGGTGGTGAAGTAAGACTTCTTTGAACAGGAGCCACATATTGGAAGGGACTAAGAACTATGCAAATGGAAAAAGGAGAAAAGATTTTCCAAGTGTAAGTGCAAGAAAATGTAAGATTACAGTGCACAATGAAAGACCTGCAATTAGTGTGGCATGGTTAGCACATAGGGTATATATTAGAGAAGAGTAGAAGAAAAAAGACAGAGGTAAAAAGTAAAAAAAGGTAAAAGAGATCATAAAGAACCAATTATGCCATTCTTAGCAGTTTGGCTGTTCTCCTGAAGTACAATGTGAGCCATTAGAGGATCTTAAACATGGGATGACATGAATCAGATTTGCTTAGAAAATTTATTCTGGAAGCAGTATGAATGAGAATGGGTGAGACTGGTGGCAGAGAGTGCAGATGAAAAGTTATGCATTAATTCAGTCAATAATTGAATTAAGGTAAAGATATTCAATAAGAGAAGGAACATAGGGAACAAAGTGGGCTTGAGGGTAGGTAAGATGCTGAGGCCAGATTTTGATATGTTATAGGTGCTTGTAAGACATCTAAAAAGAAAAAAGAAAGAAAGAGAAAGTACTATAAATATTAATTAAAACAAGTTATAGAAAAGTATTCATTAGAAGTAGCAAATTAAGTAGAAATTGATTGTGTTTCATTAGTGGTAGAATAGTGGGTTGAGAAGTGGATGGGAGGTGGGAGGTGAGACATCTAATTTATATTATTTCTTTTAGGTTCTTGTCTTTGAAGAAAATCAGCTCCAAAGTTGTTTGAGGATATAAAAAAGATGGGAGAGACTTAAGTGTGTTTGCAGAGGAGAAAGAGAGGGTGGAAATGGAGAGGTTGAAGATGCAGGATGGATCAGGCAAAGGATTGATGGAAGTAGATCTTGGAAGAAGCAGGAAGAGGGAATCTAACCTCCAGGTGGCTTGATTAACATTGGCTGAGGATGTGTACCTTTTCCACTGAGTTGGGAAAAAGAAGATAAAGATGTACAGTGTGATAAAAGAGTATTTTTAAGAAGGGGGGCCTGAAGTTGAGGCAGTTTCTATAACACGGTCTCTACATCTTCTATAAATTAAAAAGAAAAGTATGCTGTGAGAGTGAAGAAGAAAGTCATAGATGTCATTTATGTATTCTCTCCTTCATTCATTTTTTCAACAAGTGCTTATTGAATGTTACCATATGCCAAGCCCCATGCTAGGACCAGGAAAAGTAACCAAAACCAAAGTGTGCACCGTAGTCTCAAACCACTCTGGCCATAAGTCAGTCCAACAGCCACAAGGAAGCTGCTGTTAGCAAGACACACGGCACATTCTGCAGTTTAACATCCAAACCACCATCAATCGAAAAATGAAATTTACTTGACTAGGGAGTCAGTACTGGGAGAGGAACATTTCAAGTTTGGTTGTTTTGGATCAAGTAATCTAAAATAAGTTTGTTGGGATTCTCTCATTTTTATAATTAGTTGTAAAAGCATGGTATAAATAGGAAGAAAATTTTATTTTTATTCTGATTATTAATGCATTTATTTTCTACCTGTAACTTTTGAAAAATAGTAAGCAAAAAACTACTGAGAGAGTGAATTCAATTATTTGGAATAATGGTGTCCTGTACTTGAAAGACACTGTCATGGTACCTTGTTCTGATTGTACTTACTCAGATCTACAAATCCAATATCCACGTACATTTTAGCAAACTGAGATGTCAATACAAAGGCAATGATTGGACCAATCATTGCTACTGAATGCAAAGTACCTGAAAATATCATAAAATAATTTTATCAGATGACAAGAATGCATGGTTCCTATTTAACATGTTTTTTAAGTGACATTTTACAATAAATTTCTCCAAATAATTTTTCCATTAAGTAAAAATAATAATAATAATAATAATAATTTAGTAACAGTATCATTTCAAGGGTAGACTCAGGGAGAGTAATCATGCAATTTAGTATTTTCTGTACATTACCTAAATAAAAAGAAGAATGTCCTTCTTTAGCAAAGTCATCAATATAAGAAATCCCCAGTGGCATTATGGGGGTTTCTCCTATTCCACGAAGCATATTACCCATTAGGACATATATCCACATGTAAGACCCAGATTCCTTTTCACAACCTATGTAGACAAGAGACTTTTATTTTAAAGATGAATTTTTGCATTCCTATTAGAAATTCAACAATTTTGAACCCTTAATTATTCCATTTAATTTTTTTTACTTTTTTCTAATTACTCATTTTGCAAAGTTTGAAAATACAGAAAAGCACAAGCAAACAAGTAAAAATATCTGTAATCCCACTGTACACAGAAAGTCATTTCTAATGTTGCTACATATCTTCTACATTTTTAGTGCACATATTACTATTATTATTTTGGCAACTGGCTGGTATTTAGTGCACATGAAATATACATAATATTATATATACATCATATACTTAAATACCCAGTTCATATTATACTATCTTATAACATAGCATTATAACTGCCTTTACAGTTAACACTATATTATGACTATTTTGTGTTATTTTTAAGGAATTTATTTATTTATTTAAAAGAATTTATTTAATTGACATGAATTGATTGTATGTATTTATGGGGTACAGTGTTATGTTTCAGTACATGTATACAATGTGTGATGATCAAATCAGGACAATTAGCACATTTATCATCACAAAACTTAATCATTTCTTTGTGGTGAGGACATTTGATCTCTACTCTAGCCACTTGAAAATATACAATAAATTATTGTTAAATATAGGTACCTAGCACCACTGTACACCACTGGAAATTATTTTTCCTAACTAGCTGTAATTTTGTGTCCATTATCCAACCTCTCCCTATCCTTCCCCCAGCCTCTAGTAAACACAATTATACTCTCTACTTTTTAAAAAAAATTTTTATTAGTTTTTTATTAGCATCTTCATTATTACAAATCATAATTTTTCTTTATGTCCCTTACCCAACCAATCACTCTGCAACCACCTTCCCTCCCTCCCCCTATCTCTAGTATTCTTAGGTTTATTCTCTCCTTCTGCAATTTCGATGTGTTATTGTGGTCTTTTCTTTCTTTCTTTTTTTTTCTTTCTTTCATTCATTCATTCGTTTGTTCTTTCTATCTTTTAAAAGTCAAGTTATTTATTTTTTTAGCTCCCACCTGAGTGAGAACATGCTATATTTATTTTCCTGTGCCTGACATTTTATTTTCCCATGTTGTTAATATCTCTCTTATATCACGATTTTAATGGCTGCACAGTAGTGTGTTGCATAACACTTTCATAATTTATTTAGTCAATTTCTTATTTTTTAATTTTTTGAAACACGTAGAGATTTATTTTTCTTATATAGCAAAGAGTCCAAAGACTAGTTGCAAATAATGTTGGCTCAGTTAGGCTCTTTTTTATTTTTCATTTTTTTAATTAATTTTTTTTATTATTTTAAATTCTCGATATACATAGTAGTTGATTTTCGTGACCCTTTACCCATTCCTCTTTTAAATGTAAAATATTTCTAATTTTTTACTCTGTTAAACAGGGATGCTTTGGCTATAATTTTAAATAAGTCCTGTGCACATTCTTATTTCAAGTAGAATTGCTGTGTCAAGTAGGTAAGTATATTTTTGTTCTTTAATATATATTGAAAATTAACCTCCAGAAGGAGTTACAAATTTACACACTACATCAATATATAAAATGTAAAATCTTTTTCCTTCTTCCACCTCACTTTTTATTTTTAATCTTTTCCTACCCAATAGGTAGGAAAATCTTCAGTGTTATAATTTGTAATTATAATTTTTTATGTTAAGTAAGGCAAAAAATTTTTAATTGGTGTAAGAATTTGCATTTTTCATAAAGACTGAAGTTATGTTTTCTACAAATTTATTCCACTTGCCACTTTATTTTAAATGCATATGATCTTTCCAATTTTTTACTGAAATCATCCTCTTTTCTTACCTTCTTCTAAAAGCTCTTTACATATATGTTAACACTATGATATCATCTGTTTTTCCTATTTGTTTTTAATTAATTTTTCTAATAAATATCACAATTATTTTTTATAAAGGTAATTAAATTAATCAATTTTAGAATACTTTCACTAATTTAATTCTTACCTTTTTCGAGTATCTCAGGTGATGTTCTATTGTGTGATAAAGTTTGACTAATTAGACAGGTTGGTAAGCTTGATGTTGAATTCTCTGATGGATTAATATAGGTTTCTTTAGAATACCTATAACTGTAAGAACATCACTGGACTTAAAATTTTGCTTATCTACTGAATATTTTCACTTTTCCCAGAAATACAGAGGAATTTTCCCCCTTTATTTGCACCACCCTCTTCTCCAAATTACCAGAACCTTTTTTGTCAATTTCCCAGCCTGTATTTTAGGAGAGGTGAAGGGTGAAAATGAAATGGAAGTGTCCACAAAGAAAGATCATTCAATACTCCCCAGGCAAGATGGGTTAATGTCTTGTTATCATGCTAGGGGTGCTTATATTCTGATCAAGATATGAAATATCCTGATTTCACGTTTTTTTTATTTTTAACTATTAACTGTGTCTATTCATGCCTTTACATTATCTTCAAAGATGGTCACAATCTAAATTTCCTGATAATTTATCATGACACTTAATAAACTTTTGAGCAGTGTTTTCCAAATCAATCTGTAATACATGCCAGTTAGTGACATTTTCAATCAACATGTCTGATTTTCTTTCATGGGCATGCATACACACACACACACACACACACACACACACACACACACACACACACACAGATATGCACATTCTAATGCTCTTAAAAACTTAAGGAAATTCTAATATACTTCAACTTGATAAAGGATAGCATAGTAGGAGCTAGAATATGGACAGATGCTGATATCCAAACATACTGAGGTGTGCTGCAGCTCCAAGGGCAGCCTACTGTATGGAAAGCATTAAGCTCAACTTTAAAGAACTATAAATAAAACTCAGTGTTTGTACTTCGGGGATTTCACACTCTGTAAGATAAACATATATGATAAAAGATATAATAAACTTAATATACAAGGTCCTGAGTTGTCACAAAGGAAAAGGGATGATTGGCTTTGCTTGGAGGTGGGCTGGATTAGAGAAGACTTTACAATGAGGATGACATAGGAGATGGATAGTGAAGATGGAAAGCAGTTTAACGGATAGACAAAGGAAAAAAAGTATCCAAGGCTGTAGAAACACCATATGCAAGGGTATGACATATTACGGCACATTTGGAGAACTGCAAGCCTAGCATGTGATCTTTAATTGTGGCGAGCAGTGGAAAAGGAAGCTAGGAAGATAGTCAAGAATCCAATTAATGAGCAACATGCATATGCAAATTAGTGTAGATGTTAACCCATAGACAAGAAGCTTTCAATATTTTTGACTGTAACCAACAGTAAGAAACATAGTTGTATCACAACCATAATACACACACACACACACACACACACACACACACACACACACACACACACACACACAAATATATGTACAACCAAAGCAGAAGTTTCACGGTACAGTCTAAATCCTTGCTTACATTGTATATTGTTCTGTTCTATTCTATCATGTAAAAAATTGTTGTTCTCAATAATCTGAATTAATTTATTTGTCCAGTAGTAGTCCAAGATCCGAAGTTTGAAAAACTGCTATAGGAAATTGGGAATATTAAGCAGGGGTAAAATAGTTATATTTGCATTTTTAAAATGTGTACTCCAGCATAGAATATGAGTTTAAACAGAGTTGAAACTAGATGCAAAAAGTTCAGACTAGAGATTATAAAAGCCTCAACTAGGTTAAGGACAGTGGGGATGTCCAACTTTGACAGATAGCAAGTGTAATAAGCAAGATTTGGTGATTACTGGTTATCTTTGCAAAAGAAGAATCAAGGATAAGGCTCTTGAGTTTGGTTTGAGTTCCTTTGTGGCTAAACGAACCATTACTGAAAGAGTGAATGTGAAAAACCTGGGCTGGTCTTGGCACAATGATGAATTGTTTTGTAAATATGGGTGGGAAATTCTTCTTGGATGTTAAGTTGAAGAGATATCCGTAAGGTTGTTGATTATATAGATCTTGAATGTTAGAAAAAGTTGTATATAGGTGATAGCTGTATTTGAGGCATACTCCCTACAAATCATGGAGAATGAGAAGTTAAGAAGACTAAAAGAGAGCTTAGGGGACACTGACATTATGGTCTTAGCAGCAGAAAAAAAAGATGGGCATAATGAAGAGGCCACAAAGATGGGAAATAAATCAAGACAATATAATATGATGAAAACAAAAAGAAGCAGTATCATAAAGGAGAAAGTTCTCATAAGGGTTGAAGGTTGAAAAAAAATGAATAAATATGGTAACCAAAAGGCATGATGGTTAGATTTAGCAAGGAGTAAGTAATTGGTGCCTTTTGCAGAAACTACTCATTGTCTCTCAATACCTATTCTTCTCTTTGATTACGTCCATAGTAATCGAAGTTGGGATTTTCAGCTGGGAACATGGCAGCCTGATAAAGTCTGTTTTTTCCAATGTCTTTATATCTGTATGTGAAATGTAACTAACTCCCGGCCAATGTGAAGTTAGTAGCAGTGTTGTGCTTCTGAAAATATTTCTTAATCCTCAGTCTGTAAGTGCTCTTTGTTTCTACGTATTGTTCTTTTCCTCTTCTTACATCCTGTGGCCTGGAACAACATTGCCATAATTTGGACCATGAGGTCAAGGCCCTGCAAGGCAGAGCAATAGCATAAAAAGAAACAGTATCATACAATCCTTGGATTGGCTACATCAAATTTTGTGTGAATAATAAATTTCTATATCTTATTTAAGACACTGTTATTTGTTCTTTCGTGAGCATCTGACTCTAGTTATAACTACACAGTAACCTTAGAAAGACTAGCCTCAGTGGAATGCTGGTGGAAAAACCATACTGCAATGGGTTGAGTGGTGAGGTCGTATTGACTGAAATCAAATCTTATAGGCAAAGACCTGAAGTATATATGTTATACTAAAAAGTCACAAAATATTTACTGTATATGAAACTGTATACCTTATCTAGTGCTATTCATATTTCAAAGTCTATGAAAGCCATGGTGAATAAAGCAATAAATTAATTATTACATAGAAAACACACACCAGTTCTATAAATACTTAGTGGATAATCTTCTGAAAAGGTACAGTTGCCTATTTCTAAGGAAATAAATGACATCCTATTATTAATTTGCAAGTTAATAATAGTTAATGGCACAGAGCTGTTTAATACTTACTATCCCATGAAGAAATGTGGTAAAGCAGTCAAAATACTTCCAATTCCCATAATGAAACAACCAATTCCAATTATCTTGGGTCTGTGTAATTTGGATCCATAGTAACTTACAAATACAATAACAAACAAATTTCCTAGAAAGAAAATAAAATTATGTTGATATAAACATTGACCAAACATTGAGTGTAATCAAAGGCCCCAGAATAGATACAAATTGAGCACAAGATATGGTACCTTCCCTCAAACACCATGTAATGTAATTGAGAAGGTAAAATTCACGCATATTACATCACTCATTCTAAAGTTGTACAGTAGTAATAACAAATAGAATAGAAAAAAAATACAAAAATGCAAAAGAAAGCACTTGGATTACTTGGCAATGTTAGTGAGCAGCTTTTTTAAAAAAAGAGTTTATTATACATGTATGTGGGGTACAAAGTTGATTTTCAATAGTTGTGTACAATGTGTGATGGTTCGATTAGGATAGTTAGCTTATTCAGCATTATAATATGTCATCATTCTTTGTGTCCATTAACCAGTTTCTTGTTAACTCCCCCTCCCCTCCTCTTTTCCACCTCTAGTAGCCACAGTTCTTTTCTCTCCTTCTAAAAGTTCAACATATTATTGTGATTGCTGTTTTATTGTGAAGCAAAATTTTGTTGAAGAGTTTGGAGTTGACTGGATTGTATTAGAATGGAGGAAAATGAAGAAACATTTCCTGAACTGAGAAAAAGGTATTTATTCAGGCATTTATTAATTTATCCCTGAAATTTCTTAAATTCCTATTAAGTTCCTGCCATGATATTCAGAGGCAGAAATATAAAAGAAAGAATGAACCATGGTACTTGTCCTCAAGAAACTTACATACTAATTATAAAAATAGGTAGATGGACAGAGATTCTATTAGACCACAGACGGGAAGAACTTAAACTAACTTGTTGCTTCAGGAAAATTTCCTGGAAGAGAGGCCACTGGAGATTTATTGTTGCGTATAACTTATTTAGATTAAACAGGAGAAGAAGAGCATTCTAAATGGAGAGAGTCATAATCAATTCTGATCCATATGGAGCTACCTGTATAACAATGAACAGACAGCAATTAAAAATTACTGAGCATTTGATGGAAAAAAAAAAAATAGCATGAAAGAATAGCACCAGAATGAACCAGCAGATTAAGTCACACACGAAGAAACAGTTCAATATGGAGTAAACTAAAAAGAGGAAAAACTTTGAAAAATTCCAGTTAGTATCTCTAAAGGTACGAGGGCATGTTAGCATTTATAAATTCAGAGCTAGTCGACTAAAAATAATAAGAGAACAATAACGTATTGTTTTAAATTAAATTAAAAATGTTACAGAAAAAAATATACAAATTGGAGCTTGATAAGATGGAAGATGGCATCAGAGAAGATTGATGGACCATAAAGAAAAAAAAGGTAGAAATTCAGAAAGAAAAACTTTAAGGGAAAAATTTTCCAGAAAATGTAATATTCATCTTATATATGTTTTAGAATTGAAAGAAATAAGAAAATAAAGAGAAAGAAACAAATAAATAACAAGAAAATAAATTCCCTGAGCTAAAGGAAGACTCAAGCCTTCAGATGAAAGACTCCACATTTCTATAGCAGAAATAATGTAAAAAGAGACAGTCTTTGGGCTGGCAGGTTGGTTAGAGTGTGGTGCTCACAACACTAAGTTTCAGGGTTTGATCCCTATACTGGCCAGCTGCCAAATTTAAAAAAAAAAAAATATATATATATATATATATATATATTCAGCTAAGAGACAGGCATATATATGCTGATATGCTAGTAAAAATTCTGAGATTCAGGATAGTGATTTCTCACATACAACACTGAGTGTTATAAAACAGTAGATAAATGTTTTAAATGTTCTGAAAAAAAATGTAATTTTAATTCCATATGCAGACTAAGTATCACTACAATTTGATAGTAAAATAAACATATTTTAAAAATAAACAAGCAAGGGCTCAGAAAATATGCCATGTGT
Organism: Cynocephalus volans; assembly: GCF_027409185.1. Classification (NCBI taxonomy): domain Eukaryota; kingdom Metazoa; phylum Chordata; class Mammalia; order Dermoptera; family Cynocephalidae; genus Cynocephalus; species Cynocephalus volans. The sequence goes on from NC_084471.1 coordinate 91,945,325, forward strand.
TCAATTCTTTCTGGAAAAAAATAACCACTTGAAGATATACTCCAGAATAACTAAAGAAGAGACTTGAAGTCACAGGATTTAAGAAAGAAAGGTAAGAAGAGAAACCAGTCCAACTCACAAATAACATTGTTTATATAATTACTGTTAAACAGCGGCAAAGTTTAACTAAAATATTAAAAATTAATTCCTCAATAAAAAGACATACATAGTGAATTAAACTTTAAAGCTAATAATACTCTAATTCTAAAATTCTGGATGGTTTTATTAAGCGTGGGAGGTGGAAGGGTGAAAAAATATGTACAATGTAAATAACAAAATCCAGAGTTCATAAGATAAAGATAGGTCTTCCTTTATACTATTACTTTAAAAACACTAGCTAAGCATACTGTAAATTAAAAATAAACAGCAAACTTGTAGAAAATATTTGCAATTGATATAAAAGACATAATTTTGGGGTCCCTCCAAATAATTAAAAAGTGAAAAGAAAAAGAAAAGATGACCAGAGGAAATGAGCTACCAACCCATAAAATAAGAAAAAATAACTCAATAATTATGTAAAACCTTTCTATTACTGGAGAAATCCAAATTAAAATAAACAAACAAAAAAAAAATCTTCAATGTTTTAAATAAAAAGACTTCTAACCTCAAATTCTATACCCAGTTAAACAGTAGAAATCTAATATAGATTGCTCCAAAGCTGTTTTGCCCTCCTCAAATTATCAGAATCATGGTCCTCTCTCAACCTTTCTTTAAAACATTGGGGCGTCTTGAGACAGTAAAGCCCCACGAGGTGTTGGTTTACAAGCAATGAGTTTTTCAACATCCTCAGTACTGGCATTTTGGGCTGTATAATTCTTTGTTGCTGTGCGCTGTCCTGTGCACTGTAGAATGTGTAGCAGCATCCTGGCCTCTCTACCCTAGGTACCAGAAGCATCCATCCCCTTCACTGCTGTTATGACAAACAAAAATGTCTCTAGATATTGCAAAATTGCCCCTGAGAGACAAATTTACCCTGGTTGTGAAGCAGGGATATAGCGCATGTATAAGCAAGATTTTTGTTTTTTTGTTTGTTTGTTTCTTTTTACCTCTACAAGTCTGGTTATTAGAATAGAAATAAAAGTTACCAATTTCAAAGCCTCCATCAATTATACCAGCAGTAGAAGAGGATATGTCAAATCTCCTTTCTATTTGAGTGATGGAACTTTTCATAATGACTCCACCTAGTGCCTTAGTAATAAAGCTGAATGACAGGGCTGCCAAGAATATCTAAGAAGAAGCAGAAGAAAAGGGAAAAATGGTTAATCAAAGAACTATGTAATGTTTATATATGCACTGGATCAAAATCACTTTTCTTCTTTACTTAAAAATGTATTTTTATCATGAAAATCCTACCCATGTTTATTCTATACCAATTGTTACTTCTTACCTTTTAAAATTATCATTGTATGAATAAAGCATCATTTTCTAACTTGGTTACAACGTCAGATTTATTACAGCAGTACAGTTAAGATTGTTATTTTATTTATTTATTTTTTTTTAAAAGATGACGGGTAAGGGGATCTTAACCCTTGACTTGGTGTTGTCAGCACCACGCTCACCCAGTGAGCAAACCGGCCATCCCTATATGGGATCCGAACCCGTGGCCTTGGTGTTATCAGCACCACACTCTCCCGAGTGAGCCACAGGCTGGCCCAAGATTGTTATTTTTAATTAATGTCATTAAACTGATTTTTTTTTTTTGTATAACAAAGCCTCTTGTTTATTTTATTTTATTTATTTTTTCTTAATTTTATTTTGTCGAAATACAATGTGGTTGATTATTGTGGCCCTTTACCAAAAACCCCTCCCCCCTCCCTCTCCCCCCTCCCGCCCAACAATGTCCTTTCTGTTTGCTTGTTGTGTCAACTTCAAGGAATTGTAATTGTTATGTCTTCTTCTCCCCCCCAGGTTTTTTTTTTTTTTTTTTTTTTTTGTGTGTGTGTGTGTGTGTGTGTGTGAATTTATATATTAATTTTTAGCTCCCACCAATAAGTGAGAACATGTGGTATTTCTCTTTCTGTGCCTGACTTGTTTCACTTAATATAATTCTCTCAAGGTCCAGCCATGTTGTTGCAAATGGCAGTATTTCATTCGTTTTTATAGCTGAGAAGTATTCCATTGTGTAGATGTACCACATTTTCCGTATCCACTCATCTGATGATGGACATTTGGGCTGGTTCCAACTCTTGGCTATTGTAAAGAGTGCTGCGATGAACATTGGGGAACAGGTATATACCTTCGACTTGATGATTTCCATTCCTCTGGGTATATTCCCAACAGTGGGATAGCTGGGTCGTATGGTAGATCTATCTGCAATTGTTTGAGGAACCTCCATACCATTTTCCATAGAGGCTGCACCATTTTGCAGTCCCACCAACAATGTATGAGAGTTCCTTTTTCTCCACAACCTCGCCAGCATTTATCGTTCAGAGTCTTTTGGATTTTAGCCATCCTAACTGGGGTGAGGTGGTATCTCAGTGTAGTTTTGATTTGCATTAAACTGACTTATAAGAAGCTAGACAATGTTCTCAGATGGCCGAGTTGTTAAGCTATTTTGTATTTCCAAGGGAATAGCATAGGTTAACTGTGAGGGGAGTGGCAGGACATTCTCAAAGGTAGCCTTTTCAGGAAGCCAGCTGAAAAATGGAACTTTCTGGAGGCAAAGAGAAATTCTAAGGCCAACATAAATTACTGACATTCAACCTAAGATGCAGTGGTTATGGAGATATTTTAAGTTTCAATTTCTTTTGTTTTTTAAATTTTCATATAATTTATTAATTCATCCTGTCCCTCACAGCTCATATCCACATTCATTAGCAAATTCCTTTTGGCTCTACCATTAAAATCTGACCCTGTTATGGACTGCATGTATTTGGAGATTGAGACTTTGGGAGGTAATTTAGGTCATGAGATAGAGACCTCATGATGGAATTATTGCACTTATAAGAAGAAAAACGAGAGAGCTTGCTTCTCTCTTTCTCTCTGCCATGTGAGGACACAGCAAGAAGATGGTCATCGACAAACCAGGAAGAGTTTCCTCGCCAGAATCCAATCATACTGGCACACTGATCTTAGACTTCCCATGAAGATATATGAGATATAAATTTCTGTTGTTTATGTCACCCTGTCTATGATATCCTATCAACCCATACTTAATATTTTCAATTTACAGTGGGTTTATTGAGATATAACCCCATTGTTTTTGAAAAGCATCTTTGCAGTCTTTATGTCATTGAACAGTAATGAAAATTGTTCAGGTCCCAGTCATTTCAAAACATTATGTTATTGGCACCAGAAATGAACAAATGTGGGAGGGAGAGACATCAGCCAGGAAGCTGTACACCCTTGTTTCCCCACAACACACAGATTCAACAACAAACAGTCCAAATGCCTCTGTGAGAACTCTAGAAACCAATGTAAACGTTCCTGCACCCCAGGCTAGCATGAAGACAACCACATAGAAACCTGGAAGGAAAATTCATGATTCTCTCTACTCTCTTTCCAGAGTCCCTTTCAACCCATATCGTGTGGCACAATTGAGAGGAAACATCCAAATCTCCAATATTCTATGTTTTGACTTTGGGGGGGGCTTCTCAAGGACTGTATCCGAGTACTGACAGGAATGGGGCATCAGGTTGGGGGTCTCTCAGAACAAAGCCAATCAAATGTGCACCAGAGCTGGCAGTACCGCATACAGACACTAGGTGGATCTCCAGTACCACAATTTACTGCAGCATCAGAGACGCTGTAACGGTGCAGATAGACCACAGGGGGTGATCCTCAATAGAAACCAGCAAAGCATTTCAAATAGCAGATTACACACACAAGCCCAGAGAGGACAGAAAGAAATGAGTACCCAGAAAAAGCTTGGGAGGGCTCCATAATCTCTAGACAGGCCACAAAGTCTGGAAGCGTTAACTAATTTTTTTTCAAATGCTGAATCCCAACAAAAACAAAAAACAAGACACAGATAAAGGAACAGGGTACTGTGATGCATTTAAAGGAACAAATTAAATCTCAAGAAACTGACCCAAATGAAGCCAAGTTATAGGAACTGCCTGACAAAAAATTAAAAATTACTGTTAAATATGCTCAATGAATTAAAAGAGAGCACAGATAGACAACTAAATGAAATTAGAAACCTGATGTATACACAGAATGAGAATATCAACAAAGCTATAGAAAGTATGAAGAACTAAACTGAAATTCTGGAACTAAAGGCTACAATTAACTAAATTGAAAAATCACTAGAGAAAGCCAGCAGCAAAATTGACCAGGCAGAAGAAAAAAAATTCAGTGAACTCAAAGACATGTCTTTCAAAATTACTGAAACAGAGGAGAAAAAGAAAAAATATAAAGAAGAGCTGAAGGGAATCATGGGTCACTATCAAGCAGGATGGCATATGCATTATGAGAGTACCAGAGGAGAAGAAAAGGGAAAGAGGAGAACATATTTGAAGAAGTAGTGGCCCCAAATTTCCCAAATATGAGGACAGAAATGGACATAAAAATTCAAGAAGCTCAAAAAACTCCAACTAGGATAAATCTAAAGAGATCTGCACCAAGACACATCATAACCAAAATGTCAAAAGTCACAGACAAAGAGAGGATCTTAAAAGCAGCAATAGAAAAGCTACTCATCAAGCAAAAGGGAGATCCTATTAGATTATCAGCAGATTTCTAAACAGGAACTTTGTAGGCTAGAAGGGAGTGAGTTGTTACTACACCATGACCAAGGGGGATATGTACCTGGAAAGGAAAGATGGTTCAACATATGAAAAATCAATCAGTCTAATACATCACATTAACAAAATAAAGGACAAAACCTACATTATCATTTTAATTAATGCAGAACAAGCATTTGACAAAATCCAACACACTTTCATGATAAACACACTGAACAAACTAGTAGTAAAGTAGTTACCTCAACATAGTTAAAACCATATATGGTGCCGTGGATTGAGTATTCTCCAAAAAATTGACGCCCTCTGTGACAGTGTTACGAGGATGGGAAATCCTATTATGGTAACTAAAGGGTGGGGCCCTGAAAAGATGATTAGGTTGTAGGAACATATTGTAGTACATGGATTAATAATGGTGGTCAAGGGTGTGGTTCTAAGGGCTTTAAAAGGAGAAGAAGGGAGAGTCTCTCTCTCTCTCTCTGCTCCTCCATTTTTGGCATGTGAGACCCCTGCATTGTTGTAAAGCCACAACCAGAGAAGACCATCACCAGTTGTGTTCCCTGGACTTTGGACTACCTAGCCTCTGAAACTGTAAGCAATGGATTTCATTTTCTTATAAATTACCTAGTTCCAGTATTTTTGTTATAAGCAGCAGAAATGGATTAATACATATGGAAAGCTCACAACTCACATTATACTCAGTGGAGAAAGACTGAAGGCTTTTCTTCTAAGATCAGGAACAAGGCAAGAATGCCAACCCTCACCACTAATATTCAACACAGGGCTGGAAGTTCTAAACAGAGCAATTAGGCAATAAAAAGAAATGAAAGCCATCCAAATTAGAGAAGAAGTAAAATTATCTCTGTTCACAGATGAAATAATTTTATATGCAAACACTTCACAAAAGATTGTTGGAACTAATAAACAAATTCAGCTAAGTTGCAGAATACAAAAATGAACATTTAAAAATCAGTTGTGATGCTTTTTTCGTTTTCTTTTTTAAAAACTTTTTTGCTTTCATGCACTTTCTTTTTATTAAAAATCAGTTGTGTTTCCACACACTAACAATGATCAATCCAAAAAGGAAATTAAGAAAACAATCCTATTTACTACAGCATCAAAAAGGATAAAATAGTGAGAGATAAACTTAACCAAATATTTAAAATATTTGCATACTAAAAACTATAAAACGTTAATGAAATAAAGAAGACACACATAAATGGGAAAACATCCATGCTTGTGGATTAGAAGACTTAATTTTGTTAAAGTGCCTATGCTATCCAAAGCCATCTATAGATTCAATGCAACCCTTATCAAAATCCCACTGGAATTTTTTTACAGAAATGAAAAAAAAACCAAAAACCCTAAAATTCTTATGGAATCCAGAGCCACCCTGAATAGCCAAAACAATCTTGGAGAAAAAGAATACAGTTGACTGTCCATATTTCCTGATTTCAGAATATACAACAAGACAACAGTAATTAAGACAAACTAGTAATAAAGTGTTGCACTGACATAGATAGACACGTAGACCAATGAAACAGAACAGAGAGCCCAGAAATAAATCCTTGCATATATGGCCAAATGATTTTCAACAAGGGGGTCAAGACTACACAATGGGGAAGAACAGTCTCTTCAATAAATAATGTTGGGAAAATTGGATATTCATATGCAAAAGAAGGAAGTTAGATCCTTACCTTACACCATATAGAAAAATTAACTCAAAATGGATTAAATACCTAACTGTAGGACTAAAACTATTAAACTCCTAGAAAAACACACAGGGGGAAAGCTTCAGGGCATCAGATTTGGCAATGATTTCTTGGACATCAAGAGACCAAGCAACAAAATAAAAAAATGAACAGTGGGATTACATCAGACTTAAAAACTTCTATACATAAAAGGAAACAATGAACAGAGTAAAATGGTAACCTACAGAATGACAGAATAATTGCAAATCAAATATCTGATAAAGGGTTAATATCCAGAACATATAAAGAAATTCTACAACTCAACAATAAATAACCTGATTAAAAAACAGGCAAAGGACTTGAATAAACATTTCACCAAAGAAGATATACGAATGACCAATAAGCACATTAACGGATGCTCAATATCTCTAATCATCAGGGAAATGCAAATCAAAACCACTATGAGATATCACCTCACACCCATCAGGATAGCCACTATCAAAAGAACAGAAAATAACAAGTGTTGCTGAAGACGTGGAGAAGCTGGTACCCTTGTACTTGTTGGTGAACATGTAAAACGGCACAGCTATTATGAAAAAAAGTATGAAGGTTCCTCAAAAAACAAAAACAGTATTACCAAATGATTTAGCAATTCTTCTTCTGTGTATATATTCAAATGAATTCAAAGTGGGATCTTGAAGAGATATTTGCACACTCATGTTCATCACTGTGTTATTTACAATAGCCAAGAGGTAGAATTAACCCAAATGTCCATTGACAGATGATTGGATAAAGAAAATGTGGTATACACATATAGTGGAATATTATGCAGCCTTAAAAAAAAACAGATTGAATAAACTTCAAGGACATTATGGTAAGCTAAATAAGCTAGTCACAAAAGGACAAATGCTGTATGATTTCGCTCAAATGAAGAATCTGAAGTAGTTGAAAATACAGAAAAATAAAGTCGAAAGGCACTTACCAAGGGCTGAGAGTGGAGAAAAGGGGAATTAGTGCTTAGTGGGAATGGAGTTTTAGTGTTGGAGGTGGAAAAAATTTTCGAGATGGATTGCACATCAATGGGAATATACTTAACACTACTGAATTATACACTTAAAATTGTATGTATTTTAAATTAAAATGTTGTGTGTGTTTTTATTACAATAAAATGCATTTCTGCACGAGAAAAAAAAAAAAAAAGAACGGTGGGTCATTTCCTGCTGAGAGAAATAACCTTCTAACCTATCCCACTGGGTTTGTTTCGAGTGCCAGGGTGGCTGCAGGACAGAGGTACACTGCTGCAGTCTTTTCACTCGTCACCACAGCTGCTATTCAGCATGCTGCCACCCCTGACCTATATAGTCTTGCAGAGATGTAAAACAACATTTCCCCCTCCATTCCTCTCCTCTGCCCTCTACTAATTCAGGTTCTTTGACACAAGAGATATCTTTTCATTGTCACATTCTATCAGATTTCATCAATTTGTAATTAATGTCATATCTTTGTATTTAAGCCGAAAAGATCTCTTATCAAGGGGACTGGTATACACAATCATAAGAATAATCCCCAAAGTAAATATTTGTTGTGTTTGGGTGGTATTCAAACATTTTTTAGAAACAATTTTTCTGGTAAAGTATATATAACATAAAATTTGCCACTTTAACTAATTAAAGTGTGCTATTCATTGGCATTATTCACATTCACAGTGTCTTACAACTATCACCACTGTCTCCAAAACTTTTTCATCACCCAAACAGAAATCATGTCATCATTAAGCAATAACTCATCACTTCCCTCTTCCTCCAGCCCATAATAACCTTGAATCTACTTTCTATCTCAATAAATTTGCCTATTCTAGTTATTTTATAATAAGTGGAAGAATACAATATTTGTTCTTCTGTGTCTTGTTTATTTCACTTGGCATAATAATTTGAAGGTTAATCCATGCTGTAGCATGTATCAGACTTTCATTCCTTTTTATGGCTGAATAGTATTCCATTGCATGTACGATGGGTTTTTATAAAGTTTATGGAAGAAATTGTATAATCTTTTTTTTTTTTTTTTTTTTTTGTCTTTTACGTGACCAGCACTCAGCCAGTGAGCGCACCGGCCATTCCCATATAGGATCCAAACCCCCTGCGGGAGCGTCACTGCGCTCCCAGCGCGGCACTCTCCCGAGTGCGCCATGGGCTCGGCCCAATAATCTTTTAATTCTATTTTTCAGTGAACTTTTTGAAGTACCCTTTTTATGTACCACTCTGTTTATCCCTGCATCGGTTGTTGAACACTTCGGTTGTTTCCACCTACTGTGAATAATGCTGCAATGAATACTGTGGATTGGTCTCTATTTGGAGTCCCTGTTTTTAATTATTTGGAGTATATACCTAGGATTGGAATTGCTGGGCCATATGGTAATTCTATGTTTAGCCTTTGAAGGAACTGATAAGTTGTTTTCCGTAGTGGCTGTGCCATTTTATATTCCCACCAACAATATGTAAGTGTTCCATTTTCTTCATACCTTCACCAATATTGTTTTCATTAAAAAAAAATTATAGCCATACTAGAAGTTGTAAAGTTGTGTCTCATCATGGTTTTGATTTGCATTTCCCTAATTACTAAGGATATTCAGCGTCTTTTCATGTGCTTATTGGCCATTTGCATATCTTCTTTGAGAAATGTCATTCAAGTCTTTTACCCATTTTTAAATTGGGTTGTTTGTCTTATTGTCATTGAGTTGTAGGGGTTTTTCATATATCCTGAATGTTAAATCTGTATCCAATATATGATTTGCAAATATTTTATACCGTTCTGTAGGCTGTCTTTTTACTTTCTTGATAATGTTCTTTTATGTACAAAAGTTTTTAAACTTGACAAAGTTCAATGCATTTTTTATTTTGCTGCTCATGCTTTTGGTATCATATCTAAGAATCCATTACCAAGGGTATAAATAACTACCCCATATTTTCTTCTAAGAATTTTATGGTTTTAGTACTTATATTTAAGTCTATGATCTATTTTGAGGTAATTGTATTTAGTGTGAGGTAGAGGTCCAGCTTCATTCTTATTATATGAAAATCTATTTATCCCAAACCTATTTATTGGAAAGTCTATTATTTCCCACAATGAATGGACTTATTTCCCTGATTAAAAAAAAAAAATCAGTTAACAATAGATGTATGTACTTATTTCTGAATTCTTGGGTTTATTCTATTAATTTAGTCTATCATTATGCCAGCACCACAGTTTTGCTTACTTTAGCATTTAAGCAAGTTTAAAATAGAGTAACATGAGTCTTCCAATTTTGTCCTTTTTCAATATTGTTTTGACTATCTGGGGACCCTTACAATATCATATGAATTTGAGGGTTGGCTTTTCCATTCCTGTAACAAAAAGAGGGGGTATGTTGGAATTTTGATAGGGACTGTGGTGAATTTGTAGAACAATTTGGGTAGTATGAGCATTCTAACAATAATAAATCTTTAAATTCATGAACATTGGATGTCTTCCCATTTATTTAGGTCTCCTTTAACATATTTCAGCAATGTTTTGTAGTTTTCAGTGTATAACTTTTTTTTACCTGCTTGTTTAATTTTATTCCTAGACATTTTTTTTTTCTTTGAGATTCTATTGTAAATGGATTTACTTTCTATTGTTTTCTTAAATGTTCATTGCTGGTGAGTAGAAACAAAAGAATGCTTGTGTATGATCTTGTATCATGCAACTTTGCTCAATTCATTTACTAGCTCTAGTAGATTTCTTGTGGATTTTTTGGGATTTTCTATATGTAGGATCATGTCATCTGTGGATAGAGATAGTTTTCTTTCTTTCTTTCCAATCTGGATGCCTTTTATTTCTTTTCCTTGTCTAAATACTCTGGCTACAACCTCTAGTACAATCTTGAATAGCAGCAGTAAAAGCTGGCATTCTTGTCTTGTTCCTGATCTTAAGGAGAAAGCTTTCAGTCTTTCAACAGTGAGTATGTTTGTTAGCTATAACTTCTTCATAAATGTCTTTACCGTGTTGAGAAAGGTCTCATAACTAAGTTATATTACTAAATGTTTGTTGTCATAAAAATGTGTTGGATTTTTCTCAAATGTCTTTTCTGCATCAATTGAGATAGATGGTTGTGTGGGTTTTTTTCTTTGATTAATTAATGCATTGCATTACATTGATTAATTTTCTTATATTTAACCATGCTTGCATTCCCAGGACAAATCCAGACACATAATTATGTAATTTTCACAATGTCCAGTATCCAATAAAAAATTATTAAGTATGTAAAGAAGGAAAATGTGACCCATAACCAGGTGCAATAATTTTAATATGCTGCTTGATTTGTTTTGCATACATTTTGTTAAAGACTTTTTACATTTAATTAATAGACATATTTCTTTAGAGCAGTTTTAGATTTACAGTAAAAGTTACTGTAAAGTACAGAGTTCCCACATACTTCCTCTCTCCACAGACATAATTCCCCCTATCATTAACATCCTGTATTGGTGTGGTACATTTATTTATATTAATGAACAAATATTGATTCATTATTATTAACTGAAGTCTATATTTTACATTAGGGTTTACTCTGTGTGTTGTACATACTATGGATTTTGACAACTGTATAATAGTATGTGTTTTTGATTACTGCACCATACAAAATAGTTTTCCTACCCTAAAAATTCTCTGTAACATGTGTATTTGCCCCTTTCTCTCTCCCTTGAACCCTTGTCAACCACTTTACTGTCTCTATAGATTTGTCTTTTCCAGAATGTCATATAATTGGAATTTTACAGTATGTAGCCTTTTAAGATTGGATTCTCTCACTTAGAAATATGCTTTTAATGTTCCTCCATGTCTTTTCATGGTTTGATATTCCCATTTCTTTTTATTCACTGAAAAATATTCCATTGTATGAATGCACCTCAGTTTGTTTACTCATTCACCTACTGAAAGACATTCAAGTTTTGACAATTATGTAATTATGTTCATAACTGCTTCTCACCTCATGTAGTAAGCAAGATAATGCTCCCTCCTCCAAAAAAAAAAAAAAAAAAAAAAAAAGGCCATGTTCTAATCTCTGCAAATTGTGAATATGTTACCTTACATGGCAAAAGGAACTTCGTAGATGTGATTAAGTTAAGTATCTTGCAATGGTATATTAGCCTAAAATATCTGAGTGGGCCAGTATAATCTTTATACTGGTCTTTATAATGGAAAAGAGGGAGGTAGGAGAGTCAGAATAAAGGAAGGAAATGTGATGATGGAGGTTGGAATGATGCCGTTGCTGGAAGGGGGCCATGTACCTCAGAATATGGCAACCTCTAGAAGCTGGGTAAAGCAAGGACCAGATTCCCCGCTACAGCATCCAGAAGGAACCACTCCTGCTGCCACCTTGATTTTAGCTCATAAGACTAATGTTTGAATTTTTGACAACTGTTCAGTTTTCAGAATTGTAAGACAACACGTTTGTGTTGTTTCAAGCCACCAAGTTTGTGGTAATTTATTACAGCAGTAATAGGAAATTAATAAGTATCCCAAGCCCATCAATGAATTCTGTTTCACACTGTAATCAAATCGAAGTCCTCCTTCTCTCTGAAACATCACTTCACTGAGAAGAATAAGAAAACGTATCACCTGTGCCTCTGTGTCCTTTGTTTCCTCATTCAGCAGCATATTTAAGGTCTTTAACAGAATGTCTTGAATGAGGAAATCACTAAAGATACTCTTGAGGTTCTTTCCATACACTCTTGGAAAATTGTTCCTTTTCATCAATATAAAATACCACTTTTGCTCCATTAGTAATTTTGATCTTGAATTCTATGTGGATGAAATTGCACTAGTATTATTACACTTGTTTTATTTGTATTAATATTTGCCTGGTACACTGTATGTCAAATTCTTTCTTTTTAAAAATTTTTAACTTCCTGTGTCATTTTAAGTGTACCCCTTGTAGTTAGCATATTTTTTTTCTTAATTTGAGAGTCTTTATTTTTTCCTTTTTCTTTTAATTAGTAAATGTAATAAATTCATATTTATGTGCTGACCGAAAGATCAGAATTATTTCTCCAATTTCATGAGTTCTTTATTTATTATGTGTTATTATTTCTCTTTTCCATTCCCAGGTCTTTATTCATTCAGAATAATAATGATGATGCTGATGATATCCAATACTTACACAGTATTTTGTGCCAAGTACTTTTCATATGCAAACTTACTTAATCCTCACAACCCAATGAGGTGAATTGTATTGTGCTCGTTTTGGTCAAGGTGCAAATTAAAGCTCAGAAATGCTGTAAGTTGCCAAGGTCCTTATAGCTAGTAAGCAGCAGAGCCAAAGTTGAATTCTGGCAGTTTTACTCTAGATTCACTATTCTAAACTACTTTTTAATTAAATCACTTAGAATCCTTGTACTCCGTTCCTTTTCTTTCTCAACCTCTCATATACTAATATTATTTGTGATTTTAATCCCAGCTCATTTTTTTATAAGACACAAATTTTTAGGGATATTAATAATTTAATTGGGATTTTGGTTACTATTGTTTCTTGTATGCTACCTCCTCCTTTGGGATCATTTGCTGTTCTTAATGGAGAACATCAATTAACAATTCTTTTACAGGTCTCTCAGTGATAAAACTTTATAATCCTTTCATATCTGGAGATGTCCTACTTGCAACAGAATTTGGTTGAGTTCATAAATTTAGGCCGAAAGTCCTTTTCTCTGGACAATAGCTTTATTATCTTCTTGCCTCCAGGGATGCAAAAGACAAGTCAAATGTGCATCTGACTCCTATTTCTTTGTGTATAATATGGAGTTAATTTGTTTATTTGATGTTTATTTTTCACCTTAAAATTGTTAGTTTGTCTCTTAATTTTTGGTGTTCTAAAATGTGTTTGGCTGAAATTTTATAACAAAATAAATATCTCCTACCAAAGGCTTAGTGGACTCTTATTCTTTTAATGAAGAACTTTTTTTTAATAAATCTTTATTTGCATGTCATCAAGTTTAAATACCTTTACACTAGTCCATAAATTTGAAGTACAATTTCCACTTTTGTTTTTGCTTTTTTTCTTTTTCTTCCTTCCCTCTTACTATCTCTATTTCTCCTAGACTACCCCGGCCCCAGGTTAATTTGTTTAACAACATAGTACTCTCTCCACATTCTTCTCAATATTTATATAATCCTAATCAAACATATATGAGGGGACTTCAAAAAGTTCATGAAAAAGTTCATATTATCTTGTAATTCTATTTATCCATGAAATTTTTGAAGTAGCCTTGTATAGTACTCATACAGATTTGTACTTTGTTCCACCTCTTAATTCTTTGTGGTATTTTCTGAGAGAAAACCACAGCTTGAATTTCCAGCTTATTGATTTACTTCTCAAATTTTTCATTCTGCTTGTCTGCCTAGCAAAAGGATTTTCTTTGTGAACAGTTAAGTTTTTTGATGTCTCAACTATTTGCAAATTTCTTCTGCATCTTGCTGAGGATAATAATAATTACAGTAATTTTAAAATCCTATTCTTTTTTATATTCTATTGGGCCATAGGTGAATTCTTTAATTTATTGAGTTTGTTGGTTCTCTGGCTGGTGAATTTTAAAGACGTGTTTTTTCTTGGCTGGCTGCTCTGTTTCACACATGCAAGCTCTTATTTCCTTGCCTCTGAATATTCAGCCTGTTTATAAAGCCTGTTAGAGGATAAGAGGCAGTGATCACTATCAGCAGAATGAGCCAATAGTTCATCTGTATGTAGGGGCTCCACTTCTTCCTGAATGTTACCAGTTGCCTGAGGCACGGTCCTGCTGCACATGCCCAGGCAGACATTCATACTCACTGCTCCTGTCCAGGTAGATGCCTCTGTAGTTTGCTGCCTAGACTATGTGGGTATGTTGATGGGCAGGGGAGAGATATTAAACAAAGGAAGATGCACGTCTTCTCTTATTGAGTGAGATTCCCTAACTAATCACTTGTCAGTTGTTCCTGGGACCCCTTCTGATCTCATTATCAGTGGTTTTTACTTTGATGCAAAACAATTTTCTTTTCCTGCACTTGTCTCGGACAATGGTTTCTTTCTTCAGCCTGATTTCTTTTACTTCTTACCTTTCATAAAATGTTCATAGTTTCTGATGTGCAGAATGTATCTGTTCTTGTTTTCCAGCAGAGTTAGAAAGCAGTGTTCTAGCAAAGCTTTTAATACCTTTTAAATTATTTATTAAAATTGGAGGGAAGGAGGTGCCTTCTGCCTTCTTATACTTAGTCTGTTGTATTGAGCTGGAGGGCTTCAAGTTTTGTCTTTCTTTCTCTATTGAATACATTCAAGGAATGTTATAATTGGTGGTTCTGGAAAATGCCGTCATGCTCTCTATCAAATCTCAGATGCCTAAGACATAATGAGTCTAATAATAATAATGAGTCTAAACCTAATAAATGTTTTTTGGCTGTTGTATAAATTGGTATTCCCTTAATAAATCTGATTATAAATCTGGTACACAATCAAGATACATTAATTTTGTAGTATTTCAACCAACTTTTAACACCTCTATATCAATGCTAACCTCTCAGTTTTCTCAGTTTCCTCAGCTTTCACGTGGAGATAATTATAGCAGAGTTGTTATGAGGATTAAGTAAAAGAATATGCATAAAGTTCTTGGTACAGTGCTGCCTACATAGTTAGCTTAATAAACGTCTATTTTTATCATCATTGTGAGCTACCATCATTCAGTTACTGCTGAAGTTCATTTGGATAAAAACATAATTTCTGCTGATTTAGACAAACATTTTTATGCCAGGCACTGTGATAGCTGCCTACAGAATTAGTGATGAGCATATTGACAATATGATGCATTGCTTGTTGAAGAAACAGAGAGAGAACTCTTATCTAAATGTTGACCATAAAATCACTGATTGGTGAAATCAAAGACAAAGGAATTTCAGAAATGAACAGGACATCTAATTAAAGTAGATGCAAGCATACCAAATCTAAATTCTGTCTTATATGAGAAGCTTCCAAAAAGTTCAGAGAAAGGTTTTATAATAGATCTTCAATAGAATAGATCTTCAATCTGAAAAGAAAGACTGGCTCAAGACAAAAGAGAGACTAAAAATGTCAAAATTCTTACAGTATCATCCTGAACTGTTTCTACAAAGTAGAAAGGGGTAAATAGACGTAAACTTGAGAGCCACAATAGGATCTCTCCAATGAGCTAGGATTTTAGGAAGATATGAAATGAATTAATACAGGCAGATGGTGATCTGCTCTTTTATTCTCACTATAACACGGTAAGATGGGCATTATTTACCCTGTACCTATTGCAGGACTGAAGTTCCGAGAAAGCATGATGTGATGATGTTGTCAGACCTTAAAAAAAAAAGGCAAAGGAATAAGAAAGCTAAAATCTCCTATGGAAAATACTAGAAGACCAATGCCATGAAAATGAAGAATTTAAGATTGACAGGTTTCATAACAGACATACAATGGTTCACAATCAGGGCTTGCCAGTTAGCTTGGATGGTTAGATTATAGCCTTATCACCCCAAGGTCATGAGTTCAGATCCCCATGCCAGCCACCCACAAAATAAAAAAAAAATAAAAATAAATGGTTCACAATCACCAGATAGCTTTTAAAGTGTCACTTGCAGACAAAGACAACTGGAATTGAGAAAAGAGGTAAAATCTGTATTTACCTGCAATCAGGATAGGTGGGTCATTTATTTATTATGGCAAGAGTTCTGGAATTAAAGTCAAAGACAGTTCAATGTTTCTACTTTGTCACATGCACAGCTTTGTTTAACTCAGTTACCTCACCTGAACCTCAACTGGTTTACTCAACAAATATTTGTTGAGCAACTGCAATATGGAAGTTATTCTACTAAGCCTTGGAGTTGAGACAGGTACAGAAAAACAAGGGCAGTAAAAAGAAATAAGATGTAATAAATTTCCTAAAAAAACTAAAAAAACCTGAGGGCCATAAGCAATAAACAAATAATGACAGTATAATATGTGTTGAGTACTGTAATTGCCATAAGTTTATAATGTTATGAGTACACAGGAAAAAGTGATTGATTCTGTCTGTACAAGTTAAAGTTTTTATAGATGTGATGACATTTGACCTAAGTCTTTAGAGGACAATAGAAGTTTATAAATTGAAGAAGAAATAAAACATTTAAAACAAAATAAGATGCACATGAAAAGCCCCTGTGCAGTGAAAGAACAGAGATCATTTAAAAAACAAACAAAAAAATATCTGCGTAGGTGGAGCATATGGCAAACATTTGGAGGTCAGTCTGCATTTTTAAATATGACATAAAGAGATGAACTTTTAAGGAGTTAATTCTGGCAGCCATGAGGAAAATGAACTTTTGCCAAAGAAATCTGTTAGAAAGCTGAGTTCAGGGAAGAAAAAGATGAGTAGAGGCGGAAAGAGGAGGAAAGGTTGCAGACCCACGTGGGAGAAGTTTAAGAGGAGAACGAACAGGATGTGGGGACAATAGAAAACGAAGATTCTGTTTGATTTTTAAGTTTCTAGTTTCGACAACGGTATGTAGTAATACTGTTTTGGGGGATGAGAAATATAGGAAAAGAAGAAGTCTTGGCATTGAAGACAATGAAATCATCTTTTCACAAGTGAAATGTGAAATGCCTTAAAATAAACATGCATCCACTAGACACAACTAAGGCAGGTCTGGTGCTTAGGAGATAGATTTGCCTGGAGGTAGTTTTCAGATTTACTAGGGAAGAGCTATACAATTAATCTATATTCAAGGTAATTTCATTAAAAAGAAAAAATTCCCCTACCCCACTGGAACCTCCCTTTCCTGTAAGTCTTTCTCTCTCTTCTGTCCTTTCCAGAAAAAACCGAAAGAGTTGACTATGTTGGCATGACTCAAGTCCCATTTTTTTGCACCATTCCTCCCAAGTATTCTTAAGAGGCTTATGTTATTCTGGCTACTCCATTTTTTCCCCAGGGCTTTGTTTTAGACCATATTTTCTTTATACTCTGCATGCTCTTGCTGGGCAACGTCTACCATTGCTGTTGTTTTTATTACTATCTGTTATGGACTAAATGTTTGTGTTCCTGCTAAATTCATATGTTGAAATCCCAATCCCAAATGTGATGGTATTGGGAGGTGGGGCATTTGGGAGGAAATTAGGTCATGAGAGTGGAGCAAACAAAAAAGAACACTCTTTGGAAGAATAACAGTGTTCAAAATATCCACATATGAAGATCCAGGAAAATGTGACATAGTCTTATGAGAAATGACAGTCAACGAAGACCAACCTTTAGATGATGCATATGTTGGAATTACTGGACAAGAATTTTAAAGCAACTATTCTAACAATTCTTTTTGATATAAAGAAAAATAATCTCATAATGAATGAAAAGGTAGGAAACGTCACCAAAAACAAAGCTATAAAAAGAAACTATAAGATGGAAAAAAATTGCAATATCTGAAATAAATTTGTATAACCAAAATTTTAGCTTATACCACATCTTCTGAACAGATATTGTGTGTGTACTTTCTTTAATCCATGCCTTTCTGTGATGTATATCTTAATATTCTCCAAATGTTCCTAACAAATTAACTCACAGAAAGTGTTAATGGAAAATATATCTTTTGAAAAATGTTTGAGAGCATAGATAAAGAAGGATTGTATCAGACATTCCACAGAAAACAGCTTAACACCTCCTTCCTCTATGTTTTTCTTTTCAATTAATACAGGAAGGGCATGAGCATAAATCATGTTGTTATATGGATCCTACTGTTTTCTAGGAACTGTTCCAAATATTCTGTGAATATTACTTCTAATGCTCACAAAATCCTTGAATGGCTGCATTACTCTCTTCATTATGCAAACACAAATAATGAAGTTTGGAGGTGAAAAGTTATTTAACGAAGGGAGTAAAGCTAACAATAAAGCAGAACTGGAATTTGAACACAGGTATTTTACACATGAAAAAGCAAAATGGTTCTTGGATTTAAGATAATAGCTCACCTTTTCTTCATCTCCTTGTTATCCTAAGTCAGACCCCTCTTACCTCCCACTTGGTTTATTTGTGGTCATCTGCCTTTTTTCCTCCATTTGCAGAAATGGGAATCCTGCATAAATTTCTAAGCCTGACTCAATGCTACCTCTTTAGTGAATTCCACTAGTAGGAATTTGATTTGTATCTCTCTTGTACCCAGTGTCAACACATAATTTATTGTATAGAGTGGAACACTTTTCAGGGCAAAATGAGTGGTAAAAAATAATCAAGTTAGAAAATTTCCTAACATATTTGTTCCTCAATGAATTGGTTTTTGTTATCGTTCTATTTAAAAGTACAATATATTTTCAAAAGTAAATGTTTTCAAAATAAAAAACATGTAGCCGAATAAATTGAAGGAAATATTAGAAAAATTATTCTTTGTATTTCTTATTTTAATATTAAAAAGAATAGAGTATGTGTTCTTGGTAGATACATTAGCATATTTTCGTGCATATTAACATGTATACATGTATATCCATACACTTCATTCATTTCCTAAGAGTATCTGCATTCTCATGTTCCTTTTATTTTTCTGAAGGACTTTTTCAAATTGCTCTTAAACATTTTAGTTTATTTATAAAATCGTAAGAAATCTTCGAAGTTGCATTTTATGATTATCAAATTTGAAGTTGCTGATATTTTTGATTGACTATTTTCTGTAAATCATATCTTTAAAGAAGAAAATATTCTCTTGGTAAGCTCACAGCAAATTGTGCTAAATTAAGACACTCTCAATTCCTTTTTTTTCATATTGACCGATGTACCTTTTTTATTTTAGATGCCAAGAGTACAATCCTTTTTAGCTTTGTTCAGATTACTTTTCATTAAAAATATTTATGTTAGAAAAGTTCAAATAAACTGAGGTGTTTTTTTTAACGTTTGCTATTTTTTGTTGCTGCAAAGTCATAGGTATTTTCACTTACTTTTTAATCAGATACAGAATGTCTTTATCTAATTCAAATAGGACCTGTATAAAAATAATTTTTCTGTATTTCAAGATATTCTAAAACACAATTTTAGAATTTCAAATTTATATTTTGTATGCTATTTGATCTCTAATCAATTAATTTGTTTGGCTTTTCCCTTGCATTCTGTTTGCAAGTTTTGTCTTCAATAAGAATAACATGCTAAGATGTTCAAAATGGAAGTTTTTGGCTCTCTAACCATTAAATACTTTAATTAAAGAACTCTCGTTTATTGTGAGGAAAATACAATGAAAATTTATAAAATTAATTTACAAATATGTTCAATACCGTTGAGAGACGTTTCTTTTTGTGATCAAGGTGACTTCTCTCCAAAATTTGTACAGTTCAGTTATTCATATATATGTAAATGTTGACAACTACTGCTTCAATTTAGTTGGTAAAATATCACAGATTAGGCACAATTATCAAATATATGTGCATTATAACCAGTTCTAAGGATATTTTTGCTCTGTTGGTTTTTGGTTTTTGTTTTTAAAGCCACAGATATATTTTTACCTTAGGCTTATTGAGATGTGATTGACAAATTAAATTCTACATATTTAAGATGCACAATTGATTGGTTTTTTGTTTTGTTTTAGCAAATTGTTTTTTGCTACAGCACCCATGATCCAGTAAAATTTGCATTTGATGAGCACCACAAAAAACGTATTTTATTACCAATGTTGAATTTTTAAATTAAATATACAATAGTGTTTGCAATAATATTAGGAATTTTATCTTTGAGGAATAAACTTCCAAAAGCCTTACTTAGATTCTATGAATTGAGTTTTAAAAATAACTCAAATTCTTATTGAATTAATTGATTTTCTATTTGTAACATCTAATAACACTAACGTAAACTTTCATCACTTAATTGTTTGCCAAGTTATTTTTCTGCTAATGATATCAGCATATCATTGGCTGTCACTTCAGCTAGTATGCTTTACAATGATAAGAAGTCTAGTAAAACTGGCACATAGCATGAGTATATGCACTTGTTAAATGTTGAAATTTAGGTAATACTTTATTGTTTCCATATTATTATGTTTGGAGGTCTTAGCTTTTAAAATTTGTTCATTTTTTTTACATCAATTTGATGTTATAGGGCATTCTTTTATCTTGTTTTACTGAAATGCAAAACTATTTTGGTTGAAGAATAGTTTGACTTTAATTTTCTTTCAAATACTTCTTGAAAATTACTGTTAACATTTTCCCTGCTCTTCGTGGACAAATTATACAGTCTTTTAATTAATCTTAATTCCAGAATATTTGTATTCTAAAATTACTGTGCTATCGTGTTTTGCTGAAATAAATCATTTTTCTTCTCTTCTTCAAATGCATAGTTACTTATAATTTCTGGTTAGAATGATTAGTGTGTGTCCTTATTATTAGCCCTCAACTTCCATAGTTTTAATTTTGAATTAAATGTAAGTATTACAGATTTAAAACTTTTTACAGATTTAAAACTATTGCCAAACAAGATTGGAATGCACTTTACTGGTGCATTTCAGAAAAACTAGGTACTAGATACATTATTTTTCTTTTTACCTGCTTTTATTTCATATATGGGTTCTATATCTCTTATTTTCCCCTTCTTTTTCCTTATACTCTTACCCATGGCACTATTTTCTTTTTGGCAAAACTATAAAACCACTCATGGACTAAGTGCATATGTGATGCAAGAAAAGAGAATGTTCTTTGAAATCAGAAGGTCTGGATCCAGTTGCTGTCAGGGTTTTCTTTGTTTTTTTGTTTTTTTGCTTAATAACCTAACAAATGTTACACAATTCACGAACTGCAGTTTCTTCATTTGTAAGAGCATAACATAGAATATTTAACTTATTTACTTGATAGGGTCATGGTCAGGTTCAAAGGAAATTATGTTTCTGAGTTCATGCACATGATTGTGAATGTTTTTCAATGCTTTGACTATGTACGGAATTTGGAAGGCCACTATTGATTTATAGTTTTTTTCCTCTTTTTATTAATATGAATCTTATTTCTGAAACTTTGCTCCATTCAGACTCTTCATTTACACAAACTGTTTTCAGTGCCAGGGGAAGAAAAGGAAAAGGGTTGAGTGCCAAGGCCCTTCCCACTACCTCTATAAGATATGTTACAGCTGAGTTAGAAATGTGTATTACAGAGTAAACAATTATAAAGCACTTTGATGTATAGATTGGGTGGTGTACCCCCTGCCCAACAATTTTAATGTGTATTAAATATCAATCTTATGCTTTTTAAAAAAAAAGTTCTTGTCTTTGTAAATCTACATAGATTATATTTAATTTTGCTTTATATCATTTTTAAGACAACCACTTTTTAATTTTTTGATGTCAGTTCTCTCTTTCTGTTATTAACTAATTATAGGCTGACACCATAAATATATACAATTTTTATTTGTCAGTTAAAAAAAATTTTTTTAAAAAAAAGAAGAGGCTGAAAGATGACAGCATTCTTTCTCTCAATACCCTGCAAGGATAAATGAGAAGGTAGCCTGACCAAGGCAGGAAAAAGCCCTCACCAAGAACACGATCCGGCTGGCACCCTGATTCAGACCCCCGGACTCCAGGCTGTGAGGAATAAATTTCTGTTGTTTAAAACAAAAAACAAAAAAAACTAACTACAGGCAATTCTATCCCTATCAACAGTCACTTTGACCAAATAAACTTATTATGGTTAATTCCTTTTACATTTTTATGGTGTTTGCCATTTTTATCTTCTGTGCATTTCTTCGTTTTCTTATTTGATTCATTTCATTAACATTAGGTATTCACTGTCATAATTTCTATCCTTTTGTGATACCCCAGCCGTTGCCTATGTCATTAGCTTTAGTTGCTTACACATTTTAAAGTGCTTTACTTAAAAGATGAACTTCTTCTGTTGTAAATTGTTTCCTTAAATTAAACATTTTAACATATCGTTTTAAAGTGTAATAGAGTTTCAAAATAGCAGACTGACATCTTTTTTAATCATTCACCAGTACTGTGTTTTAAAGGATGGGGGAAGCTCCTAGGACTCAAAGGTCCCTGCCCTGAAATCTTGACAAACCTGCCTTCAACTTTGTCTTTGTCCCTTGGACCAATACTTCTGGTATTGATCTTTGCTTCCCTCTTCAGCTATTATATTACTCACTGTATTAAAATACACAGTTATTATATTATTTTTGGTTTCCTTTGATACAGTTGCATGGTTCAGGTTAGCCCCTGACAGTCAGTGTCTTTTAGTTCAATGCAAGGATTGGCGATGACTGCTCAGACATTGGTAGCAAGTATCCTCCAGAGTTAAATCAGTGTAGCTCAGAAGTCCTGCCCACCAGGGTAGCTGAGGGAAGGAGGTGGGACTAACCAGCCTTGGGAATTATTTTCCACAGGTAGTCACTCAATATCCCTGCAATACTAGATTACAATCTCCCCAAAGCAATTTTTTCATCAGGGGATTGAGGGAGCCCTAGCTAAAAGAATGTTTGGGAAAGTGCAGAGTGACACATGGATTGTTGGTGACTGGTATTCGTCAACCTCAGGTTCATCTCCCTCCTCTCTTCCTGAGTGCTTGGGACTCACGCTCAGAAGAATCTGTTCTTTAGTCCTTCCCATGTGCCCAGTACCAGAAAAAGTTACCATCAAAACCAGAGAAATGTGAATGCACAGGACAAAATAGCAAGATACTTGAGGAAGAGAAATCCCTTCAAAAGACAGAGCATGAAAATCAAACTGATATGTAGACTCCAGAAGAAGTGCAGCAAACCCTTGAACAGCACAGGTTTAAACTGCCCAGGACCACTTACATGCAGATTTTTTTCAATCATTATATTTTTAAAAATTGGGGGTAGGCATGACATACCTAACTAAACAGTTAAGCAGTCTGCCTAACAGTAGGCTATTAGGAGGCTGTTACGTGAGTAACAGACTCACTCCTCACCTGCAATCCAGGGGCAAGTAACGCTAGAATTTTCTACAATGGGAGGTGGCATAAGGGTGGTAGGTGTCAGCACTCTAACCCTCACATTGTTAAAGGGCCAACTGTATATGTTGTAAAAGACACACATCAGGAGTTTAAAGTAAGTATAACAAATACACAAAACGTACAAGGAAAAATATCAGTGAAATGAAATAAAGGCAAAATAAAATAACAAAAAGAGAATAAGTGGAAATTATGGATTTTAAAATGTGTAATATTAAAATAATATATGGGACAAAAGCCAGAAAGGTTGAGTTGGAAAATCAAACTGAAAGTTTCACCAAGAAAAAAATTGGAAATACACATACACTTGACTGTATATAAATATATATGAAAGGTTGAGGTATACAAAGATTTTAATTAAAATTGAAAATAACTGAATACTGGATGCCTTAAAAGAAGAACAAATAAATTGAAGAGGAGAAATATTTAAAGAAAATAAATGAAAATTTCCCAAAATTCAAAAAAGATTAAAAAACCTCAGGTTGAAAGGGCCCATTAACTACTCAACAAGAGAGAGAAAAAAAATTCACACACACATATATATGAAAAAATGAGAAACATTATAGTGAATTTAAGAATATCAAAAACATAGAAAACATTTCAAAGTCTTCCAGGAGCTAGAGCATATAACTATTTTACACAAAGACTGGATGTATAAACACAAAGAATAATTTTTTTTTAAGTATTGAACCAAGAGAGCATTGAACCTAGAATTTTATATTTAGCCAAATATTCATTCAACTATAATGATATATATTTTCAAGCATATAGGGCCTCAAAAAAATGGCATATAAAGAGTCACACTGAAAAAAGTTCTGGAATAATTACTTAAATAAAGGAGGATCAAATCCTAATGATGTAGCATGACATTTGTAAAACAAGGTGGATAAAATACCTAGTAAATTTTCATTCATAGGAAACAACAAAAAACCCCTAATAAACAAAGCAATCCTGTGCAAAAAAAAAAAAAAAAAATTATAATAAATCTGGAGGTATAACACTACCTGATTTCAAATTATACTACATAGCTAAAGTAACCAAAACAGCATTGTACTGGCATAAAAACAGACATTCAGACCAATGGAAGAGAATAGAGAACCCAGAAATCGACCCACATACTCACAGTCAACTGATCTTTGACAAAGGCAAGAAGAACATACATTGGGGAAAAGACTGCCTCTTTAATAATGGTGCTGGGAAAACTGGACATCCATACGCAGAAGAATGAAACTAGACCTGTACCTCTTGTCATATTCCAAAACAACTCAAAGTAGATGAAAGACATAAATGTAAGACCTAAAACTATAACACTCCTAAAAGAAAACATAGGGAAAACAATTCAGGAAGCAGGACTGGACAAAGACTTTATGAATAAGACCCCCAAAATACAGGCAACAAAAGAAAAAATAAATAAATGGGATTATATCAAACTGAAAAGCTTCTGCACAGCAGAAGAAACAATTAACAGAGCTAAAAGACAACCTACAGAATGGAAGAAAATATTTGCAAACTACACATCTGCCAGAGGATTAATATCCAGAAAATACAAGGAAATCAAATGATTAACAGTAAAAAAAAAAAACAAGTAACCTGATTAATAAATAGGCAAAGGAGCTGAATAGGTATTTCTCAAAGGAAGACATGCAAATGGCCAAGGGACACATGAAAAATGCTGATCATCACTCAGCATCAGGAAAATGCAAATCAAAACTACATTGAAATATCATCTCATCCCAGTTAGACAAGACAGTTCTCTGTCTTATCAAAAGGACAGAACTACAGGCCGAGCCCGTGGCGCACTCGGGAGAGTGCGGCACTGGGAGCGCGGCGATGCTCCCACCGCGGGTTCGGATCCTATATAGGAATGGCCGGTGCACTCACTGGCTGAGTGCCAGTCACGAAAAAGACAAAAAAAAAAAAAAAAAAAAAAAGGACAGAGCTACAAATGTGGAGAAAGGGAAATACTCCTACACTGTTGGTGGGACTTTAAAATGGTGCAGCCATTATGGAAAATGGTATGTAGATGCCTCAAACAACTACAGATAGAACTGCCATAAGATCCATCAATCCTACTGCTAGGTATATATCCAAATAAATAGAAATCATTGTATCAAAGGGATATCTGCACTCTCATGTTTACTGCAGCTCTATTTACGATAGCCAGGAGTTGGAACCTAAATGTCCATTGATGGATGACTGGATATGGAAACTGTGGTATACATACACAATGGAATACTGTTCTGCCATAAAAAAGAATGCAATTTTGCCATTTACAGCAGCATGGATAAACTAACAGAAAATTATTTTAAGTGAAATGAGCTGGGCACAGAAAGAGAAACAATGTGTCCTCACTCATAAGTGGAGTTAAAGAATAAACAAATAAATAAAAAAAGAAAGAAAGAAAGATACGACAATCATAATAATTCATTGAACTTTCAAAAGGAGAGAACAGAACTGAGGCCACCAGAGGTGGGAAAGGGGAAAGGGGAGGAGGAGTAGATTAGCAAGAAATTGGTAAACAGCCACAAAAAATGATTACATTGTGTAATGTTGAACATCTTCATTATCCTGATTTAAGCATCACATAATGCACACAGGTATTGACATTCAATGTCGTACTGCACAGAGATGTACAATCAATTGTGTTTCCATAAATAAAGAAATATTTAAATAAAATAGCCCAGAATGATAAAAATTAACTAATGAACTAAAAAAAAAAAAATAGGAAAGGAAAGAAGATAGTCATAGTATCAACAATTTAAAATTTTAGATTTAAAATCCAGATAGTAGTATCAGGTCGTATAGAGGTGAGGAGGCATATCAAAGAACATGAAAACACGTGTTTTGGGCTGACATGATAAAATATAGTAAAATATATTACATAACAACACTGAGTAGTTTATAAACACCAGAAACTTACTTCTTACAGTTCTGGAGACTGGGAAGTAAAAGTCTAGAACTAATAAGACTTTTGGTTCCCAAATTCTGCATGTAAGGAACTTGGAAGTTTTCATGTTTTCCTAACAACAAGAAAAAAGCTGAACAAACTGAAAAATCAACAACTCCTCTTTCATCTGTATAAGAGGTACAGACAAAAAGGCAGATTAGATAGACAGGTGCATACAGGGAGTCATAGCTTACTGGAGCAGACACTCATGAACAGAAACCACACCAGAACCAATGCCTGAGCAAGAAAACATCAACTGTAACTGATGCATTGTTGAAGGCTCAGTGCAGACAAATCAGAATTAAAAAGTGCAGGAGGACCCAGTCAAGAACCCCATCCTTTTGTAAATTTCCCCTTCAGGAGATTGACCAGGTTCTAAGAGTAAATATTGGAGAAAATCCTCTCATGCTTCTAGCAAAGTGAAGAGGAGAAAACATTTTGAAATAGGACAGAGCACTGTGTTCTTAAGAGGGCTTGCCCTCAGGAGAAACTAGTTAATCAGAGCCTACACCTAACTGACCTGAGGGAAAATACCCAGCTCCAATTCACTGTAGCCATCTGTCCCACCTAAGGAGAGAGAAAAAAAGTGAGAGACACTTGTGGAGTTCACAGTCCAGGGGCAAAGCCTCTAAAACACTGAGACATAATCATAGAACTATAGAATGCTTCCTCTCCCCCCACAACTTACCACTGCATTGTTAAAGGCCTTTCTACAGCAGTTTCTTTTACCCAATACATCATGTCTGACTATCAAGAAAAGGTTACAAGACACCTAAAAGGCATAAACACAAGTTGAAAGAACAGAGTAAGAATCAGGACCAGACTCCAATATGGCAGGAATGTTGGAAATTTAAAACATCTGTGATCAGTATGCTAAGGACCCTAATGGTAAAATAGACAGCATGCAAAAACAGATGAGCACTTTAAACGAAGAGGTGAAAATTCCAAGAAAGAAGCAAAAATAAATACTAGAGATCAAAACACTGAAACAGAAATGAAGAATGCCTTTGATGTGCTTATTAGCATACTGCACATGACTGAGAAAAGAATCTCTGAGTTTCAGGATATATCAATAGAAATCTACAAAACTAAAAAGCAAAAGGAACAGAGGCTGAAAAATCAAAACAGATTATCCAAGGACTGTTGGACAATTACAAAAAGTGTAAATATATAAATACACAGATGGGAACATTAGAAGGAAAAGAGAGAGAGAAAGAAACAGAAGAAATATTTGGAACAACAATGCCTGAGAATTTTCCCATATTAATGCCAGACAGCAAACCACAGATCCTGAAAGCTTAGAGAATACCAGCCAGGATGAATGCCAAAAACAAACAAACAAAAAACAACCCCAAACTGAAACCAAACTAACAAAAACCTGCACTTAGGCTTATCATTTTCAAACAACAGAAAATCAAAGACAAAGGGAAATAAATCTCAAAAGAATCCCGAGGAAAAAAATACATTACCTAATGAGAAACACAATAAGAATGACATCTGACTCCTCAGGAACTGTGCAAGCAAGAAGAGAGTGGAATGAAATATGTAAAGAATTGACAGAAAAAAAAACAAACCCTAGAATTCTGCACCCTGTGAAATTATTTGTCTAGAGTAAAGGACAAATCTTTATTAAAAGAAGTTATTTAGGGAGAGGGAAAATAATATAGGTCAGAAAGTTAGATCTACCCAAAGAGAGGAAGTGTATTGAAGAAAGAGTAAGTGAAGGTAAAATAAAAACTACTATTTTCCTATTAATTGATTTAAGAAATAACAGTTTGTTCAAAATAATATCAGAAAAAATGTATTTGATTATGCTCATGTATATATCTTATGTGCTTATGTATGTTTATACATAAGTGAAATAAATGACAACAATGATACAAGGAATAAGAAAGAGGATTTAGGAATGTTTTGTTATTATAAGGGACTCACCCTATCTGTGAAGTGGTATGCTGTTATTTGAAAGTGGACTTGAATTAGTTGTAAACATATACTGCAAACACTAGGGCAACCACTAAAAAAGTAAGAGAAGAAATGTAATGAATATACCAGAAAAAGAGAAAAAACAGAATCATAAAATGCTCAATTAAAACCACAAAGAGCAGAAAAAGAATAAAAGACAAAAAATAGAGACCAAAAAAAGCAACAAATAGAAAACGGAAACAAATATGGTAGATACTAATCCAATTACATCTGTCACCACTTTGAATGTCAATGATCCAAAGGCACCAATTAGAATACTGAGATTGTCACAGTACCATTAAAATTAGCACTGCTTCCCAATAAAGTACTGAAGTAGAAATCTAACAAAAATATGTGTAAGATATATATGAAAAAACTATAAAACTCCGGTGCAAGAAATCGAAGAAGAACTAAATGGAGAGCTATTTCATGTTCATGTATAGAAAACTCAGTATTATCAAGATGTTGGTTTTTCCCAAATTGATGTATAGACTCAATTAATCCAATTAAAATCACAGCAAATAATTTTGTGGATATCAACAAACTGACTTAGAGTTTATATGGAGAGACAAAAGACCCAGAATAGCCAACACATATTGAAGGAGAAGAACAAATTTGCAATATTTACAATACCCGACCACAGCACTTGATATAAAGCCAAAATAATCAAGACAGTGTGGTACTGGAAAAAGAATAAACAAATAGATCACAGGAACAGAATAGAGAGCCCAGAAACTGACCCACATAAATAAACATAAAGTGTTTGACTTTGTCCTTAGTCTTTGACAAAGGAGCACATGCAATACAAGGGAGACAGAAATGGTACTGGAACAATTGGGCATGCACATGCAAAGAAAAGAAAATGAATCTAGACACAGCCTTTATACTCTTCAAAAAAATTAACCCAAAGTGAATCACAGACCTAAATGTAAACCACAAAACTGTAACACTCCTAGAAGATAACATGGGAGAAAATTTAGATGACTTTTAGTTTGGTGATGACTTTTCAGATGCAACACCAAAGGCACAATCCATGAAAATAAAACTGATAAGCTAGACTTCATTAAAATTAAAAACTTCTAGAGTCAAGAGAGCAAAACCCAGGGTCCTAGGCAGAAGCCAAGGGCAGCCTCCTCTGCCCAGAAGAAGACAAGTAAGCAATGCCCAGGGTCCTAGGCATGAGCTGAGGGCATCCCCTTGTAGTCCAAGGACACTGAAAACACTACTTCTGGACAGGTGGCCCACCACAGGAACCACCACAGCCATGACTGCCAAAAAAGCAGCTCAATGCCACAGAAGTAGCCACAGCCACTGTGCAGGTGGCCTGCCAGACACTCTCCTGCATTGACACAGTGAGAGTCACCAGCAGAGACCAGAAAATAAAGAGAATGCCTCTCTCCTCTAAGCTCACTACAGAGGAACAGAAGAAACAACAGCTCTACCAGATGACTAGACATCAACACAGAGATACTAGAAATACAAAAACCCGAGAAAATATGACACCACCAAAAGAATACAGTAATTCTCAAACACCAGATCCTATAGAGCAGAAAACCCTTGAAATGACTGAAAAGGAATTCCAAGCAACAATCTTAAGGAAACTCACTGAGATAGGTTAGACAACATAATGAAATGAGAAAAAAATCCAGAATATGAAGGAGAAATTTACACAGAGATTAATACCTTAAAAAAGAATGTAGCAGAACTCATGGAACTGAAAGATTCACTCAGTGAAATAAAAAACACAACCAATAGCTTAAGCAGCAGGCCGGAACAAGCAGATGAAAGAATTTCTGATCTTGAAGATAGCTTTTGAGATAACCCAGGCAGACAAAAAAAAAAAGAAGAATTTTAAAAAATGAAGAAAATCTAACAAAGCTAGCAGACAAACTCAAGTGTGAAAGCATTTGAATCATGGGTGTTCCAGAAGGAGAGGAGAAAGGAGAAGGCATGGAAAACCTATTCAGTGAAATAATAATGGAAAACTTCCCAAATATAGGGAGAGACAGGGACCTTCAGATCCAGGAGTATCAAAGATCCCTAAATGGATTAAACCCCCAAAAATCTTCTCTAAGACACATTGTAGTCAAACTGGCAAAGCTCAAAGACAAAGAGAGAATCTTAAGAGAATGAAGAGAAAAGCATCAAGACACCTATAAGGAGCCCCTACCAGACTAACAGCAGACTTGTCAATGGAAACTCTACAGGCCAGAAGAAAATGGGATGATATATTCAAAATACTAAAAGAAAAAACTGCCATCCCAGAATACTATACCCAGAGAGGCTCTCTTTCAGAAATGAGTGGAAAGTAGTGTATTCTCCAGACAAACAAAAACTGCGGGAGTTCACCACCACACAACCAGCTCTACAAGAAATCCTCAAGGGAGTCCTGCATCTGGAATCCTAAAAACAATAATCACTACCATGTATACACAAGAAAGAACAAAAACCACTGGTAGAACAAAAATGCAAATGAGAAAGAGAAAGAAACTAAATCTTAACCCTTAAAAACCTTAATGACTCAGTTACTGATTACAATTCTCTGAGAATGAGCTCTTTTCTCTCCCCTTAGGTTCTATGAATGCAGACTCTGATTTTCAAAGCTACTGCTGAGTTGAACAATGGAATGAGACTGGTATATGTTAAAATGCCATAAAATTCTCTGTTCTTATCAAAAATGTGTATGAATGTGAACAAACGTAAGATGATCAAATTGAAAGTCTGAAGTGACTGGTATCAGGAGAGCAGGTGGAGAGGCGGAAGCTCCACAGAGATCACACACCCTGTGGTGCCGGCCCGTGACACAGCAGGTAGGCCTCACATCTGCCACCCAACTCCACCCCTGGCCCAGCTGAGTGTGCACAGAGCAGGGAGGTGAACAGCAGGGGAGGCAGAAACTCTGCAGAGACCACATGCTCTGCGGTGCCTGCATGAGACCCAGCAGCCCAGCTGAGTGCATGCTGACCAGAAAGGCAGCTCCCTGGAGAGGCCCAAGACCCGAGGCAACCAAGCACATAAGGCACTAGTGGCCAACCGAGCAGACACTGAGGTAGCCATACCAAATTGGCAACCCCAGCAACATCCTAGCCCAACAATTGTGTCAAACCAGTAGACTGTGACACCCCCTGCCACAATGACTAAACATCAAAGGAAAGATACCAGAAATATGAAAAATCAAGAAAGTACAGCAACAAAGGGTAATAACTCTCAATCTCTAGATCCTATAGAACAAGAAGCCCTTCAAATGTCTGACAAGGAATTTTGAGTGATAATTCTAAGGAAACTGAATGAAATACAAGAAAACTAAGCTACACAACATGATGAAATGAGGAAAAATATACAGGACTTAAAAGAAGAAATGTACAAGGAAATCAATGCCCCAAAAAAGAATGTAGCAGAGCTTGCTGAACTGAAGAATTCATTCAACGAAATAAAAAAACACAACAGAGAGTTTAACCAGCAGGCTTGCAGAAGTAAAAGAGAGAATTTCTGACCTTGAAGATGGGCTGTTTGAAATAACAGAGGCAGACCCCCCCCATAAAAAAATAAGAAAAGAAAAGAAAAAAGATTAAAAGCATTGAATAAAATCTAAGAGAGATATCAGACAACCTTAAGCACTCAAATATCTAAGTCATGGGTATTCCAGAAGGGGAGGAAAAAGGAGATTGCATTGAAAACATATTCAACAAAATAGTGACAGAAAACTTCCCAGTTATTGGAAAAGACACAGATCTTCAGATTCAGGAAGCTTAAAGATCCCCAAACGTATTCAACCCAAAAATGTCTTTTCCAAGACATGTTATAGTCAAATTGGAAAACTCAAAGACAAAGATATAACCTTAAAAGCTGCAAGAGAGAAGCATCAAATCACCTATAAGGAAGCCCCAATCAGACTAACATCAGACTTTTCATCACAAACCCTAAAAGCCAGAAAGGAATGGGATGATGTATTTAAAATACTAAAAGACAGAGATTACTAGCCAAGAATACTCTACCCTGCAAGGCTATCCTTCTGAAATGAAGGGCAAATAGTACATTTCTCAGACAAACAAAAACTGTGGAAGTTCACTACCACAGGACCAGCCGTACAAGAAATTCTCAAGGGAGTACTGGGTTTGGTTCCTGAAAAATAACTACTACTGCCATAAAAACCCAAGAAAAATCAAAACCCACTAGTATAATAAAAATGGCATTCATGAGGAGAAAACAAACAAACAAAAAAGGCTATCTACAACCCAAGGAACCAACAAATACAGAAAACAAACAGTAAATCAGAAAGCAAGGAAAAAAAGACACTTAAGACAACCAAACAACCAACAAAATGCTAGGAATAAATCAACACCTTTCAATAACAACTCTTAATGTAAAAGGCTTAAATTCCCCAATCAAAAGACACAGACTGGCTGACTGGATTAAAAACGAGGACCCTACTATATGCTGCTTTCAAGAGACCCATCTCACCCATAAAGACTCACATAGACTAAGAGTGAAAGGATGGAAAAAGATTTACCATGCAAACAGAAATGAAAAACGAGCTGGAGTAGCTATTCCTGTATCTGATAAAATAAACTTTAAACTAAAAATCATAAATAGAGATAATGAGGGCCACTATATTATGATAAAAGGATTGATCCATCAAGAAGACATAACAATCATAAATATATACACGCCCAATGTTGGAGCAGCCAGATTTATAAAAAAAACTCTATTAGACCTAAAGAAGGAAATAGACACTAATACCATAAGAGCAGGGGACCTGAACACCCCACTGTCAATATTAGACAGATCATCTAGGCAAAGAATCAGCAGAGAAACACAAGATCTAAACAATATCTACAGAACATTCCATCCAACAACTTCAGAATATTCATTCTTCTCATCAGCACGTGGATCATTCTCCAGGATAGATCACATGTTAGGTCACAAATCAAGTCTCAACAAATTTTAAAAAATTGGAATTTTCCCATGTATTTTTTCAGACCACAATGGATTAAAATTAGAAATCAATAACAAATGAAATTCTGGAAACTATACAAACACGTGGAAATTAAACAGGATTCTACTTTAATGACATATGGGTCCAAGAAGAAATCAAACAGGAAATCAAAAAATTTATTGAAACTAATGAAAATAATGATACATCATACCAAAACCTGTGGGATACTGCAAAAGCAGTCCTAAGGGGGAAATTTATTGCATTAAATGCTTACTTCAGAAGAATGGAAAGATGGCAAGTGAACAACCTAACACTTCACCTTAAAGAAATAGAAAAACAAGAACAATCCAAACCCAAAGTTAGCAGATGGAAAGAAATCATTAAGGTCAGAGAAGAACTTAATGAAATTTCAACCCAAAAAACAATACAAAAGATCAATGAATCAAAAAGTTGGTTTTTCGAAAGATAAACAAAATTGACAAATCATTTGCATGACTAACTAAAAAAAGAAGAGAGAAGATCCAAATAACAAAAATTAGAAACGAAAAGGTGATATTACAACTGATACATCTGAAATACAACGAATCATTTGAGACTACTATAAACAACTATATGCCAACAAATTTGAAAATCTGGAGGAAAAGGATAAATTTCTGGACACACACAAGCTACCAAAACTGAGCCAAGAAGATGTAGAAAATCTGAACAGACCAATAACAATAAAGGAGATTGAAGCTGTTATCAGAAGGCTACCAACAAAGAAAAGCCTAGGACCAGATGGATTCACAGCAGAATTTTACCAAACATTCAAAGAGGAATTGACACCGTTTCTTTACAAACTATTCCAAGAGATTGAAACAGACGCAAATCTCCCAAACTCATTCTATGAAGCAAACATCATCCTGATACCAAAACCAGGTAAAGATACAACCAAAAAAGAAAACTACAGGCCGATATCCTTGATGAATATAGATGCAAAAATCCTCACTAAAATACTAGCAAACAGAATACAGCAACACATACGTAAAATTATTCACCACGATCAAGTGGGATTCATCCCAGGGATGCAAGGTTGGTTCAACATACGCAAATCAATAAATGTGATACACCATATTAATAAAATCAAACACAAGGACCATATGGTCATCTCTACAGATGCTGAAAAAGCATTTGATAGAATTCAACATTCATTCATGACAAAGGCCCTCTATAAGTTATTATAGATGGAAATTATCTTGACATAATTAAAGCCATATATGATAAACCCACTGCCAATATCATCCTGAA
Organism: Cynocephalus volans; assembly: GCF_027409185.1. Taxonomy (NCBI): domain Eukaryota; kingdom Metazoa; phylum Chordata; class Mammalia; order Dermoptera; family Cynocephalidae; genus Cynocephalus; species Cynocephalus volans. Next base: position 91,979,826 of record NC_084471.1, read on the forward strand.
TAGGGAAAAACTGAAAGCTATTCCTTTAAGAACAGGAATTAGACAAGGATGCCCACTCTCACCACTCCTATTCGACATAGTGTTGGAAGTACTAGCCAGAGCAATCAGAGAAGAGAAGGAAATAAAGGGCATCCAGATTGGAAAAGATGAAGTCAAACTGTTCCTGTTTGCAGGTGACATGATCCTATATATAGAACAGCCTAAAGCCTCTACAAAAAAACTCTTGGAGATGATAAATGATTTCAGCACAGTAGCAGGATACAAAATCAACACACAAAAATCAGTAGCATTTCTATTCTCCAATAGTGAACATGCAGAAAGGGAAATCAAGAAAGCCTGCCCATTTACAATAGCCACCAAAAAAATAAAATACTTAGGAATTGAATTAACCAGGGATGTGAAAAATCTCTATAATAAGAACTACAAACCACTGCTGAGAGAAATTAGAGAGGATACAAGAAGATGGAAAGATATCCCATGCTCTTGGATTGGAAGAAACAACATTGTGAAAATGTCCATACTACCCAAAGTGATATACAAATTCAATGCAATCCCCATCAAAATTCCAATGACATTTTTCTCAGAAATAGAAAGAACTATCCAGACATTTATATGGAATAACAAAAGACCACACATAGCCAAAGCAACGCTGAGCAAAAAAAATAAAGCTGGAGGCATAACCCTACCTGACTTTAAACTATACTACAAAGCTGTAATAACCAAAACAGCATGGTACCGGCATAAAAACAGACACACTGACCAATGGAATAGAATAGAGAATCCAGAAATCAACCCACACACTTACTGCCATCTGATCTTTGACAAAGGCACCAAGCCTCTACACTGGGGAAGAGACTGCCTCTTCAGCAAATGGTGCTGGGATAACTGGATATCAATATGCAGGAGAATGAAACTAGACCCATACCTTTCACCATACACTAAAATCAACTCAAAATGGATTAAAGAATTAAATATACACCCTGAAACAATAAAATTTCTTAAAGAAAACATAGGAGAAACACTTTAGGAAGTAGGAATGGGCACAGACTTCATGAATACGACCCCAAAACCACGGGCAACCAAAGGAAAAATAAACAAATGGGATTATATCAAACTAAAAAGTTTCTACACAGCAAAAGAAACAATAAGCAGAGTTAAAAGACAACCAACAGAGTGGGAGAAAATATTTGCAAAATATACATCTGACAAAGGATTAATATCCAGAATACAGAAGGAACTGAAACAACTTTACAAGAAAAAACCAAGCAAACAATTTAAAAAATGGGCAAAAGAGCTAAATAGGCATTTCTCAAAGGAAGATATACAAATGGCCCACAGACACATGAAAAAATGCTCAACATCAGTCAGCTTTTGGGAAATGCAAATCAAAACCACACTGAGATACCATCTCACCCCAGTTAGGATGGCTAATATCCAAAAGACTGAGAATGATAAACGCTGACGAGGTTGTGGAGAAAAAGGAATTCTCGTTACATTGTTGGTGGGACTGCAAAGTGGTGCAGCCTCTATGGAAAATGGTATGGAGGTTCCTCAAACAATTGCAGATAGATCTACCACACGACCCAGCTATCCCACTGCTGGGAATATATCCAGAGGAATGGAAATCATCAAGTCGAAGGAATACCTGTTCCCCAGTGTTCACTGCAGCACTATTTACAATAGCTAAGAGTTGGAATGAGCCCAAAGGTCCATCATCAGATGAGTGCATACGGAAAATGTGGTACATCTACATAATGGAATACTACTCAGCTATAAAAAAAGAATGAAATACTGCCATTTGCAACAACATGGATGGACCTGGAGAGAATTATGTTAAGTGAAACAAGTCAGGCACAGAAAGAGAAATACCACATGTTCTCACTTATTGGTGGGAGCTAAAAATAAATAAATAAATAAATAAATACACCAAAAAGGGGGGGGGGGAGAAGACACAACAATTACAATTCCTTGAAGTTGATACAACAAAGGAACAGATATTAGGTTGTTGTGAGGGAGGGGGGAGGGGGGAGGGAGGTTTTGGTGATGGGCCACAATAATCAAACACTTTGTATATTGACAAAATTAAAAAAATAAAATAAAATAAAATAAAAACCTTAATGACAACATAATAATGCCCCTGCTTTATTTTTGATTTTAGTTATTTGGTCTTTTTTTCTTGGTCAGTCTAGATAAAGGTTTGCAAATTTTGCTGATCTTTCTAAAGGATCAATATTTTTGTTGTTGATTTTCTCTATTGTTTTTTAATTCCCTATTTCATGTATTTCTGTTGTAATCTTTGTTATTTCCGACTTACATTTGCTTTTGGTTTAGTTTGCTCATCTTTACCATTTTGGTAAGGTAGAAGTTTACATTACTGATATGAGATTTTCCTTATTTTTAATATAGGTGTTTAAAAGTATAAATCTTTCTCTAAGTACTGCATGAATACTATAAATTTTGCCATGGTTCAATTTGATTTTTATCTCAAAATACTCTCTAATTTCCCTGTTTTTTTTTTTTTTACCCATTGTTTATTTAGAAGAGTGTTGTTTAATTTCCACACATTAGTGAATTTTCTAAATTTCCTTCTGTTATTGTGGTCAGAGAACATATTTTCTACTATCTTAGTCTTTCTAAATGTATTAAGATTATTTTGTGGCCAAAAATATAAATAAATTAATTAATAAGTAAGTAAATAAATATATAAACTTTGAATTTTAGCAAACACACATTAGATACCCTTTAAGCTGCTTCATTTAAGTGAATTAAACTAAATTCAGAACCAGGAATGACATATCAATGTCCTTTACAACAATTTTATACTGATGTTTCTGGACCTTTTCTCCAACAATGATTTTCAATGGGTTTTCATACCAGCATTTAAAATCATAATTTCAGTGCAGTAGATAAGAGATGCATTTTCAGCTGCTCTAGTTCAGTGAAATAAACTATATTCAGAACTAAAAATAAAAATAAAAAATAGAAACTTAAATTAAATTAAATTAAAAACTTCTGTTCTGCAAAAGACACTGTCAAGAAAATAAAAGAGAAGTCACAGACTGGGAAAAAATATTTGCAAAAGTCATATCTCATAGACAACTGTTTTTCCAAAATACATGAATAACTCTTAAAATTCAACAATAAGAAAACAAACAACTTGATTACAAAATGGGCCAAAGACCTAAATGATACCTCTCCGAAAAATATAATCACATTGCAAATAAGCATATTGAAATGATGCTCCATATCCTATGTCATCAAGAAAATGCAAATTAAAACAGCAATGAGATACTATTACACAACTATTAGAATGGTCAAAATTCAGAACACTGACAACACCAACGCTGGTGAGATCTGGAGAAACAGGAATTATCATTCAGTACTGCTGGGAATAAAAAACGGTGCCATCACTTCGGAACACGGTTTGACAGTTTTTTACAAAACTAAGTATCCTCTTACCATAGGATGCAGCAATTGCACTCCTTGGTATTTCCCCAGAGGATTTGAAAACATATATCCACACAAAAACCCACACACAGATGTTTATAACGTTTTGTTTATAATCGCCAAAACTTGGAAGCAAACAAAATATCTTTAAGTATGTATATGGATAAACAAACTGTGGTATATTATTCAGTGCTAAAAATAAATGAGTTATCAAACCATGAAAAAATATGAAAGGACCTCAAATGCATGCCACTAAGTGTAATAAGCCAGTCTGTAAAGGCTGTATACTGTATGCTTTTAATTATATAACATTCTGGAAAAGGAAAACTATGGAGAATATTAAAAAATTGCTGGCTGCCAGGGGTTGGATGAATGGATCAATAGGCAAAAAAAAACAGAGGATTTTTTAAGGCAATGAAACTACTCTATATGATATTATATGATAGATATGTGTCCTTATAACATTTGTTTAAACCCACAGAAGGTACAACACCAACATGAACCCTAACATAAACTATGGACTTTAGGTGATTATGATGTGTCGATGTAGGCTCAGCAATTTTAACAAATATAACACTATGGGAGGGGGTATGTTGATAATGGGGGAAGCTAAGCATGTGTGGGGGCATTGGGTATTTAGAACATTTCTGTACCTTCCTCTCAATTCTGCTGTGATCCTGAAATTGCTCTAAAAAATATAACCTTAGAAAAATACATCAACAAATTGAAAAGTTAAACATAATAAACGAATTTCTAGGAAAAGATGGCTTTCCAAAACATACTCAAGAATAAATCCAGAATCAGGCAACCTTTCCAAAATTTCAAGGATAACATCATTCAAATATATATAAACTCTTCAATAGAACAGAAAAATTGTATTCCCCAACTTATTCCACAAAGCTGACATAACCCTGATAACAAAACCAGGCAAAAGACATTATAAATGTGAAAAATAGAAGATCTGTTCCACTTGTGAATATGTAAAAACTGTAATGAAATATTGGCAAATGCAATTCAACAATGTATGACTAAAAAGATAATATTCCATAAATAGGTTAAATTTATCCCAGGAATTTAAGGATGTCTAATACTAGGAAAAAATCTAACAATGTACCTCTTCAACATATTCAGACTAAAGGAGACAAATCTTTGATAAAATTCAGAATAAATTTATGCTTTAAAATAAACTTTTATTGGGCCGAGCCCGTGGCACACTTGGTAGAGTGCGGCGCTGGGGGCGCAGCGACGCTCCCGCCGCAGGTTCGGATCCTATATAGGAATGGCTGGTGCACTCACTGGCTGAGTGCCGGTCACGAAAAAGACAAAATAAATAAATAAATAAATAAATAAAAATAAACTTTTATTAATTAGGCATATCCTAATTAGGGAATATCCTTAAACTGATAAAATGTATTTGAACAGTAAATGTGCTAAAATCATGAACTAGGCACATGTAACTACCACCACTTGCATTCAGCATTGGATTTCACAATAATATAATAAAGATTGGAAAAGTATAAAATGGAGCTATAATTTAAAAATGATATAAATATCTATCATTTTATTTTTTCAAACTGTCAAAGTATCTACAGAAAAATTATAGGAAATAATTGGTGAGTTCAGCAAGGTGACTGGATATATGATATATATTTCAGTTATATTTCTGTACACCACTAACAAACACCAGGCAACTTGATTTATAAAGAAGACACCATTTATAATAGTCTTAAAGAATACTCGGTATGAAATACATCTAACATAATATGCATAAGATCTTTATGAAGTGAATTCTAAAACTTTTTTCAAGGACTTTTTCTTTCTTTCTTTTTTTTATGGCTGGCTGGTATGAAGATTTGAATCCTTGACCTTGGTGTTACCAACACTGAGCTCTAACCAATTGAGGTAACCAGCCAGCCCCCCCGAGACATTTTTAAAAATATAAATAAATAAAGTTATACCATATTCATAGGCAATAGTCTTAATATTTAAAAGATTTAAATCATCTCCTAACCAATCTACAAATCCAATGATTCAATCATGTCTCAAGGAGGTTTTTCACCAAACTTAACAGGCTTATTTTTAAAAATCTATTAAAAATACTTTGAAAGGCCAAGCATACTGTAGCCATATCTGAAGAAGTATAAGAAGAGATTTCCTACTCTGACAAACATAACACTTAATATGAAGCTCCAGAGAGTGTCTATCCCTAGTGTAGTAACAGACAAATTACCAAGTAAATAGGAAATAGAACCCAGAACAGATTCATACATATATGAAACTCTGATATAGGGCAAAGGGTAAGTGGGAAAAGGAGAGACTAGTCAATAAACAGCTGACAAAATAGTTGCATGTATGGAGAAAAATTGAAATTAAATTTCTACTGCACATCTTACACAAAAATTAACTTTTATATAAATAAAAAAATTTTAATGTCAAAGGCAAAATGTATAGATATAAATTTTTCTCATCTCGGAATAGCAAGGTATTCACTTAAAATGCATTACTTACATAAGCATTCAATTATAAAATCACTTGATAAGCTCAAATACATTAATATTATGAACTTTATTCACCAAAAAATCCATCAAGAAATAAAAAAAGGAATTAAAAACTAGAAGATAGTCTTCTCACATATAATAAATTAAGATTAAGATATTATATTAATATAAAGAACCCATACAAATGAAGAAAAAGACAAATAATCTAATATAAAAATGTGCAAAATATGTGCATAGGTTTTCTCAGAAAGCACATACTGCTAACAAACGTATGAAGTGATGTTGAATCACTTTAGTTATCAAGAAATGCAAACTAAGACCGAAATAAGACACCATTTTATGCTCATTTAAATTGCAAAAATCAAGAAATCTGATAATACCAAGTGTTGGAGGTAACATATATGTAGACTTTCACTTATATATTGCTCAAGGTCTTGTAAATTAGTATAGCCACTTAAAAAAGTAATTTAGCATTATCTTGTAAATTGAACATTTACCAACTCCACGTTCTAGCAATTTCAGTTGTAAATATTGTCAAGAAAAACTATGGGTACACTAGGAGACGTGAATGAGAACATCTATATCAACAGTATTTATAATAGAAAATCCCTGAAAACAATCCAAAAACCCATAGGATGTAGATAAATAAATTAGAGTATAATAATATAATGGAATTTTATATAGCATTTTAAATGTGCAAACTACTGCTATATGAAATAATATGGGTTAATCTTAATACTATAATACTGAGTTTAAGAAAACATTTTTATAAACACCAAGGTACCTTTTTATATAGCTAAAATGATTAAGCTAACCAATATACTTTTTAACGAAATACATATAGATATTACCAATTTTATTAAGTTAGTCTTTACCTCAAATGAAAAGAAGCAGAATCCAGGAAAGTAGAAAACAACACAGGTAGATACAGGTTGTTGTGTAGTTTTAGTTTCTGTGCTAAGCAGTGATTTCATGGATGTTTGTTGTGTTATTACAAATACATAAATACCTAGATAAATAAATGAATGAGTATATGACTAAATAAATGAATTAAGATGGCCCATTCAGTAGACCAGTGATGAACGTGTGTCATGAATCAATACTCTGCACCTGATATTCAAAGGGGAAAAAAAGTAAATGGAGAAAAACATACAAGAGATTTTTTTGTTTTTGTTTTTGTTTGTGCTTTTCTTTCTTTCAGCGTAATGAGGGTGGAGTTGATCCACTAGGTTTCAAAACATGTATTAAAGTTATAGTAATTAAACCAAGCTGACACCAACACAGTATCACAGGGAAGAACAGAAGGACGAGGAGAGGGATCAGGGTCAGGATCCATGGAACAGGATGTTGAGCACAGAAATGTTTATTAATTCATCCTTTCAGTCATTCAGCAAATACATACTGAGTGATCATTATGTCTGAGGCAGAGAGCAATAAATAAAACAAGTTTTCATGGAGCTTACTTTACAGTGTGGGGAAATGGGCGATAAACAAATTATATATATATAAAACGTTATTCTGCCTATCACTATATAGTGGCAGGCAGAATAATGACCCTTAAAGATGCTGATGTGCTAATATCCAGAACCTGTGAATATGTTAGGTAACAACATGGCAAGGGAGTATTAAGTTTGCAAGTGGAATTAAGGTTGCTAAGCAGATGACCTTAGAATAAAGAGCTTGACTGGCTTATCCTGGTGAACCCAGTGTAATCACAAGACTTTTAACTGTGGAAGGGGGAGACAGAAATGTCAGCGCTAATGTGATGTGATGTGAGAAAGACCTGACCGGTCGTCACTAGCTTTGAATACGGAAGGGGGCCATGATCCAAGAAATTTTGCCAGCCTCTAGAAGTGGATAAGGCAAGGAAATGGATTGTGCATTAGTCCATTTCTGTTGCTTATAACAAAATACTGTTAACTGGGTAATTTATAAGGAAAAACAACACTTACTGCTTACAGTTTCTGAGGCTGGGAAGTCCAAAGTCCATCTGGTGGTGGCAACAGTGACCCGGGGGTCTCACATTGCAAGATGGCGGAAGCAGAGAGAGCAGAGAGAGAGTAACTTCCTCACTCACTCACTTATTAAAGCCATCAGAACCACACCCCTGACCACCATTATTAATCTATTCACTACTGCACAGTCCTAAAATCCAATCACCTCTTCAAGGCTCCACCTTTCAATTACCATAATAGAATTTCCCACTCTCTTAACAGTCACAGTGGGCACCAAGTTTCTAATACATAAAACTTGGGGGACACAATTCAAGTTCCAGTGAGTTCTGGGGGACATAATTCAATCCACTACAGATTGTCTCCAGAATTTCCAGAAAGGAATGCAGCCTTGCCAACACCCTGAGCTCAACCCACTGAGATTCATTCAGACTCCTGAACTTCAGAAATGTAAAATAAATTTATGTTGTTTCTAAGCCATTAAGTGCACGTGTGCAGGCATATACATACCTATTCACATGTGTGTTTTGGGGTGTTGGTGTCAGCTGGTGATAAATGCTATGAAAAAAATCAATCTGGTCAAAGAGTTGTAAAGAAGGATTACTATTTTATGTGGGGTAGTCAGGGATGAGGTAATATTTAAACAGAGATCTGAATGAGATGAAGGCACAAGATATCTGCGAAAAGAACATTTCAGAAAAGGAAACAGCAAGCACAAAATTCCCTAAGGCAGAAGTATGTTTGGCATGTTTGAGAAACAACAAAAAGGCCAGTATGGCTGGAGAAAATGAGCCAGAAGGAAAACTGTGAGATATGGATACTGTTGGTGGTAACACACAGGGTGGTTATTCCGGAGGGGGACTGGGAACGAAGGCAGAAAGGGGAAGCTTTCATTTTTATACTGTCTATTATTTGGTTTTTCTAACGATAACACATTACTTTTGTGTTGTTAAAAAATTTCACTATATAGGGTACAAGGAATCTAAAGAGCTGAAGTTACAAGTGTAATGGTGAGGGATATGCTGGCAGGTTCTGTGTCACTGAGTTCATACAAAACTCGTGGCTCAGTACAAAAATCGAGGGGAAGGGGCAGGAAAGAATCAAAGAGTAATGTTGTTATTTAAATGTGCTCATTACCTATTTGCACTTTATACATTTCTACCTGCTGAGTCTGTATATACAAGTCAGTAGCTGAGTCTGCATATGCAACTAAGTAGCTGAGTCTGTATATGCAAGTAAATCACATGTGGATATGTGTGTGCACATCATAGAAACAAGTGTAAGATCCCTTGGTTGCTTGATACTGAATGATTTGGTCTGAAGATGAATTATTAGAAGTATGAAATGAGGAAAATCTTTAAATAGTCCACTTATAAATCTCTGTTCACCACAACATCTTGAGGTTAATATTATGGACATCTAATATTATGGAAACCTATAGTTTAGCAATATGGAGTAGAGTTGAGGGCATGGGATTTGGAAACCGACTGCCTGAATTCAGACCTTGGCTCCACAACTTGCCAGATTTGAGAGGTAGGGGAAGTCATTTGCCCCATGTTTAATTAGGTTTTTACATCTGCTAAAGGGAGATAATAGCATTTGGTTGATGGAATTGAGGTAAGGAATAAATTCATTGGTGTGAAACACTACACCAGTGACTGGCATATAGTAAATGCTCAATAAATGTTAGCTACTATAATTGTTCCTCGGGTCTTTATCAAGCTGCAGATAATGTGCTTGACACCCACTGATAACTCCCTAACTCCCAGCTTCTTCTCCAAATATTCTGTAAGAGACTCCTCTGGAAATATTTGAACGTTAGCCAGTTTGTGGTCACTTTCCTATGCACATGCAAATGAAATCACGGTATTTAAAAGCAGAAGTAATCCAGTATATCATTACCCCTAAATCACAGAATGTAATTCAACTGCATTAATCAATACTGTTTCCTTGTAATGCTCATTCTGCTTAAATATTATTCAAATATTTCATCAGAACAAACTTTACCAGTAATCTCTGAAAACAAACAGACTTCATGTTTTTTGGACAAAACTAAAAACTACCTTATACAATCTTCTTGCAATTGAGTATGATCTCTGTGGTCTTTATTCAGCTGGATAAAACTACTTTAACTAAGTAGAAATCTTAAAATGTTGGTAAAAGCTGGCTGTGATTGATTTATCGATTTCCTCAAGACATCACTATGGGAGTTTAAAGGCTTTGATTTGCGTTCAAGGGTTTTCAATTTATAAGTTAGGTGACTTCAAACAAATTCCTCAACTTTGTTGAGTCTTGGCACTGTGCTCAAGGAGTACTTTTTCCTGTTTGTGAAAATGCCAATATCATGTAATGCCCCACAGTTTTGTGACAAAGCAAGATGTAGAATTATTATTTTTACCCGCTTGCAAATGGACAAATTAAATGGTTTTCCTAAGACATCAAGTAGGTCTTTGGGCCAGATCTTTTGATTGCTGCAGATCTCTCTTCCATCAGACTGTATTATATTATGAAAATTAAAAATGCTGTTCTCTTAAAAACAATATTTGAATAAGTCAAGGTAACAAAGTGATTCACAAGACATTAATCTTCTGGGTTATAAATTAATTCTAAGAATATTTTTACATATTATTCATTATATAACATCCTCTTTTATTTTAATCCAACAAGAAACAAAGAGAAGATACAATATTTCTAAATTTTCAACGTTAATGAAGTCTTAAGCATCAGAAATATCGCCAAAGAAACATCTTAAATTTAAAGATTGATTTAAATCAAGATATAAATCATTTTGTTAATATTTTAATATGCTTCAATTGAACCTTTTAATTTGAAATATAAAGTTCTTTTTAGCAATTGGTTGCCTTTTCTATAACTGAAAATTCCCCATTCACTTATTTCTGTTTGGAAACATGAAACTCATTCCACCTTGAATCCATCGCAGCGTCTAGATTTTCTTTTCCCTGAAGATTGCACCTCTGCTGTTGTATTCAAATGTTGGTTTTGGTCCATGACTGAACTACAGATGTCATGTGAATGCTTTCAATTGTTGTTGAAATGATCACCTATTCAGGGAGAAAAGGTATAATTTTTTTCATTTTAACAATATGCAATTCAGAAAAAAGGAAAGCCACACAGTCAATACCAACCAATTAATCCACCAGACACTAACATTCATGCAGGACACGCTGAGTCCTGACCACTGAGCTAGACAAATGCTAGACACAAAAGGAGGAAAAAAACACACACAAAGTCCTAGCCTTAGGGAGATTACAATTTAGTTAGGGAGGTAAATTATGGAGAGAAATTTGAAACAAGTAAATACAATAAGATAGAATCACTCACTAGATTATATGGGCATAAATTTTAAATTATAGAAATTAAGATTTTTTTATTTTCTGCATATCTAGTTAAAAGATTTATAAAAGCAAATATATGTTTAACTCATTTTTATAGTTTTACAGAGTGCCACAGTCTACCTCACATGTAGTAAATATTCAAAATGTGTAGAAAAATAATGTAATGGATGGTTTTATAGAGAAGAAACCTCTGGAACCAGGCTCAAAAAGCAGGTACTGTTTGGGTTTGTTAAAAAGAACAAAGTGTACTCCAAGTACTTTTCAGAGAGACTATGGCCATGCTTGACCTCACCACCATTGCGATATTTATTTTGTTTGTTCATTTATTTTTCAAAAGAAAATACATGCATGGAGTTGCAGATGCAAAAGATAAAAAAGACAAATACTTTTTCTCTAACTCTTGCCCTCTTATCCAAAAAGATATGCATTTTTTATTAAATACATAATATTTTTCTTTTTAACACAAATGGCAGTCTACCATTAACACTTTTCTTTACCTTTTTACCTTGCTGTATATACTTAACTTTATATTAATAAAGGGCTTCCCCATGTTTCTTATAGTTGCAGGATATTCTGTTGCATTGTTCATAATGTATTTAACTAGTTTCTTGTTTCTGAGCACTTAGATTGCAACTAATTATTTTATATTGAAAATGTTCCTAATATGTCATATGTCATTTTATTTATGTTGACTATATCTGTAGGATAAATTATTCCAAGTGGAGTTTTGGGGTTGTAGTGTAAGAGAAATTGTAACTGTGAGAGTTATTAAACCCTATTTTAAAGATTAGTAGAATAAGCCAGCTTCTGCCTTCAATTCAGTTTTTTATATAGAATAGTGGGCTCTTCCCTGAGGGTTAGAAAATGTGGCATATATACACAATAGAATACTATTCAATCATAAAAAGAATGAAATCTTGTCATTTCTGGGAACATGGATACACCCAGAAGATGTTATGTTAGGTGAAATAAGTCAGGCACAGAAAGATAGATACCACATGTTCTCACTCATATGTGGGAGCTAAAAAAAAAAAAGTAGATGTCATAGAAGTAGAGGGTAGAGTTGTGGTCATTAGACGGTGGGGATAGGAAGAGGTTTGGGCAATGGATACAAAGTCACAGCTAGATAGGAAAAATAAGTTTTAGAGGTCTACAGTGGTTCTAGGCATCTATAATTAACAATTGATTGTTTGTTCTCAAAAAGCTAGAAGAGAGGAGCTCAAATGCTCACATTACAAAGAAATGGTACATTTTTGCAATGATGGATATGCTAATTACCCTTTGATCAACACACATTGATTGTATACGTGTATTGAAATATAGCTCCTTACCCCACAAATATGTACAATTCATACAGGTCAATTAAAAAATAAATTAATTTAAAAAGAAAATGTATTCTGGTTCATACATATGTGCATAACACATATTTGTGTCTAAAATATCTATACATGTAGACGCATAAGCATGGATATGTGATTTTTAATTGGCACTAATTATTCAATATGTTTAATGTATGTTATACCTACAGTTGATTCTCACTATTTGCAGTAGTTATGTTCTATAAATTACTGGGAACACTGAAATAGCAAACATTGAACGCTCTGGTCACGTTTTCATCAGTTGATCAATACATAACCTCATTTTATGGATATTACTGTTGAAAACATTTTACTTAATACGTACTTGTTGATTCATTAACACTGGGCTTAGTGGCCAATAGCACTACAGTTCGTGCCTGAGGGAAGCTTATACAACGTGTGTATTTTTTTCCAGCAGGCGCTCTTGCATCAGCACTATGCTTATGGGCTGTTTTCAACAGTGTACTCAGCAACACAAAGTACAAAAAGGTGGCAATAAATAGACTGAGAAAAGTACTCTTGTTCACAGTTCGTCACTCTGTGCATGCATGCGAATGACCACCAAAGCCCAGAGGTATTTATTTTGGTGTTACAAATATGTTTTTTTTTAGTAGGCAAATATGCTAATACAGAAACTGTGAATAATGAGGATTAACTGTATATTTTATTCTTAAATTATTCAACAAGGATTTATTGATTATATTATAAATATATAAAGACCACGAGTACCATATATAATGCATATTTAATAGATGATGTGTAAATAGAGAAATAATAAATATATGAGGATATTATCACTTATGTATATGTGAATGTATACAAACATAAACATGAATACAGGAACCCATACCTATGTACATCTAAGCGAACCCCAATTATTTCACTCTTTGTATGTGTTCCATACACAGGCCGAATATGTTCAGTTCCTGGGTGGAGTTGGGTGAGAAGAAAATCAATAGTTTGGCGATTTCAAAGTCATAAGAAGCCCTTTGATAAATTTCATGCCACTTTTTCTGCAAATATCCCTTTCTGTTTCTTTCCCCAGAATTTAAATGTTAAGAAGTCATTTTTACCCCTTAATCCCATAATTGTAAATCTCTCTGAATGACTTGCAAGGTGGATAGTCTTCCTTTAGCTTTAGACTTTTTTTTCTTTCTACTAAGCGATTATTCTCGGCAGTGTCAATGCTATTGTCTCGCCACTCTTAGCCTTGTTTATTTCAATTGATGAACTTTTGACTGTCCTGTCTCCCAGCCTTCTTTCTATCCTAAGCATATCATATCCATCCTGGGAATCTTTCAAAGATCCCGTGTACCTTAGAAAATGAGGTTCATACTTCTTATCTGAGAGTTCATAACTTATATCCAGCCCTTGTTTTTAGTCTCATTTCCCAAATCACCCATCAGCACCTTCAGACATGTGGAACCACTGGCTCAGGAAGAAAATTCTCTGCCCTCCTGTATTTTTCATCCAAACCCATAATGTCCTTCCTCATCTCTTGGTTGCAATCCTGCTCTAAATCCGACTCCTTTGATATTTTTCCAGGTACCCCAAGTTGAAATAACCTCTCCCCTACTAGTGTTCCATTGTACAGTATACCTGTACAGTCATTATTTTTCTGTGTCTTCCTCCTACTTTCCCAGACCCTACTTATCCACACCACTCCAGCAAAACATTGGAGGTGTTGGCACTTTATTCCTTATTGCTCAAAAATGTTAAATTGTACAAGTAATTACAAAGTAACTCGAAAGTTGGAATATCAGTTCAGGCTTGACTATATACCATGCTTCCTCACCCTGCCATTTTAGGCCCAATTTGGAGACATTTAACATATTTTTCTCAGAGCCCCACGTGACTGACACATACATGAATTTTAGGGATGCAGGCACTGGGATGGAGCACTGCAATTCCTTCCTTAGCAGAACAACCCAGCTCTTCCCAGTTTGATTGGGGTGGCGTGGGAGAGAGAATCATATACTAGTCTTTACTTATCTGTGTCAATCTGTTGCTATTTCAGGGGTCATGGAAAAGTAGTGCGGGACAAGTGAACAGTTTCTAGCATGTGCCTATGGAACTGAGGAGGAAAAAAAGAAACAGCATCTACTAACTTAGACCTTTTACAGGAGGACTTCTCCAATCCCCACCTTACTTTGACAAGAACAATTGTCTTATAAGGGCAGCCACTTTCCTGAATTGGAAAAAGTAACTAATATTTATTGGGCCCTCAGTTTGTGCCAGGAACTGTGCTGAGCAGATTTTTTTTTCTCATTTAATCTGAGATAAAATTATCTAGAAAATCTCTTTCTTTTCCCTCACCCTGTGTCAAACTTTAGTTGAGATGAGACACATTCTATTTCCTTATGTTTGCCAACTAATTCTTTCCCCATTATCCAATTAAGATGATGTCAAAGAAATAGGGAGTCTAGACTAATAATTCTACATAATTGATGAAAATAGTTATCCTGTGGCATGTTTTGAGAAAGTGACTGAGAGCCCCTTTTCTCAGACTTGAAGTTCCATTTGTCTAGAAAGTAATAGGAGCAGAATTTTAAACTTTATTTTTAAATTACAAATGTATGATTTTCTGTAATTTATCTTTAAGAGTAAATAAACCTGAGGCTCATCTATCTTCAGAAAAAATATTTAATTAGGTTTTGAGGGCTCAGAACTTAAGTGTGTAGAAGACACAAAGCGTAAAATTTGTAATACTTATCATGACAATCAAACATTTTTTGTTTAAAATTCATGAAAATTTCTTACATAAACGAAATGTTGAAATTAGAGAATTTCAAAAGTTCTTACCTGGACTTAGAATCCTACAGCAACTGTAAAAAGTCCATCCTTTATCTGTTAAAGTCACTCTTTAAATAGTTGGCCTTTTTTTTTTTTGTCACTCCAATGATGATTAACCATCTTATTAGGTCATTGTCCTAAGCAAATAGAAGAAAATTACCTAGCCAAATCTAGGGATTTACTGCAGAGTCATATTTTAAAGTTTATAGTAATAATTTCTCAGAATTTATACATTATTTCATGTTAATGTTAAGAAGTAAGCTTTATTTCTGAGAATGATTTGTACTTGTTTATTCAATTAAGTTTGTTGCATAACAATTTTTTCCTTTAGAAATACAAATAGAACAGATTATCCAAGGTATCTAAAAGCCTTCCAAATAGAAAAGTATTCAAGGTAATTTTTAAAATGTGTCTACAAACTATGTTAGCATTCAAACTGTAAAACATACTCTCTTCGCTTGGTATGTGGGTACAGTTTTAATATTATGTGGATAGATAATGAATGTCCCACATGAAATAGTGAAGTGCCAATTAATTACAAGATAGGTCTTCTAAATGGCAAAAGTCAAGACTACTTTGCCTAATACATTACTTACATTAAAGCATGAGGAAAGAATGGCCACATAGTTTCCTTCTATTGACTTGGTTTTTAAAGGAAGGGGAGAGCTTGACCCAGCTGAAAGTTTTCTTGAGTAGAGATGAAATTTAACCAATTAATTTAATAACTCAAACATTTTTGACTCCTTGCTATACCTCAGCCATTGGGTTCTGTCCTGGAAAAGTACTAGTGTATAAGGTACAGACATTTTTCTCATATGGCCGGATATGTAGTTGTATATATCTGGCAGGGTGAGGATGATATATGAAAACATTGTTACCACTTAACACTCCTGCTGGACAATTGTTGATACAGTTGCAGCAATGTGTACTTAATTTCTGTGTCTCCATTATTTGATAGATTAGTTCTATTCCTGATTAATTCTTGGAAGTATAGGAAGAAACAGAGAGTGTGGAGGGGTCGAAGGACAAGGAAATGTGGGGAACTGAGAAATGCAGACCTGGGGCTAGGAAGATTAGGGCACAGTTTCCCAAATATTCCTCTGCTGAGTCAGAATCTACAGGGGTCTTTGTCAAAGTAGCAATACAGCCCCACAACCAGTGATACAGATGCAGTAAGCCAGAGACTGTAATTGTTCAATAAGCACTTCAGTTAATTTTTCTATTTGCCAGAGTTTGCAAACCATCATAGCAGAGACATAGAACATTTTCCATTAATTTTATGGACTTCTTTCATTCAGAGTGGGAGCATAGTTTGGGTGTTCTCATGCTAATGGTTTTCTTTTCAAACACCTATTTCATCTAAGGCACATCAACTTGTTTTGAGACAAATATAGAGAGAGAATGAATATAAAGCAGGACGGATTAACTGAGAACCTTGCTAATCCCTAAACTAAAGCCATCACTGGTGAAATTCTGGAATGTTTTCAGAGGTCAAAGAGCATTTTCCATATCCTTCTTTCCTCCTTTTTAAATAATTAGACTGCTCTCCTTGCGCGGCTTGCAGAAAAATAAGACTGGTCAGTGGAAAGACATTGCAACAGTTCTTTCAAGATCAATATTATGCTAAAAGCAATAAATAAACAGAATTGCAAAATTTGCTAATAATCTACTGATATTTATTTCAGAGATAATTATCACAGTTCTGATGAAATGTCATGGTCTTTGAAGTCTGGTAAACATCGATAACAATTTTTCTCTGCTACTTGAGAGCAGTATGAACTTAAATAGATTATATAACTTTTCTGAGCATCAAAATCCTCATCTAGGAAGTGGGAAGTCAGTATCTGAGGTAAGCATTTAGTGTCGGTGAAGTGTCATATGCAATACCTGGCACACTATAGATTCAATACCTAATTAGTTTCATTTTATGATATTTGTGTATTATAAATCCTTAAGGCAGTAAATTCATATTAAATAAGTAAAAGTAAAACCTCTGAGACAGGTGCCCAGCAGTTTGCTTCCAACAGCTTGCAGTCCAGAGCTCTCAGGGGATACCACAGGCATGCCTCAAGAGGGAGCTGTCAGACTCAGAGCGAACCAGCCATTGCCTGCCCACCACACCTCTCTTGGTAGCGGTCAAGAGGCAGCTCCAGAGCTACGTACTCCTGGAAAGTACCCCCCATGTCTCCCTACTCACCGATGCCCAAAGCTCTCGCATCCTCATGACTAATCTTATTATGGCAATCATCTTTCTTACTTTGGTTACCACCATAGGAAGGTAGAGACCCCTGAACACTCATTACCTCTTGTCTAATCCCATATAGCAGTTTTTGCTCCCCACTCTCTCCCAACCCCAAACTGAAACCCTTTTCTTGAGCTTTCTGGAACTCATGACTAATGATAAGTGAAATTTGCTTTACCTTCCACCTCTTCTTTGAATTTTTCTTTCTTTTTTTTTTTTAATTTTATTTTTATTTTATTTTTTAAATTTTTTTAAATTTTTTCTTTTTTTTTTTAAATTTTATTTTGGCAATATACATTGTGGCTGATTATTGCTCCCCATCACCAAAACCTCCCTCCCTCATCCCTCCCCCCCTCCCCGCCAACAATGTCCTTTCTGTTTGCTTGTCATATCAACTTCAAGTAATTGTGGTTGCTATATCTTCTTCCCCCCCCCAACCCGGTGTGTGTGTGTGTGTGTGTGTGTGTGTGTGTGTGTGTGTGTGTGTGTGTGTGTGTGTGTGTGTGTGTGAATTTATATATTAATTTTTAGCTCCCACCAATAAGTGAGAACATGTGGTATTTCTCTTTCTGTGCCTGACTCGTTTCACTTAATATAATTCTCTCAAGGTCCATCCATGTTGTTGCAAATGGCAGTATTTCATTCGTTTTTATAGCTGAGTAGTATTCCATTGTGTAGATGTACCATATTTTCCGTATCCACTCATCTGATGATGGACATTTGGGCTGGTTCCAACTCTTGGCTATTGTAAAGAGTGCTGCGATGAACATTGGGGAACAGGTATACCTTCGACTTGATGATTTCCATTCCTCTGGGTATATTCCCAACAGTGGGATAGCTGGGTCGTATGGTAGATCTATCTGCAATTGTTTGAGGAACCTCCATACCATTTTCCATAGAGGCTGCACCATTTTGCAGTCCCACCAACAAAGTATGAGAGTTCCTTTTTCTCCGCAACCTCACCAGCATTTATCGTTCAGGGTCTTTTGGATTTTAGACATCCTAACTGGGGTTAGATGGTATCTCAGTGTGGTTTTGATTTGCATTTCCCGGATGCTGAGAGATGTTGAGCATTTTTTCATGTGTCTGTTGGCCATTTGTATATCTTCCTTAGAGAAATGCCTACTTAGCTCTTTTGCCCATTTTTTAATTGGGTTGCTTGTTTTCTTCTTGTAAAGTTGTTTGAGTTCCTTATATATTCTGGATATTAATCCTTTGTCAGATGTATATTTTGCAAATATTTTCTCCCACTCTGTTGGTTGTCTTTTAACTCTGTTAATTGTTTCTTTTGCTGTGCAGAAGCTTTTTAGTTTGAAATAATCCCATTTGTTTATTTTTCCTTTGGTTGCCCGTGCTTTTGGGGTCGTATTCATGAAGTCTGTGTCCAGTCCTATTTCCTGAAGTGTTTCTCCTATGTTTTCTTTAAGAAGTTTTATTGTTTCAGGGTGTATATTTAAATCCTTAATCCATTTTGAGTTGATTTTAGTATATGGTGAGAGGTATGGATCTAGTTTCATTCTCCTGCATATGGATATCCAGTTTTCCCAGCACCATTTGCTGACGAGGCAGTCCCTTCGCCAGTGAATAGGCTTGGTGCCTTTGTCAAAGATCAGATGGCAGTAAGTGTGTGGGTTGATTTCTGGATTCTCTATTCTATTCCATTGGTCAGTGTGTCTGTTTTTATGCCAGTACCATACTGTTTTGGTTATTATAGCTTTGTAGTATAGCTTAAAGTCAGGTAGTGTTATGCCTCCAGCTTTATTTTTTTTGCTCAGCATTGCTTTGGCTATGCGTGGTCTTTTATTGTTCCATATAAATGACTGAATAGTTTTTTCCATTTCTGAGAAAAATGTCTTTGGAATTTTGATGGGGATTGCATTGAATTTGTATATCACTTTGGGTAGTATGGACATTTTCACTATGTTGATTCTTCCAATCCAAGAGCATGGAATATCTTTCCATCTTCTTGTATCCTCTCTAATTTCTCTCAGCAGTGGTTTGTAGTTCTTGTTATAGAGATTTTTCACCTCCTTGGTTAACTCAATTCCTAAGTATTTTATTTTTTTGGTGGCTATTGTAAATGGGCAGGCTTTCTTGATTTCTCGTTCTGCATGTTCACTATTGGAGAAAAGAAATGCTACTGATTTTTGTGTGTTGATTTTGTATCCTGCTACTGTGCTGAAATCATTTATCAATTCCAACAGTTTTTCTGTAGAGGTTTTAGGCTGTTCTATATATAGGATCATGTCATCTGCAAACAGGGACAGTTTGACTTCATCTTTTCCAATCTGGATGCCCTTTATTTCCTTCTCTTCTCTGATTGCTCTGGCTAGTACTTCCAACACTATGTTGAATAGGAGTGGTGAGAGTGGGCATCCTTGTTTAGTTCCTGTTCTTAAAGGAAAAGCTTTCAGCTTTTCCCCATTCAGGATGATATTGGCAGTGGGTTTGGCATATATGGCTTTAATTATGTTGAGATACTTTCCCTCTATACCTAACTTATAGAGGGTCTTTGTCATGAATGAGTGCTGAACTTTATCAAATGCTTTTTCAGCATCTATAGAGATGATCATATGGTCCTTGTTTTTGAGTTTATTAATATGGTGTATCACATTTATTGATTTCCGTATGTTGAACCACCCTTGCATCCCTGGGATGAATCCCACTTGGTGAATAATTTTTCGTATGTGTTGCTATATTCTGTTTGCTAGTATTTTAGTGAGGATTTTTGCATCTGTATTCATCAAGGATATTGGCCTGTAGTTTTCTTTTTGGTTATATCTTTACCTGGTTTTGGTATCAGGATGATGTTTGCATCATGGAATGAGTTTGGGAGATTTGCGTCCGTTTCAATCTTTTGGAATAGTTTATAAAGAATTGGTGTCAATTCCTCTTTGAATGTTTGGTAAAATTCTGCTGTGAATCCATCTGGTCCTGGGCTTTTCTTTGTTGGGAGCCTTCTGATAACAGCTTCAATCTCCTTTATTGTTATTGGTCTGTTCAAATTTTCTATGTCTTCATGGTTCAGTTTTGGGAGCTTGTGTGTGTCCAGAAATTTATCCATTTCCTCCAGATTTTCAAATTTGTTGGCGTATAGTTGTTTATAGTAGTCTCGAATGATTCCTTGTATTTCAGATGAATCAGTTGTAATATCACCTTTTCGTTTCTAATTTTTGTTATTTGGATCTTCTCTCTTCTTTTTTTAGTTAGTCATGCAAATGATTTGTCAATTTTGTTTATCTTTTCAAAAAACCAACTTTTTGATTTGTTGATCTTTTGAAATGTTTTTTGGTTTTCAATTTCATTAAGTTCTGCTCTGATCTTAATGATTTCTTTCTGTCTGCTAACTTTAGGTTTGGATTGTTCTTGTTTTTCAAGATCTTTAAGATGAAGTGTTAGGTTGTTCACTTGCCATCTTTCCATTCTTCTGAAGTGAGCATTTAATGCAATAAATTTCCCCCTTAATACTGCTTTTGCAGTATCCCACAGGTTTTGGTATGATGTATCATTGTTTTCATTAGTTTCAATAAATTTTTTGATTTCCTGCTTGATTTCTTCTTGGATCCATATGTCATTAAGTAGAATGCTGTTTAATTTCCATGTGTTTGTATAGTTTCCTGAGTTTCGTTTGTTATTAATTTCTAGTTTTAATCCATTGTGGTCTGAGAAAATACATGGGATAATTCCAATTTTTTTAAATTTATTGAGACTTGATTTGTGACCTAATATGTGATCTATCCTGGAGAATAATCCATGTGCTGAGGAGAAGAATTAATATTCTGAGGTTGTTGGATGGAATGTTCTGTAGATATCTGCCAATTCCAATTGGTCTAGAGTCTTGTTTACATCTTGTGTTTCTCTACTGATTCTTTGCCTAGATGATCTGTCTAATATTGACAGTGGGGTGTTCAGGTCCCCTGCTATTATGGTATTAGTGTCTATTTCCTTCTTTAGGTCTAATAGCGTTTGTTTTATAAATCTGGCTGCTCCGACATTGGGTGCGTACATATTTATGATTGTTATGTCTTCTTGATTGATCAGTACTTTTATCATTAAGTAGTGTCCCTCATTGTCTCTTTTTATGGTTTTTAGTTTAAAGTCTATTTTGTCAGATATAAGAATAGCTCGTTTTTCTTCTTTTCTGTTTGCATGGTAAATCTTTTTCCATCCTTTCACTCTTAGTCTATGTGAATCTATATGGGTGAGATCGGTCTTGTAGGCAGCATATAGTTGGGTCCTCCTTTTGGATCCAGTCAGCCAGTCTGTGTCTTTTGATTGGGGAATTTAAGCCTTTTACATTAAGAGTTGTTATTGAAAGGTGTTGATTTATTCCTAGCATTTTATTGGTTGTTTGGTTGTCTTAGGTGTCTTTTGTTCCTTGCTTTCTGATTTACTGTTTGTTTTCTGTGTTTGTTGTTTCCTTAGGTGGTAGATAGCCTTTTTGTTTGCTTGTTTTCTCTTCATGAATGCCATTTTTATTATACTAGTGGGTTTAGATTTTTCTTGGGTTTTTATGGCAGTGGTAGTTAATTTTCAGGAACCAAACCCAGTACTCCCTTGAGGATTTCTTGTAAGGGTGGTGGTGCAGTAGTGAACTCCCACAGTTTTTGTTTGTCTGAGAAATATACTATTTGCCCTTCATTTCGGAAGGATAGCCTTGCAGAGTAGAGTATTCTTGGCTGGCAATCTTTGTCTTTTAGTATTTTGAATATATCATCCCATTCCTTTCTAGCTTTTAGGGTTTGTGATGACAAGTCTGATGTTAGTCTGATTGGGGCTCCCTTATAGGTGATTTGACGCTTCTCTCTTGCAGCTTTAAGATTCTCTCTTTGTCTCTGAGTTTTGCCAATTTGACTATAACATGTCTTGGAGAAGGCCTTTTTGGGTTGAATACGTTTGGAGATCGTTGAGCTTCCTCGATCTGAAGATCTGTGATTTTTCCTATACCTGGGAAGTTTTCTGTCACTATTTTGTTGAATATGTTTTCAATGGAATCTCCATTTTCCTCCCCTTCTGGAATACCCATGACTCGGATATTTGAGCGCTTAAGGTTGTCTGATATCTCTCTCAGATTTTCTTCAATGTCTTTGATTCTTTTTTCTTTCATTTTGTCTGCTTGTGTTATTTCAAACAGCCCATCTTGAAGTTCAGAGGTTCTCTCTTCAACTTCGACAAGCCTGCTGGTTAAACTCTCCGTTGTGTTTTTTATTTCACTGAATAACTTCTTCAGTTCAGCAAGTTCTGCTACATTTTTTTTCAGGACATTGATTTCCTTGTACATTTCCTCTTTCAGATCCTGTATACTTTTCCTCATTTCATCATGATGTCTAGCTGAGTTTTCTTGTATCTCATTCAGTTTCCTTAGAATTATCACTCGAAATTCCTTGTCAGTCATTTCTTGTTCTATAGGATCTAGAGTTTGAGATTTATTAACTTTTGGTGGTGTACTTTCTTGATTTTTTGTATTTCTGGTATCTTTTTTTTGATGTTTATTCATTGTGGCAGGGGGTTTCACAGTCCACCAGTTTGAGACTATTGACTAACTAAGATGTTGCTGTGGTTGCCAATTTCGTATGGCTACCTCTGTGACTGCTCAGTTGGCCTCTAGTGCCTTGTGTGTATGGTTGCCTCGGGTCTTGGGCCTCTCTGGGGAGCCACCTTTCTGGTCAGCTTGGACTCTACTGGGCTGGTGGATCACGTACCACAGGGTGTGTGATCTCTGTTGAGCTTTCACTTCCTGTGCAGGATTTCTCCCTGTTCCCTGTGCTCTGGCCCAGGCTGTTGGATCGTGCAGTGGTGACCCCACAGGGTGTGTGGTTTCTGTCAAGTCTCCGCCTCCCTGGCCGCACATCTCCCCACTCTGTGCGCACTGTGCTGGGCTGGGACGTGTCTTCTGTAACCCTCGTCTATCAGCTGGGCCTTCAAGACCCTGCTCGGCACCGCCTCGCCCAGGAAGTCTACCAGGTTTCTGGTTGGCTCAGATGACCAGTCGCTCTGGGTGCCTTTGTAGCACTGTGTAGATCTTTCTCGGGACTTGTTCACCTTTGTATCCCCCCGGCATGGACCGAGTCTAGCGCCCGCCTGCAGCCAGCTCTCCGGCAGGTTCAAGTGGACTTGGGAACTCTCCTACCACACTAATCCCAACCGGAAATTGGTTAGGCGTTTTTCCGAACTGGTGGCCGCAGAGATGGTATCTGCCTCCCAGTAACAGGAAGTTTACCGGGGGCCGGAGTCCAGGGTGTGGTGGAGTGACAGTCGGCCCTGCCCATACTTCCTTGCCCTCCCAACACTGGCCGGGGATGCCCCACGCCACCAGCCCTGCCAGAGAACCACGGAGGGAGTGGGAGGGGAGGCCGGCCCGCAGGCCCTGGGAAGCCCCGTGCCGGGGAAAGCAAGTGGGAAGGCTCAGTGAGGAGCCGAGCCGGGCCGGGCCGGAGCTGACAGCAGCTGGGATAATGGAGGCAGCCCCGGGGCGGTGAGTGACCCGATGATGCAGGCGGAAGCCGGGTGGGCGTCAGCCCCCCCCCCCGAGCAGGGCTGGGCCAGGGGTCACTGACAGGGCTGTGCCAGGTCGGGTGCTCACTCTCTGCCTCTGGTTTGTCGCCTTCCCTGTTCTTGGTCGCTGCCGCCTCGGGCTGTTCAGTCGGTCCCGCGGCACAGCTTGGGCGCTCCCAGGAATCTTCTTTTATGCCGGCCTGAAACCTCGAATCCTGAATAGGGCAGCTGGCTGCCTTCAGCGCAGCCCCGGCCTCCGGGATCCTGTCTGCATCCACAGCAGCCCTGGCGCCGTGTTCCCTGTTTAGAGACTCGCTTTTGCAGCTAAGAAACAGTTCTTTTCCTGCTCCATACTTCAAAGCTGTTGCCTGTAAATGAGGCAGCCTCTCCTGCCGAGGGCAAAGTGGTGGTCACCCCCCACGACCGGCCACCAGCAGCGGTCCTCCCTTAAGAGATGGCAAGAGGAAGGTCCACAAGTTTCCCTTCTTTGAATTTTTCTGCTTCACCATCTTGGTCTAACTTAAACTTGGTATTTTCCTGAAAACACATCTTTCGGGCTGCCATGTTGAAGGGGGGCTGTCTCCCTTCACATTGCTACAAACTACGTGGACTTGTTTCCAATTTGCCTCTCGTTGCTTCTTCCTTTCCATTTTCTCACCCCGTTCCCTCAGAATTCATTGTTTTGACCCCATATCAAAAGACTCTATCCCTTATCCCTCTTCTAGTTGGAATTATCTACCAACCCTTGAATTATTCCCACTCATCCCATGACAATTTTTGCTTTTGATCCAAAGCCAATCTCTCAAAGTACTTATATTACTGCTATCATAATTATTAGTGAGTTTAATGACCATGAAGTGAATTGTTCTAATTCTCTGGCTTCTTGTTTTCTTTACCTTTTTTTCTCTAATGATCTTGGCTTCTACCCATTCCTATGTATATATCCTAGACTGTGTCACACCAACAACTGCAAACTCTTCATAATATGAGTTTCAAGGATTGGGTCACCACTGTATATCTTTCCTGGTCACACTCAGTAGTATCCTGGATCCAACAATGCTTCCATGGACCAGAATCTATAACCCATAGACTGATTTTGCCAGAGATTTCACTGTTCCTTATCTCTCTCATGTCCTCATTTCCCACCATTTCTGGGTTAAATTTCATGGCCACAGTAATCACTCTCTTCCATATATCTTCAATTCATTTTAACTCTCTTGCATCATTTTCATTGTCTGACAAAACCATAACCTTGATTAAATCCAATTCTCAGATTACTCTGCCCATTCACACTGGAGCTGAATGGAGCTAAAGAAAAACCCCCAACCATCATGACTTTAAATTTATGATCATGAAGCTGAAATGCACTTTGTTTAGGGATCATATGCATTTTCCTAACCCATGCCATTTTGCTTTCTGAGTAAATATTTTGTACTTACTTCATCTATCTCCTCAAAACTTTAACACATCCTTTCCTATCCCTGCTTTCAGCTAATGACCTACCTCAATGACAAAAATGAAAAAGAAACCTTCCAAAAGCTCGCTCCACCACATCTGTCTAAGTATAGCACCAGGGCCACCTGTTCTGCCCTGCTGTGCCTGCTCTGGCTGAGGACAGCCTCCACTGTGCACCAGATCACCTCCCTCCTTGTGTCTGCAGGATATCAATTTTCCCTTTCTAAAGAAGTGTCCCCATCAGCATATAAGCATGCTTGCACTTTTCCATCTTCCAAAATCCTTCTTTTAATCCCATTTCTTTTTGAGGTATTGACCTACTTCTGTGCTATTTTGAGAAAAAAAAAAAAAAAACTTCTCAAAAGGCTCATTGATAATTGTTTTTAATTCCTTTCCTTGCTTTCTCTCTTGAGCACAGTTAATCCGGTTTTTGCTCCATACTCTCCACTCAGACTACTCTTGCTTAAGTGAGAAATTATCTAAATGATACATGTGATGATCTTCATCTGACCTGAGCTATTAGCGGCATATTTTGGAGCTGATCATTCCCTCCTCCTGGAAATACTTTCCTGGATTTCCTGGACACTGCTCTGTGTGGTTTTCCTCCTAAACCACTCACTGACTACTCCATTTATACCTCATTTACTAAACCCTTTACATATCCTTAGCTCTTAATTGGAGTTCTCAGAATTCAACTTTTTTAAAATATTTTTTTGGTGATCTCATCTATTGTCATGTCTTTAAAATACCATCTGTATGTTGATAATTCCAATATTTTTATCCCCAGCCAGGACTTGATTCCCGAATTCTAGATTTATCCCTCGCCTCTTCACCATCTCCCTGTAGATATACTCTAAGCACCTTATCCATAACACTTTGCAAACTAGTCCCTTCATTTTCCCCTCCCAAACCTCTCCTCCTTGAATATGCCCCATCTCAGTAAATTGCAATTCTGCATGCATACGCAGTCAAAATACTGAAAACGTTCTTGTTGCCTCTCTTACGCTTATACCAGGCTCTAATTTCAAAATATAGCCAGAATCTGACTGCTTGTCACCATCTCCACAGCTATCATACTGTCCTGAATTATTGTCATACGTTCTAACTTGTATCTCAGTTTGTTCGTTTATCACTCACCACTGCTCTTGCCCAACTCACTCCTTCATGTAAATCTCAACACAGCAGCCAGAGTCATCATGTCCAAACAGGTCACGTCATGTCAGTGTTCTGCTCAAATCCTCTAATGGCTCACCACATCACTCAGCATAATATTCAATGAACGGCCTTGAGGCCCTATATAAGATGTAGATCCTATACTGAAAATCTTTGTTCCCGTTCTTTCTATCTGAATGTTCTTCCCAGATACCTGCATAGCTCACTCTCTCACCATCTTCTCATAACCACACAAATGATGCTTCCTAGTGAGGTCTTCTCTGACCATTTTAAAATTTTACTCCCTCTGACACTTACCATGGCTTTTTATTTTTCTCCCATTGTCCATTATACTATGAAATTTCCTCATGTGTTTTGTTTATTGTCAGCCTTCCCCTGACTCAGCAACTGTAAGTTTTCACTACAGAGTAAGCTCTGGAAGAACAAGGATAGATTTTTATCTTTTTTGTTCACTGTTACATTCTCAGTGCCTTAGGATAGTGCCTGGTACCCAGTAGATACCCAATAAATATTCTTTGAGTGAATAAATAAATAATATTTCCAATTAAAAAATGAAAAAAATATGAAGTGATATTAAAAGCAAAGACTTAAACTGGAAAAGTATTTAAAGATGGAAAGAAAGCTGTCTATACTTGTGTATGAAGCTGTTATCCAGTTATGAGTGGATATGATGAAAAAGTTGAAAACAGTCAACAGTTTGCTTTGTTTAAAGAGTCAACACGATGCTGATGCATGCAACAGGGTGAAACGCTGCGTGAAAACTGTGTTAAAAACCTTCTGATGGATTCTTAGCTCATTTAGAATAATTTCTCAAGTCCTTTCTATAATCCACAACAATCAACAGAATCTCTTCCCTCTGACATTATTTCCTACAATTTTCCTACTTAGTCATTACTTCCCAGCAACACAGACCTCCTTGATATTCCATAAACATTCCAACAGTACTCCTGTCTCAGAGCCTTTGCAGTCAGTTCTCCCTCTACTTGGAACACTTTGCCTCCCAGTGTCCATTTTTCACATCAATCATTTCTCTGCTCGGTCGTTACTGCCTCATAGATGCTTGCCCTGACCTATTTGTTTGTGTCCATTAACCAATATCTCACTAACCCCCCCTCGTTTTATATGAATATGATGAATATTCTAATTATCCTGATTTGATCATCACATATTGTACACAATTATCGATAGTCAACTTTGTACCCCACAAATATGTATAATCATGTTTCAATTAAAAAATACAATAAAATAAAAAATAAAAGTGTAATATCTGTAATTCTCTATCTCCTTGCCTACTCCTCCCCCTACCCTATATGTCTTAAAATTGCCTGATTTTATAAAACTTGTTTGTATATTGTCTTCTCCCCACTAAAATATGAGCAACAGAAGTGTGGGACTTCATCTCTTTTGTTCAGTCAGAGTCTAGTACAGCGCTTGATATATTGTAGATCATAAATATTTTGAATGAATAAATCAAACATACTTTTCAAGAACTCTCCATTGTTAACTGTATGAATCCTGAACATGTTCAGCACATGGAAAGAGATCTAGTGTCTCCTCTTCCATCTTATTTTTTAATGCTCTAGCCCAGTGGTTTTCAATCTTGGAAAAGCATTTCTCTTGGAGAAATGAGAAGGCTTTCCAAAGGATATTCAAGCACAGATAATGTTTTGTAAAAAAATGAGTTTTATTGAAGAATAATTGATACACAGTAAACTGCACATACATAAAGTGTGCAATTTAGTGAGTTTCAACATACGCATTCACTCATACAGCAAAGATAATGAACACAAGTCACCACCAGTTTTCTCCTGTCCCTTCCTTCCATTCTAATTCACTCTATCAGCAGAATAAAGGGGAAAAAACCTTAAACTAATATTATCTAAAAAGATGCAGAAAAGGCACTTGATAAAATTTATCCACTTATGATAAAAACATTTGCAAACTATGAATAGAAGAGAACTTCCTAAAGATGATAAAGGGTGTCTACCAAAAAACACCTCCATAATTATCATACTTTATTATATTTTTATTAAACATCAATGTCTTAATATAGAGAGAGAAAGGAAAGGAGTCAGTAGATTGGAGGTCCAGTGAATTAGAAGGAAGGGTATACTGAAACTGACTGATGAAATCAGATGAAGCAAAGTGGAAATATAAATTTATTATTTTGGCACAGTTCCCAATGAAGACAAATACCAGAAAGTGGCTACAGGGTGGACTGATTGAAGTGGAATGGAGGAGTGAATTTTTTCCATTGTTTAACAAGGTATATAAATTCTACTCAAGGCTGTCTGTGTCTGGTCTTCATGGCAGTGCTGTGCAATAACACTTTCTGTGATAATGGAAAAGTTTTATAATTGCACTTTTTTCAAATGCAGTTAATAATTAACTCCATGTATCTATTGAGTGCTTAAATGTTGCTAGTTTGACTAAGCAACTGAATATTTAGTTTAATTTTATTTATTTAGTTTAGATTTAAGTAGCCACATACAGCTAGTGGCTACCATATCGGACAGCATAACTTCAGGGTCTTGACCTGAATCACAAGTGATGCCTTTTCCCGAGAGATTCACAAAGTCTCACTTAAGACATTCCTAAGGTTCTCACCTTCAATCTAACTCTTTTCAAGTCCTGAAATACCAAATCATTAGGCTGTTAGGAAATGAAGGAAGTAGGCAGTGCTCTATTACTTCTATTTTCTTATGTGATCTCTCTCTCCTATTTTCTTTCCTCTCCCTTTCATTTTCTCCCTTAGTGTCAACCTCCAAGTACAATCTCAGAAACATAATCGCTCAATACATGGAAGCTATTATAACAAGCTGTTTCAAATTATAGACAATACTGTAATAAACATCTTTTTACTTAAATATTTGAAAACATCTATGATTATTTCTATTGTAAATCATCTTAGAACCAAAATTACTGATTTAGAGTGTAAACTTATTTTTATTTTTTTAACGTTTTATTTTATTTTTATTTTTTATTCAAGATATTTTAACATTTACTTGTACATATTTGTGAGGTACGGTGTGCTGTTTCAATACATGCATACAATGCTCACTTTTCAAATTGCTTTCCAGAAAGATTCTATCAATAGCCACCCTTCCATACAGATTAGACTTCTTAATTCATATGAATCAGTTGTATATTTTATCAGTTTTGGACAATTAGCTACAAAATGAGATCTCACTGTTGCTTCATTTTTCATTTATTTGATTATAGATATTTTATGCTTATTCCAAAGGACCTTCTGACAGAGTCCTCTAATATATTTCATATAATACAGATATTCCTTCCCTTGACTTTTTCTAATTATCTTGGGCTCAAACCTCGAATAATATTTTTTCATATTCAAATGTATGTCCTCTTGAACAGCATCAGTATAACACTGGTTTTTCTCTAATAGAAATCCTAATTAGCCCTCAGTTTTCTGATGTATTCTCAACACTACAGACCACAAAGTAGATTTTTTTTTTTTTCTGGAAGTTCTAACTTTCCTAGATAATTCTCAAGTCATTTGCTCCCACATGACATAACAAAGATCAGTAATATCTCCCAAACTGTCTTTCGAGCAACAGAATACTCCCGTCTTCAGCTGCTGCTCATGAGGGGTCTCCTAAAATTCTGGTTGTGGACCCTTCCTCCTTGGATCGTCTTGCCCATTGTCCTCAGGCTTATCTGGCTGTCTTCTGTGCTCGGTGGACCTCTTCAAGCCCGCTGATGTCCTATAGGGTACCTCAGATATCCGTAGCTGCCTAGCAATTTTTATAACATGTCATGCTGGCTGGTTTAATTAATAACTCCAGAGGCTAGGACTACAGAGAGCTGCTAGGTTTGAGAGTAAAGGAGAAGAAGGCCTAGGTAGAAAGGAGCTGACATTATGCCTATAAGTCAGAAACAAATATAAAGAGCCAAGTAGAAGTTACCTGTATGGTATGGATGATGGTGAAATTTCTCCAGCCAGTAGATGGAAGCAAACTCCTGTCTGCAGTGACGGATACTATAAGCAGTTTATGTATTTGAGTATGCTAAGTCGCAGCCCCTCAGCAAAGAAAGCTTTCATTCTTTGAGAATCAGGAATCAGCTCTTTCTTGGGACCATATTTATGCAGCCCCTAATCCTTATTCAAAGGAGATTAGGGGCCTTCACAAATTTAACCCATGCCTAGGATACTATATCTTTCCATGAAACTTTAGGCTAGGTGTAGTAAACTTAATAATTAGAGTAAATCATCATCTGAGGAGGTTTTTAATGCTAAGAAATTGGTTGAGCTGCAGCAATCCGTGGTAAAATGAATCCTTTTCTTGCCCTATCCTACCTGAAAGGTGGTCCCATCTGGCTTAGGGTGATGAAGGCAGGACTGGACCACAAAGAGCAAATTCACAGACACAGGGAAGCGAGTGAGTGGGAAGTTATATCTGATTTATTCAAAGGGATGATGTGATCTGTGAGCCGCGTGAGGGCAGGGATATATCCATGATGTCTCCTTCAAAAGCCAACAAAGTCCCAGATACCTGGGGTATACCCTTAAGTATTTGTTGAATAAAATGGTGAATGATTAAATAGACGTTCGAGTAGTGTCTGCTCTCAGGATTTGATGTCTAAGCAGAGTAGAGTCCCTTGAAAAGTTTATGTAATGTATAAAAGAAAGATGCAGGGCAGTCAACCATGGTGGTGTAGTAGGTGGATTAATGGCCCCCAAAGGTATCTACAACCTGATCCCTGGAACCTAATCTCTGGAACATTAACTTATGTGGCAAAAGAGATTTTTGCACGTGATGTTAAAAATCTTAACTTGGAGAGAGTATCCTAGATTATCTGCATGGGCCCTCAATGTGATCAGAAGTGTCCTTATAAGAGAGAGGTAGAGGAAGATTTGAATACAGAGGAGAAGGTGACATAATGATAGATGCAGATCGGAGCTATGCACTTTGAACACGGAAGGCGGAGCCACATGCCCAGGAATATGGGAGGCAACTAGAAGCTGAAAAGAGCCAGGAGATGAATTCTCCCCTTAGAGCCCCTGGAAGGAATCAGCTCCACTAACACCTTGACTTAGCTCAGTAGAACTGATTGCAGATTTGTGACCTCCAGAATTGTAAGAGAATAAATTTGCGTCGTGTTAAGCACTACTGTGTTAAGCACTGTTTGTGATACTTTGTACAGCAGCAAAAGGAAAATAATAGAGGTGGTAACTGTCTTCTTCATCCGTCCTCATTTCTCTTTCCCCATTAGCCTCCACATTCCTACTTTTCCAGAGACTATTGATAGCCAACTATGCAATCAAGGGCCCTTGAATAGTGCATACATGCAGTCTTCTGGGGTTAGGGTTTGTAATAAGTGTTGCTGTGTCCAGGATTCAAGACTTCATAGGGTGGGTTCCAGGTACTTATGCATCTAATGAGCTGGCATTTCCACTGTTAACAACTATTCTAAACCTTTTCCTCTTATTATTATTATTACAGTAAATTATCATTAGCATTTTTTTTTTGGTCTTGGTGTCCCTGAGACTGAGCCTCACAGACCTCTCACTTATGGGAGCATAATTGACCAGTGGTCTCTTTGTCATTTCCTTCTTGGAGGACTGATATATTTTATATCCTGAACAGAATCCAGTTTCTTTTCTTTAATGGTGCCCTGCTCTGAAAATGTTCTTGGTTGTCTAGTCTATTGACCACAGTTTCAGTTAGCCCATGTTCTTCTAAGAAGTTGAATCTGCTTTGTTTACTGTCACCTCTGAGATCTTGCTTCCACTCTAGACTATCACAATGATGTCATTCACCCAGCCATAGATATCATAATTTTCTTCAGACTCTGGTTGCTATTCTGCCATTCTTGATTGCCCCAGAGATAAAGTTTGATGAATCTCCTTGGATGAGGGAGAAACTAGTGTTGTAGTTCAGATCATAGACTCTAAATACAGTCTGCTTGGGCTTAAATCCCAGCTCTTCCATTTACAAACTGTGTGATTAATCTGCATCTTAATTGGACTTGGAGAGGGAGAGGACACTTCCTGGGCTACAAAGTGGAGTAGGGGGAAAGGGGGAAGTAGAGGAAGGTTGGGGATAATTGGGTGGGGGACACGGGGTACAAATGCAATTTCTGGTAATGGGTATGCCGCCAGTATGAATCTGGCCCTCATATCATGGGCACGAGGGGTGACAGTCAGCTTTGTATCTCATGAATATTCATAACCAATAAAAAATTTTTTTTAAAGCTGTGTCTTAATTTTTCTTATCTGTGGAATAATAACAATAGTACCTGTCTTATAACATTGTTGTAAAGATTAAATAAGTGAATTATTTGAAACATTTAAGAAAAGTGCTGGCCACAAAAGATCAAATACTTTACAATTCCATTTATATAAAAAGTCCGTAACAGGCAAATCCTTAGAGGAAGAGAGTAGATTGGTAGTTTCCATGAGCTGGGAGAAGGAGTGAGGTGTGAGTGCTGATGTGTACTGGGTTTCTTTTAGGGATGATAAAAATGTTCTAAGGTGAGATAGTGGTGATGGGTGCACGACTCTGCAAACCTGTGTAAAACACCACTGAATTGTAGACTTTTAAAGGGTGAATTTTATGGTATGTAAATTATATCTCAATCAAAAAAAATAATATTAGCACATATATTGGTATTATTTTAAATTATTATTGAGATCCGATTGAATTGTGTTCCCCCAAATTTAAGTTGAGGTACTAAACCTAATGTGACTGTAATTGGAGATAGGGTCTTTAGGAAGTAATTAATGTTAAATGAGGTCATAAGGGCGGGGCTCTTATTCAATAGGACTGGTGGCCTTATAAGTAGAGGAGGGGAGATATCTCTCTCTCTCTCTCCCCCTCCACATGAGCACAAAGGAAAGGCCATGTAAGGGTGCAGCGAGAAGGTAGCT
Source organism: Cynocephalus volans (assembly GCF_027409185.1). Classification (NCBI taxonomy): domain Eukaryota; kingdom Metazoa; phylum Chordata; class Mammalia; order Dermoptera; family Cynocephalidae; genus Cynocephalus; species Cynocephalus volans. The sequence goes on from NC_084471.1 coordinate 92,013,487, forward strand.
ATCTGTAAACTAAGAAAGCCCTCCCCAGAAACCAAATTAGCTGGCATCTTAAGCTTGACCTTTCCAGCCTCCCGAACTGTGAGAAACAAATTTCTATTGTTTAAGTCACCCAATCTGTGGTATTTTGTCATAGCAGCATGAGTGAACTAGTACAGATTTTGTTACCATGAAGTGGTATGATGCTGTAACAAATACCTAAAAATGTAGCGGTGGCTTTGGAACTCGGTGATGCCTACAGGTTAGGAGAATTTCGAGGTACCTGCTAAATAAAAGCTGAGATTACCATCAAGGGACTGTTGGCAGAAATATGAACATTAAATGCCATTCTAGTGAGATCTCAGGCAGTAATGAGTAATATGTTTATTGAAAAACAGAGGAAAAGCAATCCTTTTTTATAAAGTGATATGTAGATGAGACTTCGAATTTTGGACTTTAGAGTTGATGCTAGAATGTGTTGAGACTTTTGGGGCTGTTGGGATGGAATAAATTTATTTTTCATGATAGTTTTCAAATATGTTTATGAAACACATCACTACTCAGGTTGACTAAAGTCAGAATAAGAGGTTGTGAGCATAAATTACAACAGAACACAATAAGGTTAGATATAACCAACAAAATATGAAGTGAAGGCTATCTAGACAACCTTGTCTTTCCTAGGAGGAAAGACTCAGCCATTGGGAAAGACAATGTCAGAAGAAAGACTCTGATATCGGGCTCCCAGCCAGGTGACAGACAGGGTGGAGAAGTAGAATTCTTCAATACAAAGATATTAGTGACATAAAGGCTGATGAGAGTACATTTCATTTCTGTATGTTGAGAAACGTAGGCTTAAGCTAATCTCTGATTATTTGCATAATCTATGTAGATTAAGGCCATTTTTATCAGACCTGAGGCCATGGAGAGTAGCTGAAAGCAAACTGACTGCAACATACTAGCTCTGAAGTCCTCAACTCATCCAATTGGCATACGTTTATTGAACAGAATTAATGTGATAAGTAACATGCTTAGTGCTGGGCATCTGCACTAACAAGTAAGTTATGGCTCTTGTCCTCAAGAAGCACACACATTAGTTGCAGATAAAATTGATGTCCTTGGGGCATGTATGCTACTCCCTCAGTAATATTCTTGCTTACGCATGGACAAACTACCAATTCTTAAATTTATTTTAACATAGCTGAAGAGTCATTAAAATGTACGAATATTTTACAAAATGCTAGGGAATTTTTAAAAAGCAGTTGTCCAGGGGTGGTTTGGTGGTAATAGCTTATTGATCTTTGTTTTCCATTCCTCTAGAGCAGTGGTCAGCAAACTATGGACTGAAGACCAAATCTGGCCCCTTATCAGTTTTTGTAAATGAAATTTTATCAAAACACAGCTATATTAATTCACTTACGTATTGTCTTTTGCTGCTTTCATGCTGTAATAGCTGAGTCAAGTGGTTTTGACAGGGATTGAATGACCTGCCTAAAATGTATATTATCTGACCCTTTTTGAGAAAAAGTTTGTTAATCCCTGTTCTAGAAGATTTTATCCCTTTTAGCTATTGGTCTTACTCTGTATGGTAGACTCCATCTTAAAACTTATAAAACCTATGATATCTATACTATCAATTATTTGATGACTAGACCCAAACTGGAGCCTGGATCTTCTCCTGACTGACTTATATTCCATTCTTTTAGTCAAATTTTCTAAGGACGTCCTTTTTCCTGGGTAATGACATTAAGACCTACCTTATCATTCATCCATGGCCCCACACAGTAACAGGAGTAGTCTTTTCCTTACAAGTCTTCAACCATCTGCAAAAGCCATATATACACATAGCAATATAGGGGTAATTTCCTTACAAACTCATTAAGTTTGAGATATCTGTGATTCAGTACAGATGTGTCCTATTGGCAGCTCAGGATTTGGAGTTCAGGAGAAAGCTCTGGATTAGAGATGTCACTTTTAGGACTCATCTATGCGTAGATGGTAGAAGAAATCTTTGAAGAAAGAAGAAATCTTTTAAAGGAGGGTGCAGATATGAATACAAACACATGGAAATTCAGAAGAGATGACAATGAAGGAAGAGCTTGAGAGGAAACAGTCAGATGTAGGAGGGAATTCAAGACAGAACATAGTTACAGAAGCTAAGAGAGCAGTTAACGTGAAGTTAAAAAAGAGTGAAAGACCTTGAGTGCTGAAGAAAGGCTGAAAAAATGAGGGCTAAAATTTGCATATTAAATTGGAAAACTATGTTACCTGAAAATCAGATTATAGTATATTGCAGAAGGGATGTGTGTTGAGCTCACACAGACAGTGTAAGGATGTCTCAGCTATCTCAGAACACGGCAGCCCAGTAGTAAGAGTGTGGATCTGAACCTCAGTCTCTTTGTCACTTTTTAGAAGTTAATTAACCTCTCTAAACCTCAGTGTCCTCCTCATGCATAGCACAGGGACAATAATTGTACACACATCTAGATTGTTCAGATCATTAAATAAGGTGATATATTTAAAGGAGTTTGGACAGTGCCTATATTTCATTAGTGTGCAATGAATAATAATATTCTACAGAAATCTTTTTGGAAACCTGGTTATAATAAACAAAGAGGGATAAAAGAGTAACTAGAGGGAGCTCTAGGATCAGGAGAGATGTTTTTCTTTCTCTTGTCTCTTTTTTGTTGTTTGTTTAAATGTTTAATAGCTGGAGAGATAGGAACTTACTGCTTAGTGGGAATACAATGTAAAAGCTGAAAATTAGATTGGAACTCTATTTCAGACTCAGAACTTTAAAAAATTTCCTGTGTATGGAAAAGTCAATTGCTTGAGCTATGCTAAGCAACCAGTTTGAGGAATGGGAGGTACGAGAATAGCTGGTAGAAGGAAGAATGTAAGAGCAGAAGCACATTAGCTCCTGACACCTCCGGGTAGCTGGCAAATTCCTAAGGACTACAGAATGTTTTGATAAAGACAAGGAATTAGGGAAACCCTGTTGCGAGAGCAACTAGATTCCTTGCGTACAAGTGCACAGGAGAGTATGTGGTGTCCAACTGCAGATATGATACCTTGCCAGCTCCCAGGCAATCCTGGCCCAGATTTAGAAGACCAAAGACTCCATTTGAAAACACACACTTAAAAATATCCAATAATAAACACTCCTCGTAAGCAGAATTGCAGTAAATGCTTTCAAAATGGCCAGGGTTATGGCAGGGTTCTTTTTTTTTCTTAGGATATGTTTCTGAACAAGGCAAAACAGATGCACTTGTTAGTCTCTTGAATACTTTTCTGTCTTGGAATTGGAATCTTTCACTGCTTTGGATTTTGCTTTTGAAACATAGCGTAAGTTCCAATCGCATTGGCCTTAGGCATGAAATAAATCAATGCCTGGATTTTTAAAATATGGATTTAATCCAAGCCAGACCTGCCCTAAAGCCCTGCATAACCTAACACTGAGTTGTACTGAGTTGGAGCCTGAGTGTTAGAAAATTCAGTCTATTAAAGGATCTTGTGTGTAGATCCACCTGAATAATCTCAGTAGTAAAGTCTAATTAATTGTAAATAATACCTTAATAAAGCTTTTCTGTAAAGAGCCACTCATGTAAAATTTACAGGTAAAAAGTTTGTTGGTTTCCATTATGTGACATCTATTTACACATTTTTTAGGGGGCAAACTGATTATTTTTTAATGGAGAAGAAACCTTGTACAGCTTCAAATTTTTACTCAGTTGTCCTGCCTCTCTCAATTCTGGGATGTTTCATTTATTCTGTCGTTGGGTCCTTACTTTGTTCTAGGTCCATTACAGCAGGGAATAACAGCTTGACACTGTAGCGACTGCAGAAAATAAATTCACAAAGGGGTGATAATTACTATTGAGAAAAATGTCAGGTGAATGGGATAGAGAGGGACAGCACATGCTATTTCAGTCAAGGAAGGCCTCTGAGGGGCTGACCTTTAAACAAAGAGGGAGGGAGGAATCAAGCTATAGGGTGCAAAATATTCCAGGCAGAAGGCACCCAAAGTGCTAAGACCCTGATGAGGGGACTACTTAATATGTTGGAGGAACAGAAAGGAGGTCCAAATGGAGTAAAGTGAGTGGGGGAAAATGAGACCTAAGGGGGAGCTGGACTCAGATTATGTAGGCCTGGTATAGCCAACAGTGGCATTAAATATACGAACTGTCAAAAGTTGCATGCTGTATCAGTGTGAGTGCTTTATTTACAAAGTTATCAGGAGTTCTCAGATGAGTTTTTATCCTAGGTTAGAATACTTTAAACTTCAAATGCTTGATTTTCAACCCCGGTTAATCAATGGCAGATTGTGGTGGAGAGATCACAGGACAAGAAGTTAGGGGACCCAGATAGCAACCTCAGCACAGTTAGTAAATAACTTGATTTTGTGGGCTATGACAATGTCACTTCACCTCTGTGGCCCTGATCCTCCTATCTATTTAATAACAATTTCTGAGACCCTGTCCAGTGCTGATACTTTGATCACTGAGGTAGTAGGTGCTCTTAGTTCATTAGTCAGCCCTATGGCTGTTATGGGGTTCTTTGCAGGTGTGATCTACCAAATATTTTTTCATGAGTCACCTATTTTAGCCAGATCAGAAATCTAGGCCGGAAAAGAAAAAAGCAAAAAGCAAAAAAAGAAAACATCATTGGCAAATTAATTTTGTGTTTTAAACAGAGGTGAAAATTATTGAATAGACTAGCCCACCATGTAGTCTGTGGGAGTGCTATGGGAGTGAGGGTTTAGGGAAAGCTGACTAGAGATAACTGAATTTTTAAGGAGGAGGAGGAGTTAGCCAGGTCCTTGCTAAGGATAATGATGCTACTGCTCTATGGATCCAGTTAGAAATGCAGAATCTCAGGCCTCACCCCAGAAATACTGAATCAGATCTACGTTTTAGCAAGATCCCCAGATGATTCATATATATAGTAAAGTTTGAGAAGACCTTTGCTAGGTAAAAAGGTGAAAGGAGGAAAAAGGAGAAGGCGTTTTCAAGGCAGAGGTAGTAGAAGCAGGTACAGCTACAGCGCACTTAGGAAACTGCACGTAGCACGATGTAGCCAGGATATCTGGGTGAAGAATTTGAGTTGAGGGGGTTGGTCTGTTTAGCTCAGCTGACTAGAGTGCAGTGTTATAGCACTAAGGTCAGGGGTTCTGATCCCCATACCGGATAGCCACCAAAAAAAAAAAAAAAAAAAAAAAAAAGGAAAGAAAGAGTTAGGGGCATTGTGGGAAATGGAGCTGAAAAGGTTTTCAGGGACCAGATCTTGAAAGGCTGAATTTTTATGTAGGAATTTTGAGGTTTCCTGAAAATGTTTGGTTAATAAGCCAGTTAACGTTATAGGCATTAAATAAATAATAGCTTTACTAAAATTGTTTTCTATTTTTATTTTTGGCAGCTGGCCAGTATGGGGATCCAAACTCTTGATTTTGGCATTATAGCAGCACATTCTAACCAACTGAACTAACCAGGCAGCTGCTGTGCTAAATTTTTTATATATAAAATTGAACAAAATATCCTAAATAACTTTTTAGAAAATAAAATATTCCAAGTCATAATAAAGACAAATACTGAAGACTAGAAGTAAACTTAATAAGAAATAGCCAGGATGTAGAGTTAAAAAAAACATATTAAATTTTACTTAAAAACACAAAAGAAAACATCAATAAACAGAGACAAACACCATGTCTCTGGATGGGAAGTCTTAATACCGTAAAAATATCCAAGTTTTTAAGGTGGGTACTATGAGATTAATAGTCTCAATTGGATACCTTTGGAGCTTGAAAAAATAAACTTGAATGCATCTAGAAGAAAAAATATGAATTCACAAATTTAAGAAATTTTTGAAAATAAATCCTATGAAGGAGGACTTCAATTATTGGTAATTAAAATGTATTTTTATAATTTATACATATAATTCTTATATAGTATAATCATGAACAGAATAGGCATATTAATGAGACTAGAAAGTCCCCTAACATCCATAATACAGTAATTCTTAAAAGTAGAGAATATGAATTATTCAATAAACAGTATTGAGACAAGTGGTTAACCTTTGTCAAAATAATTAGGTTTCTTATTTCAAAATACTACATCAAAATAAATTCATATATATTAAGTATTTTAATTTTAAAAATTAAATAATAAAATATAAACATATAAAATCATCTCATCTTAATGTAAGAAAACCATTTTAAGCACACATGCAAATTAGAATCTATAGAGAAAGAGGATACATGCTTATATAAACATTTTTTAAATCTGTAAGTCAAAATCACATGGAAAAAATTTTTTAATTAAGTACTCAAATTAGAGAAAATAATTATACATGGGACCACCAAAGATTAATATAATTAACAATATAACTAACAAAATAAATATATAAGCAAGACTGTGAGCTGAATTTATAAAAGAGTAAATATGATCAGTAGACAAATAAAAGTTTAAATTCACTTGCAAAGAAATGAAAATTAAAATATTGAAATGCTACTTTTAATTTATAAAATTGATAAATTGGTAAAGGTTTGGGAAAAGCTAATCTTTCAAAAGTTGTTTGTGCAATAATCAGCCACAATGTATATCGACAAAATAAAATTAAAAAAAAAAAAAGTTGTTTGTGTTATGTTCTATTGCTTTTTTTCCCTGAAATATCATTAGTATGTTTGAAACATGATCTCTAGGAATCTATTATCTCCAGGAATTTATTTTAATATTATTCTATAGAATAATAATAATATATTATGGGTGTGGGGACTTTCTAGTCTCACTAATATACCTATTTCTGTCCATGATTATATTATATCAGAATTATATATACACATCATAAAAATGCGTTTTATTTTCTGAAGTTTGTCCTCCTTCATATGATTTATTTTCAAAAGTTTCTTTAAAAAGTTCATTCATAATAAATAAGATAATAATAAATATGCATGCACGAAATACTCTTTGCATATTTGTTTATATAGCAAAGAGAAGATATATAAAATAAAAATAATTTATTAATAATTTAGGTCTTAAATCCTTGATTATAGTAGAAAATAATCTTGGAATTGTGAATAGGAGACAGGAAACGAAAACATTTTAAGTCTTTAATTTTACACAAAGCGAGTCAATAGACAATATTTATTATTTGATTTTTGATATTTCTAACTAGAGAAAAATAGTGTTAATATGTATTTTTATAATTTTGAATCACCAATTGCCAAATAAGTTTTAGTTGCTAAAGATGTAGGTATAATAACTTCCATGTTGCTAGCTAGAAATAAAAAGCAAAAATACAGGACAGATAACATATGTAAACAATGAAAAGAAAACCATAAGAAGCATAAAAAACATAAAAACAATGCAATAAACAATATAACAGAAGTAAAACAAAACATCAGGTATGACGGTCAAATCTCTTTAATAATAGACAAAATATTAATAAAGTAAAAATAAAATCCAATTTCTTACTGTTAATAAATAACTAACCTTAAACAAAACACAGAAAATTTAAAAAATAAAGTCAGAACCAAAGATACATGAAGTAAACACAATCAATTAAAAAAGCAACGGGCTGGCTGGGCAGTTCAGTTGGTTAGAACACAGCCTTGTAACATCAGTGTCAAGGGTTCATTTCCCCTTATCAGCCAGCTGCCCTCCCCCAAAAAAAAGAAAACAAAAAAAAAAAAAAAAAGGAAAGATCATCAGAGCTTTAATAAAGCAGAAATGGCAAAAATTAATACTAAAATAAAATTCAAAGAGTTATTAACAATAACAACAAAGAGTTTTTAAAATAAAATCTATACTTCATAAAGATATAATAGTTATAACATTAAATCCTGCAAATAAAAACACTTTTTTAATGGAAACAATTCACAAAAGCTTAATCATATTGGAAGATTTTAACATACTACCACTGTCAAGTCTTGAAAAGAAAACAGGAAAGAAAATAAATATCAAGAGATGTGAATAGTATAATAAATTAGTTTGATTTGGTAACTATATTTTTAGTATTTTCCTCTATGATCAAAGAACATACTTTGTTTTAAAAATCTAGAACATTTTTATGAGTTGATGATTTATTTGGCTTAAAAAACTTTCAATAAATTTCAAAAAGTATAAATTGAGCAGACTACATCCTATAACTATAAATATGATTAATCTAGAAATTAAGACAAGTTTAAATTAAAATATTTAAACACAAGGAAATTTTAAAACATTCTCTTTTTAGAGTAAATAGGAATTTTGAGTCAAAGAGAAAATCAAGAATGCATTTGTAAGCAACTAGAAAAACATCATTGGTCCTGCAGCATGTCAAACCCTCTGAATCATAAACAAAGCTGTACATTGGAGCATATTAACCTTTTCATTACTAAGCTAGAGCATACAGTTATAAGCCTACAAATCAAGAATTTAGGTAAAGATTTTAAAAAAGCATGTCTAAAGAAAGCAGAAGGAAGAAAAGAATGAAAGTAAAAACAAAAAATAATCAATTGGGTAGCAGGCAAACAGAATTCAAAAGCTATTTCTTTGAAAAAATCCAATGAAATAAATACCTGACAAGCGTTAACGCACGGAAAAGACAAACCCAAGTACACAAAGTTGGAAATTAGAAAAGTAACATAATAGTAAATACTAACACTAGATGTTGTTTATAAAACAAAATATCTTTAAAAATCTAAGTGATTTTTCTACAAAAAGTACAAATTTTCAAATTTGAACAGTAAGCCTATTTTTTGAAAGAGCTACAATGATCAGTCCAAAACTTTTCAAAGTATCATTTCCCAACAAGGCTTGGAGCACTGTTTCAAATATAAAAGAAACAGATCATTTCTGCTATAAAAACTATTCCAAAACACTAAAAAATAGTTTCCTAGTTAAGTTTATAAAGCTGTATAATCCTGATACTAGAATCTGACCAAGATGGAAAAAAAAAAAAAAGGATAAAATTGTACTTTTCAAATATATTGTATTGTAAATTAGGTTCTTGTTACTTGTTAATGAATTACTTGTTAATGAATAATGGATTCAGTGCCAAATAAGTTTGAGATATACATCCCCTGTAGCAGATCGACAATGTATATCACCATCTCAAAGAATCTGAGAGATTCTGTAGTTCATCATTAACTCAGCATATTCCAAAATGATTCAGACACAAAACACCTTTTTACATCACTCATTAATATTTAACTGTATTAATGTGCCTCTAATGCCTGATACCTAGTAGGTCTTCAATAAATGTTTTTCTTTCTCTTATTCTTTTTTCTAAGGGTGAGCTTTCATAGGGTCGACAGTCGATGGCCTTGATGTTAAGACCATGCAGATCTTTTCTAGGTCTGGTATGATTATGGAGCTGGCTAAAAATGTTATCATTCTTGACGTTGTAAGAGTAAAGGTAGAGCTAACAGAAAGAAGGAAATGGAAGAGAGTTTGGAGACTGGAGGGAAACGAGGGAGTTCTAAGGTCTTCGTTTTGCAAAAAGGGGGAACATGATACTGTGTATGTTTATTGAAGAAAAAAATGGAGGTACTGATGCAACATTTGAGGAACTCAGAATAGCGACTAGGTACAGATTACAGAAGAACAACAGATTACAGAAGAACAACAGAGGATATGGAAGTCACATTACTCCTAATGTATCACAGTAGACAGTCAATAGACAGTTGCCCAAAAGTGATAAATGAAGAAAGTGACATGAGCATACTATTTAAAGATGTGCAACTGACCATCAGAAAAACCAACAAACCAAGTTGGTTAGAAGTAGTTGCCTTTAAGGAACAGAAGCAAAGATAGGGTGGAGGACTGTTTTCATTTTAAGTCATTTTGTACCATTTGATATTTTCAACCATGTGCATGTTTAGTTCGTTAAAACTTTTGTAATTTAGGTGTACAAAATTGACTTTTTCAAAGTTAGTGAAAGCCACTAATTGAGGACATATGATTTATACAGGCATGATACGGCTGCTTGAACTTGATAAACCTTAGTTTAAATCTTGGCTCTAACAAATGCTAGAGCTTGTTGGCTTTAGACAAATTGCTATGTCTTTAAGCCTCAGTTTCTTTCTCTGAAAATATCAGTAATAATACCTAACACATAAAGTTATTTTGACCTTTGAAATTGAGAATGTCTCAAGCACTCAACACACATATAGAGGATGCTTAATGTAAATGGTTATATTTAATAGTTGTTATAAAAATTATAATTATCTCTCAACTACATGTTAACAGTCAATTTACTCCTTGAAATTTGGTACAAGTACAGGTATATAACATTTAAGGGAAAATTCCTTAAATGCTAATGGTCTTAAGAATTCTTCCAGAAGTTTTTAGAAGTTTCTGATTGTTTTTCTACCTGCTTTAGAGGCATCATGATGTAATGGAAGAACCCAGCATTAGTTTTCCTGCTTCCACCTTAGGAAAAGCATTTAATCCAATTTAAGTCATTATAAAATGACATTGCTGGAGCTTTACCTGTCTGGAGGTTACGGTGAATCAGCTGTTCATTTGAGGTGCTGGTCACCTCTAGGGGCCATGGGTGTAGAATAAGAGAATAATGAGTCCCATTGAACATGGAGCGATTGTGGGATTCCACAAGTCAATTAAGGCCTCTCCTCTAATGTTTGGCCCTAGGACTGAGGGAATATTTTTGACCTCTGAGACAGGGTTTTGTTTGTTTAAAAAAATTAATCATGTGCTTTCTGAGACATAAAAAGCCTGCTTACCTCTGTCAGATGAGTCTACTTATCTAAAATGTCAGTGTTCTTTTTAGTAAATTCAATTTCCCAGTAAATGATATCCTCATAAGCCAGAAAGCTGAGTTTAGTGTATGGAATTCCACTGTTGAATTAATGGTTATGTATAAAAATATGCTTTCTTTTAATTGGCATTCAGTTCTTTTATGAAAAAGATGATACTTTATGCTTGTTTTTGAATGAATTCAAAAACAAGGATGAAGAATTTGAATTTTAATCACATCTCTACAAAGAAAACTCTTGACAAGTATACTCACTCACCAACTCAGTAAATATTTATTATGGGTAAAACTGATATAGAGTTGACAAAAAGGGTTCCTGCTCACAAGCTAGCAGGGCAGCAGCAGGTCTGAAGTAGGCCTGCTGGGAACCAAACATAAGCCTATTTTTATTTTCAAAACTAGTAAAGTAAAAAAAATTAAGCACACCAATCTAAATAAAATGACAAATTAATATACACTTAAAGGTCCTTTCCTCTCCTCTCCATTTCCAAACTTTGCATCTCCATTTTTTTTTTTTTCCCATTCTTATTTGCAGGACTGGTATATAAGGAGAAAATTGAAAGACTGCAAAGAATTTTGTCCACATGATTTGATCCCTTCACTGTATAATTAAATGAAGCAAAATGTTACTGCGTCTTTGAGCTGGGCCTTCTAGGTGGACTTAGACTCCAAGAAATGTCCTCAGACTTCTTTGTTAAGAGTGTCCTGTTTACATATTTTTTGTTCTAAAGGCTGCTATGAACTGTGTTGCTTTTCTGTCTCCACAGTTCTAAAGGATTGCCCTTGATCATCTGACTTAAGTTTAAATAGCATGTTCTGGGTTCATCTGTTAGAAGTACAGTATTTCAAACCATAAATCAACAATATTTGAATAAAAGAATATGCTAAATTCTTTGTGTGGTTTATAATGATTATTGATTATTTGCATGTTGTTGAAATATACAGATGAAGACAACTATAGGTGCAAACTGGTCTAATGAAATAAAGTAATGCAGAGACATTACAAATAATAGAAGTAGTCTATTTAGTATCACATTATTGGGTCAGATTGTATGGTTGAAAGACAATTTTAGATTTATACCTGGATTTAATCCAGGCTGTTCCCCTCTAAGGCTAAGCAATTTATCTTACCTCTCTTAGTCTCAGTTTCATGATCTATAAAATGGTGAGACTGATACTAAGAATGCCATAAAGATAGAGTAATGCAATTTTTAGAGTGGCTTAGTACATAACAGAATTATGGTTCCCATACTGAACTTGAAAATCTCCTTGGTAAGAAAAGATCCTCTTCCTGTGCATTTGAGGGACTCTGGCCTTGCTCATACTGGAATGCCCTTTAGTCTTCCTTTCCCAGCCCAACATTTTTTTCCACCTGGTCTTCTCTGGATTGTACAGAACTTACAGAATGCAGACAGTATTGGATTGTGATCTGGTAGTAGCTGAATAGCATGCCTCACTAGGGTGGTCTCTGTCTTAAGTCCGCTTTTCCTGAAAGGATCAGGCTCCTCTTCACAGCTATGGTGGAGGAAGAAAAATATAACCCAAAATAAAGCTGAAGAATAAAGGTGGTGGACTGCTTAACCTACAAATCCTAGTCAGAGGAGCACCAGGGAGCCAGGGAAAAGGAAACACCTGGCTTGACTTTTTTAGTTGCAGAGAAACAGAGCTATCTGGAAGCTTGTACCTGTGGCAGCTTCCTGCCCAGGAATCCCTAGGCCCTGTGATGGGTGGCACGGGGAGTACAAAAGGTACCACATCCAGCCTTATCATCCCTGAATCTATCACTTCCCATTCGTGTTATAACACCTAAGTTTATGGTAGACTTTCAGAAATTCAGCTTTCAAACACATTTTAGGAACACATCATGTGCGTAAGTAGAGAACTGTTTACATACATTAAAATGTGGGCAGTAATGTATTTAACAATATTTTTAATCCATTGAATTCATAGAAGGACAATAAAGCATGTTCACATTTATTTTTATTACTTTACAGCCATGGTCATTTATAGTGTCACAAAAAAAGCACATGAAAATGAAGAGCTAATAATCCAAAATTCTATTACCCTAAGGTCATTTGCCACTACACATTTCTATATCAATTATTGTACTTCAAAGCTTAAAATGAAACCTTCTTCTACATATTCTGACTTTATCCCTTATCCTAACATCATCATTAAAGTGAGACGTGAAGGAGCAAAAGATAAGACTTAATTTTTTTAACAGTATTTTCTCACCATAGACAAGTAATTCAGTTTAGAAATTACATTAGACAATAAGGGCAATTGTTCTAATAAGAGTACAGCTAATATATCAATGGGCACAAGGCAAAACAAAGCAGGATAAGTAATAGAAGGAATTTGTATGTAAATTAAAAGGTTTAAAATTACTTTCATCATCTGCATCTTCTGTTGTATGTTTAATTACATTTGTTATCGGGTATATTATCTAATGCCTAAGGTTAAAAACAAAGAAGGAATTTTTTGAAAAGAGAAAGAATTTACACATTTACAACTCTTTCGATTAAAATTTATTTGTTTGCAGAATTTCCACAAACTAGAAAACATGGCTTCAAGTCATCATTTTTCTAAAGTTGTGTTTCCTTGCCTGGCCAGCAGCTGGGTTGTAGTAGCAAATGATCACTTGCAGTACAGTTTTCCTTCCTGAGTCTTGTAGACACCATGGTTCGTTCTCTCTTGGTTATGAAGCTTCTATGTTTTGAAACATAATTTTTCTTTAAAATGAAAAGTACTGCCATGCTTAGGAAAATGGACACTATGCCTAGTATCATAGTTAGTCCCAGATATATGTGTCTAGAAGAAGAGAGAATCCCCGTCACAATTATTGCAACTACCCAATTTGAAATCAAGTATAAAAGGATGCTAATGATATCATGGTGATGGTTTTCTTTAAGAATGCAGATTTGGTAGCCATAAAAAAACCTTTGTATAAACATTGGTAGACTATTGAAGGCAGTTTGCTAATATAAAGCAATTTCTTAGTAGTATCATCATTTTCAATTACTACAAATTACATAATCAGCACCATCCTCTCTGGAAATTATTCCCTCAGACCAGGTGACCATATCCTTGTTTGTCCAGAACAGTTCCAGTTAATGCTAGTGTTGTCCCAGTGTAATTTTAATACTGCCCCCTTTCACTCTCAAAAGTGTTCAGGTTTGAATGATAAATTACGTGGTTTCCTCACCCTCAGAGCATTCCCAAATTCACTTCTATGGAAAAACTGCATGAAGTAATGCCAAGGGGAATTAGAGCTCTCAGTAAAGCAGAATGAGTTGAGAATAAATGATATTTAAATCAATTTCTTTCATGGAAAGCCTTTAGTTCTATACTGTCAGAAGACGCTAAGGTATCAAAGTGCAGGTTGAATGAATGTTTTTCATTCTAGTCACCTTGTAAACACACTCTTAGTCTCTGATCGAGTTACATTGTCCTACATTAAAGTGAATACGGCCTTAGCAAATGCGAGTACAGCCCAAATTATACTCACAGATCTGTTCCCTTTCAAGGACCAAAATAATTTTCACACATAACATCAAAGCCTATTAAATCAAACAAACTTATTTGAGATGGCCTGCCCAATTCACATCCAACTTAGATGGTTCAGCGCCAGGTTTATTTCTCTAGAAAACACTCGGCTTGTAAGTCTTAAAATCCTTCTTGCTTTTAAGCCATTTGAAGCATTGCTTTAAGCAATAAGGGGACTAAATGTTGGATGAACTAAACTGAATGATAACATAGTAAAAATGCCATGCCCCTCACCCCATGCACACTCACCCCCACAGAGAAAACCTTTTAGTTTTATGCATTTCAAGTACTGGAATAATCGAACATCAGTTTGGCAATAAAAGCAGGACAGATTTAGAGCCAAATCCAACTCTTGCCCAGGGGGATTACATCTGACGTAAATGGTACAGTTTGGCTTAGTTTTAAAAAGAATAGAATTAAACTCAAAATGTGACCTAAATTTAAATCCTTCTGAGTTTCAGTGAATTACCTACCCATTTGTGAGCATAAACTTGCAAAATGCTACTCTATTCTGGAATCTTTCATCATATGTTTTAAATGATTACTCATTTAAAAGGGAAGCCAATGTTAGTAATGGGGAAAAAAATTAAAGATCTAACCAAATAAATAGGAATCAAATTATTCTGTGAAACAGGTCACCTTTTTTTAGTAGACTATTCTTTACTTTACAAGCAGTGAAAGTACATGAGGACTTATCAGTGCCAGTGGCGTCGTGTAAACCTGGGATGTTGTAGCAGTGAGATGTGGGGATGTATTTGATACGGTACCTGAAAGCATTGGAATCATATAATCTGCAGGAGCCTCTACTTCCACATCTTTTAAATCCCCATTTTATGCATGAAGTGTCAATCAAAACTCCAAAATATACTGGAGCTGGGATTCCTGCTGTGAAAAAAAAAATAATAATAATTGCTATTTTAAAAATTTGCACATCCTTTTGGTTCTAAATGATTATCTGGAACTACTTACTTTTAGTCCACTAATTACCATTTCGGAAATGAAAGGTCATCAATTACATGCTGAAATCTCGAAAACCTCTCTCTCTAGCCCAGTCTTGTTTTATAAGTTCCAGACTTCTGCAATAATTGCCATTCGTTTACCTTAGAAGCATGTCTCCCAGGCACATCAAACTCAACATGACTCAACTTCTATCTCTTCAGGGCTGTCCATTTATCAGTAACCACGCAGTTGCTAAGGGTAGCAGCTTGGGAGTCATCTTTCATCCCGTTCTCTTTGCTCTGTCTGTTCATCACTACATTTAATCCTTCCCCCAATCATGCCAGTGCTACCTCCTAGGTATATCTTTTAACACATTCTTTTCTCTCCATTCCTCCTGCCACTACTTCCACCCTAATTTAAAGCAACAGCCAATTCGTAATTCTTCTGCTTCCTTTCTAATCCTCTCCAATCTATTCATTACACAGATGTTAGATCATTCAGTTACATAGATAATTTTCCAAAACATCTATTCCAGGACACAAGTAGCTAACTCCACATGGGGTCCCATCTACATTTCCAACCTCAATTTGAGCAAAATTCACTGTCTTATATTTCAGACTCCAACTTTACTGGGTTTCTTTGAATGCTTAAAATGTCCGCTCTTGCCTGAATGCCTTATATAGTTTTCTTTATCCAAACACTTTTCTTCTTTACTCCTTCCCCTTCTTAACACAAACTCATCCTTCAAATCTCAGTTTAAATGTTTTCCTTCAGGAAAGGCTATTCTGATGACCTAAACTACATTAATCCTTCTTGTTTTACATCTTGCAGAATTTGTACTTCTTTCAAAACCCTTAGTGCTCCTGTTATGGTGTGTTTAATTGCTTTTCCTGTTATTCTGCAAGCTATACAGGGGCAGGAAAACTGTCTTTCTTATTCATGCTGTAAACTCTAGTTGGTCCTCAGTAAATGTTTGTTGAGAATTTAATCTCTCCTTAGGGTGAAAGATACCTCTCATATATAAGTTTTAACAAAAGTATTTTAAGGTGATTGCAGTCTGTTCAATCTGTTTTAAACTGGTGGTCCATTCACATCCATTTTTTAGTCTGCATAGGATTTTTGTTTTTTAATTAGAAGCCAATATTTACAAGCCAGGAGATTTCATGTAAAATTGCAGATTTCTGAATTCTTGAAAAGCTGCATTATCTGGCAGTCCACAGTAACAGCTGACCAGAGGTGAACAGCAGCTGCCTCCGTCCCCCACTACCCACTTGTGATGGTTAATTCTAGGTGTCAACTTGATTAGATTAAAAATACCTAGAAACCTGGCAAAGCATTATTTTTGGATGCATCTGAGAGGGTGTTTCCAGAAGAGATTAGCATGTGAGCCTAAGCGGACTGGCTGGGAAGAATCCACCCTCAATATGGACAGGCACCATCAAGTCCACCAGGGACCCAGAGAGACAAAAACAGAGGAAAAGGCAAGTCTCTCACTGCATCCACTGGAGCTGGGATACACTCTGCTCTCCTGGAGCTGGGATACACTCTGCTCTCCTGCCCATGGACATCTGAACTCGAGACCTGTCAGCTTTTTCTTCCAGGACTTACAACAGCAGTACCCCCAGATCTCAGGTCTTTGGCCTGAGACTGAGAATCACCCCATTGGTTTCTCTGACTCAAAGGCTTCCAGACTTGGACTGAGCCATGCTACAGGCATCCTGTTTGCAGATGGCCTGTCGTGGGACTCCTCAGCCTTCATAATTGCTTGAACCAATTTCCCCTAATAAATCATACATTTATGTACATATCCTATAGTGGCTGTCTCTCTGGAGAACCCTAATACACCACCCTTGACATACACATGGAGTTTACTCTCCAAGTCCATGCAGCTTTCTCTCTGCCTACTTCACTCATTTCCATCAACTGCCTGGACTTTTTTGGCATTTGAGTTTTTAACTCTTTTTTTGTTTGTTTCCTTCTGTTATAAAATTGCTGTGTATGTGTATATAGAATAAAATATTCTCCCTAAAATTTTAAAGTCATCTAACAATATTTATGACACCTCTAAATTTCTGAGATTATTCGTTTGTTCTTTGATAACAAATGAGAAATATTTAAAAACATTCTCCATTTAAAAGTCTGCCTAAATTTTGCAGATGTCTTTGTAAGAATTGATTCAATCCAGAATCATCAATGTTTGTTTAATCATTGGGTGAGAGATTTTGGGAAATGGAATATTCACATAATGTCAAAATATACTACAGATTAATTATTAATTACAAAGGGATTTTTACAATGAAGAAAACTGGTGGACATTATCTTCAGCAAGAGATCAAACTTGCAATTTTCAATTGATGGGATATACACTGAAGTAATGTGCTACCTGATGTGATGTACTAAGCAGAACACACTATCACCAGTGTAGTATCCTCAACAAAAGTATTACACCTGAACACAGTCAAAAGCAAACAGACAAATCAGTAGGTGGGATATTCTACAAAACATCCTTTTTTGCTTCTTGAAAAATAAAAGTCATAAAAGACCAAAAAAAAAAAAAAAAGTTGGATTGGTGGAGCCAACTTTCACCTAAAACTTTTAGCAACTGTTGATGGAGTTGCAAGACAAGAATTTTTTAAAAGTTCTGTTCCTCCTATACAAATTATTTGGAGTTTTTCTTTTTTTTTTTCTTTTTCCTTCTTTCTTTCTTTTTATTGTAACGTAATTGATTATACATCTTTGTGGGGTACAGAGTTGAATATCAATACCTGTTATAATATGTGATGAACAAATCACAAAACATAATCATTCTTTGTGAACCTTAACGAATTTCTTGCTAACCCCTCTCTGCTTCCTCCTTTCCCACCTCTGGTAATCACATTCTGTTCTCTCCTTTTGAAAGTTCAATGTATTATTGTGATCTTCCTTTTTCTCTTTTTATTTATTTATTTATATATTTTTAGCCCCCACTTATGAATGAGGACACGCAGCATTTCTCTTTCTGTGCCTGACTTATTTCATATAACATAATTTCCTCCAAGCTCATCCATGTTGCTGTGAATGGCAGAATTTCATTCTTTTTGATGACTGAGTAGTATTCCTTTGTATAAATATATTTTCCTTATCCAGTCATCCATCGATGGACATTTAGATAGGTGCTATAACTTGACTATTGTAAAGAAAGCTTCAATAAATATGGGAATGCAGGTATCACTTCAACATGGGTATATACTCAGTTGTGGGATTGCTGGATTGTGTGGCGGTTCTATCTGTAGTTGTTTGAGGAACCTAACTGTTTCCCATAATGGCTGTACTAATTTACAGTCCCACCAGCTATGTATAAGGTTTTCCCCCTTTCTCTGCATCCTTGTCAGCATTTGTTATTCTCAGTCTTTTTGATAATAGTCCAACTGGAGTGAGATGATATCTCAATGTGATTCTGATTTGCATTTCCCTGATGATTAGTGATAATAAGCATTTTTTCATGTACCTGTTGCAATCTGTATGTCTTCCTGTGAGAAATATCTATTCAGCTCCTTTGCCCATATTTTAATCAGATTATTTGTTTTATTACTGTTAAGT
Organism: Cynocephalus volans; assembly: GCF_027409185.1. Classification (NCBI taxonomy): domain Eukaryota; kingdom Metazoa; phylum Chordata; class Mammalia; order Dermoptera; family Cynocephalidae; genus Cynocephalus; species Cynocephalus volans. Next base: position 92,032,276 of record NC_084471.1, read on the forward strand.
TGTTTGAATTACTTGTACATGCTGGATATTAATCTCTTGTCAGATGTATAGTTTGCAAATATTTTCTCCCATTCTGTAGCTGTCTTTTCGCTCTGTTGATTGTTTTCTTTGCTGTGTAGAAGCTTTTTAGTTTCATATGATTCCATTCTTTTACTTTTTCTTTTGTTGCCTGTGCTTTTGAGGTCTTTTTCACAAAGGTTTTGCCCAGTCCTATACCCTGAAGTGTTTCCTCTATATTTTCTTCTAGGAGTTTTACAGTTTCAGATCTTATATTTAAATATTTAATCCATTTTGAGTTGATTTTGGTATATGGTGAGAAGTATGGCCCTAGGTTTATTCTTCTATACATGGAAATCCAGTTTTCCCAGCACCATTTATTGAAAAAGCTGTCTTTTCCCCAATGCATATTTTTGGTGCCTTTGTTGAAGATCAGCTGGCTGTCAGTTCTGGATTCTCTGTTCTGTTCCATTGATCCATATGTCTGTTTTTACATTGGTACCATGCTGTTTTGTTTACTATAGCTTTGTAGTATAATTTTAAGTCTAGCTTTTTTTTTTTTTTTTTTTTTTTTTTTTTTTTTTTTTTTTTAGGGCTGCTTTGGCTCTTTGGGGTCTTTTGTTCTTCCATATGAATGTTAGGACATTTCATATGAATTTTTTTTTCCATTTCTGTGAAGAATTGTCACTGGTATTTTGGTGAGGATTGCATTCAATCTATAGATTACTTTAGGCAGTATGAATATTTTCACAACATTAATTCTTCCAATCCATGAGCATGGAATGTCTTTCCATCTTTTTGCATCCTCTTTAATTTCTTTAAGCAGTGATTTGTAGTTCTTATTGTAGAGATCTTTCACTTCCCTGGTTAAATGTATTCCTAGGTATTTTATTTTTTTGGCCGCTATTGTAAATGGGATTTCATTCTTTTTTTTTCTGCTAGTTTGTTGTTGAAGTATAATAACACTACTGATTTTTGTATATTGATTTTATATCCTGCAACTTTACTGAGTTTTGTTAATTGGCTCTAAGAGTTTTTTGGTAGAGTCTTCAGTTATTTTCTATCTATAAGATCATGTAATCTGCAAACAGGGACAATTTGACTTCATCTTTTCTGACTTGGATGCCCTTTATTTCTTTCTCTTGCCTGATTGCTCTGGCTAGTACTTCCAATACTACAGTCAATAGGAGTGGTGAGAGTGGGCATCCTTGTCTTGTTCCTGTTCTTAAAGGAAAAGCTTTCACCTTTTCCCCATTTAAGATGATATTGGCAGTGGGTTTTTCATGCATTGCTTTTACTGTGTTGAGATAATTTCCTTCTAAAACTAATTTGTTGAGAGTTTTTGTCATGAAGGGATGTTGAACTTTGCCAAATGCTTTTTCTATGTCTATTGAGATAATCACATGGTTTTTGTCCATTTGCATATGTTAAGAGAATTCTCCTTCATTGAGCATTTGGTTACTCTGAAATATAGTTAATAGAAGAAAGGCAAGATACATGATTGATTCTCCCCCCCCTTTTTTTAATCAATTCTCAGAATAAGTTGGTACCCTGATGTTCTCCACATTTAAAAAATAGCATTATGAACCATAGGCTTTTATATATTTGATGTATTTCAGTAAACTGTAGCCATTATAACTATTATTACTGCTACCACTATTATTTTGATCCTCAAATTATCCCACCTTGAAGCCAATCTCCTCAAATTGGTTCTGTATTATTCTGACATATTCTTTTTAGCCTTTGATAGCTTATTCCCTTTGTAGTCCAATAAGATGTCCCACAATCATCTTATGTATTTATTTACTCTAGACCTTGGATCAGTTATTTCTCCAAGATGCCATGGTTCTTTTAATGACAATTGATATTTAGATATCACAGACTGATTGCTATGGTGCTCATTTCTTCTGGGTTTCATCATTTTTAGATTTTTTAGAAGTTGGAGTTATAAAATACACATTATTTTAAACTAAAAAATATGTGAGTTCATAATAGTTTAAAATCAGAATTAAGAATAAATTTTACTTAAACACTTTTACTTTATACTTTATCAATTTTCTATTTCTCAGAAAATGTTGATTCCAAATGATATTAAAATAATATTTCATTTGTTTTACTTTAAAATATATAATAGTTTCAACATAACAATACCAATATTAGTACTACTAATAAGACTCATATAAATGCAGTTAATCTGTGGGGATTTGCTAAAACTTTTATTTTTAAGTCATTTAAAGTTTTTTCTGTATGCTTATGCCAGCAATATAATATACAGTGAGTTTCAGTTTTTAAGATTTGGTTCTTTAAAATTTTATTTTCAATTATATAAAACTTTACATAATTTCAAATTAAATAATTATATAACAAGTTATAATTACAAAGTCTCACCTTCATTCTGTCCTCTCTTTCCTTTTCCCTTTCTTCTGCTATAGGTAACCGTTTTTAAAAGATAGTTTTTAGCTTACGCTTCCATTGTGTCTTTTAAAGTAAGAGCAAATACCTTTGCACGGGTATAATATTTCCACCTTTCCATACTAACACCAAAGGTATCATACTATAAACATTTTTCTCTACTTTGTTTCTTTTCACATAAAACTATATCCTGCAGACCACTTGGAAACATTACATAGAGATTTTTCCCATTTGTTGTTATAGCTGCATCATGTGGTTTACTAGAGTTTATTCAACCAATCTTATGCTGATAGACATTTAGACTGCTTGTAGATTTTTCCTATTACAAAAAATGCCTCAGTAATTATATTTATTCATTATGGTTGGGCTTATTTCAAATTTTTGCTAGCAAATTTTTGGTATAATTCCTAGTAGTGGAAATGCTAGGTCTAAAGATAAATCCATGTATACTTTTGCTCATTATTGCCAAACAACTCTCTCCAGAAAACTATCATCATTTTGCCAGCAGCAGTGCCTATTTTCCCCTACATAGCAAACAAAATTTGGTAATTTGTCAATCTGATAAGTAACAACTGGTGTCTGTGCAGTTTTAACTTGACTCTCCTTATGAGAGAATTTGAGCATCTTTTCATATAGTAAAAGACATTTACATTTATTTTTCTATGAAATGGCTATTCATATCCTTTACCCATTTTTCTATTTCGTTGTTGGTTGTTTAATTGACTTTTTCTTCTCAAAACTTACAAGTTCTCTTTATAATGGGATACTAGCCACTTGTCTTTTATATAAATTGCAAAACTTTTTGCCAGTTTATCATTTGCCTTTTGATTTTGCTTATAATATTTTTGCCATTTTCAAATATTGTTTTTATTAAATCAATTTTATAAATCATTGCTTTTACTTGGAATCATTTTAGCTCTATGGGTTACATCTGTATTCCCAAGGACAGGTAGATATAAAGGCCAGTTCTAGCCGGGGACATACTTCAGGCTCAATTATGTGACACTTTTCTAGGTAATGTCTCTTCTTATATTGTAGAATTAAAACCAACCATGGTGGCACACACCTCCATTGTTGTTTCTTTCCCAGTTTTATCAGGATTATATTGCATCTTAATATGCAGCCAGTTTACATCAAGATCTATGTAAACCAAATTTAATTTTAAATTTTTAAAGCTCTGAGTTTGTTTGTTTTATTCCCTAGGTAGTTTTTTTTTTTTCTGTCAAATTACAAAAGAACACTACAATAATTTAATTTCCTTATTTAGAATATAAACTGTTTATGGATAGAAACCTTATCTGTCTCACTCACTATTTTGTATGGGTATTAACCAATGTATGTTAAAAATTTTGGTAGTCAGAAAAAACATTTCAATTACATTTTACAGAATCACCTATTCAAATCCATTTGCTTAGATTGAATGATCGTGTCTTTCTATCTAATGACATGTCCTAAGGATGAGCATTGAGAGTAACACAAAAGAATTCTTTCTATTTTAATAACCAAAAAACAAAGTTGTATTTAGGCTTCAGCCCTTCTTATTGATTAATTTTTGGTTTCCTCTCAGAGGGCTCTCCTGTAAGAGCAATGGATTTTATGAGAGCAGAGCAGTGTTAGAAGAGACGAGACCATTAAACAAAAATTGTGGTTACTCTTACAAAATCTCTTTATTATATCTTGGACATTGAATAGGCACTAAGTAAATGTCTCTGGAATAAAGGAAGGAAGGATTCAGGAAAGAAGGGATGGAATAAAGAAATGAAGATAGGAAGAAAATAAAATAAATATGAATTTAGCCACCTACATGGTAATTCCACAAAAATATTTAGAAAAGTCTTCAAAATACACTTATGATGGTTTCCATAAATTAAAGCATAGATTATACTTACCCAAAACTCTTACTGCTAAGGTGTAGATACCCAGGGCAAAGGACTTAAGCTGTGGTTTAATGCACCTAAAATCAACAAAATCACTATCACCAAAAAATATATAACCTACTAGAGTAAATAGAAATGTTAGTGATAATCTGCTTAAAACACATGAATTCATATTAGAATTCAAGTAGCATTTATGGAAAATCCATTAGTGTGCTAGCACAGAGAAGGCAAAATATGTAAAAGCCATGTTTCATTATACGCAATACATCAAGGAGTTTACAGTTACCACTTCTAGAAGGTAAGTCACCCCTACATGACATATTCAAATGGCATCTGCTAAAGTAAAATCATAAGTTTTATCAGCAAAATGCAAAAGACTGAGGAAAAAACCCCAAATTTCTAAGAAATTACAAGATTTGAAGCAACCATAAAGAATTAATAATAACCCATAACTAATTTTTGTGGCTTTTGTGGCTTTTGGCACAGGACCAAATTGATCAGAGATAATACAATTACGGTGGCATGCTAAATGTTTTTGCTAAATAGTAGGGACCTGACTTTACCTTAAAAGTGCAAGAACATCTAAAATAACAAGGGCATCATTAATATGACTGTATAGCTTTAACTGACTAGTCTGTGGATTTTAATAGTAAAAATCATGACCATATATAACTATTGAGTTATTAACTATTCATGCACTAAGTACACCCCATGTATTATTCATTTAATCTCTGCTTTAAAGGTGGTAAAAATCATGACTTTTCTTTTTCAACCCAAGGGAGTCCTTCTGACATTAAAGTTCATTGTGGGTCCCGTTAAAGTTCATGGTGGTTCACTTGGGGGACTGTTGGTGAGGAAAATGCTCCCTATAGCAGGTAGTCTGATTCTTCACTTGGTTCAGGTGACTTCTTGGCACAGAATAAGAAGGTGCTGAAGTAGCCACACTGGTCTGGAAACTCGAGGGCAATGCTTTCCCATTTTCTCAAACCCATGCTCCCACTTGTAAACATAAATATCTCAGGCTCTCTCTATACTGTTTTGAGAATTGCAGATTTGTGTACAGTAGGTTCTGTTCTCTGTTTATCTTTCCTAAGCAATTTTCATTATAAAAACTGTATGATATGAAAAAAGAAAAAAAATGTGAAATTAAAAATGCATACCATATTTTTGAATAGTCTCATTCTAATGAGAAACTAATGAAAAACTTAGTATTCATCCTTGGAGATATAAATTAATTTGAAAATTGCCCAAGCCATCTCATAAAAGATTGATTTCCAGTAAAATTTGACTTTTTATGTTTAATAATTTTATCAAAATTTGTAATATTCAAGGTTACTTGTATCAATTGTACAATAGAAATGCTTACAAAGCTAATTTGAAAAGGAAGAAAATGTTATTACTGAGAATCCTGGTTATAAAACTAGTATTTTAAGAATTGAATTTATATATAATTTTTATAGGGATGTGTGATAGAATAGTGTGTAAAAAATGTTCAAGCACAAATTATATTACAATATAAGAAAAGCCTAAAGCCTATCAGGAAGTTGAATGAAGATATAAGTAGGTAAAAGGAGAAAAAAGAAATACATAATATTTTTGACAAAGATTTTTTCATATAATTTTTAACTAGGCGAAGTTGGTTATCTAATCACTATCCTTTAGCTACCATTCATTGCATTTGAAAGAGTGACTTACATTTGAAATTTATATATTTTAAAATTAAAATATTTACTATATACTGGAAATCAAAGCTTAGTTACTATTTAAACTTAAGATAAAAAATTTTACATGTCAATTTAAAAATATGCAAAAGGGTACAGTTTTAAAAATTCTTGTAGTGTTTTATAAGCAAAAATATTTATAAAACCCTAATGAAAAGTCATTGACATGATAATCATCAATGGATGATAATCAATCATTGGGATCATTAATTGAGCCAAAAGCCATGAAATCTTCCACAGAAAATTCCAGTCATGGCAAAATACACAGAAAAAGTAATAATCTGTATATCAAAATAAGAAATGCAAAACATTGTGGTACTAGCTGAGCCCTTAAAGTGTCTTATAAACTGCATCTCCCATAATTTGGTGAAATTATATCTCATTTAAAACATTTTATCTATACTAGTTAATGTTATCGCCAGCATTAGCATAGCATACTGTATTCATTGAGTGACTGTAGTCATGCAGGTGATAACATTGCTCTCTAGGCTAATGGTTTGCAAATATTTTTGACGAATCAAACTTCTATTCAGCCAAATCTTTGTGTGTGTGTGTGTAAAAAATGTGAGATACACATAAAATTGGAACAAGGGTGTGGGACAAGTTCCTTGAAAAAGTTATGAGGAATCATGACGACTCGACAGAAAAGAATTTGAAATTACTTCTCTAGATGATCACATTTTGCTTTATCTTAAAATTGTGGTAGGGAAAATCAGTATTCACCTCAGAAGTAATATGTATCCAGGTATGCCACCTAGGGATAAAGTATAGGATGTGATGACTGAAATTATAAGGAAATACAGAAACATTTTGGGACATCCATTATCTTTTTGACATCTGCCCACTACGCCTGAAGAATTTCCTGATGGAGAAGCTGCCATTTCCACACAGGTGCAGTTATGAAATATCTGTAACACGAGAGAGAAAAGTCCAATTATTGAGACAACATTTAAATAAAATTAATGATAAATTTTTATTTTAAAAAGTACAGTATGCATGCATTGTATAAACAATGAGGAAATATTATTTTTCTGTATTACAATATACTGAACAAAGTAAAATCTATCAAGGCACACCATTTTATTATCCAAACAGCAAATGATTGTCTACAAAATACTAATCCTACAGAGCAATCTTCCAGCAAATGCTACCAAATCCAGACATACCTTACCTCCATTACTATCACTTCCAAGTTCAAGTCACCATTACTTCTCGCCTAGATTATTGTCATGCTCTTCATGCTCAACCTGTTTCCGCTGTTACCCAGCTATAGCCTGTTTTTTCACACAGTAACCAAAGTGAACCTTGAAAAATGGCAGTCAGATTGCATCATTACCCTCACTCTTCCAATGGCTTCTCATTATGCTCGTATGAAATTGCAAATCCTTACAGTGGTTTGCACATTCTCCATCAAGTAGCTGCTGGATCCTACTCTGATCTCACTGCCTCATGATCTTCCCTCTCCCCACTGCTTTAGCCACACGGGGCCCTTGCAAGGACTCTTTTGCCTTTTCCTTTTGCCTTGGCCCCTTCCCTCAAACATTGCAAGTTTACCCCTGCTCCATTGCCTTGTTGTTTTCTCTGCTGGGCAGTGCTTCTCTTAGACAACTACACTGCTGACATGTGCACTTCATGTCTCTGTCCAGAACTTTCATTAGAGAGCACTTCCATGACCACCCATTCAAAATAACACCCCCATCTCTCCATTCTCATATCCTAACATTTTTTTTCTCAGTGCTTTATTACTACCTATCAGGATATTATATTTTTAGTTTTAGACTATGTTTATCCTCTAGAATATAACCTCCAAGAAGGCAGAAACCATCTGGGTTTTCATCATTATATATCCAGGGCCTAAAATAGGCCTTCATTTTAGGCGTTCTTTAGAAATTTTTTAAATAAATGGGCACGATTGGAAGATATGACAGAATTTATAGTGGGTACTAGGAAAAAACAATTCTGATGCATAAAACTCAACTGAATCTTGACTAAAGAGAGGCAACTTTTATAATCCCTCAATAGTTTATTTCTGTAAATTTCACTTATGGATGTGTATATATTATGAGTTATCATTTTCATTGCAGATGAGTTTGTGAATTTTTAGATAAAGAATGAAATAAAGCTGGCATTTCCTTTTCTAGGAGGAGTAGCAACATAGATTATTTTTTTTAAATGTCAGGTCGAAAGCTTTTTAATCTTTACTCTTGCAGCTCAGTAGATATATGAGTTAGGCAAGTCTCTTGCATCTCAGTGCCTCAGTTCTCACTTGAGAAAAAATACGTAAAATACCCAATTACTTGAGGACCATGAGATTTAAATGCAATTTTGTTTTTAAAGCAACTATCTTAGTCCCTGTATTTTAACATCTTCAATAAATGGTAGCTCTAGTTAATAAAAACCTTGATGCAGTTGTGGACAAAAGAGTAGTAGATGAAAGGGGGGCAAGGAAGAAAGAAAGGAAGGAAAGAGAGAGAGTGCAAACTCAGATTTCAGATACCTGGGTAAGCTCATTCTGCTGTTGCTAGAGACCAATCCCTTCTTTTTTGAATAAAATGTCTAAATAAAAGTACAATAATCAGAAAGAAAATCAACAAACATTACTCTATATCTGCAGATGTGTTTGCCTAAGAATTTATATCTATTTGATAAGCATGTATACATATATATCTTTGGTCTAATTTTCAGCCCTGTAGGACTGTCAAATAAAGGCAGATTCCATCAGTCACAAACAGAAAGCAGTCTGACACAGTGTGTGTAAAGAAGAGTCTACATTTGGGACAGGAATGTAAAGGTGTGATTAGAAGGTGAGTCTATTAATGACCGAAGTACAAGGTACTTAAAAAGTTTGTGGGAAAGTAGAATTGAAAGATAACACAAATATTTCCATGAACTTTTTGAAGTACCCTCGTATATCATATCCTTCACAATTCATTTCTGTTGTGGACTGAATGTTTGTCCCAAATTCATATGCTGAAGTCCTAACCCCCAGTGTGATGGTATTTGGAGGTGGGGCCTTTGGGAGATAATCAGGTCATGAGGGTGTAGCCCTCACGAATGGGATTAGTGCCCTAAAAAAAATAAAGAGATAAACCAGAGCTTGCCCTTCTTCTCTGTTCTCTGCCGTGTGGGGGAGAAGTGGCCATACGCAAACCCAGAAGTGTGCCTCACTAGGCAGCAGATCTGCTGACACCTTGATCTTGGACTTCCCAGACTCCAGAACTGTGAGTAGTCATTGCTTGTTATTTAAGCCATCAGTCTCTGGTATATTTGTTATAGGAGCCCAAACTGACTAAGACAGCTTCCTACGTGTATCTCCAAACATATCTCCCTCTTCCATCCTACAGAAACCTTTTATTCCAGCCCACCTACTCTTATTTATCACATAAATTGGCTTGATTTCCCAAGCAGAGCTGTTCTAGAACCATCACCTTCCTCATAATCAGATCCCTGACCCCTGGGTCTAGACCTCTGGATCTAGACCTCCAACCTCTATTCATCCTACCCCTAAAACCTCCAAGAACCACTGGTCTTGGGGTCAGAACACATAGATCCCAGGACAGATCTTTTTTTTCTTTTAGCTATTATATCTGATATTTTAAAAATGACTTATTATATAACATTTCAAGAAGAAAAATAATTATTTTGGTATAAAGGCCAAAATAATATATGTCCCTCAATAAAAAGATCACCAAAGCAGATTTTGGTGTATGATCTTATGCCTGGAGTTTCTCATTCAGGGCTAATACTCTTGATAAGCCGAATGAGAGAAACGGACTATGTGATTACAAAAGTCCCTCCACCCTGTTTCACGACTCCAACTCATTCAACAACTCTAGTTCCTCTAGGAATGGTTATAAATGTCCTGTTTCCACACAAAAGGGCAAAAAAGGGTAAGAGTCAGGGCTCCCACCAGCGGGGGTCTTCTGCTAAGCCCGCACAGAGTTGAGGAGTTGTGTATTGTAACAGGGCATATACTTTAGAGGAGGAGATTCTTACAATATTTTTTCCACTCCTGTTGGAGGTTTGACAACCAGCAAGACAAGCTGATGCATATGTGATTCCGTTGTCACCACACATGGGTTCCCATGTTGTCTCTGAACATTTGCATCTTGAGTTGCAATCTGAAAAGAGAGCTCGTTCATAAGAAGAGACAGGTTTGGTTCTGAAAAGAAATGCAACAGTATAAAGTATTACCTCTTAGCAGGCAGCACCCTAACATTTTCAAAAATCAATGTTCTTGAGTGATAGAAATGATACTGCCAACAAAGTTTGTTTTTTGGAAACACAGTTGTCCTTAGAAATATCAGCTTTGATCACCAAATGTGATTCCACTATTAAATAGCTTTTGCTTGAAAGTTATCTTTAGAGGTTTAGAAAATCACACAACGTTCAGTTCTTAGCTTATGGCTTTTACTGAAGTCTGCTGCCTCTAGGACCTTCTAATACATTTCTATGCAAAGGTATATGAAAATGGCTAACAAGGTAGAAAAGTAAAGTAAACTTTTAGAGCAATTTGTGACATCACCTAAATGCATTGCAGGTGATATGTGTATTGGGGGGGATCGAGGGGAGAGAGAGAGAATTCTTTCAGAATTGTTGTCTGAGCATCAGTAGAATGGACATTGCTGATGGTGTGGTCAAAGAAAAAACAGCCGAGCATTTACCACCTGATGCACTTTCAAAGTCTGCAGGAGCCACATATCCTGCTTGTGTGTGTCTTGCCAGTAAATGCACTCTCAGTTCGTTAAACTTTCTCTCATATATCCCCCCACTGTATGGAGCTCTTCAGTATCTTCTATCATCCTTTCTGACCCAATTTCACATGCTATTTTATTGACTTATTTATTCATGAAATGTTATTGGAAGACTTCTAAGTGCTAGCTTTCAGAGGACTGAAGGTAGTTGCAAATATGAATGAAAATATTTGCCCTCAAGAAGCTGGCTTTTGTTTTACCTAGTTTTGATTGTTTTCTTTCTTTTCTCTCCCTCTCTTTTGTTCTCTCTTATATTCCTCCTTCATCTCTCCTACAATTCCCTCTCCCTCACTTCTTTCTCTCACCTGAAGTGCCTAATTATTCTACTCTTATCCTTTTGCACTATCGATATCCCACCATTTTTCTCAAAGGGTGCTTACACAATGGTGTTTTGCTTCTATCTGCTCCATATATGTATCCATTGACCCTTTATAATTCATTTTTCCTCTCCAATTTTGAATTTATTTATTTGCTTATTTCTCCCCCGACTCATTTTTTTTTTTTTTTACAAAAAATTTGAGGGATTTAAAACAAACAAACAAATACTCTAATGTACATGCAGTGGGGGCAGGAACTATTTATTGTAGTCACATATCGCCACACCAAGAACAATTCCTGGCACAAAGTAAGCCAAGAAACAAGATTTCTGATAGGTCAATAGATAAAAAAAAAAAAAAAATGGCATTTTATTTTGGAGAATTGGTCATTTTGGCCCCCACCTCTAAGAGGTATTTCCTATAATGATTATTATCATAATTTCTTAATCAATGTAATATTTCATTTAGTAGAACTACTGGGCCTCCGCAGAAGTCCTATAGGAATGCTTAATCCAATTCTCTTCTATAAAGTATTACCTGTTAACTGAGACTGCTTGGTAGTATCTGAAAGTATTAAAATGTGCCTTTGAAAGCCTCGAATCAGGCCACTATGGACACTGTAGGGCTGAGATCATAGATGGTTATTGCTGGAAGGAATCTTGGAACGATCTGGGCCAACCTTTCATTTGGCAGATCAGGAAAATCAGGTCCCAAGTGGGCAGGTAACTTGCTTGGATTCATGATTTGTTAGTGACCAGTCTGGAAGTAGAACCCTTCCAGGCCTCTTGGTTCTAAATTCTTATCTCACATCAGGGTTATTCTCATTATTGCAGAAGAAAGATCCCTCTATTATCATTTCTAAAGCTTGTCTACAGTGTTCCTGCTGAATGTTCAGAATCTGAACAGCCTTTTGGAACAAAGCAACATAGGACAATCCATGGTTATTTTATAAAGCTGATTATTTTATATTACTGAAAGTAAGTTTAATTTATCATGCAGGGCAAAAATTAATTGCATACGTGTTTTATGAAGAATGTGTTGACAGTGGAGTTGTGATTTAAATTTTAATTATAAGATGGTTTTTAACAAATCTACCAAAATGTTTATACTCCAATGAGATTTTCTTTCAAAATAATTATGCTGAGAAGTGAGAGATTTTTCCCAGTGATAGAGCCATATCTTTTGGCTACTTCCAATAGAAAAGCTATTCTTAATGGTTAAATCTTTGACATTGATGAAGATATTCTTAAAAATGCAGAATGCAGTTTCAAAAGGGGAGTTTTGGAATGTTTTAAATGATGATAGGATTATTGAAATGCAGCAACAGCTTTTCAAGTTGACTGCTTTGCAGAGGTTAGTACTCATTCAATGAATATATGATCTTTTATTTGTTTAAAAATATCTCATCTTTTATTACATAAGTATACTTTTAATGTGAATCTAAAAGTGTGCTGCTGTTTTCTGTTTAAGTGTTTGCTTTTAGCTTAGAAACAGTATGAAGTTGTGGAAAGAATATTATACTTTGAGTCACTTCTGGGGTCAGGCCCCAGATCTGCCTGTTATAGACATTTAACTTTGGGGAAGTGAACTGACTTTTCTCAACTCAGTTGCATTTAAACATGGACAACAAAATTTATCTCATAAAGGCATTTTGAGGATAAAAGTGATATGAAAATGAGAGTTAAGCCATTTTGTAAGTTGCACAATGTGCTCTCCCGCTGTCATCTACAGGAGGATCCCAGGGACAGGTAAAGATGGCACAGGGCTTCTACTCTCTCTAGAATCTTCTTGCAATTCATATTTACAGCTAACATTCTTAATCTACATTGCTGGCTTCTACCAAGGCAACACTACACTCTGTTGAGTCTAACAACATTGCCGTGATAACTCCTAGAGGCCACGCTTTATGGATGTTGCATTCACTCATATTCTTGAATGTTTTAAGTGGCATATATTATAATTGGTGCTCACTTAGCAGCAGGAGAAACCAGGTCAGTAGAGGTGATGGAGGTTAGAACAAGACAGATAGGTGAGTACGAAAGGAAGTGCAGGAAGGTAGCTGAAGAATACCAAGCAGCAAGCAGGCAGGAAACAGAATATAGCATCAGGAGGGTTTGCCTTTGAACCACAGGCAGAGTTTCAGGCAATCAGGAAGATACAGTCAGGGAGGTCTGCCTGGCATATGGTAGGGGCTCCACAAAAAATTTTTAAAGCATATAATGCATGGACAGGTGAGAGGATGAAGAAAGTCACCTCTGGTATTCAGAGGTAGAGTGATGGGAAGGACTGGGAAGGACTCTTGAAGGGAAAGCTAGTTTCTACAAATACAGCCTTGCATTCGCCCCACCAGAGAGCTGTTATGCGGGAGAGCCACTCTCTCCTGAAACTTCATGATTCGAGTACATCAGAGCCTAGGGAGGAGGGAATAGAGACCACTCCAGTTATCCAGGTGTCCAAAGGAAAAAAAATACAATTGTTACTGTGAATGGTGCATCTTCTTTGGGTCAGGCAAATACCTACTAATTACTTTCCTGGACATTATCTTGCTTAGGCCTTACAAAAGCTTAAAGGCAGTTATCGTTTCTATTTTTAAAATGGGAAAAATTGAAGATGGATCAGTTTAAGTAACTCAGACAACATCACTCACTAAGAACAGGCAGAGGCAAGATTCAAGGTCTGTATTTCACTACCAGGTTGTTTCTCTAAACTAATCAGGTTGATTCTGGAACATTAAGATGTGGGTTTAGTATTTTTTATATTTCTCTAAATCATTCATATTTAAAGTAGAAGACAAATTGTGGTGACAATAACAGATTCTAAGCCATAAGTATTGTCAGCTATCCTACAATAAAACAATAATTCCCTTCCCATAGTTATGATATTTAAAAATCAAATTATCTTATTTGAAACGCTATCAATTCTTAATTCGATTAAACAAGCCAATCTCCTCAAATTATTGAATGAGGAAACGTACCCTTGGTAGGAAACAGTGAGTCCCGCCACATCAGAATTTTCACAGCCCAGTGCAAACAGGGAAAGGAATAGGAGGTAACCAAGGACAGATGATCCCAAGCAGAGTTTTGCAGCTCCACACACACTGATTCTGAATTTTTTCATAACTATCCCCCCAGAGAATATGCCAAGGGCCACTGCAGGTACATTGATGAGCCCTGAGGAACAAGAAAAATATGCCATTTTGTGAATCTCTAAAAGAAATATGAATGCATTCACACAAACTTTCTAAGGGATTATACTAAACTATGCAATAGTTCCTGATGCATTATTAGACTATTTTCTCATTAAGTTATAGAAATACTCAGTCACTATCATCTGCTAATATATATTAAGAGCTCTTGTTGAGTTATGGATTAATGATTGCACAACTGCACAGACTCAGAGTTCTGCCTCACACAACATTTGGTGCAGGTATTAAATCAACAAATACTGAATGAATCAATGAATTGACGTCTTTCTGGTCCAGTCCCAAGATGAACAGGAATAATCGGATAGCAATTAGGTGACTGTTACTGTTCTTTAAAGTTGTGCATCTCACTTATTGGTGGGAGCTAAAAATTAATAAATAAATTCACACACACACACACACACACACACACACACACACACAAAAAAAAAACCGGGGAGGGGGGAGAAGATATAACAACTACAATTACTTGAAGTTGATACGACAAGCAAACAGAAAGGACATTGTTGGGTGGGAGGGAGGAGAGGGACGAGGGAAGGAGGTTTTGGTAAGGGGCAACAATAATCAACCACAATGTATATCGACAAAATAAAATTTAAAAAAAAATAAACTTTTTCTAATATTTAAAAAAATAAATAAATAAATAAAGTTGTGCATAAAAGAATAATAGGCACATGGAAGGTAGGGAATAAAAAAAGGGTTTGTTTCCACTTCCTGAACCAAACAAAAATTATTTTTGTTGGCCCAGTCTCTTAGCCGCTTAGTTTGTTATCCTTCCTGACAACAACAACAAAAAACAACCACCACCTATATTTATTATTTGCTTATAATGTACCAACCATTAGCTAAACATTTGGCATATTATTACATTTGCTCTTCACCACACCCTTCAGAGAGTGATTTGTTCACGGTCACGGACAGCAGGTGGTAAAACCAGATTTGAATGCAGGAAGTCTGATGTCAACTCCCATGCCTTCAATCACTAAGTTACAGTGCCTCTCCTTTGAGAGTTTTGGGAGATGGTATCCTTGATAAATAGATGTGCAACCTCACGAGTAATCACATAAGTGTGAGTTAAAAGTCTAGGAAGAGTCCAGCAGAATGGTTGAGAGTTTGAATTCTGGAGACCCAATTGCTTGGGTTTGGATCTCAGTTCTACCTCTAAATAGCTGTGCAACTGCAGGTAATTCTCTGAACATCTCTAAAACTGTCTCGTCACCTATAATATGGAGCTAATAATAGGCTGTTGATTAAATGATATTTTTCATGAAAAGTTCTTAAGGTCATACCTGGCACCAAAATATCATTCAATTAATTTCTATCTATTTGATTTATAAAGATAAAATTTTGGGTGGTGGGGTAGAGAGGGGAAACTGTGTTGGAAAAGACCTGGAGAAAGGCTCTTCCTGCCCTGTTCATGGGACTGTAAATGGTATAACTGTAGGGCAATCTGGCACTCAACAATAAACAACTTCCCTGCTAACTAGGGAAGTTATCAAAACATAAATATTAATCTTACTATGCTGACTTAGCAGCAAGAAAAATAATAATATTTCCTTTTATAAGTACCTTTCCCCAAATAATTCTCTTAATTTTTCTTTATTTTCTGTGTAACACCGCCAAGAACAAAGAATAATAATTATTGCTGTCAGTGTATCATTTCTATTAGGTACTGTCTTGTTGAATAAAAAATATTCCAAAAAATTCAGCAAAAATAATTGCAGTCTGTATTGAGAAAGAAAAGATCATTTGTATGGAGCTTAATAATGATAAAAGAAGCTTAAAAAGAAAATTCCACTGTCTATCCAAACTTCTTTCAGTAAAAACTGCAGTGGAAATTTTTTTTTATTGAAACATAATTGATTTTAAATATTTGTGGGGTACAGAGTTGCATATCAATACCTGTGAACAATATGTGATGATCAAATCAGGATAATTAGTATATTCATCATTACAAAATGTAATCATTCTTTGTGTCCATTAACCAATTTCTCACTGACTCTGTCTCCCTCTTTCCCATCTCTAGTAATGGAAATTTTGAAAAAATACCTGCAAACTCAAAACAGCCAAATCATTTTGCCATATATTTTCTAGACCTTGAATTTGAAATATTTTGGCTGTTTTTCTTTAATTCCCTTCACAAGTTTAAAATAATTAATATGAGGAAAATGCTATTTCTAAACATTAAAAAGAATATGGCTGACATTTAAAGACACGTACAGCAAAAATAAGATGTCATGGTGATGGTTGGCCCTTGAACATGTAGGGAAATTTCTGTTTATTCTTTCCTCCATGTCATGTCAAATGACTTCCCTGAGAGTAGAAGGGAAATATGCATCCGTTGTTCCTATCTCCTATTTACCACAGGGAGATCATTCTCCATAACCCAAATTACAAAATGAAAAAGAAAAGAAAGAGGGGTAGGATAGAAGAAAAGAAAGGAAATGAGAAAACAGTATTTATTGAATGACAGCTTATATGAATTTGCCATGCATTTTATACATCTTACATCTACATTTCAATCTAGAGATATATTTGTTTCTATTGCTCTACAGATAATCAAAATAAGTGTGAGGGATATTGAAAAATTTGCCCAATTAACCTTACTTTGCTGCCTCCCATACCGATGAATGTAAAACCAAGATGTTCTCAGGAAAGTATTCTAGCTATAACGATGTGGAATTTTTAGACACTATTACTTATCTGTCACAGAAGTATTTGAATTGTCTATAAACATGACATGTCAGAAACTATGAAGAATAGAGTTTCAGGCAGCCTTTGATACATGGTTAAAAAAATTCCGATGATGAGTTTGTTTGGATCAAATAGTTTATTTGAGTGTGCAGAGAAGGGTCATGGATTAAAACAAATCAATCAGCCACAGTTTAAAAGAGAATTATTAGTTTGACTCTTCTTTTCAGTTTTCCAAAAATAATCATATCCAGTAAGGGAATATAACTCAGAAACCCAGGGGAAATACTTTTATTCCTGGCTATGTCATAATGTATGCATAAGATACATATGTATAATATTAAGCAGGCCATTGAATCTCTCAGAACTTTAGGTTCAATCATCTGTGCTAATTATTCTTAAAAATCATTTTATAGACAAAAGTATTTCAATATCTACCCAATAAAGAAATGTGATTACATATAAGGTCATTTTCTATTATAAGCACCTTTCCATAAATAATGTTCTTAATTCTCCTTTGTAAAAAAACTTTTCAATTTGAAATAAAAACTTATTCACCATTCCAGTGAGAGCAAAATTAAATGCCCCCAAATCTCAAAGTGTTATGCACATGTTGAATAATGGAAAATAAACATATACTGAAAGATGTCTCTTCACTGCAATTCATGGCAAAAAGATGGTATTTTCATTTTGGTAAATGAAACTTGACCCTCTCCTTCACATTATGCAAAAAATTGATTTAAAATGGATTATAATTTAAATGTGAAAGTTAAAACAATTAATCTAGTAGTAAAAATCTTGGACAAATATTTTTATGACCTTAGGGTTTGACAGAAATTTCTTAAAACAAGATCAAAATAACAGTCATGGAAAAAAAGTGATAGAAAATTGAACTTAATTAAAGATAAGAAGCTCACCATAAGGAGAATGAAAAGGCAGCTTGAAGTGTGTGAGAAAATATTTGCAACATGTACATTCAATAAAGAGCTTGTATCAAGAAAAATATACAGTACTCTTATAAACCAATAAGAAAAAGATTAATAGTCCAATAAAAATGGCAAATAACTCGAACAGAATTTCCAAAAGAGGATGTTGAAATGACCAATGAGCCTGTGTAAGGTGTTCAACATCAACAATCACCATGTAAATGCAAATTAAGCCACAGTGAGATACCACCACCACATGCCAAGTGACCATACCACTCAGAGTGATCTACAGAGTCAATGCAATCCCTATCAAAATACAAATGAGTACAGGCCAGCTGACAAAAAAAAAAAAAAAAAAAAAAAAAACAACAAAAACCAATGATATTCTTCACAGAAACAAAAAAACAATCCTAAAATTCATATGGGACCCCAAAAGACCCTGATAGCCAAAGCAATCCTGAGCAAAAAGCACAAAGCTGGAGGCATTACACTACCCGACTTCAAAATGTACTACAAAGCTATAGTAATCAAAACAGCATGTTACTAGCATAAAAACAGACATATGGACCAATGGAAAAGAAAAGAGAACTCAGAAATAAATCCATGTACCTATAGCCAACTGATCTTTGACAAAGGCATCAAGAACACACATTAGGGAATGAACAGCCTCTTCAATAAATGGTGCTGGGAAAACTGGATATCTGTGTGTAGAAGAATGAAACTAGACCCCTGTATCTCACTATTTACCTAAATAATTCAAAATGGGTTAAAACTTAAATGTAAGACCTGAAGCTATAAAACTTCTAGAAGAAAACACAGGGGAAACACTTTAGGACATAGGACTCAGCAAAGATTTTATGAATAAGACCTCAAAAGCACAGGCAACAAAAGCAAAACTAGACATATGGGATGACATCAAACAAAAAGGCTTCTGGCCAGCAAACAAACAAACAAAAACAAAAAACAAAAATAAAAAACAACAACCAACAGTGCAAAGAGGCAACCAGCAGATTGGAAGAAAATATCTGCAAACTATGCACCCAACAAGGAATTAGTATCCAGATTATACAAAGAATTTAACAGCAAAAAGATGAATAATCCAATTTAAAAATTGGGCAAAGGAGCTGAATAGACATTTCTCAAAAGAAGACATACAAATAACCATCAGGTATATGTTTGACATCACTAATTATTAAGGATATGCAAATCAAAACCACAATGAGATATCATCTCACCCCTGTTTAGGATGACTATTATCAAAAAGACAAAAAATAACTAATATTGGTGAGGAGGCAGAGAAAAGGGAAACTCTTAAACACTGTTGGTGTGAATGCAAATAGTACAGCCATTATGTAAAACAGTATGGAGGTTTTTAAAAAAACTAAAAATAGAACTACCATATGGTCCAGCTAGATTTTTATTTAAAGGAAATAAAATTACCCTATTGAAGCAATACCTGCACCCTCATGTTTATTGCAGCACTATTCATGGAATCAACACAGTTGTCCATTGACAGATGAATGGATAAAGAACATGTGGTAGATATACACAAAGGAATACTACTCAGCCATGAAAAAAGAATGAAATTCTGTCATATGTGGCAATAATTCATATATGGTAATATGACATATATGAACCTAGAAGACATTATTTTAATTGAAATTTATCAGGCACAGAAAGGTAAATACTGCAGGTTCTCACTCATATGTGGGAGCTAAAATAATAATAAGTTGAACTCTTAGAAGTAGAGAGTGGAACTGTGGTTACTAGAAGCTGGAAAGAGGAGACTGGTGGTGAAACAGAGAGAGGTTCCTTAATGGACACAAAATTACAGCTAGATAGGAAAAATAATTTCTAGTGGTGTATAGTAATGCTATGCATTTATAATTAACAATAATTTATTGTATGTTCCCTAGAAGAAAGGAGCTCAAATGTTCTTATCACAAAGAAATGATAAAGTTTTATGATGATGAATATGCTAATTACCCTAATTTGATCATTACACATTATATACACATATTGAAATATAACTACACACCCCATAAGTATATACAATCAATATGTTTCAATTAAAAAATAAATTCCTTAAAAAAAAAAGATAAGAAAAGAGTTGATAAGGATACAGAGCAACTGCAATGCTCTTCATTTCTAATAGGAGTATAAATTTGCACAACCACCTTGTGTTTCGCCAATATCTATTGGATCTAAATACCCTCTGTGACTCAGCAATTGCACTAGAGTCTAGCCAGAAAAATGAGCCCACTGATGTATAAGTACACATAGAATGGTCACAGCAGCATTATTTATAATATCCAAAAGCAGAAACAACCCAAATGTTCATCAACAATGCAATGAATAAATAAATTGTGGTACATTGATGTAATAGAATATTGCACAGCAATGAAAAATAACAAACCACTGCTATACACAACAACATAAATGGATCACATAGATTTCACTTCAATTGAAGTAAGCTATACACAAAAGAACACGTATTTTTCAATTTATATGAAGTTCAAAACAGACAAAACTATGTGATGATAGAGCTCAGAATAGTTGTCAGCTTTGGGGAAAAGCATTGACTGGAGGGAGATTTGAGGGAGCCTTCTGGGGTACTAAAATGTGCTATAAGTTTTGGATGGTGGTTGCTTCACAGACACATATTTAAAAATTTATACAGCTGAGCTGTACATTTAAGGTCTGTAGAATTAACTGTTAAATGTATGTTTTATCTCAATAAACAAATAGAAAATTAAAAATTAATTTAAATGAATATTTCTCAACTTTCATTCTTTGTCTATTCTTCTTAAAGTCAATATGAAGCATTTATTGAAATGGATGGGGTATTGGGAAAAAACTAAAATATTTCTTCAGATCAACCATTAAACAATAAAATTAAATTAATCTGAACCAGTTAATGTTGAAAGTAAAAGAGTTCAGTTATGCAACCTTAACATCTAGAATTTTGGAGAAAAGTAGTCCAAACAAATAGTCAATTATATTAGCATCTATCTACTCAATGTCTATTACGCAGAATGGTAATAGGAAAATTATATCTCCTAAAATACCTCAGCTTTCTCTCCCTGCTCCAGGTCTCTTTCAGATAGATGGAGTGATTTTTAAAATATTTTATGAAGAAAATTATTTTAAACTATTTGAGTTTCCTGTCATAGAGGAACATGTCTAAAGAAGTAGAATATATCTTCTGCCCAGAAACAGTAACATTAAATGACAACTTCATGGACTAAAGGAACTAATCCAAGTTTTAAAAGTATCCAATTACTTCCAGGGCAGTGCTCATGTATTTGTAGATTTGTTTCCTCTTCATTCATTTCCTTGAATACCTTTCTCATTATGAGCTGTACTGCTGCGCTAGAAACACAACCTTTTTAAATAACCCAGTTGTCTGGAGTCAGAAAAGTCCTTTGACTCTGAGCACATACAAGTTTTATTTTGTGACAAACATTTTGTAGCCTGTCTAAATGTCTATTTTATATAATCCTAGAAACTTTATGTAAAATGGTCATTGTTGTGAGATTTTGGCTATACTCGAAACACGAATATCTAGTATCAGCAATTTCCTAATAAAATGCATGTTTGTTCCATATATTACTTCTTCAAGAACTATTCTCTCTCTGGGTCACTCGACCACAGGTGTGAATAATTCTTGCTACAAAGTTGTGCCACAGACTGTCTAAACATTTTACTCTGCTAGATTTTTTTCACTTACTGTTTTACTTCATCTAAAGTGCCCTAAATTACCTTCGGTCTAGATATTGGAACGATCTTCTCTATGATTACAACGTGTTGACAAAGTGAACCTAAGAGAAAGCCATGGGAAAGCATGGGACAGATGAGCATACCGATAACGAAGTTGGCCTGGGACGACGACTGCCCGTACTGTTGCTCAATGTACTTTGGTTTATATGTCACCATGCCAAATAAAGAATTAAACTGAACGGTGCTTGCACACAAATATAAGAAGTACACTGGATTTCCAAAAAGATTCTTCAATGAAGGGAGAAAATCTATAAGACAAAAATACCATGGAATAATTAAAGACAGTGTGACATTTGGCAGCAACAAAACTTAGACGGCTGAGTCCCACTGTCGCAGTGCTCAGGAGCATTCACAGTGTGGCACGAATACACACCATGCGTATTAATCCATTGGCACAAAGGAAGGCTGTGATTTGACCAGGTTCAGATCTAGACACAGGCACTGGCTTCTACAGGCGTACAATACAGATTACGTGAGAGGCATGTGGGACAGGAACAGATTCCTCTAACTGAGGTCTAAAAGACAAGAGGATACCCCTTCACCATCCAGGTGGGAGCCATAGGCGGGGAATCGAGAACGTTTGTGTTCTGGTGTCTACTCTTCAAACTCGGTCATGGTCACAGGGAAAGAAATACGAAAGTTACCTCCATTTAACGTATGAACTGTAGTGTTAGAAATACTCCCTTCCACCTATTATGCAGCCAACCAGCTATAAACGTGAAGAACTTCTGTAAATGTAAACATTGCTTGAGGGGAAGGAGGAGGGGACCAATCTCCTGGCTGCCTACTTCCATGGAGTGACTTCATCAGAACACTTCTGGCCTTCCACCCACAGCACACTCACTCTTTTGATCAGTGGTGCAAGACATGCTTTGGTGCACATTTCTCAGATGGGTGGATCTCATTTGCTAAAAGACCACAAGCCCTGAAGATGCACTCTACTTTTCTGTCCACCCAGACTTAATACGCAGCAGCAATCCCAGGTAGAAACAATGGCAGGGTCTACACTGAGGGGGTGTGAGAGGCTGGAGATGTCAACACGGAAGGTTATCAAGGCTTCTGGTGATGCCCTTCAATCAGTTTTCCAGTAGTGAAACTGGCTTTTGGATCTCCATTTCTGCTTCCTGTATGGTTTATCAATTGTGTTGAACACAAGAGGGGAAGAAAGGGGTGTTATTTATAAATTCCCTTAAGTCCCAATAGGAAACTAAAAGTACTTCAAAATGAGGAAGAATTTTTCTTACCTCTTGCCATTTCCATCATTTTTGCTTTTTCTCCATGCGGTGTTTGGTAGTCTGTGTGATCATCTGTAATAAACTTGGATTTTTCAGAGGAAGAATTAGAATCCTCTCTACTTTGGGGTCTTGGTAGACTCTTTGGTAAACACCAGAAAGGCACGGCTGCAAGAAGACTAACGATCCCTGCTATTAGATATCCAAGCCACCAGGCACCTACCCACTGGGCGTCCTTTGGGGTAATGGTTATATGATCTGAAAGACAGAGAGGATGGCTAAGTAGCATCTATAGGAATCCTAAAGTGTTGAAACAAGTTACTTTAAAAAAAAATTAAATTCTAGCATTAGCTCTTTCACATCATAAAAATACCTAATAATGAATTTTTTTATTTTTTATTTAATTTATCAATATATAGTTTAGCTGATTTTCATGTCCCTTTACCAAGAAAAAATTCACATATATCTAATAATTTATACATGAAATTTTTTCTTATCTGGACATTATTATTATCTTGCTTATCGGAGGAAAGAGCATGTTTCTGGAGCATGACGCTTCCTTTTTTTGTTTCTTAGATTAAAAGTAAAGAATCTCAGGACTGAAAGGAGAATCATGATTTTCAATCTGTGCTCTGGGGTCCTGCAGAGGGTCCCTGATGAGAGGAAGGCAACACATGAGGCAGAATTAGGGGACCTCAAAATCTCACATGCCAGCTACTTCATATCAGCACCATTCTCATTTGATTTACACTTTGAAAATCTGTCAAAGATTTTGCTAGAAGTAAGAGTTATGGCTTACATCCTTCAGTCCAAATCTAGTTTAAACCTCTCATTACACAGATGGTAAATTTAAGACCCATTGAGGTTAAGTCAGCAGGATGTTATTTATTAAATGGTGGTTAATAATACTTCAGAACTATTCTAGGTCTGAAGCAAGATTTGTAAATGTAAGTAACTTCAATATCTTATTCATCATAAAAAGTTTATTTTTGACACCATTTCTCATTTGACTAAGAAGTAAGCATTGACAGTTTTTTGAAAAAAACCAAATGGGTTGTTTTTTTGTTTTGTTTTTTCTATATAAGAAACAATAAAACATACCACTACTGTCTACCTCCACCACACTCTATGAGAACAGCAAATAAACAAATGTCCCTTGACAAGTAGGCTCAATACCAAGTTATCACTGCATGTTAATTGTGTTCCTTTAACAATTTTCCTCTGTATCACACATCACACCTATACTATTTATATCAGTTTCCAAAACTGAATTTTAAACTTCATGCAGTCAAGGAACACAACTATTTTTTCACTGCTACAGAATAGCACCTCGGATAGAGTAAATGTAAAATAATTTAGCCGGGGTGTGTGTGTGTGTGTGTGTGTGTGTGTGTGTGTGTGTGTGTGTGTGTGTGTGTGTGTGTGTGTGTGTGTGTGTGTGTGTGTGTGTGTGTGTGTGTGTGTGTGTGTGTGTGTGAATAATGAATAAATAAAATTTTGGGAAGATGTTTTGCAGTTGATTTGATTTGAAAAGTGCAAGAATTTTGCATTGTGTTTTAACATACAATGACTTCAAAATGCAATTTCAGATTTTTTTTTTTTTTTTTTGGTGAACCATTTTCTTGTTTCTAATTGCTTTCTTGGATTTCTTTTTTTAAAAAAACACATAAATACTGTCTATTTCTAGGGGTTGCATCTCCCAGGGATAGAAAGAAATTAATAGCAATGGAAAAATCAGTTCCCTATCGTTTCCTATACAAGCAATCTCCCAGAAGGAAAGCCAGTCTCACTATCATGTGCCTCCACCTAAAAAAAGACATACTGCAAAAAAAGAAGGGAAGTGAGGTTGCCAGACTTTCAATTGGTCTTCCCGGCAAGTCCCTAAATACATTATCAATTGCGGTAACTATAATAAATGTTGACACACCTGAAACCAACAAGGGTCAACAGGAAGCCACAGTTTTTAGTCTTAAGTATGCTGGGATGCTTTTGAACTGGCAAACCAGAAGAGAGAAAGGATATATCCTAATAACAAACCATGGGTCATCCAGTTCTAATCACCATCTGTTTTTCCTCTTCCATTGATTAATGCATGTGACAATTATATCAATAAGTTTTCCATGGATTATTTTCATTTTATGAAAGAATACTACCCTGGCCTTTTATTTTAAAAAGGAATCTGATATTTTACACTGTCCCCCTTAAAAAAGTAACAGTAACTAAAATAAATTAATAAATAAAAATAAACTCCCTTACCTAGGTTTACAAAGCCAATGTCAACATACAGTTTGGCACATAATGAGCCCAACAGGAAGCCAAAGATTGGTCCTATAATCGCAACTGTCTGCACACACCCTGCACCAGACAACAACAAAAAAGACATCAAAGAAAAAGTGCTGCTATTTCTGTGCTTTGATAAATTTATAAAATTTTAAACCAGAAAATGTTTCAACTCCTCATTTGTGTGTGTTTAGTTTATCAATTTTTCAACCACATTGAATCAGGTGAACAAGTCCTTCTCTGCTTTAGGAGAAGAATGAACACTTTTAAGTCATTAATTACTTCTTAGTAGGAAAATAATACCAAGACTCTGAAAAAGTTAATTTCTGAAAATGGGGCAAATTTTATCCCCTAGGATTAGATATAATTTGGAATTACACTAATTTTGATAGTCTTTCAAAAACTTTTTATGATCAGTTAAGCACAAGACTTGTCCTGACATTAAAATTGATTTCTTCCCCCTTAGTGGAAAAGCACATCCATTCACTCAGAGGTGCTGCCAGACTGTTTGTGAGAGCCGGACCCATGAAGATCTCTGGACGCAGCTAGCAAAGGAGCTAGTCTTCGGAGCAAGGAAAGTGCTCTGGAAGGCTCATGACTAGTCAGAGCAACCTTCATGGGTAAGTGGAACAGATTGCCTGAAGGGCTCCATTTCTAGTAACCAGAAAGGTAGCTGTCCCTTGCAAAATATCTCTCATTTGCCTTTCATTTTATCACTGAGCTTAAAAATACACATATTTTGGCGAGATTAGTTTAAATTAACTGGAGCAGTAAATAGCAGTTACCAGATCCTTTTCAGAATAGAAGAAAGGGCAAAGAGTGAGCAGGCTCTTGAGCTCCTGGGGACACCTAGGCACCTGCATGCTTTTCCTGGCTGCAACCTCCCCTCCAGTCCACAGACTAGTTGCCTAGCACATGTGATGAAGCTTTTGTTCCAGTTCTAGTTCTTGATTTACACGGCAGTTTTCCATTAGAGCAAAAACCCTATTCTTAACTATAGCCTGCTTGGCTGTAAGCAGAACACCCTGGAGTTCTGCAGTGCCAGGACAGGACTGTACAGTAGACCTAGCTATAGCCTCCCTCAATGAATTTAAATTTCATGCTTATCTCCCTGAACACTAGGCCTTCAAAAGACCGGAATTCCAAGAAAGCAAGACGAATGTGTGAATCAAAGAACAAGTCTTCGTAATCCCTATATCTCTAGTTTCTAGCTTTATTCCAGGACATAAGAGGCACCCAATAAATGCTTCTTAGATGCATGTGACCTTGGGGTTTGCCTTTGCCTTATTATTTTGGTTTTTGTGACTTCAGCTGCTGGTCTACCCTTTGGGATCTGTTCTAGAGATGGTGTAGCCCCAGGCCTGGCTCTGATCCTTTTTATACTTTTCTTTATCTATTTCCACCTGCTGTCAAGATTCCAGAATTCTTCATTGCCTATCCCTCATTGGAAAAAAAAAAAAAAAAAAGATGCTTTGAATAATGAGGGCTTATAAAATGGAAAGCAGCTTGTAGGGTTCTGAAAAGCACATTTAAAAATTATAACACTTCAACGCTTCAGTAGTATCATCATCCCACTAAAAAGAACTTATGAGAGCTGAAGCCCATGAAGATACCTTTTCGAGGTCCTACATCATTGTAGTTGAGCTCATAGTTATTTTCTTTTAATCTGGTGTTCTCCCCCTAATGCAATAAGTCCTCCTAACTGAGGTTTCTTCATCATCCAAATCCTAAGTTTGCACTTCAGAAATGTGTGAGCTGAATGACGGAGTTGGATATGAAGTATAAAGCCTTCCACACCCAATTTAGTATAGGTTGGAATTGAGAAAAGCCAGGGGCCCCACGTCTCAGGAAGATGAGTGAAGTGGGCATTACCAATATAGAAAGCTGCACTGTCTTCACTGGCAAAATCATCCAGGTAGGCGATGCCTAAGGGCTGAATGGGGGTTTCTCCTATTCCACGAAGAAGATTTCCCAGGAAAACATAAACCCACATGGAGGAGCTGGCATCAATTTCACATTCTTGAAAGAAAAGCAAATGATCACTGTCAAAGTTATTTACTCTACATTTCTACAATTTGTCCTAACACTGGATGAGAACGCAGGAGGGCCATTTGCAAGAGTCATATCTTGATAGGACTTTGGGCAAGATTGGAAAGTGTTTTGTAACCTCCATCTTTTATTTTTTCATTTTAACTTACACATTGTAATTATACATACTTGTGGGTACAATCTGATGTTTTGATACATATATATAACGTATAATAATCTAGTCAGGGTAGTTAATGTATCCATCACCTCATGCATTTATCATTTCTTTGGGGTGAAAACATTCAAAAGCCTCTCCTCTAGCTACTATGTAATGTACGGAACTTAACGGTTCACCATAGTCACCCCAGTGTGCAACAGGACACCGGAACGTATTCTGCCTATCTAATTGTAATTTTGTACCTGTTGTCTGGCCTCTCCTTGTGTTTACTCTCCATTCTCTGATAACCATTGTTCTATTCTCTTCCTCTATAATGTCAATTTTTTTTTCTTAGATCCCACATGTGAATAAGTCATGGGAGGTGCCTGGCTTATAACTTCAATCTTTTAGGCAGTATACATCCTCCAGAGACTTGACCATGAAATTTTATTGCTTCTTGTTCTTGTTGCTTTCACTTCTTTTCAGTCCTTTTTATTTTGTACCTATGCTGAGCTATTTGAATTCCTGCACTCTAATAAAACCTAATATCCTATCTGAGGCAAAACACAAATTTTGAACAAAGTCTTTCTCACCTTAATTGTAAGATTTTTCTATTTTTCAGCAAAAATTGTAAGTAATTTTATTATTGACCAAGTTTTATCTGAAATTCAGATTTTTAACATTGGATAGTATTGCTTAGAATTATGTTTGTTAGTGAATAGCCATTTTTAGGACTTTGGAAACAAATTCATATAGAAATTATAAACCCGATGTGCTTTAGCAGTATAATTATTCCAACAAAAAGAACGTTTTTGACAGCATTTTAAGAGTAAAATTTAAAGCTAACAATTTCAAAATACTTTCATAAAAGTCATGTCTTAGTAAGATCATGTGAAGTAGAATAATTACCTCCATATCATAAATAAAATATAGCTTTGAAGAATTCAGCCACTTTATTAAAATTGGTAATGTTAACAACTCCAACAATCACTACTTCTGAATGCTCCCTCTCTGCCACATACTGGGCTAAGTGGTTTGCAGGCATTTTTAAATGGAATCCTTCTAACAACCCTATGAGGTAGGAATTATTTTTGCTTGTTAATAACTCCTAAAGTAATATTTGATTGTGAAGTATGGGCTATTTGAAGGACTGAGGGGTTTTAGAGGAAATATGCACTGAAAGGGAACTGATAGCACCAAGGGCCCCTCTACCAAAGTTGCCCCTTAGTATTACATAAGCTGCCTAGAACGTAAGCAAGCCCTGGGAAAGGATGGAGGTTAGGGACAAATGGAGATTAAGTTTTTACCACTCTAATGAAAAGGGGGTGAACACAGAAATTACTTTGACTTATGGGGGAAATTACATTTCTTTTATATCTGAGAAATGGACTGAGATTTGTACATGCTAAACTAGTTTTATCATGCTTTAAAGGCCTGCCTTATTTGGAACCACTAGAATATTTTCCCAGTCACCAGCAATTAATGCTCCTTCTTTCCATAAGATTTGATCACTGGTGTATTTCTGAGGATCATATCACAAGCTGGATTTTCATGGCACTATAGTATCTCAATTTAAGTAGTAAACCTTTTGAAAGCAAAAATCACATAGATACTTTTTTTGACCATACTAATGCACATATAAAGTCTAAAACATTTGCTTAGTCAGGTAAAAAAAAAAATCATCTTACCATTACTTATTTTGGATTGTGATTTTTCCATAACTGAGATTGGTAACTGATTGCTTGACTCTAGGAGACATGGAGAGCTGCTGAGAGTAGAATTGGAGAAAGGAGAATACCTCTCATATCTGTACCTGTATAAATAGAACGGTGTCTTCATGATGGAGTCATTAACATCATGGTAAAAATATTATGTGCGTGCTACACGACTCATTAGGGTACAAAGTTGAGCTTACAGCTCTCTCTGAATCTTTATCTCCAAATCAAACCAGCATTTAACATCAGAGTTTGCTGAAGAGGTAGCCAGAAGATCTGGTTCATAGGTTATACACCATACCCGGGCCAATTACCCAGTACAGAGAAAGAAAATAAAAGAATTACTCACAGAGGCTCATTTTAATATAAAATAATGACTATAGATCACCTACTCCTTGGTGAAAAAGTATCCAACACCTGATAAAATCATGGTTGTCTCTGAGTCAGAGAGAAAGCAATAATTTAACAACTTACGGCCACTAGCACACATTATTTATAGTTGTAAATTCAGTAGAACAATCGTGAGGCTGATTCTGGAGAATGGACAATGATACACAGGCTTTTTGAATCATTGATCCAGATGATACTCTGTTTTTTTCTACAATGTATTAATCTGTTTCCAAATTACTTCTAATTCCACCCTTTCCTCTGTTTATAAGGTTACGATGGCAGTTGGGTTGAAGAGCTGATGCTTTATAGTGGTAATGCTACCTACGATCCCCTGGCTCCACACCCCAACTGAAGCCATCCTGTATGTGACAGCTTCTCTGCTCCACGCGTACCCTTCAGAAAAGAGGTACCTAGCAGAAAGAGATCACATCATCTTGATTCTCACTTCATTCAGGCATCGTGTAATCATAGTAATGTGTTTGAAATATTAATAGTACAAACCTGTTTATTCTGCATGGTAAAGATGTATTGAGTTATTAAAATATTCAGGTTCATAAATGGGTTGCCTTATATCTCTTATGTGTAACCTACACCTCAATGGATCTATGAATTCCACTGAAAAAGAACAATTTTGTATGTATGTTTTTAAGTGAATGTTTAAGGGAGAGGGTTCACAGTTTTTATCATTTTGTCAAATGATTTCCTACCAAAACAGGTTAAGAACCACTTAATAGGGTAACTGTTTCCAACCCTTAACTACACAGGAGAACATTTAGCATTGAAATTACGGTAAATATAATTTTATTTCATTAATAATTACAGAGATATTATGCACTTTTATAATGCCTCAAGGCTATTAAAGGGAACGGCGACAGTGATTATTTAGCATTTTGAAAAATTTTAATTATTTGAACTTTCTCATTTTCTTCTGTCAAAGGGTGACTGTTGCAAGCATAATAATTATTAAATTTTGAATAAATGAAACCTTTTGTAAGTGCCACTATTGTCACTAATTAATATCTGTGACACTCTAAAAAAATTAACCCTCTTTAGGTTTCAATTTTCTTAGTCATAAACGAGGGCTGTAAACATGGTCTGTGCCTATTTAAACTCTGTTGGATGAAGAGATAAACAAGTGATTGAACAGGGGACCAATGTTATAAATGCTTTTAAGTTGGGGTCTTTAGTTTTGACCTGCATTCAAATCCTGACTGACATGAACTTGACTCTGATTCATGAACTTCTACGGTAGCCTCCTAGTCACCCTGATTCCAAGCTTACCTTACCAGAGTCAATTTTCCAAGCAGTAGTCAGTGTGATCTTCAAAAATATGTCAGATCATGTCGCTCTGCACAAAACTCTCCACTGTCTTTCTCATTCAGAGGAGAAGCTAAAGTCTGCAACTGTTCCTAACCTTGCTACACAAGGGACGGTCTGCACACCGGTGGCATTGGCTCCATCTCAGCATCATCCCCAGAGCTTCTGAAGCAGAGTCTGCAGTTTACCCAGAGCCTCAGGCAATCAAATGTCCATCGAAGTTGGAGAAACAACCTTGACATAGTCTCCCACTCCCTTTCACTTCTCAGATTTCATCTTCTGTGCTTTTCCCTTGCTCTCGTTCCACGTTGAGTCACACAGGCCTCCTCGCCACTCATCTGCACACCGGGCTCCCCCCTGCTACAGGAAGTTTGCACTGCTGTTCATCTGGGCTGGGAGTCTCCTCCAGATACGTGCATGTCGTACTCCACCTTCTTCGGGACTTCCTCCAAGGTCACGATCTCAGTGAGCTGTTCCTTGACTACAAGATTTTATGTCGCCCCCCCCCCCCCCCGCCTTCCTTAAATGTTTTCACAGGGTTAATTTTTCTCTATCGCTCTTACCATTTTTTGACACACTATAGGTATATTATTATTTGTTTGTTTGTTTTCTGTCTCCTCTTCATGAGATGCATGAGGGCAAAGATTTTTGTCACTACCCTATCCCCACTGTCTAGAACAATGATCAATATATATTTGCCAAATTCATGAGTTAGGTGAGCTAACACACATAAACTAAACACAGTCTGTTGGGTGTGGGCCCTTAACAATTGACATCCATGATTAACAGGTTTTGTTGGACATCAAGGGTATTTCTGCTTTGGAAACAAATTACAGTAGTCTTTTAGAAAACAAAGATCACATTTTGTATTAGTATCCAATTAGTGACTAATGCTGGAAGAACTGAAAAGAAGTTATTGTAATAATCTCAGTAGAAAGCAAGCTTCATGAGGGAAGGGAAGGAACTGTGTGTGTCTTTGTTTTATTTTGTTTTGTTTTGTTTTCTCACTGAAAAAGCATCATTACCTGGAACAGTACCTGGAAAAGAGCAGATGCTAAATAATGAATAAAAATATATCTTCCAATATAGAAAATGTGGTGAATAAGGATCTAAGTCTGTCCTTTTGGCATCCTTTGTCAGCACTAGACTGGCTGGCCATCTGACCTTCTCTTAGATATACTTCTGTCTTTGATTTTCCTGTATTGGTATTCTATATTTGTTATTAACTTGAGTTAACAAAATTATTCATCTAAATATACCTTTAAGAGAAAATTATTGCTGGTTAAAACTAGATGGCTTAATTAGCTAAGGAGGGCTGATAATAACACATAACAACAATAACTCAGCTACTAGTTATGTCAGGAAGCTTGGTAAGCATTTTATCTGTGCCATCTCATTTAATATTCACAACAACATTGTGAGCTAGGTATTATTTTTAATACCTCTTTTATGTGCAGAAACTGAGGCCTAGAAAGGTTAAGTAATATGCCCAATGTCACATAGAAGAGTTACTGATTCACTGCAGTGTGAGTTAAGAGTCAAGGATTTATCTATTCTCTGCAACTACGTTCCAAGTTTTAGGTTTTTTTTAGTAGTGGAACTATGTTTCTCCCCTGAGCAAACTGTTACATGGAGACGCAAAGGAATGAGACAACAGTGGCACAGCTACACATCAAGCAGGGCTTAGGCTGATTGAACACATATTCTCACAGCCTTCTTTCCTCTCTCCTTACCCATTGATTCCATACCTCTGCAGAATCTCAGTGATCCAAGGAAACTTCTGCCCTATGGAAAGGCCAGAGAGGTGTACAAAGAGCAAATAGAAGTCTGAAAATCATAGATCACTCCAAGTAAAAATTAAGGGGCCAGAGAAACCCATCCAAATGGGTAGAAAATCTCCCACACAGAGGATTCTGGCCCCAGCTTTATATATTGGACAGAGAGGTCAATATCTGACTGTAGTTATAGAATTGATCTGGGAATTTGAGGAAAAGTTCAGACCAGATCATTTCTACGTTTATACAGCTCTAAAATGTCATGAAGGGCTGAACGGTTAGCTCAGGTGGTTAGAGCATGGTGCTGATAACATCAAGGTTCAGGGTTAAATCTCTGTTCTGGCTAGCCACCAAAAAAGAAAAAAATAAGATAAGATAATACGTTACAATATGATGATCTAGAGTAGACTGTAATCAAAGTATCATTTGATATGTAATTTTCTAAAATATTGTCTGGCTTCAAAACCTTTTGGTAGTCATATTTCTTAGTCACCAATAGATAAACAAGCACAGAGAAGGGTTTCATGGTTATGCATGAAGGCTGCCCCCTGAGAAGTCAGAAA
The DNA here is from genome assembly GCF_027409185.1 of Cynocephalus volans. Lineage (NCBI taxonomy): Eukaryota > Metazoa > Chordata > Mammalia > Dermoptera > Cynocephalidae > Cynocephalus > Cynocephalus volans. The sequence continues at coordinate 92,065,410 of NC_084471.1, forward strand.
TCCTGTTTTAGGATTCCCATTCCATAATTACAAGACATCTAACCTCGAGAAAGTCACCAAACTCTCCAAATCATTGTCCTTAGCTCTAAAATAAAAAAAGATAAATTATCTTCTCCTGCCTGACAGGTTGCTGTAAGAGTAAAAATGATAGGATAAAGTTGAAAATCGTTGGAACTACTAAAGTTGTGTGCAAGTCCTAACAAAAATACAAACAAAAGCACCAAAAGTAGACTTTAGGGTTAGAAAATACAGACACCCCATTTCTGTTGACAAAAGTCTGCGAGATACTGTTTGGACATTGAATAGATGTTTGAGTTGATAATACTTATATATCTGCCAGCCAGTGTACCATGATCCAGCATTTATTATCCATAGCATGAATTTGTTACCCACATGATACCCCTTTGACATTTACCACATAATGTTAATTTCTTTATACTTATGTATTTTGCCTCCACAGCTAAATTAAAACATTTGACTCAAAACATATTAATAAAAAGTTCCCTTTAATCTTATTGACATCAATCCTTCAATAATTTACACATCGTCACAAATAAAATTATAAAAGTGTTCTGAAATTTTATTCAAAGTGTATGTAATAAAAATAGACACAAAATTATCATGGTTTAAGCTTAAATTTAAATAATTATTGTAATCATAAAGTGGAGAAATGCAATTGTTGGGTAAGCAAGAAAATGATGATTGCTGCAGACTTACTGCTCCATGAAGAACTGAGGCATCGCAATGAGCAATGTTCCAACTCCCATGATTAGGCACCCTGCTCCAATTATTTTTGGCCTGTGAAGTTTGGCTCCAAAGTAGCTAACAAATGTTATAACTAAGAGATTTCCTTTGGGGGAAAGAATAAAGCATTTGTAAGTTAGGGAACTTAGAAAAAATTTAACAGCACAACTAAATGAATGAGTGTATATAGCAGGTCTAGCAATGTTTTGCTTTGAATAAACCATCTTCCCACATCTTTCTCATCATTTACCTTTCTTTCCTTTAATCTGTTGAAATTGTCTTTTATTAATTAATTCAATCACCTCATCCTTCTATCAAAATATTTTAATTACAATTCCTTCTGACTTGTTTCACGCAAGGTCAGAAGTATTGTCCTTTTAGAGTATTTTATTGGTAAATTGAATTGTAGAAGGTTTCCTTTAGTTCTCTCTTAAATTTTCTTTAGTGATTGTAAAGTAAACTTTATTACTGTTTCTTCATTCATTAAAGTTTTCTGTTCAAACTTCTATTAGTTTCCCAATTGCTCTTGAAGTATACATTACATGTCCTCTGTCTAGCTGATATTCCCTATAGAAAAAGTAAAACAAATCCAACTGTATCTCCTTTAAATGAAATCAAATTATGAAACTTATATACAAATGATACCTTACAATTTGTTTACATACTTTTTACACAAAGATAAGACTCAAAATAGAAATAAAATTACTTTAGACAACTTCATGTATACATCAATTATATAACCTCAATATATACCAATGACACAAATTTCATAAAATATAAAATCTTCATAAAATATGCCCAATTCACTCTTTTTTGAAAAATAATTAAAGAATATGGTTTTCTGAAGTTAGGAATTATGCCTTTCTAAATTGTCTCTAGTGAAGTATGTGATTAATTACTTTTAGTTGATGATGGTGATAACTGATTAAACATGTTTTAGGAAAGATTTCTCACGCTTTCCTGTGCATAAAAATGACTGGAAGAGGGTAGTGAGGGAAATGGAAACTTGTTTAAAATGCAGATTCTTGGCAGGTCCCAACAGTTTCTCATTCCATGGATCTGGGGGCAGGCCAAGAAATCTGCATTTCTAATATGAGCTCAAGTGTGTGGATGAGAATGGTTCCTGGAACATGCTTTGGTAGACATTGTTTAGGGTCTTAGACTTCAAGGGGCTTTAAAGTTTTAGTTATTTCCATTGGGGTTATTTAGTTTTTAAGAACTGCAGTGCTAGATAGAGTAAGAACTTCCTAATTTCCCAGCGATTGATTGTGATGGCTCATGAGCGGCCTTGCTTTGAAGTTCTCCTTGATGTTTCGCTTTCTAGCAAAAGTGTGTTTCTTTACATCTGTAAGCAATCATCTAATTTACTACTATTTAGTCATATTGCCAGCTTTAATCTTTTGGAAAAAGTGTAGTAATTTTTATAGACTTGTGGATAATAATAGTGATGATAGGGAGAAAAGTAGCTTGCACAGTGGCTCTAGGTTTTATGGCTCCAGGACGAATTAGGCCCTTCTTAATGTTCATATGTGAAAAATAATAAAGTTTGAGATTTCCCATTTGACGTTTAAGTATTTAGTAGAAGACATTTTGTATCACATCATAGTGATAAACATGTCTATACATTTGTTAATGTACCACTGTAAATAAACCAAAATAAAGTGAAAGCTGACTTTCAGTTTACAGACAATCCTCTCACACCCCCACCTACCCCCCCGCATCAACACTTCACAATAAAGGACTCATATTTGCCGATGGTTTCTGTGTTCCATTCATGGGTATGCCAAATACAAGATAATACCATTTCAGCATGTGTGATATCTACAGAAATTTTTGCTTTCTTTACTTAGTCTCCTTTCTGAATTCTCAGGAGATAAGCTTGCAAAATAAATGGTGATGAGCAATCTTTAAAAATTCAAATTGGATATAAAAATTCTTCCACACTACTATCGCTAGCCTCTGAAAAAGACAACAGGTCCAGAGAGTTTTACCAATCTATTTTACCAAACTTAAAAGTAACTTATTCTCTCTCTCTCTCCACACACACACACAATACATACAATTTCAGTTTATAGAAAAGAAAGAAAGCTATTTGACTCATTCTTTAAGACTAACATACCCTTGAAACCAAAACTGGAAAAGGACAATGCAAGGAAAGATAATTAGAGCCTAAGCTTAATTATAAAATAGATGTAAAAATCTTTTTAAAAAATTTAGCAAACAGTGTATAAGAATAACCATGTTCTGATTAAGTATAGTTTATTTCAGGAGAGCAGGCATACCACCAAATAAGAAACAAATATATTAATTAAACACTATATAACTGATGGAAGGAGAATAATTCCATGGTTATCTTACTAAATATACTAAAAGTACTCAATACAATTAACCACTCATTTATGATAAAAAGAAATCTTGGCAAACCAACTTTTAAAGTGTATCTATCAAAACAAGAAGCAAGCATATTGCTTAAGAGTGAAATTTTAAAAACATTTGTATTAAGGTCAGATACAAGAGAAGAACACCCATTGTCACTGCTTCTGTTCAACATAGTACTGAGGCCAATGAAATAAGGCAAGAACAACAACAAAAGTAACAGATCTCGGAAGTGGAAAGATATAAAATTGTCTTCTCTTTCAGACAGTCTGATTACCTATTCAGAAAATTCTACAGTTTCTACAGCCAATCAATTAAATTAACAGAAGCTCAATAAAGTTGCTGCATACAGATAACATTTAGAAATCAATATTGTTCCCATATACCAAGAATTATCACCCAGAAATTGTAACAAAATTCCATTTTTGCTATAGCAACAAAAACTTTAAATATGTAGAAATAAATTTAACCAAAATTTGTAATACATTTATGGAGAAAATTACCAAAAAATCCCTTGAAGTTTATTGAAAAAGGCCCACCTAAATGGAGAGTTATACCATGTTTATGGATGGGAAGATTCATTGTTATAAAATGTCAACTATCTGATATGACCCATAAATTCTACTCAATCTTAATCAAACCCAAATAGGATTTTTCAGGAAACTCATACAAGTATATCTAAGAAAAATTTGAAGAACAAAGTTGGAGATTTTTCTCCCTGATAGCAAAGCTAATTATAAAACTATAATCATTGACACTCTTGTGTTGAGTCGAGGATAAACAAATTTATGAAACAGATATACACTGAAGTGGTGGGTTAATATATTTGGCCAAGCATACATTCAATTAGTGGTGATTGGACAATCGGTTATAATAATATAAAGATTTCTCAATCACACCTATCAAAAATCTATTTCAAGTTGATTAAATACTAAAACGTAAAAAGCAACACTTTAAAATATTTAGAAGAAAGTATGTAGAGAAACATTTGAAACAAAGAATTAATATCTGAAAAATATTAGGAGATCATGATATAGAAAATATTTTGTTCTCTTGGTGACTTAGTCATTTTTGGAAAACATCATTGTTATGAAAAAATTATTTGGAGGAGAACTTGAGTCTCCTGAATATGGACATTAGATGATAATGCCAAGAGATGTCAAGTATAATGGACATTGTTCTACAAAACAGAATAGTTGAGAGTTAGAGATAGAGGGTGGCAAGGGGTCCAGAATCCTCGAAGGAAGGAATGTAGAAAGAGGCAAAAGAAGGAAACGAAGATTACAGTCAGGAAACTCACTTGTCTGGAAATCTATGGACGCAAACCTGTGATGTTTCATTTAAAGGTTTTCAAGGAAATAAGAGAACTTTAAGCCATTTTAAGGCATCTAACTCGATAGATAACTTCTAGCCTTAGATTGGTCTGAAGGAATTAATATAAATTTTGAATCAGGGCCCTTCACCACTTCCTACAAAAACTTAGTGCCCTCTATCAAATATATATTCTCTCTGTCTCTCCGTCTGTCTCTGTCTGTCTCAGTCTCTCTGTCTCTCATTGCATTGGGACCTGGGAATTCAAGAAAAAGTTCGGGCCAGATCATTTCTAAGCCTCTTCAACTCAAAATGCTTTTATACAGTAATCTAGAGAGAGAAAAACAAAGTGTCACTTAATGTACGATTTTCTATCTGCTCAAATCTGCTTCTTTCCATAATTCTGCTTTGTTCCTTCAGTTTGCACCAGCTGCCTCTTTAGACTCGTTTCCTCTCATCATGTAGTGTGTTCACTCTTACCTTGACTCTCCATGGCCTTTCCTTCAGTTCAGGGCCATCAGTACGACAAGGAATAAATCAATGCTCTGGACCTATCTAAGGAGTTTATGTGAGGAGTAACGTGAGCAGATGTCTTGAACCTTGCTACAGGAAGGGTGGCCCCTTGACTAAAGAGCAGCAGCAGCAGCTGGAAGCTTGTTAGAAGTGCAGTCTCATCCCCTCCCTACAGAATCAGCATCTGCATTTTAACAAGATTGCCCAGTTATTTGTCTGAACATTAAAGTTTAATTGGCAGTGAACTTAGAAATACTATTCTTGTAGGATCATAAAAAATGGATTTGGGGGAGCAAAATCCTGATGGCAAAATGTTACTATGTATTCTTTTAATTCTCTCTGATACTCAGAGTAAGAATTGAAATAGAGAGTACAAACTAAAAAAAAGAAGTTGTTGAGAGTTGAAAAATATTCCTTCACTCTTCTGAGATTTCATCAGGTAAAGCAGAAATTGGAGCAGTTAGAGATTTTACAATAGCATGTATTTGAGTCCCTAGAGGCATTAAGGATCACAAAGAGTAGTACTCATGTTTTGCTCACTTCAACAAAAAATTCAAGCCTCTTAGTTTATCAATTCAGGATGCAGACTAACTGGAATTACCCTCTTTAAAGTACCTCCAAGACAGTGACTAAAATCACTTGGTTTTTTGAAGTTCTAAGAGGAAGACTGTATAGTCAATTGCTAATCAAAAACACAAAGACACCTGATAGAATTTTTATTGTCTTCTCTTATCCAGTGTTTGAATTAATAGAATCTTTTTTTTCTTCTTTTGGATGGAAAACCCCTATTCTGGTTTAACTTCTTAAATCATTAAAATAAATTTTTGTAGAGTCCATATGACTTCTCCCAGGATACATCATTGTACTAAAGACATTCCCACATATTTATAACTCAATATACTATCAGCATCTCACCCTCTCCTCCGGGCAAGTCTCTCATTCTGACTGGTAACTGAATTGTGTGAGTCATGCAGTAGTGAACACCTGGGGCAGGAAATTTATTGCTGGTTGCTGTGAGAGAGCAAATTGCCTCTACTGTAGCATAGGGTCATAGTAGATTCTGTCCAAACAAGTTTTAACAAATAAAGTCAGACCCCAGCAGACAACAGAATGCAGAAAGGATGTTGTTTAGCCATGCCTAGAAGACGCTGGGCTGAAAAGCAAGGTCAGGCGTTTGTAATACCTACCAATTTCAAAGCTACCATCAATAACTCCCACCAGTGAAGAAGGGATATCAAACCTTCTCTCTATCTGAGTGATGGTGCTCTTCAGGTAGCCTCCTGCCAATGCTTTGGCAAAGTAAACGAAAGACAAGGCACCCAAGAACACCTGGAAAACATGACAGGTCACACTTAAGCCTAACTCCAGCTTGACACACAATTGCAAACAAATGAACAAAAACACATAAAACAATGTACAACATCAAGTTTGTTATCACTGAAGATTTAATGCAAGCACCGTTTTAGGTTTCCTTGAGCCTCAAGCTCATGTAGATTTCCAAAAATTCAAGTTCTCCTGGAATTTGAAATGTATGTTGATTTCCATTCAAAACTATGTTGTTGAATTCCTTTTTTCCCTTTCTTCCCATCTCCCTTAAAGGACATTTAAAAGACTCTCATTTTGATAAGAAGATTCTGTGTATAGTGAGAGGCAAAGAGAGGACAGAGCCATTCACAGGTAAGAAAATAAAACAAATGAAAACCACAGGCCAAATGCATGGCATCTTATCACAAGTCTAGCACATGTGATTATATATTACAGCCATGGTACACGGACCAGCAGGGAACATAATACACTGAAAAAGTGGAACTACTACTCCTTGAGTTTAATTTCATACACTTTAAATTCATACTCAAAATCTTTCTCAATGAAAAAAATTTTCTTTGATATCTGGCTTATATGTTTTGTTAGACATGGGTCTGGGATGGAGTATCCATAGGGCAGGTTAGCATTTACATGAAGAAAAACTCATAATTATTTGTTGAATGAATATTTCTTATGAGAGGAACTTGGAGTCCACACAGAACACCATTTAAAAACCACCCTGTCCCTTACTGTGTAGCAATGAAAGTCAAAATGTTCATTTACAGAATGGGATAATGTGCATGTTTTATAGATTGTATGTTACACCTTTGCTTAGCACAATATCTGGCACATGGTTGAAATTTAATAAGCGTTAACTACTACTCTATTTCTCCTTTCTATTGAGGAGGAACATTAAAATGAGCCCAGAAATGTTACTTAACCTAAATAGCCAGGCAGAGGTTGCTTTCACTAGCTGGCAAAATGTGGCTTTAGTAAATTGCATCTAAGATCATTTTTAAAAAGGAAAAAAATTCTTGCTTCTAACTTCATTATATACAAGATATCTAGGTAGAAAGCCAAGAGCATCAACTCCACCTAATTCTTTGTACTTTACCTTTAGTTCACCACAGCATGGCTGTTTTTCCTCTGAGGACGAATATTCTGTTTTAAAGGAAGGCCTTCCAACAGGTTGCACTGAATTTTTGTAGAAAAACTGGGTATTTTCTTTGGATGAAGTGTCCATTATGAAAGCGTTCCCTGACTCTGATCTGTCAAAGTTGATTTTAAAATTAAAAAAAAAAAAAAAAGAAAGAAAATTAATTTAAATCTACACAATTTCGTAAACACTGTTTTTTATTTCACAGCAGACCACAATTCTATAGAAATAACTTAAAGTGAAACTACCATTTGTTACCACAGTAAATTGGCAAATTTTTTCAATTAAAATCAGCCAGGTTATTTGATTAAGTAATCCTGCTATTGGGACTCCTTAGCCAACATTCCTTCTCAGTCCTTCCAGTTTAAGCCTCATTATGGCAAAGAATAAATTTAAATGTTGCCTTTGGAATAAATAACGAGGCAGAATTTTGCTAACTTTGTGGTCTTGCCAGTTTAAACTAGAAGCAAGCAGGAAAGGAAGAAGAGGAATTCAGCTATTTGAATATTGATTCATTAGAATGTAGTCTTTAAAGCCTTTAAATCCACTTTTTAGCAGAGCAAATAGAAAAGTTTGACAACCATCAGAGATCCCTATAGCCCATTATAATTCCTGCAGAACCCAAAGTGAGACTTAAAATATGGCAAAAAAAGAAGAGGTCTAATCTGTGTATCATTTTGGTTTGACAGGTAAGGAAGTAGCATGATTTGTGCCTCGGGCTCAGATTTAATTCAGGAGAAAGTAGTCTTTGGTCTGCTTTAAAGTAAGAAATATGGCCTCTCTTCTGATGCTTAATTTCCCACCTTGCCCTCATTATTTCTCCTGGACAATGTTACACTTTCTGAACCTATTTTCTCCCTTTTCACATCAAAATTTACATATCCTATGCCTCCACTTCTTTAAGTTTCCATGGGGCTCAGTGCCAGCCTGATAAACTAATCTAAATCAAGGGATGAATATAATAAAATAACTTCTGGATGTCCTTAATGATTATCAGATGATGCAATTGTACCTTAATAGCGATTGTCCATATTTTCATTACACTAAGTAAAGGAGTCACTTTAGGAGTAAAATTTTATCTATTGTGGTAGAAACAGGCTTATTCTGCCTATGTGTATATCATCTTGACTTTGTACAATGCTTGTTTTGTGTATACTAAACCTCATCCTTCAAGCAGCATGGATATCAAACTGAAAATTCCAATAATAATAGTATAAATAATTTGTTTTGAAATATGAATTTTAACAGCAGAAGACCTAAGCAATTTAAAAGTTGGGTGTATTCCTCCAGGGAGTGGGTAATGAGTGGAGAAAGAGTAGGACACAGGCCTGGTTCTTAAATAATTATTAATATAATAATTATTAATTATTATTAATTTATTAATAATTATTAATTAATAATTATTAACAAATAGTAATTATCAATAGGTTATTTGGTTTCATAAACACGCATTTCAAACCATGGATAGGGCTGGCTGGTTAGCTCAGTTGGTTAGAGCACAACCTTATAACACCAATGTCAAGGGTTCAGATCCCCGTATGGGCCAGCTACCAAAAAGAAAAAAGAAACCAAAAGGACAAAGAAAAGAAAAGTGAGTAAAACAAAAAAAATTCAAAAACCAAACAACTAAACAAAACAAAGAGCTGATAATGTTAATCAAAATCAAAAGACAAAGACACAAATGTATAATACTAATGAGATAAAAGCACAGATGTTTAGGAGTATAAAATATAAAAATTATGTACAATATATAGAACTAACTTTAAAATCTTGACAAAATGGATAACTTTCTAGCAAATATTGATTACCTGTATTGACAGAAACCAGAAGAGAAAAATAACTAAGGAACATATTAACAGAAATAGTCTAAAACTATCCCCTAAGCTGTGATGCTAAGGATAGATAATGTAACAGGAGTGCTTAACAAAGGGATATCCTTCACGGAAAGACAGCAGATAATGGAAACAGATGACCATTGTCACCGTTCATCTGAAAAAAACCACATGACCATTGTCCCCATTCATTTGAAAAATTATCTTGATAACAAAATGTCATAAAGATAGCACAGAAAGGAAAACTTCAGAACAAGCCCACAGATTATAAAATCCTAAATAAAATACTAGCAAATCCAAATTAATTAACTAATATTCTATAATTAGGATTATTCTAAAAAATGCAACAATTGATTAATGCTAGGAATTTTATTCACCGAAATCATTACGTGAAAAATTCAAAATTAAACATAATAAAATCTCGGTACATGCAAAACATCATGTGATAAAATTCAATATCCATTCCTGATTTAAAAAAAAAACAACACACAAATTCTAAGAAACTAAAAATATAGCAATTCTTCTTTACTAATATCTGATACCAACAACCAACTTCATATATCTACTGAATCACTAAGACTATTTTTCCAGGACACTGTTTTGTCTGAACAACGAAAAGGGAATTTGGGAAACACTGGGTTATACAATGTTAAATAGGTTTCTTTACTACAAAACTACTGAGTACTTTTAATTGAACTCCTAGAGAACCCCTTGCTTATAATGAAAAAAAAAAATCAGAAAAACCAAATGACCAACATAATTTGTCCAACAAATTATGGTACATTCATACAATGAAATCATCTGAAGCCATTGGAGATTAGTGTAAATAAGTAATTATATGGTTATATAGATCTACTTTCATAACAGAGTTGATTTTGAAAATACATGTTACAAAACAGTATATAACAAACTACTTTTAAGAGAAATACACATACATTCACATATGCCTTGAAACAAAGCTTCAAAAAGTTTATAAAGAAAATACTAATACATTTCTGGTTGGTGGCATTGCAGATGATTTTTTAAAAATGTTTTGTGTATTCATATTGTATAATTTTTCTACAATGAACTAGCATTTCTTATATGAAAATATTTTAAAAGATGAAAAATATAAAAATATCACCAACCAAGAAACATACACCAGAAAGATTTTTAAATGAATAATATTAAGTTTACAGTTTAAAGTGAAATCCTCTTCCAAAAATTGAATTATATAATTCAAATTGACCTACTGTTTAGGGGTTCAGCTATCACATTATTTCCCATCAGTCATAATATCAAAGGCATTGACCAAAAAAAAAAAAAAAAGCAAATAAATTGTTTAATAATAAAATATACCATCATTTACACTAAAGCTATCTTTAAAAAATTCAAAGGACCGCCTCTAGAATGCTAAAGCTAAACAGAAAAAAATCATGCTGGAAACAATATTTAAAAACTTGAGACGCTAAAACACATTGTCTTCTTATATTTAGAGGTGCTGACATAAAAAACTGGAATCCAGAAGCAATAACAAAGTCATCTCAGTTGAAGCTATATTCAGGCAAAATAATACTCAGCTAAAATATTGACACTGCATAGTTTTACTAAAAACATAGTCTCATCTTGATGGCTAATATGCAAATCGTCCCAAGTATAGTATGTTCTAAGGAGGCTATAGTTCATTCCCTGGGAAAAGAGGGGGAACGCAGCTCAGTGACATGAATGGAAAAATCCTTGGGGCATGCAGGCTCTCTCTGTCTGTCTGTCTGTCTCTCTTTCTCTGTCTCTCTCTCTTCATTTGCAATCACAGAAGTACAGCAAGGGCCCACAGTTATTTAGAAGGATTTGCATTTGGCAGATCCTTAATTTCTGTCTGGTAACTTGAATAGATTCTTCTAGGAAAAGACATATGGCAAAGTTTTCATCCAACACTTTGCGTTGGAGTATAACTTTTCCTGGAGGCCAAAGGAAAACAAGCCAAGCAGTTTTTCTTCATTTTAGTTTGAAAAAAATTGAATTCTCTGTTCACATGGTTTTGAACATTGATCGTCCAGTCTTTAAACTTAGAGCGCAGGTGGCTTAGGAAGTTGGAGTCGGATCATGCAGAGGCACTCAACCCCTGTGCTGTGAAACAGTGACTGCCACCATCCACCAGTCACCCTTCAAGGATGTCACAGAGGAAGTCACAAAGGCAGCCACTCCCAGCCACATCGCCTGAGGAAAACCTCTGTAGTAGTTTGGCTTCTGGACAGCAGGAGCCAAGAAGGTTTAAAAAATTACCTCAAGGTCCTTGCCAAGGAGGAGTGTGTGTTGTTTAGAAATAAATAATTTGTGAAATAATTATTTGCATCAGACTCAGATTTAATAAGTATTATTTTTCTGCCAGGTGATGTACATACCTTTTCTAATCCTTAAAACAACCCTACAAGTTTAGCTGTAGAATTCCCATATTAAAAATAATAGAGCTTAGAGCAGTTAAGTTACTTGTCCAAAGCTACCCAACTAATAAGCATCAAAGTCAAAATTTGAACCCAGATTTGAGTTTATCTGATTTCTTTAAGCTGGTCTGCTCTTCTGTTCCCACCGAACTAACAAGGGACCCATCAGCTTTCACTGAGGAGCATTGTGGATGAAACACAAGCAGTGCAGAAAGGAAGGGTTTATTGACTTCTCTCCTGTGAGAATCTGATTTGATAGTCAAAAAATACGAAAGAAGAGAACCAAATCTTACCTGGAGGTGAGGATCAAAGACAGCCAGTTCCTCTCAGTGTGCTCAGCAAGAGGCTTAACCACCCGCCACAGACTGAAAGAGGAAACTGAGGTCAATCCCAGAGCACTTTTGAGCAGTTTTGCCAAGTGGGGAGAGCCTGGATGGACAAAGACAGAGCAGATCAGGGGAAAGAAAAGAGGAAGGGCATAGTTTCACCCCTGGGCAATCTCTTCTCTTTCCTTTTTCCTCCTGGCCTCTTTTTTCTGGCAGTCTGCAGAGAATTGGCCACGCTGGCAAGGCCACTGACGTGCATCTCAGCTCCCAGGGCACAGAATGAGCTGAAGCCTTTGAGCCATTTCTTTGCAATTTGCTGCAAGTTTAAGGCCACACGTGATAAAGCTTTCTTTATGGGAGAGAGTGAAAAAAGAAAAGACCACTTGTGATCTTACTTGCTGATTCCCAGAAAACACAACTCTGCAGGGGGCAGAGGGTAAGGGAACAGAAGCCAGAGGGACGGAAGTTTGTAACAAAGACCCCTCCTCCTTCCAAAAAGTATTTAAGCCAGCCATTCCTTAGGGACATCACTGGATTCCTTGGGTCTTGTTTGTTTGTTTTTGGTTTTTGTTTTTGTTTTTGTTTTTAAAAAGCTCTTGGGCTCAATCTCTGAATGGTTTTCTTTCCCATTGGGATTCTAGAATCTGCAGGGACCACATATCAGGTCAAGATCACAGCTCCGCAGAGCTCTCTCCAGAGAGAATGAATTCTCAAAGAAACACGATGAGTTGTTCACATCCATAATTTCTGTGAGTCTTGAAAATAGAAAAAAAAAAAGAAAGAAAAAAACATTGAATTTTTGGCATTCAATTGTTTATTCTACCTAATTCCAAGGAAAGAGAAATCCTTGCACCGAGAAATTCTACAATTCTAATAAATCCTTTTTTGGAGAACAGTTTTAGAGGATTTTGAGCATTATTAGTTTTCACTTGGTTTCTACCAATAAATGAATTTAATACCAGAGTCATTCAAGATTCACTCTATTTTTAAATGGTTGCAACTTTGGTCTGGTCACTTAATTTTACTAAGTCTCAACTTATTCTTCTGTCAAGTAGAATTTTAACAGATTTACAGGGTTGTTTGAAGGATTAAATTATATCATGTATTCAAAAGCACATTGCAAATAACAAAGCACTAACTAAGTAGAAGGTATCATCATTACATGAATAATTTCAGTTCACATAATGACCAGGGTGGTTAATCAATATTATTATAAGCACATTAACTTCAAAAGAAAAGAAGAGGATGCATGGAAAATAGAGTTTATATGAAACCTTGTAACGAAGCAATGCTGTATCCAGACTCTGAAAGACCAAATACTTTATTTTAGCAATTAAACCAGCCTTTGCCATCAAGTGAGCAAACCTCTTAATAAGTGCGAAGCTTTTCAATGTGTCTGCCAGGTGGCCATTGGCATATTAAAGAGGAGATAGTATTTACCAGCCAAAAGCACAAAGGACCTACTTTCCTTCATGAAGAAATGCAATTCTCCCCTGAGAATGTAATTTGATCTCTTGCCAAGTTGCTCACATTCACTGTCTAACACAATTCCTTTTCATATGTCCACAGTCCACAGTTAATGTTACTATTTCGAATGTACCTAATATTTTACACAGAAATATGTATAGCCAGCCTTGAATTGGATGGTATCTTATCCCAACCTCTTATCTCCACTTTCGTACTCTAGACCAGGGATTAACAAACTTTTTCTATGAAGGGTCAAATAATAAATATTTTAGGTTTTCCAGTGTCATTTAATCTCTATCACAACCACTCAACTCTGCCATTGTGGTGTGAAATTAACCAGAGACTATATACAAATGAACGAATTTCCTATGGCTGCAGTAATAAAGTACCACAAGCTGGGTGGCCTAAAACAACTAGCTTATTGTCTCATACTTTGGGAGGCTAGAAGTCCAAAATCAAGGTGTCAGCAGAGCCACGCTTCCTCTGAAACCTGTAGGAGAGAGTACTTCCCCGTCTCTTCTACTTCTGGCATTTGCTCACAATTTCTGGCACTCCTTGGCTTACAGATGCATCACTTTGTCTTCTGTTTTTGAAAAAAAAAAAAAAAAACACTCGACATATTGGATTAGAGCCCATCTTTCCTAATGACCTCTTCTTAACTTGATTACATCTGAAAGACCCTATTTCCAAAAAAGGTCGCATTCACAGGTACGGGGCGTTAGGATTTCAACATATCTTTTTGGGGGACACAATCCAACCTATAACTCACATTTTCATTTCCTTGCTTACCTGACATTAAAACTGTATTTAAAATTAGTCTCTTCTATGCATTGTCAATTCCCTTGTTCCTCTTTCAATTTGTTTTTCTTCCTTGGCAAACCTCACCTGGGTTGAATCCAACTTTCTATCTGCTTAGTGTTTGCATTCACACTGTTTTAAATGGTTGGAGAACAACTCACTAACATGTCCTCGGGGCTATTTTTTATTTATTACCACTAACCTCACTGGGCCATAGAAGCATTGTTAGAGCTAGTACCTTTTAATGACCCAATCACTTTCCCTCTCCTGAATGTCTTCTCAAACCTGCAACATTTCTTTCCCACCCTTATTATTAGCTGAATTCCTTGTTTAGCAAATTCACTGATGAAACAGAAAAAAATCAGGAGAAATATCACAGTTGGTCATTACCACATCTACTTCCTACCTACATGTGGGTTCGTATTATGTTTTCCTTCCTGCTCCTATGATTGAATAGTCTATGCTGCTAAGAACAAGCTTTAGTCTATACACCTTATCTAAAATTCCTCTCCTCCAATTCTTTTTCTACCAACTTTAATGAGTTTTTGCCTCCCTCACTCCATCACAACTATTTTCATCAATAACATTAAAGACATTCACATTAATAAATCCAGTGTTCAATTTCCAGATTTCATTTTAATTGATCTATTAACAGATTTGCATACCATTGATTGTACTCTTTCTTTGATGTATTTTCTTCACTTGGTTTTCAGAATACCACACTCCCTCTATCATTTGCTTTATTATTATTACTGTTTATTTTTATTTTAATTTTTGGCCACAAATCAATACATTAAAAAATATTAAGATCATAGAAAATAATAGAAAATCTGTTCTCTGACCACAGTAACAGAAGAAAATTTAGAAAATTCACAAATGTGTGGAAATTAAACAATACTCTTTTAAATAAACAATGGGTAAAAAGAAAAATCACAGGGAAATTAGAGAGTACTTTAAGATAAAGATCAAAGCACAACATCTCAAAATTTATAGGATGCAGGCTTCATGCAATGCTCAGAAGAAAATTTATACTTGTAAACACCTATATTAAAAATAAGAACAATGTCAAATCAATAATATAAACTTCTACCTTATGAAAATAGAAAAAGAGCAAACTAAACCAACAGCAAATATAAGTAGAAAATAACAAAGATTACAACAGAAACATATAAAATAGGGAATTAAAAAAACAATAGAGAAAATCGACAAAACCAAAAGTTGATTCTTTAAAAAGAGCAACGTAATTTGTAAACCTTCATCTACACTGACCAAAAAAAAAAAAAAAGACCAAAGTTACTAAAATCAGAAATAAAGCAGGGGCATTATTACATTGTCATTAAGGTTTTTGCTGGTGGTAAGATGTAGTTTCTTTCTCTTTCTCATGTGCATTTTTGTTCTACCAGAGGGTTTTCTTCTTTCTCATGTATTCATGGTAGTGATTATCATTTTTCAGATTCCACATGTAGGACTCACTTCAGGATTTCTTGTAGGGCTGATCGTATGGTGGTGAACTCCCACAGATTTTGTTTGTCTGGAAAATACAGTATTTTCCATCATTACTGAAGGATAGCCTTGCTGGGTATAGTATTTTTAGCTGGCAGTTTTTTCTTTTAGTATTTTGAATATATCGTCCCATTTTCTTCTGGTCTATAGAGTTTCTGTTGAGAAGTCTATGTTAGTCTGATAGAGGCTCCCTTATAGACTTGATGCATTTCTCTTGCTTCTTTTAAGATTCTCTGTCTTGGAGCTTTGCCAGTTTGAGTATAATGTGTCTTGGAGAGGATCTTTTTGGGTTGAATCAGTTTAGGGATCTTTGAGACTCCTGGATCTGAAGGTCCATATCTCTCCCTATACCTGGGAAGTTTTCTGTTATTATTTCATTGAATAGGTTTTCTATGCCTTTTCCTTTCTCCTCCCCTTCTGGAGCATCCAGAATGTTTGTGTACTTAAGATAGTCTGCTACCTCTCTTAGATTTTCTTCATTTTTTAAAATCCTTTTTTCCTTTTTTTTTTTTTTTTTTTTTTGTCTACATGGGTTATTTCAAAAAGATTACCTTTAAGATAAGAAATTCTTTCTTCTGCTTGTTCTAGCCTGCTGCTTAAGCTATTTGTTATGTTTTTATTTTGCTGAGTGAATCAGTTCCCTGAGTTCTGTATATTCTTTCCTAAGGTATTAATCTCTTTGTAAATTTCCTCCTTCATATCCTGGATTTTTTCTTGTCTCATTATGTTGTCTAACTGAGCCTTCCAGTATCTCAGTGAGTTTCCTCAAAATTGTTGCTCAGAATTCCTTTTCAGTCATTTCAAGGGTTTCCTTCTCTATAGGATCTGGTATTTGAGAATTACTGTATTCTTTGGGTGGTGTCACATTTTCTTGGGTTTTCATATTTCTAGTATCTCTATGTCAATGTCTGGTCATCTGGTAGAGCAATTACTTCTTCTATTATTCCAGAGTGGGCTTCGAGGGGAAACTTTCTCTTCTTTTTCTGGTCTTTGCTGGTGACTCTCCTTGTGTCAATGTAGTTGAATGTCTGGAGGGCCACCTGCACAGTAGCTGTGGCATTGAGCTACTTTCTGGCAGCTGCAGCTGTGGCAGTGGTTGTGGTGGGCCACCTGTGCAAAAGTGGTGTTTTCAGTGTGCTCTCTTGTCGGCTTCTGGGTGTGCGTCGAGGGGTGGCTGCCCTTGGCTCGTGCCTCGGACCTCAGGCATTGCTGTCTTGCCTGCTTGGTCATTTGCTTTTATCCTTCATTGCTGGAGTAGCCCACAATTCAATTCTTAGGATCTTCTTTGCTCTATCTATGCTTATTCCCTTAATTACCTAATCTGGTTTCATGGCTTTAAAATCATCTATATTATAAGGCTAATGAAGTTACAAAAAAATTTTTAGTCCCAAATTTGAATTGAGTTTTGTAGTCTGAAACACACACACACACACACACACACACACACACACACACACACACACACATATGAGCATACACATATATGATCATATACAAGGACTCCTAGCTCTCTCCACTGAAAACCTCTAGGGACAATGACCAACTAAGTAGCAATGAGTGCAACTAGCACTGAATTTGGGTCTATAAATATGATAAATAAAGGAACCATGCTCCTTGTTACATGGCTGATACAAAGTCTGGGGAAATAAGAGGTCCTGGAATATCTTGTTATAAAAAAAAAGCTAGGAGACCTTGAAGGTTAGATTGTGCCAATAGAATTCAGAAGCCAACCTGAACATGTTCCTGTTAGTCAAAAACAGGAAAATTTGAGCATCAATATGATTAACTGCATTGGTTGAAACATATAAAATGTTAAAATTCATGAATTCACAATAACACTATAAAAATCACACGGTCACTTTGGGTAATTCTAAGTAACAACTTCAATAAATGTAAAACTGATAGTACTTAGGAAAATATTGTGCATTTATCCTGCCTTTCCTGTTCAGTTCATTCCTTAGAGTTATTAAAGAGTAAAGACAAATTTCTCCCTATAGAAGAATTCCAACTAATAAAGATGGGATGAGAGAATTTGAATATGATAATTTTAAACCCTTAATGAATTAATAAATCTAGATAATAGTCATCAATGATCAATGATGTCACACACACAAAAAAGAAATAGCCATGTTAAATAAACATCTTGGTGGAAGTTAAAAGCTTGAAACCTCACCTTTGAAATAGTCCTCTTCCCTACTTCTGAATAAAACTAACCTATTAGACCTCAGATTAAATTTAAATGTTAGTTCATAAGAAGCACAGGGAAGATAAGTACACGTTAAATGACTCTATATGTTGGCAAAATCCAAAGTGATGAATCTCATTAGGATAAACAATCCAATTTTTTTTTCCAACCTAAAAGTGCAAGGAAAAAAAGAGATGAAGGAAAAATTGTATACTAAAACTTATTAAATGAATCAACCAATTACAATGTATCAACCTTGTTTGTATCCCTACTTGAAAAAATACCTATGAGAAGATTTTATAATCCTTTTGAAAGATTTATAACCTCATAAATGTGAACACTGTGTGGATATTTGTTGTATTGAGGAATCTGTGTTAGTTTTTTTACAGATGATAATGGTGTTGCTATTGTTTAAGAGCACAGATCTTTTGGAGGTAAATACAAGTATTTTTTACAAATTATTTATAAATAAAAGAATATGTTGGGTTGAATATTTTCAAAATAGTTTTGGGGAGAAGTGCTAAACTTTTAGAAGTATATATGGAAGAGGTTGGCCGCATATTAATTAATTATTTGAGCTGGATGGTGAGCTAGTTCACTATACAATTTTCTGTAGTTTGAAATATTTGAAAATTTCCATAATTGAGTTTTAAATAAATGATAGCTAGATGGATAGATATAGATAAAAAGTGATAATGGATGAATTCCAAATTCATTTCTATAATTGCCTATGAAGCCAAGGTTGGTATATATAACTTTTGCTTTCCACTATATAATCCATGTTTACTTTGTTTTTGTTTTTATTTTTTGCCCACAGTCAGCACAACAGTTGCTTGAAATGTTTTATTGATGGGAAGACCCAAAACTTTATTTCTGTAAGGTCAAGTTCCTTAGAAGTCCTACTTTTATTAGGTAGCTCTAGTTTCCCTCTACATTACTATTCAGCATGGAAGTACTAAAATGCTCCACAGAGAATTCTCTATGACCTGAACACTCTTTCTTGCCACTTTTTTGTATCAGAAACCATGTTACAGCTTGGTAAATTGGGATCAATCATTTCTTCTCCTGATGGCTCAGTAACAGGAGAGAACTAAATGTCTAAGTGGTAGCCTTTATTTTGTATTCTGGTGAAAGTATCACTCACTTGGAAACTGCCAAAGAAGCAGAATCAAAAGTTTCAGAGATAAGAAGCAAAATAGTTGGTTGATATTGCATTATATTGTACTGTACCCCAACCTCTCGAGGGTTGCTGCTGTCATTCTAATTCAATCTTCAATAGGTCGCTCCAACATTCTTTAGACTGGGTCTGTCTTGTTTTCCCCATTGTCATTGCTGGCTTTTGCAATTGAACCACCAATTTTATTATGAGCATAAGCTTCCATTACAAGAACAACTGTGTTGCCCATATGCTTTGATTATCTTCATTGTGTTCCTGATCGTTTTCCTGCTTTGTGAAGACAGAATTATAGCTCCCAAAGATATTTACAACTTAATCCTCAGGAAGTATAAATATGTTAAGTTACATGGCACAGTGGCTTTTCTTATGAAATTAATACTACAGACCTTAAAACAGGAAGATCATTCTGGATTATTTGGGCCCCATAATATAATCACATGAGCCCTCAAAAGCAGGGAGCTTTCTTCAGCTGAAGTCAGAAGAGATACATCAGAAGGGAAATTAGGAAGTCTGAAAGTTGAGAAGGAATCACGTGCCATTGCTGGTTTGGAAATGGGATGATAAAGCAGCAATGCCAGGAGGAATCCGAGTGGCTGAGAGGGGTTCCCAGCAAAGCCAGAGGCAAATGGGAACCTCAACCTTAGAACCACAGGAAACTGTTTCTGCCAACAACCTGAATGAGGTTGGAAGGGAATTCTACCCTGGAGCCTTCAGAGAAAAGCCCAGTCTGGCAAACACCTTGGTTTCAGTCTTGTGAGAGACCCAAAGCAGAAAAGCCAGCCAAGCTCATCTGGACTTCTGTCCTACAGAGCTGTGAGCTAATAAATTTGCATTACTTTAAGTCAACAAGTTTGTGGTAATTTATTACAGCAGAAATAGAAGACTAATATATCATCTTTATGTATTTCAAAGTCCCTGAAGACCACAGACCAGGCCTTAAAGAATTTGCCTTTGGTATCTGGCGGGGAAAAGCCAGTCTCATTGAGCCAGTAGAGCAAGGAGCTGTTCCACCCCCCTGAGAGCTAACTACAAGCATGAGGCCAACCCTCCCACGCCCATCCCACTGCCCAGAAGATCCCAGACAGCACGGGCAGCTCATCCATACTCCACATCTGGCAGATGTTAGTAGAGTTGGGCCTGGGGCTGCTTCCTTCAGCCAGTGATGATGTCAGAGAGAATGTTCAGGGCATGAAGTAGCTCCAAGGACCAAAATAAACAAGACTGTTGATTAAATCTATCCTAACAAGCAGAGGGCTTTCTAATTATTTAAGAACTGATTTTATTTATTTTTCTTGTCATTGGTCAGGGTGTCATACCCATATCCCAAGCTCCACCCCGTGTGGTTCAGCAGGCATAGGGGTGATCTGCAGAGCTGGATCAAGTGTGGATTAGCATGACCAGGCACATATTAATCCAATCTCTGAGGCTTTCTACTTCAGAGAACAGCTGTAGTCATCCCTTTAATTTGGTCTGGATCTCAGGCTCCATTAGATGTCACCCGTAATACCATGTAATTTTACTTGTCCTAACGTAAGACCAGTTTTTTTTTTTTTTTTGTCTTTTTCGTGACCGGTGCTCAGCCAGTGAGTGCACCGGCCATTCCCATATAGGATCCGAACCCGCGGCGGGAGCGTCGCTGCGCTCCCAGCGCCGCACTCTCCCAAGTGCGCCACGGGCTTGGCCCCGTAAGACCAGTTTTGAGAGCAGTTAATTGAAGGGAGAGGAAGTTTCAGACTGGACTGCCCAGCTATTGTTTTCCTTCCACTGAGTACCACAGCTTCACCATAAGAGGAAAGCCCTGGGAGAGAGAGAAAGTTCACAACTCAGAAGACATAGTCAACCTTGCCCTGCGCTGTGATGTATAGTTGGAAGAATATTCGTGTATGTGTGTGCACATACACAGAGGGAGAGGAAAAAAGTGAAGGCACAGAGTGTGTAAATATCCCATGGATATATTCGCCTGAGACAAAGAAATATAAATTACCAATGGGTGGTTTCTTTTGGAGAGGGGCGGGTAGTTAAGGGCCAGAGTGAAAGGAGCTTTGAAAATACCAGGCTTAGGACTTGGGATTTTATCTCATAGGTAATGAGGAAATCAATGTGTAGACTGAGGAATTAATTCCTTGGGAACTTTGGGTAGAAATCACAACTGTCTGTTTTACAGGAATCAGAAGCTGAATGCCAGAAATTTGACTATCTTGGTTTTGGTTAGAGAAAGGACACAACTTACTTGTGGAAAGTTCGATGATTACTAATGTGGCTAAGAATTCATAAGTGATAGGGAAGGAGATGTGAACATGGGAATATAAACTCCCCACTGGTCCTTGGAAATTGTAGGAAGGTCAATGGATGTCTTACTACAGAGGAGGTTGGGCACCAAGCCATTGTATTTGAACATGAGAGGAAAGGATATCTTCAGAAGACTGGAGGACTCGGGTTGCACAAATGACCACGTCAAACATGATACCACAGAACTATTTTTATATCATACATTATCTTCACATTGTAACATCCACATTTATCATCTATGACACAATTTTATTTTGAGTTTATATTTACCGTAATATTAATATATGTATAAAACCAAGAGGCACTTCCAGTAATTCTGGCAAAAAGGGAGCATCAATATAGTGTCTAAGCTAAAAAATAATAAAAATAAATACAATTTATCTGATATTTTTCTGTACAGATTCTATCTTTTACAAAACATTTACCAGCTATTAACTAAGTCACTTAACAAATACTTGTCATTGGATGACACTAAGTATTGCTACATATATTAAGTGCAAGATAGAGGTGAAAGATAAGATTTATTTCAATTGCAAAATGGTCATTTGGGTTCCAAAGTCTCACTCTTGTGTTTCTATAAGTTGATAAATTTGGCAAAGTTGTTAATTAATAAACATAATCAGGTTTGCTGAGAGGGGTAATTACGTTGTTAAAAATTGTCATATACAAATGACATGCCCTATAGTATCACTTTGGTTGGCAGTTACTTGAAAATATTGCCTTTGAGGAACACTAAATTAAGTTAATCCAATATTCTCTAGTTTATAAATATCCTACAAGGCCAAATATTTGGGACATGCTAATTTGAACTTTCCAGTGACATTTTTCTTTGTCAGAAAAGTGGTAATGACTAATCAGAACAACTGCTCTATTGGGAATCAGAACACATTTTAACGCTAAAAACCAAATCAAATTAACCAAACCAACCAAAACCAAAAATGCTCTGGATGCAGATTAAAATTTTTTCAGTTGCATATCGTAATATCCTTATAGAAAGCCAAGGAGAATCTAGTTTTCATTATTTTGCATTGATAGCTCCAGAATATTTATAAAAGCACCAATTTTGATTTTGTGATTTGCATGATAAAATCTTTAGGAATAAATATCAGGAAGTGGGTGGGTTCTGGAATGTTTATTTCCAGTGCTTGTTAACTAACAAATTGTCCTTGTTGGAACAAAAATGATATGCATTCTTCTGTGGGAATATATTAAGACATAAACTGTCACTTGTAAATGTGGGGAAAAAACCCCACCAGTTAAGTAAACATAATATGCTAAAAATCCCATGCAAATATTTTACACAGATTATTAAAAAATTCGTGATTTTTTTAAACTAATGGAAAATATATATTAGAAGTCAAACCGCTAACAGGTAATATATAGATATTTTAGGATTATTATTTAAACATAGCAACACTATAGTACTGGATTATGCTTATAAATAGCTCAAATGAAATGTCTGATATAATATGGGGTCTTTTTTGAGTCATAAAAGTAATCAGTTGGGAATTTTAAAAAGAAAAGTGACAGGGAAAATTCTATCAACCGACAACTTATATACACAAAGAGAACATCTTTAAACAATTATTTTTAAATTCTTATTAAACATCTGAATATTTTGCTATTATATGAGTAAAATTACTAGAATAAAATAAAAATTCTTCTCTTTGGAAGGTATTCAAGCAGCGGTTTCCAAGCCCTAAGTTTGAATTCACATTCAGAAACACGTATAAGTGCTCATTGTAATAAAGGAAGTCAGGGTTAAAGTATGGATCTATTAAGTCATTTGACTCCGGAGTAACTAACAACTACAGCGGGTTTGTAACAAAGATGAAGGGGTGTCCTGGGATGTCCTTCAAGTTTTACGTAGAGTTCACTCCCAATCCTCAGCTCTGCTTTTTTTTGCTGCTTAGTGCCATGGGCTTCACAATGAAACCAGGTGTAGTGAAACACAACTTAAGGTGAAAAGCATCCTTTTGCCTTCTGATGGCAGGGGAGAATTTGATTATTTTTCTACTAGTATTGAGTTAGAGAAGTAAAATTGAAGAAAAGCCATACTTTTCTCCTATGAGCTTGACTTTGTTCTTTGTATTTCTTTTTGGTTTTTGTTTTTGAAAGAGGAAAGGAAGGATTCCCTGCTGTAGTTTCTGTTTCATTTGAAATAGGTCCTTTTAATGACACGGAACATTAGTGAAAGCATTAAACCTTTAAATACAATTTTTATTACTTTTCGATTAATTAATTTTAAATTCTAACCTACCACTTGATCATGCTTGGCAGATGAATGCAGTAGGTGTCATTTATTCACTGGTCGGGGCTTCATCTTTGAAAGTCAGAATTAATAAGGTTTAATTGTTCTTAATAGTGAAGTATTTGGCTTTTTAGTTGTTAGAATTTAGTAAAATAAAGTTTATATTAACAGACCATTTATTTTACAAAAACCTAAGCCATGATAAATTGCTGGATAATGCATTCCTTTATCTTGGGATAACTAAGAAGAGCTCAGACTATAATTCATACACTTAATCAAAGGTATGAGGAATACATTTATTTTGATCTTACATATGTATTGGACCCATTATAAAACAGTTTATTCCATGAGGCATGAAGGACATTAGAAAAAGAATTAAAACTTCTTTCCAGTTTTCTGTTACATGATACTAGTTCTGATTATATTAAAAGATTCAGCATCTCAGTACCATGGAATGTCATTTTGTGGGTTTCAATTTAATTGAATAATAATAAAAAAATTTAATACAGCTTTGGTTCAAGAAATCAAATTTTAATATTTTTGATATGATGATTTAATATTACTCTTTGAAGCATTTTTTGATTAAATAATTTCCATGATTAAAGAACCACTTCTTGATGTGAAGCAGTGAGAAAATCTGTCTGAACATGAACATGCTCAGCAATTCTTAAATAAAAGAAGAAGGTTTGGCTTTTCTTCATTTTCCGCAACTCCTCAGGGAAGCAGAAATCCAGGAATACTAAAGTGTATCAAGGTAATCAACTTTGAAAACATGATATGCAGAAGAACTAGTTGCCTTTAGACCGGAAATACGGATTTTTTTTTTTTTTTTAGTAATCTTAAGCATATGTCAAAAGCCAATTTTATCTTCCATCTACATATAACACCATGTGCAAATACTTTATGGTCTTCCCTACACTGAAATAATTTATACTGGACCAGTATTTTTGAATAAGCAGATTAACATGTAGTTCCACCAAGTAAATAAAGCCTTTATCTTGAGTTTTGTGTTTTCAAACATATTTAGCAAAAAATATACTCAATTATTTTTGTCACCATTGTTAACCTGCTACTAGAATGATTTGCTAGTGGGAACACAATGATCCATTCAGGTAAAGTAAAAGCACCATTAGGTAAGGTAAAAGCGACACTATTTCAACAAATGCAATGTGTTAGGCAATAATCCAAATTGCCTAACACCCATGGTACATAAAAATCTGTTCTTTTTCTCTGACCATAGTTCATTGGGGTGAAACATACAAATACTTGGACAAACCTTAATGTAAGTTACCTAAATCATAGTTTAATTAACTCAGTGCTTATAGTTCAATTCATCCCCAATTAAATTTCCAGTAAGAATCTGAATATTTTCTAGAGGAACAAATTGATATGATATGAATATAAAACTTAAAACTGGTCTTTCTCTCAATTAGAAATTCTAAAAATAATTGAGTTTTGAAATGCTCTTTATCTAAAATGGCTAGCTGGTTTCCTAATATTAAATTTACTTGAACAGATTTTTAAAAATGGACTGACAATATTAGCAAATTCATAGTTTTATTTCATGGGTAAATCATGAGAGAAATGAATGACCTAGAACAATGGTCATAAAATATTTCATTGCTAATTAGGAGAGACAATAAAAAAAACCTCAGTTTGGTTTAAAAGTACATAGAAATTTTAGCTCCCAATTATCTAAAGTTGAGCTCTTAGCATTTGAAATTTTACTGATTTTTTTTTTCATACAGATTAGCTGATAATCTGCAGAATAAGGAGATTCTTGATTGACTCTAGACTGTGAAAGTTCACAGAACTGTTTTACTGGAGGCCTCCACCAGTTTGAAAATGCAGTTTATTTGCAAATGGCACATAAATCAGGAAAAAGGCATTCAACGGGAATCAGGGTTAGTACGGAAGAGGGCAATAAGACCCTTAGTGTAGTTTTCGTTATTATTTTAGAAATATTATAAATGACAAGGACAGTGGAGATCCCCATCCTGACATGGAAGCACCAAGAATACCTCCCAAAGCAGAATATAAATGATATCTGGAGAATCTACTTCTCATTAGTCAGAAGTTGTTCATCACACAAATAGTTCACTTTTATAAATCAGTCATTTCAAACCTCAGACTTTATTTACAGTGATAATTCTCATATTTTTATTACTTAGAAAATAACTTATTTTTTCCATTATTTAAACAAATAGGCCTGAGTCTCATGCCTTTTGCACAGCTTTTACCTTCAAAGAAAGTTCTCTGGGAAAGGCAGGCAGGGGACATGGGGAAATAGGAAGTCAACAATCTACACACATGTAATATGAACAGTCTGCATGACATTTACTTCCTTTTCTTCAGTTTTACTGAGCTTGCCATGGTTAGGATCTGTTCTGGAATTCAACCAAAATGGGACAGAATTGGGTATTCTGTGTTTAGAAAGTAGATACTTCCTTAAACATAATAGGAGATTCCTTCACTTGCCAGATGAAGACCAATAGAGATATGTACATCCCCGTACAGAGCGACTGTCTTCATCTTTTACTGACAGCATAACCATGTCTTATAAAAAAAGACCAAAAAAAAAAAAAAAAAAAATTACAGTTAAAAAAAACAAAGCAAAAAATGGTTTTTCAACAAGGTAACAATTTTCTAAAGGTCAGCTTAGAGAGATGACTGGAAAGATACTTTACTAGAAGGCTGAAAATGATGTTAATGACACTCAGAACACACCTGGTCTTTTACTTAACAGAGATCAACCATGGGTATCCAGGGAAGCAGTTCCACCTTTTCCTACCATTGATTTTATGGCTGTCTATAAAATATCCTTGTCCCTAAGTGGGCTAGAAACTCCTTCATTTGAAAGACCTGAGTTTATCTAATGGCACCTATAAACAAGCTCATATAAAAATGTAGTAAATTGCAACAAATACATTGGCACCGCAGGAAGTAAGCTTCAGAGTTGGAAGTGGACACAGCAATACTGCTGTCACCGAGAAGGGGAGAAAATAGCATCACTAGCAGAAAATATCTTTTCTGTGTCTCTCGGCATCCTTTGGAGTGTACTGGATATATATGAGTCACACACTTGGTGGTTCTCTATCCCTTTATTTCAATTGACTTCTAGCTTTAATATCATGGCAATTTGCTTTTGAAGAAAAAATTATCAGTCTGCCTGGACTGATAAACACAATTCTGGAATGAAGAGGTTCTAATTGCTCTGACCACTGTTATTCTTATTATTTCATGTACTTTAAAACAAAACAAGCAAAACCAGACAGTTTGCTGAGAACTTCACTCTGGCAGCCTTCCCGGGGCCATGCGATTTTGATAAAACTGTCAATATATGGTTATGGACTCACAACTGTTCTGCCAATCCACTTGCTCACGCTTAGTTTTTTCTTCAATTTGTATTTATTTTAGAGATGCATAGAAATTGGGGAAGGGGAAAAGATTATTTTCGTTAAGTAATTAGATGCAAGAGATATACTAGTATAAATTTTTTTTTTTTTCCCTTTTCTCTCTTCTCATATTTGCCAGGGAAGGAAAACAGTTAAATTCACTGTGGAAAATGTATTTGATTCCGAGTAATTTTTGCAAACACAGAGACACATAGGCAATACTAAAAAAATGAAAATAACTCGGTAATTCCAAAATAATGAAGATCTGCTGTTAACTCAGAAATATACTAAAATATAGTCTAATTATTTAGATAGAGTCTACATCCATTTGCTCCTTTTTACATTTCCCTCTTATTGGAAAATTTGCCTTGAAACCATGTTTATTTTTTATTATATTATCTTTACCTTATTTGAAAAATGCCACAGATTGTAAAATCATGCTGTGGAAGGAAAAAATGCAATATCCATTCATGAGAAGCAAAGTCATTTTTAATGTAAACACACCCTTCTATGACTTCAGAGGAAATAAAAAGTAAAAATCACAATCAAGGTTTGCTTAGAAGCTAGGATTGTTTAGATGATGTGCAGGTCTGTGTATAGTACTGAAGGAAGAGTTATAACCAAAAAGTGCTGGAAAGAAATGGACATCAATTGTAAAAATTTGGTAGTAGTTAAGAAAGTCTTTCATCTGGGAGACATGGACCCAAAAGTCATTCAGTTAACAGACGTTACTAGTGAAAAAAACATTCTTTGCAGCATCCTCATTTAATTGGCAAAAATAATCATATCAGATTATCATTTAAATTAGAATAGGTAGATGAGTGGCTGTCCATAGACCTTCATGCACATGAATCTTCACTCTCTTACTGGGCTTGGAGATAGTAGCTACAATGTATAAAAATGGTGATTAAAATATAACTTTATAAAAATGCTTCCCTTTTCCTTTTTTTAAAAAAAAAGTTTACTATCTACAGAAACAAACAAAAAAATCTTTATATTTACATCAAGATAACTATTCATTACATATATAATAATATGAAATAAAATATTGAAAGTGAGTATCAACGTTTTAAATAGAGGTCTGGCTCACAGCATAAACAAGTGTAGATAAACAAACCAAAAAAATAAAAATAAAAAAGACTTCCAATAACAGCCCAATATCTAAACAATCCCTCTATAATCTCCCCTGCCAAAAGAAGCATGACAATGGGTCAGACTGCAGAGAGAAGCTATCCCATCACACAGCATGTGGAATGCCACAACAGGGGTGGGCAGTGGGACCTTCAGCCCCCAGAGCCAATCTTCAACAGTTGTCAACTTTCCCTACATCAACACCGAAACCCAAGCTTGAAATTTTCTCCTTCCTCTCCTGTTCTACAACCCATAGAGGGTTTGTGTTTGCCTTTCTTTTTTCTTTTTCTATCACACATTTTGCAGCAAATTAAGACAACACACGAGATCACTTCAAGTGTAATTTTCCAGGCCTTCTTTGGCATCCTTTCAGAATTCTAACCTGATTTAAAGACCTGACTCCAGCTCCTTCCTAGGTGTTTATATATAAAGAATGCCATCCCCTTAAATGGTGATTTGATCTTAGGTGAGTGACATACATACCCACAAACAGCTCCTATACATTCATTAGGCCAGTAGACTGGAAAATGCCTCAGTCTTCTAGGTTGGAGGCTGATGACAGAGTGCCTCCAAGTGGTGTATAGCAGTAGTACCGATCACATGGCCCTCTCACCCAGCCCATGAATGTCCTCTATCTGCAAAAGGACCTTTACAGAAGCTAAATGGAGGACATTTGGGATGGCAGCCTCTCAGAGACACTCCAGAAAAAACTTCCTTCTGTTTGTTCACATGTACTGAGTCGTCTTCTACGGCTATTCTATGAACTACTAAAACCACAAAAATCTCTTTACATACACGCACAGGCACACAAGCACCCTTTCAGTCTAAGCACACTCCTGAGCTCGCTCTCATGCACTCACGCGCACACACACAGACCCATACACACACAAGCACACACACGGTGTTGGCAAGATGTATCAGAATTTAAATAATGCTCTGGAACTTTCATCCCTCAGTACTAAGAGCAAAAGCTGCTTAGTCGGTAGCCTACATTTGCTGCTGCACCGCTTCCCTGCTAAGCCACACCATTTCCTTTGTGATTCATTTTTTTCCTTTATGATTTATTATATCACAGTGACCACTATATATCTTAATATGACTGTTACTAAATTGTGGAGCCAGTAACCCTGGCTTTCAGTGTGTACGTGTGTGCGCGTGTGTGTGGGTGTGTGCATGTCTTACATGTATCTGTGTGGGAGCTTATATATACACACACATATATATTTCCTCCTTAAAAAAAATCCTTAGAAGCTGGTGTTGCAATGTGAAAGCTTCTTTGAGCAAGAGTTTTTAACAATGTACCTCACTGTAAAAATAAACACATAAAATGTGAAGAATCCCAAAACGCAATAGCCATTTGCCATCTTCTCTTCTTTCTACAGTGTTGTGTCTAAGTGTTGTGCTGGCTTGAAGAGTCTGTGACGAGTAAATCTGTTTGGAAACACGGCTCGTTCTCTCCATCGTCACTGGTTTGGCTTCGGGGTTGGGATCTCCTCTCCTCTTGGTTTGCCTTTCTCTTCCTCTTCTTCTTTGATGGCCTGAATCTGCTCCGAGGAGTGCTGCTGGGGGCCCTGGTCCAGGGACTGATTTTCTACACCCACCAATCGCTGCTCCTCTTCAATGACTTTCTTCCACATTTTGTGGTTCTGCAGGAGGTGCTGAGTTATTTGGCAGTAGATTTTCCTCCTTTTGAAAGTCTTCTTTCCTTAAAACAGGACAAAACACCAAATTAGACTACTTCTTTGTGTGCTGATCACATGAAAGTTCTTTCTTTTCAGATTACAAATAGGAGTGAAGTACCAAATGCATACATATATCTATCACCTGATTTGTACATCGTAATAATGCAGTTTTTGAGAATGGGGGAGGAAAGGGAAAATCGCAACAACCATTCAAATATCACTGAGAAATAACTGCAAACAGTATTTAACATTTCATAATGTCCAGTACAGGGTTCTGCTTGTATCTCGGTATTATTGCTACTGTATCCGAGCTGTTAAGACGTTTCCCCTAGACCATTAGAATAACTTCTTATGTCTTCCTTTGTCACCCAATTGGACTCACAAAAGTCCACACGATTATCTCTTTAAAGACAGTTTTGAAGCTATTCTGCTTCATGTAGCCTACAATGTTAATTTCCAACCCCACTGAAACTTCTCCCACAAGCTGGCACGGACCCCCTTTTGCAGTCTTCCCTTTCTGCAGCCTGGCTTCAATGTATATGTAACTGCTCTGTTTTCTGTGTATACTCCAGGCTTTTCTACTCTCAAGCTGGTACTGCCTCTCCTTCTGAAATGTTCTTTCCAGTCGCTGTAAGTTCATATCTATTCATTTTTCTAAGATCCAGTGAGACTGCACTGAATTCCTCTTTTAAGATATAATCTCTCTTTTAAATTTTCATGTTACTTCATATATCTTCATATACCCCAGAGTAGATACTGTTTCTCTCCCACCCACCCCTTTCTCCTTCTCATTTCATTATCTCTTCTTCTGGTAACTGTGCATCCACAATTATTTGGGAGGAACTCTCCTCTTTTCCTTCATTTATGTGGATCTAGAAAAGGCTGTCAAATTCTATTTCCTCACCCACATCTTAACAACACAATCGTGTTGCAGTGATTGGCCTATGGGTTGGCATGTGACCCACGTAAGACCAATCAGAATCCTTCCCTGGGATTCTTCCCAGTGGCACAAAATAGGTGTAGGGTAGAGAGGTGGGGATCAAAGATTTTTTCTCTTCTGCTTTGAGTATCTGGGATGAAGTAAACTTAGAGCTGGCTGTAGGTTCAAGCTTCACAAAGAAAGCAAAGATGAAAGAACAAGTTGTCAGGCGGGAGAGATAGAGACAAGAGCGGGAGCAAGTAAGCACTGATCCTGGCCAACATCGTGTTTATATGAACCAATAATGTTCCCCTTCGGCACATATTCATTTAATTGGAACTGTGTCACTTGTAACAAAAACGTCCTAAATAAGGTACCTCCTCTTCAAGGCACTTCTCTTGTTTTCATATATTCTAGGTATTAGCTCCTTTTCTAGACGATAGGCTTTTGGAGGGAGCCTTGCACAGACCTGTACAGATCTTATACATGACATGGCTTAGCAAATATGCATTTAATAAATAAATAAATTACATTTTCTTGTGACCAAATGATTTAAGGTTTTCAGTATGGAAGTATTAAAGACAACTTGCACAGAATTATATCTCTTGATTGAGGAATTATAATACAACAAATTTCAGCAGAAGAAATATAAGATGTTTTAAAGAAGACTATTTGAATTAATGTCATAATCCACTATTTAGGCTTCTAATTCCTTATCTAATTATTAAGCACCCGATATATACCAAGTGGTATGCTAGGCTCTAGTGATTCACTGATAGACAAGACAGATATATAATGCTCGCTAGCATGGTTCTTTGACTCTAGTGAAGATAGAGAGTGAACAATTATGCTAAGTCTTATGAAGTCTTTGAAAGTGGCAGAGAGAAGGAAATGACCCAGCTGGGAGGATATTGCATAATGATAGTGGCTTGGACTAGGACGGGGGTGATAGAAATGAAGATAAGGAGATAAATATGAGATATACTTGTAAGACAGAATCAAGAGGACTTAGCAGCTAATCAGAGGTAGGGAATAAGGAAGAGGAAGGAATCCAAGACAATCCTGAGCCTTCTGGTCTAAATAGCTGAGTATATGGTGGTAAGATTTACCGAGAAAGTGGATATTAGATGAGGAGCAGACATGAGGGGTATGAATGTTGACCCTGAAGTGTCAGGGAGACCTCCAAGAGGAGAGGTGAAGTAGGCAGCTGGTCATGAACTCAGAAGAGAGGTCCATTCCTTTCTAAGCAACCAAAATACAATGTAACTCTCAGTACATTAATGATCCTCATCTGAGTGACCATTTTAGACTTAGGCCAAGAATTTGGAAGTTAGGCTATGATCTTCCCATTAGACTGTAAATTTCCCTAGGACAGAAGCTTTTTCCCCCTTTTGGGTGTACATCGGTGAAGCCCCAGACATTAGTAAGTATTCAGTAAGAGTTTACTAAATGAATCATTTTCTCTCAAGTTTCTGTTCCAAAGTTCCAGGTAAATGATGAAGTGTTGATAAGTGGTAAAAAAAAAAAAAAAAATGCTAATAATATGAAAAAGTGGTCCATAGGAAACTCTGATGTAATTGAGAGTACATTAAAGAAATAGCCATACAAGATACTGGGATGCTCAAAAGGGATCTTTGGGTCTACCTAATGAAGTAGTTATGACTCACAGTAAGGGGGAAAAAAGGAGGGAGAAAATACTAACAAATATTTACAGCAGCAAAATGGCAACAAAAAACAAAGCCAATTGTATGGGACGTGTGAACGGAACTAGGTGTATCAGAGGCCATCCGCCAACATTTTTGTGGAAGGGCTACAGGTTCTTTGAACAGTGTCATTATAATACATCACAGAAATTTCTTGCACTTTATAGGACAAAAAGATCATTTTTAAAAACGTATCGCAGAATCAGGATATTATTAGATTATCTTGAATTACTTTTGAACCATACAGATACATAACAAAAATTATTAAACTGAATGATTTCCAGAAGAAATAGACACAGGCAGAATCATAAGCAAAAACTTAAAGTTTATATATTTACTGCATTCATCATTTACGAGATGAACAATCAAACTTATATTGACCAACTGGCAAGCTCTTTTTTAGATACTGTAGAAACAAAGATCAATTAAGCTTAGAGTTTTCCTCAAAGGGGCCTACACTCTATAGGAGAGAAAGCCAAGATGACCAAAACTGAAATATGTGTGCTGTTTTATGACAGACATACAGTTGTGACCAAGGTGGCTGTACTATTCCTTCTAGTTTGACTAAACTTTAGGCAGATTTCCAGATTATAGTACCCTGGCATCCCTCTTCTTAGAACATTTATTTTAGAAAACTTATAACAGCAAATCCTTTCTCTGCCCTTTTGCAAAATAGGTAAATCTTTTTCCCAGCCTGCAGACAGCTTTATATCCCAGGATTGTCTTTCTCAGGGACCCAGAACCATGCCTTTCAAATGCAATAATCAAGAATGATGTACTCAATACAGTATTATTGACTACACGTACAATATTGTATGCAGATCTCTAAAACTTGTACACTTTAAGATTTGTTAAGAGGGTAGATCTTATGTTAAGTGTTCTTACCACAATAAAATGAAATTTAAAAAAGAAGAAAGAGTGAGAGAGAGAAAAGAAGGAGAAAAAGTGTGAAGGATAGAGGGAGGGAGGACCCTACCTTCTAGTCTCTGTGGGAGAACAGAAGCCTAACTTCAGAGAGCACCAGTCAAATGGTCTAATCACATCAACCAACTCCCCCCAAGGGTCCTCCAACACTTTTTCACTAGCTCATCCCAGCACATAAAAATGGTTCTGCCTTTTGCTTCAACAGAGTTTGAGTTCAGTTTCTCTCTCCTGTTGCAATAGTCTCAAATAAAGCCTTTCTATTTTTAACAAGCAAGCGTCTGGTACAATTTCTCTCTGACACATCAAACCATGGCAAGAGGACTCCCCCTGTGGGAGAATAGGCAGGATTTTCCTCAAAGAACATGGTAGCTGAGCTGGATGTAAAGCATGAGAATTAAATACACCAGATGAAGAAAGGGCTTGCAGCCTTTCAGGTAGGTGAGGGCACAGGCAAAGGGCATGGGGCCCTGGAGCGTGACCTCATAGATCAATTTCTTCATTGGAAAGCTCCCTAATAAGTGTGATATATACAAACTAAAATTTAAATAAATTTGAATTCTTTCCATCAAAGTGAATAAAATATATTAAAACATCATATTTCTAAAAGCAAATTAAAAACATTTTTTCTACCAAAGCTATCTACTAGTTTATTTCTGTTTTGTTTTTATCACAGTTAAATGAAAATCAGCTTCTGTTGAGAAATTTTAAAATGTTAATATAGTTTTTAACCTAATCCTTTGAATCAAGAGCATTACAGATGATCATTGGCTGAAGTTCAGATTTGAATCACAGCTATAGGAAACACTCTACCGGTCAAGGTGATGATTCCATCTTAAAGTTATACACATTCATGGAAGTGCATTCACAGAGAAACTAACAAAAGCTCAATTTTTCTCTTTTTCCTTTCAGGGCAGCCCCCATGAGAGCAGCTGTTCTCTTATTAATGCTGCTAAATGTTAGCAATAAACCTTCTCTGGAATTATACTGAATAAAGTGACGTAGAAGAAAGTTTGTACCAAATAAATTTGCGTAGATTAGAGTCTGCAGGTGGTCTAAAACATGCCTGTATTGGGAGCCAAATTGTTCAGCACTGGAACATTTCGAAATGAGAACAAAGAGCCTTTCATTGCTCAAATTCTAAATGCAGCTTAGTACTTCATTAGAAACCTCTTAGTTCACTGTAGGAATCTCTCAGATTTAATTATGAGGTGGGGTAAAAGCCTTCTTTTCCTAGGATCCCATATTGAAACATTTTATTCTGTGTTTCCTGGGAGATCTCCAAGTTTTACAAATTGCAGAAGTTAGAGCATATTTAATTTAATTTTTTTCTGAAACCTAACTATCAGACTAAATCAAGGTAACCATCTCACCCACTATGATTCCTGAAATTAAAATTACTAAGAGCCAAAAACAGTGAGGTTAAAAATTAGGAAACCCGGTTCCCTTTCTGATTAAACAACGTTAGGACATTACTTAAATTTCTGAGCCTTCGTTTAACCTTTGGTAGAGTGAAGCAGCTAAAATAGGTGAGCACAAATTCCCCTTCCATTTCTAAATTTCCATTACTTGATGTGGCCAATATTTAGTAAATATTAACGTTGCCCAACATTGATCATTTTCTTGGCTGTAAAGAAATACTTCGAAAATAATATTTCCAAAGTTACAGTATCAAATAACTGTGGATGGAATGTTTTAAATCTTAATGTAAGGTGGCCAGATAACTTGTAGAACAATTAGTGAACACAATCCACAGAATTCTCATTCCTGCTTTAGTGGACTTGAGAAAAATGTGAGGATCAAGTGAGCAACGCCTCAGAATCCGGACAGTGTTGGCAACCCAACCCTACAGCACAGAAAGCAATAGAACATTTGACTGCAGCATTTGCTGCTGAAGCGTAGGTTGACAAGCTGAGCCTGTTAAATCTCCTGGCCTGGGTCTTTCAATTCCTGATGCCTGGATTGTGTGTCTGTGTTTTCAGTGTGTTTGAGTTCAAATAGCAATCAGTTAAGACTATGGGAACAGAGCTTTTCCAGAGGCAAAACCGGTGACACCTTCTGATATCCTTCATTCAGTGGAAAACTGTCCTCTCCTCAGTAAGACAGCAAACTAACTGGCTTGAAATGCAAACAAAGTAAAAAGAGGAAAGTAATATGTGTTTATTAAATGAACAAATGAATAAATAAACCATGAATCCAAAGTCTTGGCTTCTAGCTCTGAATCCCAAGATCAGCACAAAATTTCTAATGGAAATCTCTTTATAAGTAATTATATTTTACTTCTCTGATGCTTTATAGTAGGATACTGAAAGAAAACATTTGATTTTTTCCCCCCATTCTGTACAAAGGTTAACAGGACAGAATTTAAACAAAAATATCACCTAAGACTAAATATGCAAAACTCTCTAAATCTGTACTTGATAATGACCTCCTTGCCTCTGCTAATGTGTGCTTACAACAGGGCATTTATATTAGGGCAAAATGGATCAATATAGGTTAGAGAATCTCCTTACTAGATTACTGAAATAAACTAAGTTGTGTATTTTCCTGACTGTGATAAAAATAGCAACAAAACGATCAGAATGTCTTTTACAGGTAATATTTTTGGTACAGGCTTTGAAAAA
This sequence comes from Cynocephalus volans, assembly GCF_027409185.1. Classification (NCBI taxonomy): domain Eukaryota; kingdom Metazoa; phylum Chordata; class Mammalia; order Dermoptera; family Cynocephalidae; genus Cynocephalus; species Cynocephalus volans. Next base: position 92,101,438 of record NC_084471.1, read on the forward strand.
TGTTAAGGTTGTATATTCTTTATCTCTGAAGGTAGACAGAAACCACACAGAAACTATTTGTGCAATGTCACTGTAAGGGTCATAGGTTGTACTAATTATGCTATCAGTCACTACTTTTTTCATGGCAGGAGAAATAGGACAGTATATTTAAAGGGGTGGAGAATAATGTTTTTACTGCGAATTAAGTTAAACGGATTATATTGGCCACATGATGTACTCCAAGCAATCACCAGATTTAATGCTTCTCATTGTCTCTATTGCCACTACCCCGGTCCAAAGTCACAGTCATTTCTCCCTTGGATAACTTCAACAGTCTTCTAACCGATCCCCCTACTTTTACCTTTGCTCCCACCCCAGTTTCCCGAATATGCTCCATATAGCAGCTGAAGCGATCCAATTAAAATACAAGTTGAACCCACTGGCTCTTCTACTCAAAACCACCGATGATTTTTCATCTTACTCAGACTAAAAATCCAAATCCCTGATTGTAGCCTTTAAAGCACAGACCCTACATCATCTGGCTCCCTACTGCCGCTCTCGTGCTGCTCTCCAACCCCCTTTTCCTCTGCTTCTGCCACCTCAGCTCTCCTAATGTCTTTGAACACCCAGCCATGCCCCCCTTAGGACCTTGGCACGTGCTGCTTTCTCCTCTCCTTGGAATCCTCTTTTCACACACATCCCCATAGACCATTCCTGAACTTCTTTCAGGTCCTTTTCTTTAAAAGAAAAAAACCAACAAAAAACAAAAACAAAAAACTCTCTCTTATTTAGATTTTCCCTCTCCCTAGCGATCTTATCTAAATTTTTTAATTTTCTCTTTAATATTTCGTATCTCCCTCCTTCTTCTCTTTTTACTCTAATATTTATCAGTACCTAGCTTACTAAAGGTACACTGATTTGCCTTGCAGTGTCTGCTGACCCCACTAGAATATAAATCTGTAAGGGCAAGGAATTCTTTATTTTTGGCTTATTTTGTTCACAGCTCTACCTTCAGTTGGAAAAATGCCTGGCATGGAGTAGGCACTCAATAAATATTTGTTGAATGAACAAATGAATACCATCTCTCACCTTTTCACGTGGCTTTCCCTTAACCAAGCCAATAAAAGCCTGTGATTGTTCTATATGGTAAGAATAATTCCTTTCATTTCTAAATCATTAAGACACTCTGAAGAATAGGCTTCAACTCTTGAATTTTTATTTTTTTTAACTCCATGACAGAGAACACATCTTTGCATGATCCATGGCATTATTATAGATTCCATAGTCTGTAATTTCTATTATTATGAAATTGCAGAAGGGTGCTATCCATGACTGAACCAAGCAGATGATATTTGGACTTAAAATATGTCATTTTTGAGAAGCATAAAATTCATCTGAACAATACCAGGAAAAACACATTAGAACTAGACCTTGTAACTTACTTGGAGATTCATTATTTTCACAGGTTTCTTCTTCATTGGTTGCTGCTGCTGCTTCCTCCTCTTCTTCTAGGTCATCAGTATCTCCTGACTCATCACTGTCTTCCACCCATTTGCCTGGCATGAGTCCTGCTGAGTCATAGGAGTTGCACAGAGGACCCACGATGTGAGAGATGAAGGATTCCTGAAGGTTGGCCAACTGAGGAGCAGAACGGTCCATGAAGGGGCTTATGGGTAGCCCAAGGCTGGCCTCTTCATCACCCTAGAAATAGAAATTTAGCACGAATAAGTTAGCTAGAAAGGCAAATGACAAGGTAAGCTTAAAATATAAGTCAACACTTATCAAGCATCTGAAATGTGTAAATATGAGGGTACTTCAAAGAGTTCGTGGAACAATAGGATTGCAAGATAATACGAATCTTTCTGTGAACTTTTTGAAGACCCCATGTACTCTGTTGCTATTTACTACTTGTGTGATTTGAGACTTTGGCTATTTATGAAGGGGAGATACAAGAAGTGGTTTAATGTCTTAGTAGATATTTCTCATCACACTGTTCAGTATCACTTATGTGAGGATATAAATGCATCTTAAAATGTGATGCTGGGAATAATTATCAAACAAATATATAATCTATCATGTGTCCATTTTTGCCTTGGTTGCCCAAAAGCTTAAAACAATTTATTGCTCAATTGAAGTTGCTACTTTATCCTAGATTTTGTTTGAATGATATCTTCTGTGTTTATATAGTTTCTGATGTTCTTATTTATCTATTATGCTGAATAGCATTACTGTATAAATGTTTTACTTTGAATTTTTTCAAATCTTTCTGGAAAAAAAAATTAACAGATTGCAAACCAGAAGTTACCTAGCAAAATTAATTGAGAAAATATACCAAAAATACTAACACCAACAGTGGCTATAAATGAGTAGTGAAATTATCATATGTGGATTTTCCTTTAGCCATACATTTTTTCTGCATTTCAATATTTCAGGATTAATTATGAATTAATCCCATTCCTAGGAAAGGCAATACATTACTTTTTTTTAAAGCACAAACCTTTTATTCTATATATGAGCCCTGACTAGAATAACCATAAAAGTTCATTCTAATCTGTTTAAATATGTCCACTGACAATTTGTCATTTAATAAGGCACCTCATCCTATTTTTGGACATCTCTAGCAATATAAATTTCTTTCTCACATTGACCTGAACTCTATCTCCCAATAAATTCCATAGACTGGTTAAATTCATACCCTTTTTAGGGCAGTAGAGAGGGGCATAACATTTTTTTAGGAATCAGATCCTGTGTTAAGTACTTTATATAATTTATCTTCTTTAATCTTCCCAGCAACATTATAATAAACCTATCCCTAAATTTGTATATTGGTCCTTTAAATATCTGAAAAGTCATTAGAAGACCTCTGTTTTCTCTCAGGGTAAATATCTTTACTTTGTTCGTGTCTTTTTATGTCACTGATTCCTGCCTTTACCCGTGCTCCATTACCTCCATGTTTTTTTTTAATTGATACATATTCATTGTACATATATATGGGGTACAGAGTTACCTTTCAGTGCATATGTACAATGTGTGATGATCAAACAGGGTAATTAGCATATTCATCATACCAAAACTTTATTATTTCTCTGTGATGAGAGCATTTGAGCTCCTCTCTTCTCATCATTCGAAAACATACAATAAATCATTCTTAATTATAGATGCCTAGCACTACTGTAGACCAATAGAACTTATTTTTTCTATCTCATTGTGGTTTTGTATCCATTAAACAACCTTTGCCTTTCCTCATCTTTCCTCCCCTTCCCAGCCTCTAGTAACCATAATTCTAGTCTCTACTTCCATGAGCTCAAATTTTTTTTCTTAGCTCCCACATGAGTGAGAACATGTAGTATTTATCTTTCTGTGCCTGACATACTTCACTTAACATAATGTCTTCCTAAAAGAGTAGTTCACAATACTAAACAGAAAGCTTCAAGTATTATGTGATCAGGTAGGATAATGTTTATGTCATTATGGTAGATTTTTTGTAGTCTCTCATGTTATCATGACAGATAAAACACCTATTTCACCTATTCTTTTTTTTTTTTTTAGCTTTTTCATATACTATTATTAACACTATTAGAAAAATAAATGAACTTAATCTGATATACATTCCTCTGTGAAAATTTAAACTGGCTTCTACTATAATAAATAAATCTATAAAAGAGTAATATTTCAAAAGTTTTCCTAATGTCTCTCTAGGTTCATTATCTCAACATTTTCTTACCCCAAAATGCTTGCAAATAACTTTATCTTAGAGTTCTATAGTTATAGTTTAGTTCAATTTCTACACGCATCATTTTTTATCCTCTGATCAAAACTGGCCAGTGCATTTTCTGATGAAAGTATGAATATCAAATACAGTGATCACATTTTTATAGCTTTTGGGAGATTTGGTGAATTCATGAGCAGCCTAAGTATAGATTAAGATAGATTAAATAGTTAAGTTATTTACCTGTTCATAAAATTCATTGACAATACCCTCTGTCCACTGAAGATGGAGATCTTTACACTTAGCTGGCCCATTGATATCAGCCAACTTTATACACATTTGACAAACCAGCAGACGATCATTTTCATTGGTCCAATCTATTCCAACATCATCATTCACCTGTTTGAGGGACAAAGTTAAAATGTGTTTTGCCTCAACGAAACAGGACAGAAAACAATGAAATATTTAGTGTCTTCCTACTATGTAGAGATCAGAATACCAAATAATGAGAAACTTCTCAACTATTAAAAATAATTTTATTGGCATGCATAATAGTGAAATAGTTCAACAAAGTAAAATAATACATGATGAATAAAATAATTATTAATTATGGAACTGACAAGAAATGCTACTTAACATTAGCATATATTATCAATTATTATTAAAATAATATAGCTACAAATGGTAAGAAATTTTCTTGAATTAGCACTTGGGCATTTATGCTTGATGTATGAAATTTTGCTTCAAGTTTCTGACCTTTACTGCTTCCAGGTAATTTGTATTAGGACACCATATACATGAGACAAATTAGGTCAAACAAAAAAACCACAATCACAGAATTATTATTCCTCTTTAGCACAAAGTATAACATATACAGATAGCACCTCAACTTCTCAGATTTCTAGATTGGGACCAATTCCTATATGGTTAAATATTTCATTGCACTTTATTTTCACATTTGACACATAAGAATTGATAGCAACCACTTTTGTTGAACGCTTTGGTTCCATGACATCTTCCAATGTAGCCATAAAATGAAGACTGGCACAAATCTAGTTACCTTGGCATTAAATTTGGCTACAAAGTCAAAGTGTTTCTTCAGGTCAGTAGCCAAAATTGCTTCAATGACAAGGAAACGGAAATGCTTAAATTCCACATGGTCAAGATTAACTAAGAAGTTATACTCTGGCCGGGACATGAAAAGATTCCACGCGGCGGCTGCATGATGATTCTCCAAAACGGAACGATCATTATATAGCACCGCCTAGGCGAATAAATAAGAGAGAGAAGAGTTCAACTTTTTAAGGTAAAAAAAAAAAAAAAAAAATAGAACCATAAAAATAAAAAAAATATGCAATGCTTTTGAAATAGTTCTTTTTTCCCTATGGAAGAAACAAATGTAATCTTGTGATTGCTGATTATTAAGCATCATTTATTGCTGTACAATGACTGTTGGTTACTATGATTGGTTAAATTTCCTTTTTTGTAAAATAAATTCCTTTCCTTGAAACTTTATTCCAAACTCTCGCAAGTGAGGGGCACTAGCCTACCTTAATAAATAGATTTTCTTTATTTTTTTTTCTTTAGATTGCTTTGCAGGGTGCAGAAATTTAAACATTAAAAAAATACAAATATATCAATGTCCTTAATAGGAGGTAATTCAGTTACTTTCTGAATCTGGTATAAAATTACCTCTCTTAGTTCAACATATATAACTGTTAAAGAGGAACAGGATCCCTGAGAAGCACACAATTCAAACATTCTCACCCCACAATCAACCACAGGAAATGTCACCCTTTATGTAGTAATTGGAGATATAGAGTAATATGGTAAGCATCGACTTGTTTGAAAATCTCTAATAATGCTGAGGGAAGCTGCAAAAAAAAAAAAAAAGAAGAAGAAGAAGAAGGTGCCTACACAATGCTTAAAGACTGCTGTGTGAAACAGACTATAGAGGAAAAACATGGCACAAGGACAAAAAGGAAAGACTAAGCACATAAACATAAATATTAATACCGAGGTAAGTAAAAAAGCAGATATGTGTAGGAAAATCTGAACGATAAATTGTGCTGGCAAGAGGATTTTTGCCTGTTTTTAGGGAAAATAATTCTGGTGTGTGAAGAATATGTGGAAAGAAGATAAAGTAGGTCGTCAGGAAAAAAATATCAGGATATTCTTACAATATTCAAGGAAATTAATAGATAGTCTGTAAGAGAGGTTGTAGAAATGGATGTGAGTGGTGTAAAAGACAAAAGGCAAACAGAAAACAAAAAGAGTAAATATGAGACCATATGGCCTCTAGATCCTCTAGAAAGAAGAACAGAGGATCTCAGGATGTCCAGTAACTTGGGTCCGGCTGACTACATCAAGGGGAAACTGACTGAGTTTAATTGTGTAGATGGAGATGGCTAGATAATTAGTGATTAATTTTTGATTTTGATTTAAATACACACCAACATGGACCTCTTCAAAGTTATTCATTGTCTTTGGAATCTATGCTGGAATCTATGTTGAGGTAAAAAATTTTCCTCAAATGAATGAAAAAAGTTTATGTTAAATTTCTACTAACCTATAGATACATCATAAGAATCATAATTGTTGTAATACATATATTTCAATGGAATGGGTTTATATACAAAGAAGCCTTACATTCTTAAAAACCTAAGAAAGATTTGGTTCTCTAATCTTTTCAGAAAGGGACTTTTTTTGTGTAGGTTGCTTTTTCTTTGTTAAGGAAGTTCATTAACATGAACTCAAGTAGATGTTCTTCCAAAGAAGAAAATTGAGAAGGGATCCCCATGGGTCACAAAGGTGCATGCCTGCCATTAATATCTTGGAACAAACCATGATATATTTTCAGAATTAGCACGGTCTCTTAAGAATTTTATCCTAGGACTAAGTACAGTTTGGTTTACATTTACTTGGTATCTATTATAAATCCAATGTATACAGAGAAATCTCCAAATTGAATAATTTCCCTTAGTAAAAATCTAAAGATTTACCTGAGGAGCACTAGTTGCAACCAAGAAAGCATTAGTCCTTCCGGGGTGATCATAGTCATGCATAGCCGCAGCCACGTACAGTGCCATCAACTCCAAGGCTGGGATATTCCCAGACAGACATCCATACTTATCATCTGGCATGTTATACGTTTTTGAGAATACATATCCCATATGTCCATGTGTGAATCCACTGTCTGAATCTGGGAAGAGAAAATGAAAGTAACAGAAATTCTTTAAAAGTATTAAACTCATATCACTTGTCTTGACTTCTGTTTTAAAAAACCACTCTTTTGTTCCCATCTTCCACAAGGAAGAACACGTGTACTTAATACATACCTGAATCACTTGCTGAACCATGATCATTAACCACAGTTGAGAGGCCTGGAATAGGTTGTGTAGTAAGATACCAAACAGCATGCAACACGTCAGTGGCATGGATTCTGTTATGATCTGTAACCGGTGCAAAGAAACACTCAACAATTTGTGAACTTTGGGGTCCAAGGACTAAGACTGCCATCTACTGGATAAACAGTTTAGACCTACCATTGTAATGCCCCAATGAAAGCCTGCCAAACTTTCTAGGACAAATACTCTTTGATTACTCTTCCATAACTCCATAATATTCATAGTAATGAGAAAAAAACAATACAACATTCATTATGCATGCATATGTCTAAAGTGGAAAAATCTGTATCCACAGTCTATCAGAAACCTCTCCATACAGGAAACTCACTATGTGAAACAACTGTAATGTTTACTCTTGTACTTATTTCCACGATCCTGTGTAAGTAAGACTGTACAGAGGACCAGAATAAAAGAAAGAGCTACAATAGAGTTCAACTGGATCAGACCAATGGTCTATACCACCTAATATTTCATCTCTGATAAAAGGCACCTAAATATAATCTGTGAATAGAACATAATATCACTCTTCTGTGATATCAATCTTAAAACACTGAGATAAAAATGAGTATCTTTTACATGTAGATTACATTCACAAGCAAAATTTAAAGCCAAAATCAATGATATTCTCTGATCTAGAAACTTGAATTTGGGGATATTGTTCTAAGAAATAACTAAAAAGAAAAATAAAAACCTCTTTGTACAATAATGTAGGGAGTTGAGCTATTTAGAAGAATAAAAACTATGGAAAACTCACATCCACTAGTCATAATGTCATTATCATGGGAAGAGGATCCTAGTTTATATGTGCAAGTCAGCTTCTTTCAAACCACAATCAAATGCTCAGTGTGCTCTTGGCTCACCTTCTTTTTCACGTGCAATTCTTCCACATTTTATTCTTGTTTATCTGCCGCTTCTTAATACTTCATTAATTGGTATGCTTTATCCTAAATGTATTAACTTTACACATTTTATTTCTACAAACCAAACGTGATGGTGTTTCCTTCTCCAATATAATAGGTTATATTTATGAATAATACTCAACAGATGAGGAGAAGAGAAACATAGTATAGAACAAAAAGAAAGACAGGAATATGAGAGAAACACCTGCTCTCTGGTCAGAGGGGAGGAAGCTACAACATGTGTGGTGTTGACGGCACCCAGGTGGTCTATAGGGAGATGGTGCCTATTTTCCCACATTTCTGGCAACTCTTAGGAGTCAGTCTTTAAGTGAACACATGTAGCGAAATCTCAGGTAGACACCCCAGGAATTCAGTTGAAGAGCCTGGGTGTGGACGTGAAAAGATCTCCTCAGAAGAGCTTTAAGAAAGAGAACTCTTAGACTCCTGACCAGGAAATAGCAAATCGTGTGTACCTGTGTCGTTGCTAGATGTGAATACTGATATCATCCAGTACTTCAAAAGGTAATTTTATTAAGGTTGGAGTCTATATTCCTGAGTATAGACCATCTCAAGTGATAAAGTCCATCCCATTGACAGATAATTTATAGACAAGACAATTACACTTCATGTCTATACCTGTACTATGTACAAAGTTGGTAAGTTGGTCATACTAGAGTTTTCTGGATTTGGGACATTTCTGATTTTGTCTCTGCTCTGATATTTATTACCCGTTTACCATGGGTGAGTTACTTAAAACTCATTTCCTTCTCTTAAAAATAAGATAGATTAAAAAGTCTCATTTCTGTATCTTAAAAATGTGAGGACAATAATCGTGCTAATTTCATAGCACGATTGTGAGATTTACAGAAGAGAATATATTTTAAAGTCCTGATACACAGTAAACTTGCAATTAATGTAAATATCAAAGACATAAAATAAGTTGTTGCTGCAGAACAAGACGGTAAACTAGCGTAGATCGCTGACTTTCTCCTAAAATCAATGCTGGATTTGTAAGAACAGGATTGAAGAGCTGAAATAAAAGCTCTTCTGAGCCCTTGAGGAAGTAGAAGGCAGTGACAATCTGGTATAGGAAGAAAACGACAGTGTGGGTGGCAGGTGCCACTGTTGGGAGAGATGTTGGGAGAGGACCTGTGAGCTAAGTTCCTTTGTCCTGTTGCAAGCTGGGAAGATTACTACATGCAAGTCATTACCATTGCTATTGCAAGTTAGAGAAACCTACGCATGAGCCCAGCATTGCAAGGGTGGATGGAGGCAGTACTAGGGTATTGGCTGAGGCTTTTTGGAGTGAGGAACAGACAGCATCAACTACACCTGAGCTTGCAGCTCTTGAGCTGTGCTGTGCCTGTCCAGTCCCTCACCTCAAGGTCAAGAAGACTTTCTAGGTAATTTTTCCAAACTTTCAACAAAACAATGATTGTATGTCAAAATAATTTAGAGCTAAAAATATAGAAATAAGAAAAGCTGCCAAACATTTTATGATGCTAGTATAATCTTTTATTAGAATCTTTGCCAGGTAAAGACAATATATGACAAAATAATGCTCCTTTTGCTTTTGAGTATGGGTTCAAAGGTACTAAACATAACAACAACAAATTAAATCTAACTGCCTCCTTAAATATAAATGCCTAGTTATTGTTTGTATGTCTAGGAGAATTACTATGTCATCGATCACTGAAGCAGAATGGAAAACCATCTGCCGTGTAAAGCAGACAATAACATGTTTATTAAACAAATATTTACTTAGCATACACTATGTGCAAGAATTACGCCAAGTGTCGTTATTGCTGCTGCCCTTGCCATGAACTCTCTGGTGACCCAACCCAGGAGCAAAGGCACCCAGGAAAGAAGCTAGCTAGGTCAGTGCAAGGTGCAGTACTGACAAATTTCTCTATGATACATAAGCATGCTCAAAGATTCCTCTTCTTGTTCTGACCGTGGCAGCCAACTGAGACGGTTAAGAACTGATATCAGAGCTATCCCTATTTTATCTTTACTATTATTATCCCCCTTCCTTCATCTCTATATTTTGGACAAAGTCCTAACTCTTTTGAGAATTCCCTCCTTGCCCCCTGGCATCCCCACTTCCTGACAACACACATGTACACACTAACATGTGACCCTACCTCTTGCCCAGTGTCTGCCCATCCCCTTCTTCTGTCTTGCCTCACCTGTGTTCTCAACTTTCTCCTTATCCCTCAAGCACAGCCTTGAAGTGAGCTGGTATGGGGGTTTGGAGTTGAATGTAAAATTTATAGATTTCCAGACCCAAATGTATAGATTTTTGACTTAAAAGTCTCTCTGTGCTCCTATGCACCATTGGGCAACGGAAAGTAGTAAAGAGCAGAAGTGACACTGCTACCATTTTTTTCCTTTGGAATATAGCTAATATTGTGATAGTTCTGTCACTCTAGCTTGTATTGTGTTACCTCAGTATCTAGCTTTAACATCAGTGGGCACCTCATATATAGCTTAACTGAACTGAATGAAACATAGATTGAGCAAGACTATTCTCATTGCTGCCTTTAAATAGCCACATGACCACAGGTGCTTCCAGGGCATCCTCCCATTTCTCAAACTTGCATAGTAAGAATGAGGAGTATTAGGAAGAATCTATTTTAGAGGTGAAAGTCTTTGAAAATAGAAAAAGGACCCTCAAAAATAACTTTGGATCCATGAATGAATATCATCTGATAATTATCTGCTTTACCAGCCAAAATGCCCAATTGAAAAAAAGTACAAATGATACCGAACATTATTTATCTCCTTGTGCAATGGAACATACTTTAACTTATCCTAATCCTTATTGAACCAATATGTTTTTCATCATATTTCTATCACTGAGTTGCCTATATTTATTGTCATACCCACTGCTATTCCATGAAATTTCTATCTACCTATTACATTCATGCTTAAAACTAGACTCTTCAATTTTTAGTCAAAGTTCTGATTACAGATTTAAAAGCTTTCATACTTTCCCTCTTCTCTTGAAAGTTACTAAAGGTGTACTATGATCAAAATTCTAAATTTTGATCTAATTCTAAATTTTAGCTTCTAAATTTTAGCACATTGTCATACTAAAGTTAATCCAACCTCATTTTCTCTTTGGATCCTCTTAGGCTTTTTCCAATTAATTATGGATCTATTTACATAAAGCCATTAGAAATATAGTTCTCTAGGAGTAAATGTTAAAATAAGTAGACATACAGCAAATGTTTGTCTATGCTAATTATAATTAACGATAAGCAGAGCTTTTAATAAATATCCTTACTAGTCAAAATTTACAACTCCAGCACATACAGGTATTACTATTTAAAAGCAATCACTAATCAAACTGAAGCTTTCCTGTATATGTAAATAAATTCCCTTTAGGGAAACAGTCTGGGGCTTCTAATAGAATGAACAGATTTGTTACAACAAATTCTTTTCATGTGGAATGAAGAACTCACTAGTTCAAAAGGAAACATCTAGTCACTCATAAAATATAAAAATATAGTAAGAAAATGTAAAATGAATAATAAACTTTAGAATCTGGAGACTGTTTATACTGAAATACTGGTCATCTCTCATTATGATTTAATGATAGAGAAAAGGTAGTTGCTATTCTATTTATGGAGTTTAGCATCTATTTGAACTCAATGAAACTTGTCTACGGCTGATTATATCACTAAAATGCATTTGAAAGTATAACATTAACTTGGAAATTCAGTGTGGTGAGGAGCTTTTCTTTAGTGTTTTCAAGCAGCTTCCTTTCTACAAGCGTTTGTTTGTGTAACTCCTTAACCTTTGAGAAATCACTAACACTTATATCAATCACTGGCATCCAACCAGGGTGAGCCCTGGGAAAACTGTATTAAGAAAGCAAGGCTTATCTTGAGATCCTTTCAAACTACCCTTCTTTCATCTCTTTTCCAACTTCCATGGCCTCATTAGCCAGACTCTCCCAAGGGACTTGGTGCTGTTAAGCTCCCCTCTCCTACTCCAACTGTCCTACTTTGTCTGCATTTGCTTCCATATTCTCCAACAAATCTCATTTGTAGATTCAATTCTTCATTCTTCTTCCCTATCATACACCACCAGCTGTGCATTTGTATCCCAATGTAGCATGCAGATGGCATTTTGAAAAGCAACATGTTAATAATGGATCACTAGGTTAATAATGCATTACCCCTTCCTGAAAATACTTGTGCTTTATCTGTATCCACATATATTTTATTCAACTTCAGTTCCTTGTAGCTACTAAAAAAAACACGGGGTTCTGAAGTCCAAGGTGCATAAAAGCCGATTTAAAGCTTAAAAATTAAAATATGACTTAAATAACACATTTCTAAGACATGCTCCAACCAATATATTGTTCGACTATTTTTCTTTCTACATATTTTTTCCCTGTAAGTACCACATCATTTCTACACATTTCCACAACTTCCCTGGTTGGGCCTATGGAGATTTTCTCCAGTTCTACACATTTTGTAGCATTGTAGGACAATTCTCATTATGTGTTCTGACTGATGATACCTGAAGTGCTATGTATTGAAAATTTAACATTTCCTCTGCATTTCAATTCCTCATTATTATAAATGGCAAACTTATCCTCACAGTACCCAAAGCTTGAATAATTGATTGTGTCCTCCCCTTGGGTTTTCACATTTATCTGATTTTAAGGATGTTTCTAACCATTTTTTCATAACTACTTCCAGATGTCACTTCTTTTCTGTTTTATTAATTAGACCATCATCCTCTCGTCTCTCTAAAAACCAGTCAAGTTTATCTTATGTTGAGAAAACATCAACATTTAATGGTTTAACTCTTCAGATGCCATAACAAAAGTTAAATTCACACAATAAAAGGGGAAGATTACTAACGGAGCAATAAATTTAACATTTAGTTATTTATCGACCACTTTGGACATACTATGTGCCAGGCACTATCATAACCCTTTAAAATTATTACCTCATTTGATCCTAGCAATCCTATGAGGTAGATATTATAATACCCATTTTGTGGATTAAGAAATGAGGCATATAGAGGTTAAGAAAGAACCAAGGTCTCACATAGCTGATTCATGAAGGAGCCAGAGTTATAACACAGGCTATATCTCCTAATCACTACACAATGTGGCCATATCGAGTGTCTACAATCTGTCATGCTGTGCTAAATGTCAATGATTCAATATCCCATTACCCGCAGCAAAACTGATAGATTTCAAAAGTATTATCTCGGAAATCACTTATACTTACAAGGAATATCCCTGTATCCAATCTCCAAAGCATGAAAATAATTCATAAATTCCCTAACTGGAATTTTAAAAGCTTCAAAGAGACCCATGTCTTCAAAAAGTCTGTATGATACCTGTAAAAGAGAAAGACACAGCCATTCAAAACATCCTTTAGTGTGTGTTAGACATGAAGAGAACAAGGGATAAAAAGACCTGCATTCCATCAACCTTATTAATTTATTGCCAGTAGAGACACTTAATAGGAATAATAAATCAAGAAAATATGGAAGACTTCTATGTGCCAAGCTCTTGCAGTTCCTGACCACAAGGGTTATATATTTTTAAAGATAAAGCCTAAGCATACGCCCAAGAAATAACCAAAGAAGATACAGTACACACTATAACAATAAACCAAGGTAGTAAGTTGTGTGTCATATCAATAACTGGAGATGTTACATACTAAACTGCTAAGTGTGTAGTACACACTATAAGCACTAAATACAGAACCAGAGAAAGCTTTAATTTGGACTTATTTACAAAACAACAGCAAAAAAACCCGCAAAACCCAACAACAACAACAAAACACTTTCCATAAGATAAAGAGTTGTGCCTTAGTGAAGGATAAGGGAAAAGAATTATGGGAGAGAGGAAAAGAGTTGCTTTGACTGAAATATATAGATAGAAAAGATTTATTTTAATCAAGTATAAGTAACAATGTCAAACTATTTTCTCTTACTCTTCTTTCTTCCTCCTCCAAATATCTGCTTTCCTCCCAAATTACTTCCACAGCTCTTATGACTTAAACCAACTAAATACCTTTGGATATAATTGGCATATTTGACATGCAAATGTTGAGAAGAGAAAAAAATGATAAAGGAATAGAAGAAGGTAATGGGGAGGGAAATGATTATTCATTCATGTGACAGAATGGAGAATGGCACCAATTCAAATGGGCTTACTTCATGTCACAAAGGCACATTGTTGGTTATAATTCAATAGACTTTAAGAATTATTCATCCTTTTTTTATTGCCTGCATTCCTTCTTAATACATTCTCTTGGAATATTTCTGCTAAATTTTCAATATATTGCTTAATAGTCAATATCTTTTATTATTGAATTTAAGCCTATTCACATTCATTAATATTCTTTTAATTACTGCATATATTTATTCAATGACTATCAGTCACATGCATTATATGTGTGCACATATATATACATATACACACATACGTGTATGTGTGTGTATATACATAAAAAAGAAATTCATTCATTTAACATATCTATCAACTGCCTACTATGTTGCTAGACAATTTTTTATGCAATTTTCTATGAACAAAACAAAGATCTCTTTCTTCATGGAGCTTATGGTCTATCAGTGGAGGGAGGAAACAAGAGACATAATAAGTAAGTTACATATTATGTCAGCAAGTGATAAGTCATGTGGGGAAAAGAAAAAGTAGAGCAGGATGGAAGACTTGAATACAGGGAAGGCATGGCAGTTGCCACACTAAATATGGTGGTTAGAGTAGGCATAGTTAAGAGGTGACATTTGAGCAAAGAATTCAAGGAGGTGTGGAGTGAGCCACACGGACAGCTGAGAAAAGAGTTTTCCACATAGAGGAATGAGGCAGTGCAAAGGCCCTGAAGTATGCTTGCTGTACTCAAGATCAACAGCAAAAAGGCCAGTGTGGCTAAAAGAGTGAAAGAGGACAGGAGTAAAATTTAAGTTAGAAAGGTACCTACAGGGTAGGATTGGGGTGAGGGGTAGTCTTGGTGTTTGAGAGCCAGATTGATCATTATAAGGAGGTAAAAAGCCATTGAAAAGACACTGGAGCAGGGAAATAATTTTACTTGACTTGTTTTCAAAAGGAGCATCCTGGCTGCTGGCTGAGAAATAGATGGTATAATATCTTCACCTCCACTTCTATATACTTTTCTTCCCTCTGAACAAGCGTACTTAATTTTTTCCCTTTTTCTATATAACATCCCTACTTTCTCTCCTTAAAAAACACACCAGAAAGTAAAATTTGTGGTTTCTGTCATATTTCAAGCTACTTCTTCTTTTAGTTATCTCCTTTTCACTACTGTTTTAGACTATATTTGCATTTAAGCATCTAAGGGATTTAACTATATGCATGTTACTTCAAAAATAACGATAGTAGGTGCTGTGCATAGACACATGCACACGCAGCATTAAGTGAGATGCCTGCTTTAAGCAGTTCACATATATTAATTATTTACACTTAATTAATCCTTACGGCACCTTATAAGATAGGTATTACTAATTACTAACATTTAAAAGCACAGAAAACTGAGGCACAGAGAAGTTGAGTGACTTGTCCAAGACCACAAAGCCAGAATTCAAGCTAAGCATTTTGGGTTCAGATTATGTACTTTAATTGCTTCAAATCCTACCATCATTATTTGAAAATTAATATTGTTAGGATTGCCAATAACTAAAGTTTCCTATGATTCTCTTAAAGCATTTCAAAGACAAATTGAAAAATTAAGCCAACAGGAAATTTTAGATTTTAAAACATGAGAATTTTCATCAAGAAGCTGTTAAAATCAACCACCAATAATTTTACATATGGTAATTCCAAACTCATAAAGAAAGAAAAGACCATTAATTGGATAAATATTTGTGAAGAGCATAAACACTATATCAAAATCTGAAGGATGTCCTTTTAAATTTGTTAAAATAAGCATAATCATCATCAAAGGGCAGAAGTCATTTCCATTGCATGCATGTTTCTTTAAAAATCTTTTGAAGTGAGACTTTTTCTGCATAGTCTTGGCCAGAAGGTGATTTCTTGGAATGCCCATGTTAATTCACTTCAGCTATCCTGAAGTCTTAAAAGGCAAAATAATAATAATAATAATCGCCTTTTCCATAATCAAAATTTCATGCTTTTTGTACTGGTAAACTCAAATCAAAGGGAAAAAAACTCATAAAGTTCTACTCAGCAAGGCTGCATTTTCTCAAAGTTCAATGTTATATAAACTGGGCAAGTAAATAGTGACTACTAAGAATCACGTAGTAATGCATTATTTTAATTTTGAAAGATGACTGGAACAGAAGATGCATTGATAAATTTTGCTGTGATCTAATTACTAATGATACCTGATCTTTCTGTCATCTACTGCTATGCACGACTCCTGGAAAACACTTTGTGGCAATGCTGGTCAGGTTCTACCCTCCCGCACACCCAGTTTGCAGAACTTTAAGGGAAGCTAGATGCCTGCAGAGATATCTGGCACACTGTCCCTTGTGCTGTAAGACTCTCTACAATACTAACTTGGTCAAATACCCCACTTGGTCAGTTTGCAGACATAAGTGAATGTGTTTTATAGACGACTGAGAAGCAGTTGAATGAATGTAAAAAAGCCTGGGCTTCTGATATGAATAAATCTGCATTTGTATCCTGGGTCTAATACTGACTATGTGACCTTAGAAGAATAGAATATCCTCTTTTAAGCCTTTCTTTCTTCTTCTGCAAAATAGAGATTTAAACTAAAAAATACCAGCACCAAAAGGATTAAAGAGTTTGGGGAGTCTGTGATGTATATCAAATACAAAACAATGTGAGATTTCTCTCTCCATACCAAGCCATACACTGTCCAGTAAAAGATAACAGAGAAGACTTTCTGGCCCTCTGTCACATCTTGAGGCACCTTTACAGGCCCATTTCCAGGAAAGATCACTCTCCTAGACTCAGAGTCTGCAAAGGGTTTCAGAAAGTGGGATACAACACTTTCCAAGAGGAACCCTGGGGTATGAGGTTAAGGTGGATTGGATAAAATGAATGCCCTTAAACCTGTCCTTAAGGTCAGCTAGCATAAAGGACATTGCTTACCACTGAGAAAGGACGAAAACAAGACTGGGACTCTCAACTTCTAGTAAAAGCGCAAAAGGCTGCCATTATAGTCTTCAACATGGTCACCGTCAGTATAGAGTTTGGCAAAGGCAACAACTGCATATTATATAGACTTTGTAATTATTTTGTGCTCAAATTCCATTAATAATTTCAGTATACCACTTTGTGACAAGTCAAACTGTCATTGTTTTGACACATACCAATTTCCCTACTAAATGGGAAATTCCTTTACAGCAGGATGTGTTGCTCTTCTTGAAAACTAGACTAGTTCTCTGTTTGTGGAATTGAACACTAAAGGAAAGTCCTGCTATCTTTTCCCTCCAAACCTTCACCAGTTAGACTCCTCACCCTGAAGTTCCACACTCAGAACTTGTTGAGAGGTCTGAAGAAAGCTCATCTCATGCACAGAGTGGAAATAAGTATTTCAGTGATTTCTCTTCTAGTGTTTTGCAGAGAAGTGTTAACAATCCCAATAAGTCTGGGTTGGATCCTGAAATTCTCACCAAAATCTTATATTAACAAGTTTGGTAGTCTTCAGTATCTCTGCTGGGATATTTATTCAGATCTATAAGAACTCACTTAAAACCTTTTAAAACAGGTTGATAAATATTATTGCATCATCCCCTTTAATTAATTAAGAGTGTGTATTTTGGTAGGTGTTCGATAATACAGCAAATCCATCAGTTTGGTTTTTTGTTTTTTTTTTTAAACATCTGTTTAAATTCTTAATTTCTGTATGTTTTCTTTCTCCCTCAGCAAAACAAACATTTCTTTATCTGGAAAGCTTTGAAAATAATCTAGCCTAAGGAAAACAATGCCAAAGGCTTATTATGAGCAACAGCTCCCATTTTCTATTTCTTGTGATAAATAAAGGTGTTTTCGATTTTTCAAATACAGAGAACTCTATTGGATATGTTTCTCAGACTACTGGGCAAAAATATTTCTGCACTGTAATATTCAAAAGTTAAAATAGTCCTTGGAAATAATTACAGACAATAAATTAGTGTTTATAAATAGGCAGGTTTCTTCTTGTAGGGGCTCGTGTTAATTTTCTTTTGCTAAATTCCATAAATTTTACATCACTTGTCCATCTTGCAGGTATATTCCTACCTGCCTCCCCAACTTTGTTTAAAAAATACATAATATTTCAGTTGTAGAACATGGTATTCTACCGACTTAAAGTTTCCATTTCTTTTGTGAACCCACCACCAAAGAATCTACAGAATGTTGTGTGCTGAAATTTCCTTTCTCCACACAACACCTATCCACAGGTGTTAAGAACAGACAGAGCTTTAAGCAACCAGGGAATTGTTTTTCCTATATTTAAAGTCATATAGATGAATGTAGTTCTTACCTGACTAAGAATACGGCCACATTTTCTTCCTATATTTTCCACTAAATCAAAAATTGGAAAATTCCAAGTATTTAGCTGCTCCATAATCGAATCCAAGTTATCCATGACAAGAGGTTCAGGAGCAAGAATTGGCTTCTCCTGTGATGAAGATTAAAACATTTTAATGACATGCAGTTTTTCTACAAAGCAATTTGTGTTTTGGTAAGTTCAATTTAACAACTACAGTTTCTTGCAAAAAAAATGACCAAACATTCCAGGGTGAATGAGTGATCTTTAAAAAAGAATCAAGATAAAAGACATTGACCCCAAAGAAAAAAGGAAAGCATTGCATGCTGTTTCAGACTATGAATTTTGCATTGTTAGGTGCCTGCCTATCCTTGGTTCACATATACTCCAGCAAAAATATGAATGTTTCTTCCATAAGTTAACATAACTGCTTTCCTTCCTTCCTTCTCTCTTAGGTCCCACATATCAAGCTTTGTATCTCATGAATATTAACAACCAATAAAAAAATAATAAAATAAAATAAATAACATAACTGCTTTTGGGTCTACTGCAGGGTTCTTAAATAAGATTCAAGGATTTCAGAATACTCTGAAATTATATGTAAATTTACCTCTTTATATAGTTATGTAATTTTTCTGGGATGAAGCTTCCTGGCTTATGTTGGACTCTAAAAAGCAAGCCATTAGTGGGAAGGGGGCTTAATTGCCCCTACTCTAATAGACCGAATTTATACTGATGCTTCAGAATCAGCATTCACCCTGTGGAATAACAACTGCCTGATTTTTAGGGATTTTAATTGAATTCAGGTCATCTACAGTTTCCTGAGAAACACGCACCGTGCAAGTGTAAAGATGTCTTATGACTGGTCCCAAACAAGGGTACTCCTCAGAGTACATTTACCAAGAAAATAGAAAATAATGAGGATAAGAAAACATAAATTATTTTACCTGATGATCTATTTGATCTAAAAGCAGAAATGGTAAATATGGTAAAAGAAAAATGATTAGAGCAACAATTGGTAATTACATGACAAACAAGGACTTTCTACCATTTGCTGCCTCCCTCAAATTAACCCTATTTAAATGTATACTTCCACTTTCCTTCTTTTCTTTTCTTTATAAAATATTGTTTCACTGAATAAAAGAGCTCATTTTCCTATACATATTTACACTTTTTGATTGGGTTAAGAAATATCTGTAAACATGTGTGGAGATAAATACTTGTGCTTTTAATTACCAAATAACAGAACCATTAAGAGATCTATTTGGCTTGGACCGAGAAAAATTGTATGACGACATATGGGTATGGTTACAATACATGTGTGATCTCAATGAGATACGTCTGTAAACCTCACGCTTCAGGGATCTATTTCTAAGTCAAGCTCTGTCATAGCAGCCAGTTTCCTGAGTGAGTGAACGAGTTAAGTGATTTGGGGCTACCAGGAACATCACGGTCTCAGGAGCGTAGGTGCTGCAGGCAGATGCTTTCCTCAGTGGCTCTCTTGGACACTCAGCCTCATCTTCATTCTGCAAAATATCACTGCTGTCACTGTTGTTGTTGGTTTCATAGTCAGAGGTAACCTGAGCAGTGTCATCTGTAATTGAAAGAGAACAGCTCATTATGAGTCTTGCAATGGGAGAAAGGGACCTCATTTAAGCAAGTCTTCCTGAAATGCATATGGTAAATACAGAAACTGAGTTGTCACACCCAGGAATAAAGTGGTTTGTAGAACACAGAGTGATGGTATGGCCTTAAGAACATGGGAGAGCCTGTGGACCCAATCTTTTTCCTTAAAAGTCTGTGGCTTCTTTTTTGATCTTCCCCCGTTCACTGCCCCCCCATTCAGTCCACAGTAAAGTGTGCTAACTAAAAGACCAATCAAAAACTACCAAGTGTCTGAAGAACATGCTCCTGGGGCAAAGCCCTTGAGAAACTTCTCATAGCTAAGTAAGGCACCTGAATGAAGTTATGTTGAGTTCCTGCCATGTGTCAGGTACCACTGAAAACACTTTATTTGTGCTAACATATGTAACCTTCTCCACAATACTAGGAGGTGGGTATTATTGTATTACTATTATCTTCACTCTGCAGATAGGAAACTGAGGCACAAGAAGTTGCATAAGAAAAAAGGAAGAAACATGGGTCCTTGGAAAAGTCCTACAAAATATTTCCGATTGGAATAGGCTTTATAACAAAAGCCTATCTTTCACTAGCAACTTAAGAAAAATCAGTTAGTATACGTATAAGGACACACAACAAACCTAGAACATCCAAAACAGTCTTGAAAAGGGGGAACAAAGTTAGGGGAAATACATTAGCTGACTTCACATTTAAGCTACAGTAATCAAGACAGTGTGGTACTGGCCTAAGTATCAGCAAAGAGATCAAACAGAAAAGAGTAGAAATTGCCAAATTAGATTCTGGCCATTTGATTTTCAACAAAGATGCTGAAGCAAGCTAGTGGGATTGGGAAAAAATGAACTTCACTCCCTACCTCACACCATGCAATACATTATTCTGAGATGGAGCACAGGCCTACATGTAAAAGCTAAAATGATAGAGCTTCTAGAAGAAAATGCAGGAGACTACCTTTGTGACCTTGGGGAAGGTGAAGATTTTGTAGGCCATGGAAAGCAATAACCATAAAAGAAACAAAACAAAACTAGACTTCATCAGATTTCCTGAGTTCCAATTCTACTGACAAAATTTACCATCTGTGTGACCTTGGGCAGTTTACTTACACTTCCTGTGCCTCAGTGTCTACCAAGAGTTGCTGAGGCAGATAGTTAAGAAGTATTTGGTAGCTCTATCACTCTAAACTGTAGAGTTGACACAATTTTCTTTTCTACCTTGCATACTCTCAGCTCTAACAAAAGCAAGTCCCTAGGGCTGCGTCAATAAAAATAAAATAATAATTATTATAACAACAGCAGCAAACCCTGTTTTTAGCAACCCAGACACTATAATAAGCAATATGTGCTTTGTATACTTTAGGTAATTTAATTCTCACTACAGTCCTCTGTGGTAGTACTACTATTATGCCCATTCTACAGATGAAGGAACTGTACAGAAAAGTTAAGATTACAGGCAAGCAAGTGGCAGAATCAGGATGTGATTCCTGAGAGCCATCCAAACAGTCTCAGACTAATCTGTACCATAGCACTTATCCTAATCCTTGTTCTGGCACTAGGTCTAGCCTACGAATGAACTCAAAAAGGCCTAGAATGAGCTGAATACAGTAATTAGTTTAACCAAAACAACTGGTTTCGACCCATTAAATTACGACATTTTATAACTGCTAAAATGCCCTCAGTCTACATCAACTTTATCCTAGCATATACCACATCCTTCGTAGTACTACTAATATATCGATCCCACCTCCGATCCTCTCTCCTACGCCTAGAAGGCATGACACTGTCCCTGCTCATCCTAAGCACTCTCCTGTCCCTAAACCTACACTTCACCCTGCCCTACACCCTCCGCACTACCCTTCTAGTCTTCACAGCCTGTGAAGGTGTTGTAGGTTTAACACTGATAATAATAGTAATAATAATAATAATAATAATAAACCAGGCCGCAATGCCTGCGTTCTTAACCTCTCCATTACACTGCCTCAAGGAAAAACTATGTTCAGTTTACAGTGATATAAGCAGGGTCATTTCTCAGGCTCTGCAATGGCGACCTCCAGAGAGCTCATTAAAACAGATGACCTTCCAATGTCCAAAGTAACAAGATAAAATAATATTTCTATATAGTGCTGCACATTATATAAAATGGCTTTTAATTTAAAAAAATATATACATATATGTATAGATATATAGAAACATTTTGGACAACTCCGCACCAAAACTTTACCTATAATTAACTCTACATAGTAAGATTATGGATGATTTTGGTTTTCTCCCCTGGTTTTCAAAATTTGTAATGTACAAAATCAGAAATATAGATTACCTTTTTGATCAGGAAAAAAAAAAAGAAAAAAAAAAGCTCTTTCCATTTTGAGGAACAGAATCCAAAACAATAAATTACCTGTTCTGCCTGGTGTCCGAGTGGCTGTACCACTTCTCTCCAGGTGTCCATCAGCAGGATTCCCTTGGGAATATGGTCTGCCACAGCTGAGAAATAGTAGAAGAGCTACAATTATATCCTTCTCTTTTCAAAAAATCATAGGCACATACCACCTATGTGAATAGCAAGACAACAATAATCAAATATTTTAACCTTCAATTTGTCTCATGGAAAAAAAAATCATTTTGTCTTATACATGGATGCTGATATACAGTATATTGCTTTCTTGTTTGTGAGAGAATGATCAATACAAATGACTGGAAATTTCATTTGACTCGCATTCTTTTCCTCCATGGTCTAGACCACATTTGAGGTGAAAGTGCTGGTAAAATTTTGTTACATTATTTAGAGAATCCTGGGATAGGCTGCCACCTATTTGTAGTAGTAATTTTAGAAGTGCTGACATCTATTTGGTCAAAAATATCTTCCGCAAAGGAATACCTTTGTGCCTCATGATTAGATTTATTTCTTTGGGTGAAGACATGTTATGTCCAAACAGCCCTTTAAGAAAGGACAGCATAGGTTAAAATGGAATGAGAGCATATCGATTTTGTTTTTAGCCACAAAATAAAAATGAATTCCTTTTTCTGATTCATTGGCCACCTGTTAAGGCTCTAAGAAAAGAAGCAAAGGAGAGGTATGGTTTAATGAAGTGTGAATATACAATTGACCAGGAACTGTGAGCAACCAAAAGAAAAAAGAAGCTACCTGACAGGTGAAAAGTGCTCTTTTAACAGACAGGGTTGGAAGATGTAGGATACTTTTCCTTTCTAAACAGTCTGACTATTTAAAAAATTAAAAAGTAACTCTGCAAATGGCCTGAGAAAGTCCCAAACTTGCTCCTTTCTCTTTTATCTTGTTTAGAGACTTCAAGATTAGATCTCAGTCCTGTGTTTGGCTGCTGGGTTCTTTCCTTCTGGCTAATATCACAAAGTGTCTCAGAGGGTTTTTTTATTTGTCTGTTATTTAACCACAGATTACCCACTCTAAAATGAAAAGAAATAAGTAAAAGTTCATTGCTTAATATCTTAAATGTCTCATCAATTTATTCCCCCCTGAATTGTGCTAGCATGTGCAGTAGAGAAAACTATTTTCCAGCAAGAGGGCATCTTCAAAGTATGTAAATTTACTTTTCAACCCTTGAATGTGAGCAGTAAAACATTACACACAACATATTTCTAACTATGAAATCTTATCAATTTGAGTTAGGGAATCAAAAGAAAATGACAGGACAAAAGAAAAAAGAAAGTAGATGCAACTGATTGGCTTATATTCTCAGGTGAAGCTTCATAGAAGTACAATTTATTAGTTTTAAGATTTTTCATTGTAAGATAGTACCTAAAAAAAACTACATAAATTCGTAATTCAAATATGCCAGTTCCTATGCCAAAAAAATAGCTTGTTGCATAGACATTAAAACAGCCAAGAGACTGGGATTCAATGCCAAACCTTTCGAGTTCAGCAGGGGAAACCACAATAATTAGTCGTGTGTTGATGGAGCTCTCTGTGCGCCTACATGGGTGGCTGCCTTGAAGGCAATAATAAAACCTGGTTTGAATTATAGACTTACAAAGTCCAAACAAATAAAACACACACTACTGGATTTATAAACATTACTGAACAAGTAGACAGTGAAATACCCTTGTTTTTCTCCGAAACTTCTTTTATAAGAATCCTACTACATTCTTCCTGCTGAGAACACACAATATACTATGATGATAAAAGCCATGTGAATGCTAGACCTTTTCTGGGCATCTCTCTCCTTTCTTTAGGCAACTTATTTCCCTCAAGTCTGGAATCCACAGTGGGAGAGTCTCCCTAGAAAAGCTGGAAGCAGATGTCCCTGATGCAGATGACTCCACTGGACTTCATCCTGGCTCAGAATACATTCAATACCACAATGTTTAAGTGTGTTCTGCCAAACATTAGATCCATAAGCAATCGCTGGGTGTTAACCTAAAAAAATTGATTCTGTAGTCAAGTAAGTTCAGAAATCACTAGATGAAACAAAAATCAAGAGGTGTTCTTTTAGCAGAACTTCTCAGAGCTTTGAATAAAGTGACATGTGTTGCAGATCTTTAAGAGGGAAATATGATAGATCTTCTCTATATTTTACTACAGAAAACATCTTTTTTGTGGGGAAAAACCAGAATTAATATTCCACAGAAATTATTTTATAAAAATAGCTGTCACACAGAAGGGTGACCGAATAACCTTGGATGGTAGAATAACTTTCTGCTTTGGCACTGGCCAAAAAAACAAACAAATAATTTTCCATTTAAAAATATTTGTAAAAAGAAAGGAAGTAAAAATAAATATTTCAAAATAAATAACATTTATTTGACTTATAGAGTTTATGACCAAAGTATATGAAAATGAAACTTGTGAGGTTTAATGTCAATTGCTAGTTCTTAGATCTGAATCTATTGATAAAATCTGGAAATCTGCAACTATGAACCAATATTTGGTACTAGAAGATTAACATGCTACAATTTTATTCAAAGAGCTATCCTTATTAACCTTCGGGGGAAAATATCACTTTACTCAAGACTGTCTCAAGATTATACTTAAAAACACTCAACTCGTTTCTACTTCAAAATTAGTGCAATGCTTTAAGATCAATTACTCAAGTTTAAACTATTACTGAAGAATAAAAATCTGTTAATCAGTAAGAGAAGGTATTTCTTTTTAAGTGACAATGTTGGCAAAATAATTGCTCCAGCCGTGGGAGGCCTTTTTTTCTTAAGCTCTGCGATAGACAACACTTTGTAATTCTGTTTCAACCTGATAGAACAGCACGAGCAATTGCTTAATTGTACTCAGAAAACTATTTGAGTTCTAGCCATGATGTGTCGTGTATTATTCATACATTTTTAAAGTGTTAAAATAGAAAATGCAAACTTAAGATAGAAATATCTTTTAAATCAATATAAAACATTCCCTGGAGAGCAAGTAAAAAACATTCCAACAAAATGTTGAATTATACAAGATTACTTGATATAATTTTTAAATTATATATTTTATGTATTCTCTATCAGTAAGCAGACAAAATACACAACTAATTACTTGGTATCATCTCCAAAGATTAGTTCTATGGACTGTTTGAACTCTAAACTTTCTAGTAATAGAAAAACCACTGAAAAATTAAGTTTCTGTTAAAGCCTTTTTTTTTTTTTCTTGTCCACCACTTCAGCAAACCTAAACACAGCTGTGTGGACTGGTGGTGGGGGTTTCTGTGGGGTAAACTATTACTAATTTCATTATTAGTTTTAACAATATAAAATGCTTACCTGCTACATAGAACAGGTGGAGTCAGGATCTGGGGGGACAGGTCAGGGGCACTCTGAGTATAAGTTAAGGTCCTGTGAGAACTTAGGCCATGTCTGGCAGTTGTGTCGGCAGATTCTGGAAACTGCACTGCAGAAATTTTGCTGACCGGGCTGTTGGCAGGAGTCCCTTGGAGAGGTGAGGAGCAAGGCGATGAAAGAGGTGAAATTTTAGTGAGGACACCTGAGAAAGAATGGGAGTTATTAAGTCACTAAACAAATGTCTTCGAAATGCAAAATTGCCTCTTCAACTTCACCTGGACTCCTGTCAGCTCAATAACAACCACATGCAGACTCAGGCCACTGGGCTGGCCTCCTCCGCATGTCACCATCTGGACACTGGGTGTGTGGTTGGGGTGTCTCCACAGCATGAAATGTGAAGAATGAATCATCATGAAAAAATCGATGGCAATGTTGGCACCTCCAATGTTGGCTAAAGTCTTGGTGTCCTGGAGTAACTTCAGAATAGAAGGATATTATTTTCTCCCCCCAGGTTGGTTACTTCTTGCCATTCTGACAGGAAAATAAAAGTGAAAATTTTCTCATGTGTTTGCCTTCTGTTAGGATGAGAAATTTTTAACAGGCACAGAATCTGCTATTGTTCTGAACATTAACTGGTATTGGCAGTCGTTGAATGCTTAATTTTTGAGAGGCAATTCACTTTATTAACCATTCACATTTTCAGTGGAACAGGACCTTTTTGTGTAAAACAGTATTTGCTCAAAATGATTTTTGAAGAAAACATTAAAAAATGTAACATGATTCATTTTAGATCAAACAATAGGCATAAAGCTTAAATTACGAATGTGGGTATTTGTGCCAAACTGTCTATGTTTACTACAGATGATTGTAAGAATTTTACAAGCCACTGGCTTAGATTTCAAAGTGCTGCTTTTGGAAGACATGTCTTCTGAAGATACTCTTTGAACACTGAGAAGGTAGCCTGTGCTTTAAATTGGAAAAAAAAAAAAAAAAGAGAGAAAAATAACTTCTGAATGACTACCTGCTTACTGGTTTTCACAATTTTATGGCCAAACAACCTACTGAAATCATTAAAAGTTGTTCCCTACTTCTCACAACTCAGGGGAAATTTACAGCCACAGACTTTGACATCATCGAATGCTGTGTGTGCTGAGCTGGCAGCCAAGCTCGCCCCCAGTGTCCAGTTCTCTCAAAAGTTGATTTGTCACACCCCATGGTTTTCTGGTCCACTGAAGAGAGCTCTAAGCTTGCTGAAGGGTTTTGTAATTTTCTTTTTAAATTTCTTGTTGGCAGTGTTATTTCTTTTGCTTTGTTTTGAAAGATGACAAATCTCACTTCTGCTTTGCTTAAGCATGCAGCAACCTCTCCTAGTCCTTTTCTGAACATTTCTATTACTGATTTCCTGATCAGTAATAGTTGGTCAGAACAGACCACCTCCCTGCCTTTATACTTAACACAGAAAATGACTTAGACCCAGAGAGGTTAAATAACTTCCCAGAGACATAGTACTAAGTGGGACAATTTGTAGTGAGCCCAGCTATTCTTAGTAAAATGTGGTTTATTAGACTATACTTCTATCAGAGACAGACCAAGGGGGAAGAAAAATCCATGATCTGTTAGGCAGTATTTGTATTGCTCCTTACAACATGCCTTATGATTTTTATTTTGATTTCTATTTCTATTTTAAAAGATTTAGTTATTTTACCAAGATACTGACAAACCTTCACATTACACAGTCTCCTGAGCCAAAAGAAAATTAAGTTCACTAAATTTTTAACACAGAGTTTCCCAACCAATGTATCACTGTACCATTGTATGCAGTGAGTGGGTTACAAATATGCTGTGAAGTATTAAATGGTTGTAAGTTGAAAAAAACCAATTTATTTGGACGTTCCAGAATAAATGCAATTTTCATGTTCTAAAATTTTATAATTAGATTTTGTTATAATTTATAAGATAAAGGAAATATATTTGTCACCAAGCTCTAAATCTCTTCCCATTTCTTCGCTGCTATATATTATATATATATAGTATGCTCTGACGTAAAAAAAGGTTGGTTTAATTTAGATTTTTTTTTTTGGATTAAGGCAGACAGAGACTCCAGATAATCTTAGAAAAGCATTTTAGTCAATAAGGAACTGAACTCTGGTATGACGTGTTTGAAGGTTATCCAAGTATTTGCACTAAGTAACTCAATCATTTATTCACTCAACAGATATTTCCTGTGTGCTGTATTCCAGTTATGCCGCGGTGAGCAAAACAAAGTCCCCAATCTCCTGCAATTCCCAGTCTTTTGGGAGAGACAGAAACTAAAAAAGAAAAACCAATAGAAAAGAAGAAAATAAGTCATGTAATTGCAAATGATATGAGGAAAAATAATGCGGAGGGTAGAGGGCAGAGGACAGAAATGCTCTTTAGATAAGATGGTCCCCAAGGCCTCTCTGGGGGTTAAAATTTGAACAGAGGCCTGATGAAATAAGGAAGACATTTAGACAAGTATTTTGGGAAAGTGTGTTCCAGAAAGAAGGACCTACCTGGGGAATGTCAGAGGATCAGCAAGGAGGTCAGAGGCTGGCAGCTTAGCAAAGAGGAGGAAAAGGGGCAGGGACATGGTCAGAGAGGTTGCTGGGCAAGGCTGGATAGGGCTGGGTAGGCCCATGGCCAGGTTTTCAGTGCTGTGTCTTAAAAAAAAAAAAGAGATCCCTGATAGGCATTGCTTTAGGCAATTCCTTAATTATATTTTGATAGTGAACTGTGAGTTTTCGGACAGTTTTCTACCACTTCTTTTTACAGAGTATAGTTCAAAGCCCATGGGAACAATGTCCATTTCTATCTTGACATGATGTATTTTCTGAAGGCACTCATGAGAAGAGTGACTTTTTTGTTGCTAATTTTTAGTAGCTGCCAGCTGATAGCCTCAGAGACAAGCCATTCACCCAAATACAAATTTAAAAATCTACACAACCATTAGAATGCTTGGAACCCATGGATTAAGTTCAAACAAACAAGCAGACTTTAAGACTCCAAACTTACTGCCTGGGATGATATTTTAAAGAAACCCATAAAAGAGTAAAAACACTTTGCTTCTATAACACTGTTGGTCTACATATTTTGAACACTTCTAACAAGTATGGGTCTTGGCAATAACAATAAGAAGCAGGGATATTTTTATTCTGTAGGTGAGAAGATAAATATATAAATGTATAAATTCCTTTTTTCCAAACCCAAACTATTTATCCCAGTGTGCACTATCATAGTTCACTTAATGTTTAAAAAACAGAAAAGACTGGAAATGCCAATACTATTAGAATGCAAATAATTATGTTAGTCTTCAAATATATGGAAAGATAAAATGCAGATAATAACCAAATTTTCTTTCTGGAAAGGACAGACTACAGATAAATGATTTCAGACATAGGAAGAAGATTCTCCAAGGAAATGGGGAAATAACCTTTGCAAGTTTTTAAAAAGAGATTTTCTAAGATGCTTTAAATGTAATCATGTTTAAAGTTGGAGGGATGACTATTGTGACCTTTGAAAGCCTCATCCAATTTTACTCTGCACACTCAAATGTTTACATACGCACACACGAGTGAAGGGATTCAATAAATATGCATTCTCTCAAATACATTTATCTTCATTTTATATTTGAGTAATTTTAAGAGACTCCAAGAAAAAGACATTGCTCATGAAATATAAATCCTTGAGTGATTCAAACTGTCCTAATGTGAAATACTTAAAAATCAAAACACTTAAAAACAAAAAATTAAAAATATAACTTGAAAAACAAGTCCAAAATACCAATTCCTTTGAGTAATTCAGCTTTAATTCCTTGTTCTTGAGAGCATGAGAAAATGTGTGTCAAGACACAAGGAACTCTGGGCAATCAAAGGGAGAAGATAAACAATACTGGAGGGGAATTATTTAAGTGAATCCATCTGTTTTGTGCTATAAACCTCTCTCGGTTTAATTTTAATTGAACAAGAAAGGAATCAGCTTGTCTGATAAATACATGCCTTTTTTTTATACTCACAGGAAAATGGTCAGCCCTAATATTTTTTCAAAACAGAAAATATATATCTATTTTTAAAAAAGTTTTTTCCAATGTTCTTAAAATGTTTAATCATACAGTAAAGCCAAAAGAGTTTTACGGTAAACATCTGTATACCCACCACCTACATTTTGCCTTTGATATTTTACTGTACTTGCTTTACAACATATTCATCTTTATTTTTTTACCTTGCTGATATTCTGCTTTTATTTATTTGTTCTCTATGCCTGAAACATAATTGATCATAAATATTTCTGTGGTACAGAGATGACTATCAAAAAAAAGGGAGAGTTTGCTCATTTGAAATTAACTTACAACGTAAGACTAAATGCTTATTATAGATGCAAAAGATTTTTATTTTCCTTAAATGAAAATAAATAGCTCATGGATTCATTGATTAATATTTTCCTATTCTTGTAAAATAAAAATAACACATGTTCACTGGTAAGAAATGCACAAAATATATGAGTAAAAAACCAATTTAAAAAATCAACTGTACTTCTATAACATACTGATATTCATTTTAATATGAAAAATTTTGATGCCTTTTATTTCAAATGTTTATTTCTGTATAGTGTGTGTGTATTCAGAGAGAAGGACTAATATAATGTGAATCATATAGAATATAAGGTTTTGGTAGTCTTCTGAACACTGTCTCATTATTAAGTCCCTATTTAAAAGTTAAAATAGTTAAAAGTTAACTAGATAATTAAATTTAAAATTTTTTAAGTATTTTAAAATTCTGTCATACTACATTTTAATATCTGTATTATAGTCTATTATATGCATGCATCAGAATTTAACTAAATGATCCCTTTAGTCAGAAATACACTTTAAAAAAATTTTGTTTATAAATTATACTCCTATCAATTACCTGTATATTAAATCTATGCTGAGATTTTTAAAAAATTTTTTATTGAATCATAAATTATTTATACATATTTTTGGGGTTCAACATTGACATGTTGATCAAATCAATATTACTAGCGTATATACTGTTGTGAATCATACTTATTCTTTATGTCCCTTGTCCAATCTCTCCCCTTTCCCCTCCCCCCTCTGATCACCCTAGATTTCTTCTCTCCTTCTGAAAGAGTAATGGTTACTCTGTTGATTTGTTGCCTATACGATCTGTCCAATGCTGAGAGGTGTGTTCAGGTCCCCCAATATTATCG
This sequence comes from Cynocephalus volans, assembly GCF_027409185.1. Classification (NCBI taxonomy): domain Eukaryota; kingdom Metazoa; phylum Chordata; class Mammalia; order Dermoptera; family Cynocephalidae; genus Cynocephalus; species Cynocephalus volans. The sequence goes on from NC_084471.1 coordinate 92,132,506, forward strand.
TAGAACAGATGCTTCTTCTGTCACTCTGGAATGAGCTTTGTGGAGAGAGACATCCTCTTCTTTTCTTTGGTCTCTGCTGGTTACTCTCCTTGTGTCAATGCACTCGAGTGGCTGGTGGACCATCTGTGTGGTAGATGTGGCATGTAGCCACTTTTGCAGCAGCCATGGTTATTGTGGTGGCTATGGTGGGCCACCCACATGGAGGTGATGTTTTTGGTATGTTCCTTTCCTAGTTGTTGGTGGTGAAGGTGCTGTACCTGGTTGTGGGAGGGGGTGTGTTTCCCAGATCCATGCCTCAGGACCATGGGTGGGCCCCATGGCACTGGTGGTGTGCCCAGTTGTGAGAGGAGGTCCAGTCCTCGGCTCCACCTCCACACCTCAGGACCCCAGGTGAGCCCTGTGGCTCTGGTGGTGTGCCTGGTTGTCCCCCCTGTCTGGCTTGGTAGCCCAGGGGACTTCTGGTCATCTAGGTGTTATAGGTACTCTTTTGTGTAATGAGACCTTTGCTAGTTAATATCAAACTTTGACTCTGGTTGTTCGTACTCTGTTTTTCCTTTCCGCTCTGTGTTGGATTATTTGCTGTTCCGACCACTTAAACTCTGTGCTGGAACTAATTTGTGGTCCTTTGCTTATTCCTAAAGTGGGGGAACTTCCTGTGGGGACCAGTACTTGAGCTTTGTGGTTGAGCTAAATTGCTGCTTTGCTATTGATTCTCTGGGGAAGGCTTTTTGTGCAGCTCAGGTTTTAATGGTTGACTTTATAGGACTTTTCTGGTTTCAGTGAAATCCAATGCACCTGGGGTATATAGAAACACTGGTCTGAGCCTGAGTCTTTTCATCAAACTGCACCCCATGCAATTCTGTATTCCTGACCAGTCTCCTCTGAGTGGTCCTATCCTGATTAGGGGGCAAATCAGCTGTCCTTGCTGTGTACCAGTGTTCTCCCGGTGGGCCCGTTTCCCCCACCGCCTGTGCTCCAAACACTTCCCATGGGATGGGCCGTACGCCAGTCCCTTGCGATGACTCATCAGCCTCTGAGTGGCTCCTTTTTTCAGTTGTGGCTCCTTGCTCCTACATGGGTCCACGGGAATCCTATTAGTGGTCTTGCTGGCCTGGGGGCCACCAAGACCCTCTTCTCCCCTGCTGCCTCCATGCAATTTCATCTGAAGGGCACAGCTGTGGCTTTTGCCAGCTCCTGCTCCATGAACTCAGCAGCTCCAGCCTGGAAGTGGCCAGGGCTTGAAATGGTTGGGGAGGTTTTTTTCTTTTTCTCATCATGGCTTCTCTGGCCTTCATGCACTCTGTAGATCTCTCCTCTTCCTCTGAGCTCTAGCAGCCCCAGCTTGGCTGTCATTGCTTTTTAATAGTTGTAAATTAGTTGATTTGTGGGAGAGAGTGACACTGGGGACCATCTATTCTGCCATCTTGATCAGAAGTCCCCATGACCAACATCTTTCATACCATCATTACAGCAGATGAGATCAAAGCAAGTCTTGCGTATGGAGGTTGAAGGTTCTAAAGCAATAATTAGCTAATCAGCAGGCTTATTAAAGTCCTGAGAACAATTCTTTATCCAGAAGCTCTGGCTACCCTTCCTCCACATCGGATGCACCAGATCTTGGTGGCACTCCAGGCCCAGCTCTTCCTGCCCACCTGCTGGCAGGAAGCCAGTGCGAGCCAAGCTATAGAAGGCTCTCCTGCCATTGTGGCCTCCTCTTGGTGCAAGAGCTATGCTGAGATTTTTGAGATCTTTTATGTGACTCACAGATTTAAGGCTCATATTTCCTTTAAGATTTTCAGATTTAATTTTTTATTATGCAGATTAAGTAATTTACTTGACAAAGCATGTTTTGTTATGATGCATCAAAACCTGTGTAATGAAATCTGATCCATATATTAATGCAAATGCTTTACTGATATTCCACATACTGTTATTTGAAGATTAAATGAAATATACAGTATATGCTTTGTAGAGTTATCATTTTATATTAATCAGAAGTGTTAAATATAGGAACCAATATTATGTCTTTTTAACTACTCAAAATGTAATTCAGTATTAAAAAAAGTACCTAAAGAAAATGCAAAAAAATCACAACCATAATTAAATTTTTCTGTTCTTTCAAAATTTTATGTAGGAAAACTTCAGTCTAGCTTATAAGTGTGAACATGTCTGTAATCATTCTAATAGGCAGCGTAAACTTACAAGAATCTGGGAAAGGCCTACTACAAATGCTATAACTACCATTTAGAGGAATTTTAAAGGCTGAATGACGCAATGGTAGTTCCACATTGTCAGTGATTCATACTAGAAGAGCAAGATGAAAATGCAAATTATATCTAAATCTCCCATTTTTATGCTTTAATCAAAGGACTCCTATGTGATTTCATCCATGTATTTTATATTAGTAACTGCACAACAATTGGTTGTTTCAGCAATTTAAAATTAATGCTGATTGACTGAGCTATCATACACACTGTTCACTTGATTTGCCCAAAGAACAGATTTCATTAGTCCCCTCTGGAAACAGGTAACTCATCTTTCATTTCACCTGTTCTTTACTTCATACTTGCTTCCCCCCACTTCACTGTCTATTGCTCTTCCATTCCTCCTCAGACTGTCTTCACACTTCATTTAATTCCATTTGCTTATACTCTTGGCCACATAAAGGCACTTTTCCCAGCCTCATTCCAAAATTTATTGAAAACCAGGTGACATCACAGTCAATTGCATCCAACATGGCACACCTGTTTAGCTCCGTCAACCCAAGCCATCAGTGCAGGGAGGCAAGGGTTTCAAAACAGAAGGGCCCTTCTGATAAGGGTGAACTGTAATCTCATTTCAACTTTATGATTCTTGATGGATGCTTTTCTCCCTTTTGGCAGACTTTCAGAGATTTGCTTAGTTGAATTCAGCATGCAGGGGATATATGTTATTTTATAAACATTCAGCTCTGCCATGACAGCAGTCTAAAGATGACAATGCAAAATCACCTCTAAAGTAATCATGGTGGAGATAGCTTATGCACTTGATGGCAAGAATGCAGTTGACACTCTTGCTATGTCTGAGGCTCTAATTTCTACCATCTGCCCTTGCAGTATCTTATGTGGACATTCTTTTCCTTTTATACTTTGCCCTGTCTTCTTGAGTGCAGTCATATGCATCAGGGAGTAGGACACAAGAATGTAAAGCTGTTCCATCATTTGCTCTGTCATTTCCAGTGTCTGCCCTAAATGTAATGCTATGGATTGATTGAATAGTGTCCACCAAAGTTCATATTAGAAACTTAATTCCCACTGTAACTATGGAGGATGGGAAATCCTATTATGGTAATTGAAAGGTTGGTCCTTGAAGAGGTGATTAGATTGTGGGACCATGCCCTAATGAATGGATTAACAATGGTAGTCATGGGCGTGGTTCCAAGGGCTTTAAAAGGAGAGCGCACGAGAGTCTCTCTCTCTCTTTCTCTGCTCCACCATTTTCTGCCATGTGTGACCCCTGCATTGCTGTAAAGCCACCACCAAAGAAGACTCTCACCAGATGTATTCCCTGGAGTTTGAACTTCCCAGCCTCCAGAACTGTAAGCAATAAATCTGACTTTCTTACAAAGTACCCAGTTCCAAGGCTGGCCCCGTGGCGCACTTGGGAGAGTGCAGCGCTTGGGAACAAAGAACCCAGTTCCAGGTATTTTGTTATAAGCAACAGAAATGGACCAATACACACAATTTTTAGCTTCTTCACTTTATCATGCTGGTCATTTAATATTATTTTATTACCAAACTGAAGAAACTGAGAGAGAGAAAACCCAATCCTTCCATTATCTTGTACCCAGCCAAGGACAGAACCAAAAAATCCTAATTTTAAACTGCCAACTTGTTCTCAATTTTTTTCTGCTATGAAGTCATCAGGACAAAAGAAAGGACTGAGGATTGATTGTGTGGCCGTGGCCAAGTTACTTAACCTTTTTGTGCTTCAGTATCCTCTTCTGAACTTCCTTCCTGAGCTACACAAGATGTAGAACACTTAAATTCATATTTCATCCCTTGAGTTACATATTATTATTGTCCAGTATTTTAATTCTGTCCTTAAAAAATCTTTAAAAAACTACCCATAAATATGAAAATACATTATTTATGCTCATAATGCTTGTTTGCATTGACTCATGGTTTTCAAATTTATTTGTTTACCATTTTTATTAGATCTCAGACTTTTTCTCAGATATTTTTCTTCTTAGAGTACATTGATCACAAATTCCCTTAGTAAATATTTGGTAGGCAGTAAAGTTTTGACTTAATATTTCAAAATGTCTTTAGGTCACTCCTATTCTTGTGAGATGGATTTGCCAGGCCCACAATTTTAGGTGGACTGCTAGATTCTCTCAGAACACTGAAGAGAATACTCTACCATGTTCTGACTCTGTATTTCTGACAATTCTGCTCTCAGACTGACTGCCTTTCCTGAAAAGGTTATTTGTCTTTTCTCTGGCTGACTATAGAAATTTTTCTTTAACTTTTAAAATTTTATTTTGACATTTATTTATAGATATTTGTGGGGTACAGTGTGTTTTTTCAATACATGCATATACTGTGCATTGATTCACTCAGAACAGAAAGCAAAGCTTTGTGCCCATTAATCCACCATTGCCCCTCCCCACTATCCCTCGCCCCTCCTGGCCTCTGGTAACTATTACCCTCCTCTCTATTTCTATGAGAACCAACTTTTTTTTTTTTTAGATTCCACATATGAATGACATCATGTGGTACTGCTTGGCGGTTCCATCCATGTTGCTGCAAATGACAGGATTTCATTTTTTTTGTAGCTGAATAATATTGTATTGTGTACCACAGTTTTTTTTTTCATCCATTCATCCACTGATGGGCATCTAGGTTGTTTCCAACTCTTCTTGGCTATTGTGAATAGTGTTGCCATGACCATAGGAGTGCAGGTGTCTCTTTAATACATTAATTTCATTTCCTTCGGGTGTATACCAGTAGTGGGAGTGCTCGGTAATAAGATAGCTTGATTTTTAGTTCTCTGAGGAACCTCCAAATTGTTTTCCATGGTGATTCTACCAATTTACTTTCCCATCAGTGTAGGAGAGATCTCTTTTCATCCTCTCCAGCATGTTATTTTCTTTTTGATAACAGCCATTTTTTTTTCATTTTTTGTTGAAACATATTGATTGTACATATTTTTGGGACACAGAGTTATATTCAATACATATATACAATACGTGATGATCTGTTGATGGCAATTAGCATATTCATCATTGCAAAACTTAATCATTTCTTTGTGATGTGCACATCTGATCTCCTCTCTTCTAGTTGTTTGGTAACATTCAGTAAATCATTGTTAATTATAGATTCCTGAGTTGACTGTACACTAATAGGACTTAGTTTTCTTATCTAGCTGTAATTTTCTGTCCATTAACCAGGCTCTCACTATCTCCCCTCCCCGCTTGCCTTTCCCACCTCTAGTAACCCCAGTTCTTCTCTCTCCTTTCAATAGTTCAACTTATTATTATTACTATTTATTTGTTTTTGTTTTATTTTGTTCTTTTGAAATATTAGTGGAATGTATCACTCACATATTTCTCTAACCCTCATATAAATATTGCCACTTTGAGGACTTCTGCTTCTGCCTATGATGCAGTAGTTTGTAGTAAACACATGCTTCTTTGAGAACAGAAAAGCTGAAGTTAAAAAAAAAAAGTTATCAAGGCAAAGCCCCAGTTGTGAGAGACTAGGATGCCAGAGAGAAGAGAACCTCAGAAGGGTAGGCCAAAGTGCTCTTAATGGTTCTTCCCTTCAGAGCACTGTTTACTCACTACTGGCACAGAGCAAGAGGCTCAGACTCCAGGCAGAGGGGTTCAGATTTTAGGGAGGCCAGCCAGCAGAGCTTTTAGCAATGTCATGAGGCCAATGACATAAAAACTGGAAATTTGGGGCTGTCCTGGAAGCCAGAACTTGAATGTCTAATATCTCAGTGAGAAGGGGGCAGTTTTCCCCTTGAGTTTTTTGGTGAAATTTTAAGCTGCTAAAGACAGGAAATTAAGAAACTAAGGAGGAAGGTAGTGAAAATCTCATCCAAGTTTTCTAGTTTTGAGAAGTGAAAACTTGAAGTCAGAACATTCCAACAATGAGAGGTCTGAGTAAACATGCCAGGCTCTCACAAGGGATTCTAGGAAGAGGGCAATCCAGAAACAGAATCTGACAAAAACTGTATCCCCGTTTTCAGTCAGCACAGACCCTGAGTAAATGAGCTAATCTTCTCCCAAATCTTCTTACTTTCCTCCCTAAAACTTAATTGTTCTGAACTTTGATATCTAAATAGTTTTTTATACATCATGTATAGTAAATGAAGCTTTTCCTCAAACCCAGTTAAATACTATATTCCTGGAAAAATAATTTTTGTTTAACAAACACTAAAATACTGTTGAAATTTATATTATAAGGTGATGCTTCTAGAGATTATCCTTAATGGTGACACTGACTTCGAATTCATCCAATAAGTTCAATATGAGAAATCTGATACAGCGACTTCGAAAGAATCTACATCATCACAAAAAGTGGAAATTTAAATAATTGGTTATTAAGGCTCTTTCTTTTTAGAATAATCATGCCAAAGACATCTGAATGTAGGGTACCCTCAGAATACTTCAACACTTAAGGCTTGGTTTGCTCCACGATGGCACATTCAGAATATAAACTTTTTTCCCAGTAAATTAGTTACCTGGTCGATTTTGCTTTTTAGCCTTTACATGGTTAGCTGCAGAAACAGCATAGGATGAAGTGAAGGATCTGCTTTTGGTGAGGGTTGTCATCACGGGGTTATTCCAAGAATCAGGACTAACAGCACTGTAAAGACAGGATTTACAGAAAAATGAAGAAAGTATTCATCACTCATTGGCGCAAGTCTGGCCAGAACCCAACTATTATTTACACAATAGACCTGCCAGTATGAACACTGGTTCAGGATCAGGGACAGAATCACTTTACTTCCAAAAGACAAAAGAGGTTACTTAAACTCAGTCTCTGTTGCAGGGATACAGCAGTCACTCACCAGTCATGCTTGGTTAACAAAAGAGGAAAGATAACTTTCCTTTTTTCCAAGTAAGAAGACTCAAACACCTTCTTATTCTGCTTCTATGATCATGTTCCTCACAGATTTTCTAAAAGAACCTTTCAGATTAACTGGTTAAGATGCGGATGAACTCACATTAGCTATAAATGTCATAATGCTTATGTCAGTGATCTTTAATATTTATTATTCTTGGTGCATCTACATTTAAAAATTAAATTCTTATATAATCAAAGATAATGTCTTTGTGTGGTATTTCCTAGTGAAGGAAAGGTTAGCAATGGGGTTATAGCCTATAATTCCTCTTTACTGATGATACCTTGGAAAGAAAGTGATGGCCCAGCATTCTCTAGAGGAAGACTATTACCTTTCTCCTAGTCAATATCATCAGTGTGTAAACATGCCAGTGATGGGCTGGATGCTACTAGGAGAAAGGTAACAGAGAGTCTTCATCAAGGGAATGCTTTTAGCAGTACTTGGTCTGTCTAGGTTGCTTATTGTAAATAAATCTAGAATTAACAGATCTATGGAGGGTTGGGCTACAGAATGTCATATAAGCCATGTAATGAGTGGAATATAAATTTTGGTAGTATTCCAAGCCAAAATTTCCCTGCATGTATTGCTCAAAACCTTACATGTTAAATCTGAACCAGAATCCATCCTAATTTGGGAGAGAAAAGAATTTAGGAAGCTGTGTTGACAATCTTGGGCCGCTCCAAGGGAAAAATGCTTAGTCTGTGTTTTGCTAACACCTGTGTCCTTTCAAGCACTAGTAAGTAAAATTGGTACTGGGTTAAATCTATAATTTGCATGAATATAATTCGACAATTTGATCTTTTGTGGATTGGCACTGTAAGCAGGATGTGCCTGGTCTGAGTGGCTTATTATAAATAAGCCCAAAATTGATAGATGTATGGAGTCACGGATGTATGGAGACTGTCATATAAGCTGTATGATTAACAGGGATAATTTGGAGAGGTTCCATCACCAAAACACTCTCTCTGTGCCAGCAACATTATGCATGCATTACTTAGAGCCCTGCATGTTAAATCCAAACCAGAACATATGCTGATGTGTAATAAAAGAACTTTTGGGGAACTGCACTAATAGTCTCAGACCTCTCGAAGGAAAGAATGCTGAGCATGTGCTTTGCTACTGCCCATATCCTTTAATTAGTAGAAGATTCGGCAATGGGTAAGACCTGTAATTTGTGTTGAGGCTGATTTGACACTCTGACACTTCTGTTATGTCATTTCTTCTCTCTTTTTTTTTCATCTTTGGAAAGACTTTTCTTCAACCATTGACCCAGGTATTTAAAATCTTCCTCTTTTCTCCTTATTTCTAATAGCAGTTTACCAAGTACAAGGGTACTTCAAAAAGTTTATGGAAGGATTTGTATTTATCTTTTAATTCTATTTTTCCACAAGCTTTTTGAAGTACCCTTGTATGTCATAAAAGAGACATGGAAAATGTGGCATGAACTTCAGCAATTATCAAATACAATTGAGAAAAGCATACACAATATTTAATGTTCTTAGAAATCTCATCCTAGGCATTTCACACATGCTTGGGATTTTGGAAATAATAAGATCAAAGAAATCTTCAAATCTGAGATAGGAAACTATAACTGCTATTTCCTTATGATACTAGTTCTTTTCAATTCATTTTGCTGAACTGATTAACTGATAAGATTTACTGTGAAGAAATTTTATGTAATAGATATGTGGCCTAAATGTTTTCATTTTTCAGTACATGATACATTGTATAGGTTATTACATTTCTAGTAGACTTTTTAAAGATAAGACCTTAACGTTAACTGAATTTTTTATATCTCAAAAAGATATATTATGAAGGCTACGAGTGTTATTTTTTTCAAATAAAAGTATTTAAAATGTGCTCATTTTTTGAAAAGTTTGTGAAGTGCAGTGGTAGAGCACCTTTAGTGTATGAGGATTTAATGAACTCAAGATAAATAAAATCCTAGCTGTATCTATCTCATTCTCAATATATTAAATATTAGTTATACTGCTAATGATACATAACACATCAATATTCATTATATTATATATAAAAGTATAGTGCACAGGCACCTTCATATATTGCTTTATGTGATTCTCACAATAATTTCTAGCTTTTCAGTGACCCTTACTTCCAATTCCTGCTTAAATCTCATGAACATGTAATAATTTGGATTTTGGAGAGGAAAACAGCTTAGGGAAATCTTTACTTGGTGTCCTCATGTTGACACAGCAGAGGAAAATTATCTGTGCCTGTAATGGAAGATCTCAACCCTCCTCACAAAAGTGGCTTTTTACCCTAATCTCCCCATAACAACTCCATCCTAAGTCCTTAAAGTCTTACCAAGTTATAGTCTATTTTATCAAGTTTACAGCTTCCGTTTTTGTCTAATATACTCGTACAGAGGTAATGTTCAGTTCCCACATCAACTTGGAATTATTTAGGTATGATTTCAACCTTTTCTATTTCCCCAAAGCCTGCTTTTTAAAAAGGCACCTTGTTGTATTCTTCCATCTAATTTACCTCTCCAATTATGCCATAGTTCCTTTTTTCCCCTAATGATTCCTTGTAGTGTGTCTGAGGTTCAGGCTAATGACTTGTCTCAGGACATACATCTCTGAGTGACAGGGTCCATCAGAGATGGGAGACATCTCTAAGTGATCCTTTTGACACTTAGTTCAGTGTCCTTCCTTCCAGACTGTATTTAAAGTTACTCAGGAGTAAACTATCCAGCTGTATACCTAAATGGATATAAGTTGTGGACTGTTTCTAATGTTTTCTTCTCACTCTTGTTGTTATTTTAATCACTACAGTCCTTATGGAGCCCCAATAAAAGGACAGATATTGTAAGGAAGAAATAAAATGGCTAAAAAGGAAAAGGCTTCAGGGCCAAAACTCAAATCTATTTTGAAATTAATCAGCAGTTTTAGCAATAAGTCTCCTAAATGAAGAGGGTTTTAACTTTATAATCAAGGCCCAAACTAGTTGTGTTTAATGGTGCCATTTACTCATATATGATTTTCTCTTAAAGGGCTCAAATTATTTTCAGAATGAATTTCATTTTTTCGAAATGGTGAAAAAGTTGTATCCCTCAGATTTTGTATCAGGACTTTTTATAGGACAGTGAAATTAAAGGATAGTAAGTTAGAATGTGGGAAAAAGTATCCCTAGGCAAGACACGTATGAGTATTTTTAGGAGAAAGAGAATGAGTGGTATCATATGCTATTCCTTATCTCTTTTGAAAATATTTAGGTATGAATATTTGTTTTATAAAGCTGAATGACAGAATCTTTGGGAGTTCACCTTGTAAAAGTTCTTAAAACCCTCTTCCTGTGATGATTTCAATTTCAGCCCCCAAGTTCATTTAATTGACTAAGAGAAGAACATGATAGGAGAAGTGAGATTTGACCAGAGATAACAAAGAATAATAGACAGACATTTGAGAAGGCATGAATGAATTCTTGGTAGATTCTACGGAAAGAAAATCACGGAGCATGAACTATACTAAGACAGCAAACTTGGCAAGGTTGGTAAAACAGGCAGCTTCTTTCAAGATATACACTGAGAACATAATTCATTTTCTTAAGCAACATTTAACTATAATACTATATCATTTATTGGTATTTACTGCTGTAGAAATTGACAATGGTTAGTATTTTTAGAGAAAAATATTACCAATGACTTCTAATTTCAAACTTTAGGAAATGTGTATGAAACAGTGCATAGTCTCCTACTGTGGTGCTGTTTAGAACCTTCACAAAAGTCCAGGAAATAAGATGGAGTAAATGACACTGACATACGAAAAAATCATTTGAGTTTGCTTCTGATTCTACAGGTTTATTAGAACACAATCATTAATGTGGAAAAAACAGTTAAACACCAGTTAGCTCAGTTGGTTAGAGCACAGCCTTATAACCCCAAGTTCACGGGTTTGGATCCCCATACCGGCCAGCCACAAAAAAAGAGAAAAAAAATGATCTACTTTTAATCTGCTCTTCTGCCTTTCATACAGGACTAGGACAGCTGGTCTGGTGGGCTAGGGGCATCTAACAATCATTTGCAAATGTCAGGTTGGATGCTTTTGATTTAAGGGTCTCAGTATGGAGCTCAACGTAGGTGAAATCTAGCCTACCTTTATTCTGGGCTCAACCCGTCCCTTCCAAGGTCACACTGGCAGAGATCACCTCAGATCACTCTTCCTACTTATATTTAAGGCCCCACAACAGAATTTAAGCCTAATTATCCAATATTAGTCCCTATACTGCTCTGCATTTAAATTACACGTCTTTTCCATTTTCAAAGCTGTCCTCCAACCAATGTTGTTTGGTTGGGCCTCCCTTCTGTAACATCACTCCTTTTTGTTAAGTAACTTGTCTAAGCAGCATGAAAGCAGCAGGAGCATAGTCTAACCTGGGTGAAGGCGCTTCATGCAGTTTGATGCTGGCACTGCGGTCCCTCCGTACTGGCGCAGGCTCCAAGGTGGGTAGACCTGTGGCCGAGGTGGTGGTTGTCCAAGTCGATGAGACTCGTCTCAACAAGCCAGGGGGCAAACTCCTTCTCAGGCGCTAGGAAGGAGTTTGATTTTATTACCAAGCATACTTTATATCACTAACTTTGATGTAACATAGTGGAAGAAAATGAGTTTTTAATTAGAAATGAATTGATTAAACTATATTGGTTGGATATCATCTACCACCTACATTTTAATCTGGGTGCTCAAAAATTCAATAAAAAACTCACTGGCCAAAATGAATGAATATTATAAAAATACCATTTTGAGGTCCTCATTTCAATGCTTATGCAAATATGGGATTATAGAAATGAGAATCAATTAACCCTTGGATAATTTTATAGTGATATTAGTTCAATATGACTTAAGCAGCTATACGCATACATATCATATTAGTTATTATGAACAGAAGTTTTTCCTTAGAAGTCACTTGTTTGGGGCATGGGTTAATTTATATCAATTTGCACAATAGTCTATACCCCCCAGAATTATTGATTTAATTTTACTATCCTGATTTAAAAATGATATGAGCTAAATGCATGATTTAAAAATGATATGAGCTAAGTGTAAGCATCATTCACAAAATGCACTGCCTCTCTTATGATTAATGTGACTTAATCATTATGATTAATTAATATGATTAATGTGCTGGCTGGCAGGGTCTTCTGCCAGGGTCTTGTTGCCTCTTACGATTTCCTCTTCCACCACCTCCTAGGTGGGATATGTGGCACCATCAGCTTACTATTACCAGAATGAGCACCACACTCTGAACAGAGTCTGACCCTTAAAATTTAAAGTGAAGGTGTTCTCCTAATAAAGCCTCAGCAATAGTCATAATAGGTAGGACCTCAACCCACTTTTATTTGTGGCTAATTACTAGTAATAAACCAACCATGTAGGCATGGTTTACAAAGACACATTCTGCTCTTCTGAAAAGGGTACAATCTTTTGAGAAGTGAAGTATATGGCACCTTGGGATTCAAGAACAGCTCTCATATGAAATAGTTTCCAGTGTCTCTTAAAGATTTGAATATGCACCTTAGAAGGTAATTTAGTAGAAAGAGAAAGGGTCAAACAGCAGGGTTCTTGCCTTAAATCTGTCACTGAACTCAAGTCTGTTTTGAGACCCAAAGAAATAGTTAATCTCTCTTCCCATATCTTTCCTGTCACATTATGCTTGGGTATATCTTTTTCAGGGAAGTGAAGGTTTGAAGGAAACTATGAATACTAAATTGACAAAGTTATGACGATCACATTCCTGAATCAACAGACTCACAGTAGCAGGAACATGGAAGTTACTGACTGGCCACCGACTCAAGGGGACAGCTGCTTGTCTACTTAATAACTCTGCTGGATGTACCAGAGACCACTGAAATTCTGATGTTCTTGGTCTTTAATATGACTTATTTTTAACTAACACTGAGATCTGAACTGGGAGCAGGGTCCTATCTCTTACCATTTACTTTTGTAACACTCATATACGTAAAAAGAAGGAATGCGTATAAGTTTTTCTTTTTACATGTAAAATGTGAGATCACATACATCACTAAGGCCATCTTTTACTTTAAATTATCTACAATTAATGAAAACTGTTCTGAGTTCAAAACTTGCTCTGTTTGGGAAAGCCATGAGGGTACTTTGAGGGATATCATAGTAAGAAATCAAAGAGGAAAGGAATCTTCAGTTTTAGAAAGCAATTAATTTTAAACAGAATCTGTCCCAGAATGGACCAGACATTTTTGTCTGTTTATTTTTTGTTTAGTTTTTTTTTCTGCAATATCCTTATCACCTACAACAGAGCTCAGCCCATAAAAATAAAAACTCCCTGCAAGTAAAAACTTCTTAAAAGTTAAAAATAAAAAAGGTAATGCAAAAAGGTTAAATTTTCTATTTACAGAAAACTATCAAGTATGAGGACAGAAGCCTTTATGTTTCAATTTGTGTCACTTTTGTCACCATGGTCAACACCTCTTCCCTGAGCAATTGACATGAATCTGCAGATGGGCTCGGGGTGACAGGAAGGAGACCTAGAAGACAATAAAGGAAAAAGTTGAACCCTTTAAGTAGTATGTCATTAAGACCCACCTTGGGAAAAGCCAGCTTGTCTTTTTCTGAGCTTTCCTCTGAATCAGAACAGGTATAGTTTTCACTGAAGGAAACGATGGGATTGGCCCTGGGCTTGTGAATGGCCTGGAAGGTGAGCTGTGTGCTGAGCAGATTGCTCACTGCCCTCAGGGATGTGCACACGTTCGGGGGCAGGGAGGGGTCTGCCAGGAGGTCGGTGATGAGGCCATGAGCCTCTCCCATCACGGCGATGTCCACAGTTATGCTGGTTCCTGAAGACTGAGACACCAAACCAAGAGAAGGGCAGGTCAGAAAAGGCCTGAACCTGGAGGCACAGAGAATTAAATTGGGCTTTTTCACTGGAAAATAAACAGTTGACTCTTTAGGATTTCAGCACAGTAAAATTCACATCACATTTCTAGTCCCCATTTTGATAAAAATTTGCTCTGGCTTTATTTTAGCCCTTTTTGTGTTCTAACATTTTTTAATGCTAGAACTTGGTAGACCATGTTTGAAGAGATTAAAGAGATAAACACTAGTTTTTAAAAGATGAGATGTTTCAGAGAACTGGAAAATAACTTCGTATCAATCACTCATTATGAAGACCTCAACATTTTACATGTATATAACTTATAAATTTCATTCTGAAAGTAACATTACATTAATATACCATAAATTTTTAATTGTGGTAATATTTTAATGTGACACTTGAGCTTCTAAAAAATCAATAAAAGGCAAACTTGGATAAAGGTGTATAGATAATTCAAATAAAATATAAATAATCAAATAGGGATGAAAAGCTACTTGCCTCCCTAATAATTAAAATGTAAATTAATATAATAAAAACAACTTTTACTTACCAAATTGGCAAAATAATAAGAGACTGATAGCACCAAGCATTAGTAGTAGATGGGGAAATGAGCAATGAGAAAAATAATTGAATATTTTTTGGTAGAAAATTTTGCTGGGTCTATCAATTTGCAGTTTAAATGTATATATCCTATAATCTATCAAAACAACATAGACATCTGGTCTGAAGAAATACTTCTACAAATATGTAAAAATATAAAAACAGGACACAAAGAGTATATAACACTACTCTCTGATATCAGCCACCAATGAATGCAACCACTAAATGCATATTAATAAAGAAATTGTTTTCTTAAAAGTTGTAATATAAATGTATTATAAAATTCTATGCACTTGTTTAAGAGGTTTGGGTAGATCCATAAATTATTACTTGGGAAAATGCTTAGAAAATATTGTTCGGAGGGGGGCAAAATATGTCATAGAAAAAGTGAACATGTACTATTTTTATAATCAGAAAAATATCACAATTTTGAAAAAACCCAACATCCATGAAGATATCTAGTCTTGGAATAACTATAAATAATGGAAAAATTATTCTGTAAGGGCATTATATAGAACAGGTGTGTCTTTTACCAACAAAATAATAACAATAACTATAATAATAATAATGGTGACAGCTGACATTTATTGAGCACAAGTCTACAAAGCCGGTATTATTACTAGATTCATTTTTATTAGTTACAAATAACTTGCCAAAATCAGTAGCTGGAAAATGGAAATGCCAGCCTGTAAACACAAATACTTTATTTATTTATTTATTTATTTTCGTGACCGCCGCTCAGCCAGGGAGTGCACCGGTCATTCCTATATAGGATCCGAACCCGCGGCGGGAGCGTCGCCGCGCTGCTAGTGCAGCACGCTACCGAGTGCGCCACGGGCTCAGCCCACAAATACTTTATTTTCACAGCTCAGGTTCTAGACCAGTATGCTGAAATATTGAAATTTTCATTTTATATTCTGAAATATATTTGTAATTATTTAATGCATTATGTAATCATAGTGCCCCTGTTTTTTCTCTGTTGGTAGGCCTATTTATAAACCAATATAAAAATCTAAGTACAGTATTTATAGTTTTATGATAATCATGCACATTTCATATATGTTCCTACATTGTTAATTTTTTTAAATGTTCATAAAAGTGTCACTAAACTACATTAACATTTCCTTTCAGAAATATATTTTCAAGTGCATCTGTAATCATTTTGTTTCTGAAAAACTCACCCAGTGTAATACTTTGAAATAGTGAAGTTTATTCCTACCCTGTTGTTCTAATACACTTAAACTAAGAAGTCACTGCACTGTTTCCATAAAAATTTGAAAATTTAAGTCAAACTTTGTTTTCAGGACAAAAAAATAGTAAAACTTTTTGACAATGAAATTAACAGTTTATGCTCTAATTAATATTTAAAGAGATTTTTAAAATATGTTCTCAATATATAAAATTTATAAATCTGAAGAAAAAGTAAAATATGTCCATTGGCAATTAAAATTAGGATTAGAATTTTAAATTATTGGTGGAAGGACGAGTCTTTTTATATTTATAATTCATTTTTTAAGTAATAGATACATTTCTTATATACTCAGAAAAAACAAATATTAAAATTTTAATAAGTAACTTTAAAATAGAAACAGAACTGAAAATTCACCCTTTTAAGTCAATGTTAGTATTACACAGATATAGAAAGCAAGCACATTATGTATTTCATTGTCACTATGCTGCAGCTTTTGTGAAAGCAAAGGTCTTTTAAGTGAAAACAAAAGCAACATTCAAGACAGTAAGAAGTAAATTAACCATACCAGAATTGGCTAAGAAACCAAAGTGAACACTTTTACCGTTGGAAAAAAATCTCCCGACTATTATTAAGTCAGGTCCTTGCTTTACTGGTTTTCTGATTCAGGATCAATATTGTGTAACAGTCAGAAGTTACATCACCCATAAGAAGTTATCACCACTCTCTGGCTCTAATAGCTAAAGGCTTCAATGAGGCGTGAAATCTAAAACCAACAATCAGATTTGTCTGCCACAAACCCAAGACTAACCACACAAGAAATGCCGAAAGACAGAAAGATCGGCTGGCTGCTCTTCCAATAAACAGCAGGCAAGCTATAAAGACATGGGCATGCCCAGGGAGTCACTATTAAAGAATTTTAGGGGAGACGGGGCTTCAGGTGTTGATAGAATTTTAAAAATCATTTACAAAGTAGGAAAAAATTGAGTGACTCACACAAAAGGGTATTTCCATGCCTATTCAACCTTGAAAAAAAAAATAAATAATTTAATTTCTATTTTTTATTTTTAGTTCTATTTTTTTCATTGTTCATGTTTATGGGGTACAGTGTGTTGTTTCCGTACACGCGTATATTGCATAATGATTTAATCAGAATAGTTAGCATATTTACCACCTAAACATTTATCATTTACACAGAAATATTTCATGTAACTGGTGAAATCTCAGATAGTGATAATAAATACTAAATGTTAAGTTTATATAAAAGCCACTTTAAAGGGAAAGTCTTAAACTAACAGCCTGGTACTATCTGAGTGCAGCAATGAGCTATACGAAGCACAAAACCGCAGTTGACCCTTGTTACAGCGCAGATGATCAAACAAATCTTTTCCTTTAAAAAAAGTTACCAAGCAATATAAAACATTCTACTTCACAGGCTCTCCTTATAATAGAAATATTTATATTTAACATTTAAGAAAATACAAGTGTAAATCCCTAGACACTATTTAAATGACAACCAAATTTGAATTGCAGCCTTTAAATAGAAAACCTGGAATTTAAGTATAATAAACAGTGGAGGAAAGTGCGCTTTTATATATCAAACAAAAATAACTGATTCTCTCGATAAATCCACCACTTGTCAATGCACCCACTTTTTAAACATCTTCCTTTTCCCCTTTTATCTCCACCCCCCAGTCTACTTCACCATCTTCAGGATGTCCTCCTACCTAAGGCTGGATTTAGACTTTCACAAATCTAAGTGGCCTTGCTATATAGTATGATCTAGATTGCTTCCAAGTTACTTTTAACCAAAGGCCCAGAAAACTGGGGGCTATAGATAAGAAGTTAAAAAGACATAACAAATGTACTTCTAATTAACATTAAACATAGCTCCTAGACTAGATACGTATCTATCAATTCAACTATAGAAAATTTGTTTTCACTGTTACTACTACTGTGCTAAAAGTTTAAAATTGTAGTCCTGATATAATAAAGGGGGAATCTTTGAATATGCGTGGGGGTCAGAAAGAATTTGCACTCTACAAAAGGCATCTTTCATAAATTATCATAAGTTGCAAATTATAAAAAAAATCTAACATTTATGTGATCAAGTTACTAACACAATGTAAAATAAATTTATCTAAAATCAATATGTCAGATTATTTATCGTATTTGGGTTTATGTCAAAATATTATTCAGAATCACAGAATTTCTAAAGACAAAATCTTTCAGAAAACTTAGGAAATAACTATGCGCACAAGATAAACGAAAACAAAGAATCCACATCATTTTAAGAAAGTGAAGTTGCCCAAGGGAAAAATCAGAGAGACTGGAAAAATGGTGGTGTCAACAGAAATTTGTTGTTTAAAATGATTAGAGAGATTATCTAGCATGTGGGGATACGGTGGAGATAATGCATCCAATTCTTGATAAATTTCCTTTGAGGCAGTACTAGTATAATCAAGTTATAGCTCTGATTTCTACATATTTTAAAGCAAAGATTAAAATGGTAACTAATGAAATAAGTTGAATACGTCTTTTCCCCAGAGGCAAAAAATGTGTAATTCTCAATTCTTCTGACTCAGTGAACTATTTGACGTGTGATTTGCTTTGGATATTAGTTTATTCTAATTGGGGGAAAAAAATTAGAACCAGCACAAAAGCCTCTCTTTATAAGTCTATGTAAAATTTAAAGATAGCTGACAAATGCTAAAATACTAGAATTGAGAAATAATCTTGATAACTTAGTTGAAATGCTACATGTCTCAAATTAGGCCACTTAAAAATATTTTAAGTTTTATGATGTTTTCCAAAACCAGCCACAGGTTTTTGATAGGCAATACTATATCCATTGGAGCAGTCAGGATCGCTTCCTCTAAAATTGGAGAACTAGGTTGGATCTCTTGAAGGTCTCTTCCAATTCTATATGTCTAAATCATGTATCTAATAATGTTCATATACACATATACATCAAAGAAGAAAAAAGGAAATGATTTTAGAACTACTTCTTGCCATCACTAAGCATTTAAACATTTTTTAAAAGATTTTAAAATTATTACGTAGATTTAGAAAAGTCCTTGCTTTATTGATTACTAATCTTATTCAAGCTCTACCTTATAACCGATGCTGTTTCCTTCCCATGGTAAAATGCCTAGCGTACACTGAGTGCTTGCCAGGAGTAGACAATTCTCTGGAACTTCCACATTCTTCTCTCAATAGTTGAGTTGAACATTTGCCAAGTGTCAGTTTTGTTTGGTCCTAAATCTGTTTAGGCCAGTTGTATTTGTTATTGTAAATGACACATGCTAATAAAATATCTATAAGTCAATGCTTTGTGAATAAAAATGGAGTTGCTTCCTTGGAAAACTAAGGTGAATAGATTTACCTAAGCTTCACAAATACACTTTTGTAAAAGTGAGGCCCTAAAATGGATTTCCATTGAATTAGGGGAGATACAACTGTAATCACTCAAAAAGAGAATCGTAACATACCTGAAGGATTTTCAACTCAGAATGTTTTCAAGTTCCTAAGTCATTTCCACTATAAAGAAACTGAAACTGGCAAATAACATATAATGAAATATGAGTGTGGTGCATGTAGAAAAGACAACCTGGAGCTCCAATGAATACAGTGGACACATCCTCAACGAGAAACATTCTTGGCTTTTCATCAAAGGATGTGCAAAAGCCTGCATATTTATATGTGTGAAGTTAAAATACATTACCAGAGGTATGGAAAACGTATCTCATATTTTTCTGATTCTCTGCTTTAAAAACTTTTTAAATTTCCAAACCAACTACTGGTCTTAAGTACGTCTGTTAAGCATGTCACAGCTATTCATTACCACTCCTGGAAAAAGAGATAGAAAGTGAAGCTTGGCTTATGAATTAGCATATGGAGAACAAAAGGGTACAAGTGCATGTTTTCATCACTTATATAACTTGTAATGTTGTGTATGTGAGAAGTTGGAAAGCAAAATTATAAAGAGTTGAGATATAAGACAGAAAGTTTTATTCATTCATTAGTATCAAATATTCATTTTATAGGATAGTATATGGGGTTTTTAAGGACACAAGATCTGAACTCAGACTTCCTGTGTTCAAATTTCAGATCTAAGATTTGGGGAAATTCATTTATTTCTTTAGTTCTTGTTTTCTCATCTCTAAAAAGGGGTTAGTAATAATATCTACTGTAGAGTACTGTTGATGATTAAATGAGATCATGCACATAAAGAGCCTTGGTTAAGTGTTTGGCCCAAAATACACGTTTGATAAATATTAAACATCACCAATATTATTATTATTATTTATATTTTCTATTTTATTGAAACATACTGATTGTACATATTGATGGGGTACAGAATACATGTATGCAATGTGTAGTGATCAATACATTTATGTAACGTGCAGTGATCAAATCAGGAAACATTATTATGATTGCATTTAAAAAGACTGTGTGTGCAAAGAGATGCATATTGTGTGTGTGGGTGTTTGTCCCCTACATGTAATGGGCCAGTAGCTCCTTTATAAATGAAGACAGAATAGAGATATGATTTTTCTACCAACAGAAGCAAAGTAGAATGATAAAATAAAAAACCCAGATATTTAATATTTCCACTTCTTATTCTAGATACAGTCATAAAGATTGTATTCCTTACTCCCAAATACTCATAGTAGTTCTGTGATTAATTTTAGACTCTTAAAAAGAGATTGTACAAAAGCCCTGGTTTCAGTTAATACGCTTGATTGCACTGGTATGATTTATGACACAGTATGTGAAAAGAATTCTAAAAGCAGGCATCTTAGCTCCATTGTTGGAAGTATTTTTTTCTTCTATTTAGTCATCCTGGGAGGCACCCTGGTAGGCAAACACAGCATGGGAAGAACTTTCTCAGGGTGAAAAGGGAGTTGGGATAAGAGAGGAATAAACAGTGTAAGAGATGACACATAAAAAGGAGTCACTGGGACTTCTCTTACCCAACTTTGGTCCTTGGTGCTGGGAAAAGATGTGTGAAGGGTTTTTAGAAGCTGTTCCTTTTACATCTCTATAGCACAATTTACCACCCCAAGCCCTCTAAACCTTTTCCTAGGAGGCTGTTATACTGGGAAATCGTATCATGGTCTTTAATGTACTAAATTAATTTAGAAGATGAGCTAAATTTGATAAAATGATATTTGATATATTACTGGTTCTGACCTCAGAGCCAGCAAAATTGCATATGTGTTTATACTTTCATAGGATCCATTTATAATTTTAGACTTGAAGTCAGTTGGGAAATTTTTAAAAAATGAAATCATGTGAAAATTTTGCAGTAACTCATTGTAGGCTGAACCTTGGCTAAAGGCCATTCTAAGGAAGCAGATGTTTGCTTATTTTAATTTTCTGGCAGGGAATATGAGTTTACATTTGGATTTTCTCCTTAAGATAATATGTATGTACAGTAGGAGGAAAACATATAGGGCCCTTCGTCAAACTGCTTTCCAACAACATCTGTGTTGGAAGGTCCCGTTGAGATGTGAGACACAGCAAACTTCAGCAGTTACCAGAATTCTTAACTTCCTTCTCTTTTGATAATCAAAGAGCATTCCAAGTGACCAAACGGGAGGTAGTCCACGGCCTTATGTCCTTATATACTTCTCTACAATCTATCTGCAAATAAGCTAAACATTGTTCAAACATTCCCCCTGTTTATGTTTTCTAAGTACTTTCCAGACTAGCGAATTCACCCAACAACTCAAAATTAACCCTCATCATCGAATACAGTTTTGTTATTTAGGAAATAAAACGTACTCATTAAATTGCTTACTCAAGTAAGCACCCACATCTTTGAGAAGATAACCTTAGCTGCCTTTGCCTTTCAGGCTGGTTCTCTCTTTTTCTCCTAATTAGAAAAGATGAGGTGGCTGGCAATGAGATGAGGTATTCAGGCAATGACTTATTCATGTGATTTCTCCCACAAATGAATGTGGGAAGGATTGGGTAAGTATAAATAAAAAGCATTATTATTTCTGTTAGTGGAAGAAATGAGAAGCAAAGAGAACTTAGCCGGATTCTCTAATGTGAGCACGAGTTTTTAAATATTATAGGAACAATTAAGAATCTATGAAATAGGTTAATATCCAAAGCATGTAAGGAGTTCATATAACTCAATAACAAGAAAACAAAAAACTCAACTAAAAAATGGACAAGGGACTTGAATAGACATTTCTCAAAAGAAGACACACAAATGGCTAATGGATATATGAAAAATGCTCAACACTGTTAATCACTAGGGAAATGTAAGTATCATCTCACCTGTCAGAATGGCTTTTATCAAAAAGACAAAAGATAAATGTTGGCAAGGATGTGGAGAAAAGGGAACCCCTGCACCCTATCGGTAGAAATGTAAATTTGTACAGTGATTATGGAAAACAGTGTGGAGGGTCTTCAAAAAACTAAAAATACAATTACCATATGATCTAGCAATCCCACTTCTGGGTACTTACCCAAAAGATTCAAATTGTTTGTCGAAGAGGTATTTGCACCCCCATGTTCACTGCAGCCTATTCACAACAGCCAAGTTATGGAGTCAACCTAAGTGTCCATCAACAGATGAATGAATAAAGAAAATGTGATATGTGTACCTGATGGAATACTACTCAGCCTTAAAAAAAGAAGTAAATTCTGTCATTTGTGACAACATGAATGAAACTGGAGAACATGAAGCTAAGTGAAATAAGTCAGGCACAGAAAGACAAATACCACATGTTCTCACTTACATGCGGAATGTAAAACAATTGAACTTGAATTCAAAGAAGCAAAGAGTAGAAAGGTGGATACAAAAGTTGGGAGGTGGGGGAATGGGAAGATGATTGTAAAAGGGTACAAATCTTAGAAGGATGATGGGTTCTTTTCCTACTTTTTAGTTATATTACATGGCATGGTGCAGTGGGCTGAATGGCCCCCCAAAATTATTAAAGCTTAATTCCCACTGTAACTGCTGAGGGAGGGAAATCCTATTATGGCAATTAAAACGTAGGGCCTTGAAGAGGAGATTAGAGGACCTGCCATAGCGAATTGTTTAATGGTGGTCATGGGCATGGTTTTGAAAGCTTTAAAAAGAGAGCACGTGAAAGTCTCTCTCTCTGCTCTCCTATCTGTCCTGTGAGATCCCTGCATCACCATCACCACCAAAAAGGCCTTCCTTCATCAGATGCATTTCTTGGACTTTAGACTTTCCAGCCTATGAAACTGTTAAGCGATACATTCTGTTTTCTTACCAATTACCCAGTTCCAGATATTTTTTTTTTTAATTTTATTATGTCGATATACATTGTAGCTGATTATTGCTCCCCATCACCAAAACCTCCCTCCCTTCTCCCTCCCCCCCTCCCCCCCAACAATGTCCTTTCTGTTTGCTTGTTGTATCAACTTCAAATAATTGTGGTTGTTATATCTTCTTCCCCCCCCCCCCCGGTTTGTGTGTGTGTGTGTGTATGTGTGTGTGTGAATTTATATATTAATTTTTAGCTCCCACCAATCAGTGAGAACATGTGGTATTTCTCTTTCTGTGCCTGACTTGTTTCACTTAATATAATTCTCTCAAGGTCCATCCATGTTGTTGCAAATGGCAGTATTTCATTCGTTTTTATAGCTGAGTAGTATTCCATTGTGTAGATGTACCACATTTTCCGTATCCACTCATCTGATGATGGGCATTTGGGCTGGTTCCAACTCTTGGCTATTGTAAAGAGTGCTGCGATGAACATTGGGGAACAGGTATACCTTCGACTTGATGCAGATATTTTGTTATAAGTAACATAAATGGACTAATACACATGGTGAATATTTTTAATAAGAGTACTGTACATTTCAAAATTGCTAAGATAGTAAATTTCAAATGTTCTTACCAGAAAAAGATGTTAAATATTTGAGGTGATAGATATGTAAACTAGCTTGACTTAATTATTCTACATTGTATTCATAAATTACAACATCACTTTGTACCCCATAAATTTATACAATTATAAATTGTCAATTTACAATAAAAATGTTTTTAAAAAGAATCTTTGAAGTAAGTATAAACTCAGAAAGTTGATGAATTTGATGTGGTCTTTTGTTTGTTAAATTTTAAGAATTGCTATTGAACTTGAACTTGAGGCTTCTATTTGCTGAGCCTAAAAACAATTTCAGTGAACAACAGATGGCAGTATTCTGCCTTTTTAAAGAACTCTAATTGTCTGATGGCTCTTTTTGAATGAATGCTGATCCATGATTAACAGGGAGAGTTTAATTTCTTTTTTCATAGAAAACAAAAATACACTAAAAAAAAGAAAAAGAATAACTTACATAAGACTATTGGTAGAAACTAATGATAAATTAAAATAATGCTATAATCTTCAGGATCTAACTTTCAAAACATTTTAGTTCTGTAACCTTTCTCCATTTTTATAAGACCCATTAGAAACATGACCCATTTCCATACATAATTTAAAGTTTTCCACATGTGATTTTCTGTTGTGATTCAAATATTTATAAGACATAAAACATCAACTTGTGCATTTGAACACAATGGTTTTGTTAGCTTTCATTAGCATTTGTTTTATCATCACTGGACTTTTTCCTGCCTTGTATGCAATAGGCACTTAAGATGCTACTGATTTGTTTCTACTACTTAGTCCAAGATATCTTCCATGAACTTCTATAGTAGCATCTGAACTCAACTCTATGTAAATACCTGTTGGGGATAATCCTTTACTTCACACACCAGAAGTACCAAAAAATGAAAACAGACAAAACTCTGTGGGAGCTGTAACTTCTGAGAAACCTTGCTTCTCTGACCAGTTCTCGCATGTATTCATAGACCCTCTTTGCAATAGCACTTGTCACAGTTCTCAATTCCACTTTTGGTGTGTGATTATATGATGAAGGTCTGTCTTCGTCCTTTAGGCTGAGAGTTGCACAAGGACAAGGGGGATGCTAGGTTTCCTTCACCCACTTAACTCTTCAGCCTAGTATAGCATCTGGTGATTTGCAGACACTCAATAATACCAGAAATGACAAATGCATAAGTAAAATACTCTAACCTTCCAAAGATAAGAAAATTCCCTCTTTCCAATTCTGTGGCTTAAGGAAATGTAAAAAGACAAATAAATTACAGTGTTCAAGGTATTTCCTTAAAACAAATCACTATACTTACTGGAAGCTATCCTAAAACATTCAAACTTCTAGCACAATTTCATGTTCTAATCTCACACTTAAAATTAAAATAGGAATTGTTCAACTGGAATACTGAAGTAATGAACAAAAACTATATTTAACAAATTAATTCTGGAATAAATACTATGCAGAAAGTATGAAACTGCCAAGGAGAAGTAATTGTACTGATAAAGGAAGCAACTCTACAAATTTTTCTGTAATCTGGTACATACATGAAAAGAGTAAGTGAAGGAATAGGGTGTATAGGTGAGTATTTTCTGGAAGAAGAGAAAATCTTAACAGGCATAGATGTAGAGAAAGAATGGCCTCTTGGGGACAAAGATCAGTCAAGTACAAAGTGCTCCGGGCTGAAAGGATGAGTCTAGAGAAGTCTGAGGGAATAGATCACGGCAGGAACACGAGCCACATTCGTGAGCTTTGATTACTAAAGGCAATGAGTAACCCTGCGGAGTAGTGACCTCATCAGAGTGAGGGCAGAGAGGATTCAGGCTGACTCTCAGAATCATGGCTTGTGAAGACAGGTAGCTAAGAATCTTTCATCAAGTTAGGTATCAAAGGAGAAGTAATCAGTTCTGATGGGGATGCTGAGGTACTCTGAATAAATATGTGGTATCCATGGGATTATTCAAGTTGCACCTCAGGAGAGAAATCTGGCTAGAAATACACATTTGGGCATCAGTGACATATGTATGGTCATTTCAACAACATGCTGCCATGAAAGCATATAATGAGAAAGGAGAGATGAACTGAGGGCAGGACCAGAGTCTACATCAACTGTTAAGAATCAGGCAGAAGAGAAACCCATGAAGGTAAATGAGAAGGGGAAACTGTGAACTAAAAAAGTATAGAGACGAAGGGCCGAGGAAATGTATTTGTCAAGAAAGAAGAAATGGTCAGCAGCACCTAGTGCTTGAGATATTAGTAAATTCTGAAAAATGCCCATTAGTTTAGTAACTGGAAGGTTACTAGTGACATCAGAGAGAACAGTGAAGTAGCAAGATTGCTAGCCACCCTGCGGTAAATTGAGCAATGAAAGGAAGACATGAAAATGAAGATAATGTAGGCAATGCTCATGAAAACTAGCTGTGAAATGGAAGGTAGAGATATGTCAGTATCCAGAGAGAAACAGGGTTTAAAGAGTTGCACACATGAGCAAGCAGAAATGTTGCAGGGGAGAGCTCATAGTGCGAGAGGTTTAAAGCATAGTAAAGAGTATTGAACGATAAACAGATGACGATCCACATGGAAGTAAGGGGTAGTGGGAGCAACCTTTCACAATGGGAGATATTTTTTCCATGAAAACAGTGAGAAAGAAGAATGTTGGTAGGCTTACAGGTGATTAGTTAAAGTTCTTATACTTTGGCTTTTATTGACTGTAAATTAGGCAGTGAGTCTCTTGCTGAGAATGACTGTAAATTAGGCAGTGAGTCTCTTGCTGAGAATGCGACGTGGGCAATGTTGAGGTGAGAGGTACAAAGGAGAATGAAGAACTTTTGAAAGAGGGATAAAAAAGAGCTGGGTAGATTCTCAGGCAATGCTGAAGGACCTGTTGAGGTTCAAGACCATGTACTCCAACATGTTATTTGTGTACCTTCCAGTGTTACTTGGCATGAAATTTCAAATGAAAAGTCAATAAACTGAAACCAGAAGGGGTCTACCAGAGAGAAAAGAAAGAAGACTGACCAGTTAGACTGGAGATTCTGGTGAGGTGGAAGAACAGGTCTAGAAAAAGTAGAAGTCAGAATGCGGGATGTTGCCTGAGAAAGACAGATGTGGGATTCTATTAGTAAGTTGACCAGTGTCTCAGGCATGGAAGGTTCCTGCCTTTCATTAGCAGCAAATAAGGTTGAAAAGGAAGTGTGATGCCAGATTCCACGTGTCTATGAATAAAAGACAAAGTTTTCAAATTCTATCAGTTGGTAATTGAGTGATGAAAGATGTCTGAGAAGGAAAAGGATATAATCAAATAGTAGGCTGGGCTTGAGGAAGGTCAAGGAGTGGCCTAGAATAAGACATACTTGACCAAGGCGGCCACGACAACGAACACGAGAAACTAGCATACCTGAAGAGCGAAAGTAACATTAAGGAGAATCATTTGCACTTGTAAACTCATGAGATATGGGGACATGAAAATGCAATGTCTTTATTCTTGCAATAGTCTTCTTTACTCTGTCTACAATATTCTCCCAGTTCCCTCTTTCGGAAGTCTCTTCAAGTGTCTGAGACCTCAGAAAGTAATATGTGAACAGTTCACTTGTGAGTGTATAAAATCTAGATTGGTTTCGATCAATTGTTGTCTTTTCTGGTATCTCATGGTAGTAGCCCTCCACAAAGTAGACAGTCCAGGAGGTGGATGCTCTCAATAGCCCCAACTTGTTTTAATACAACATTGAACAATTCATAAATGTATTTAAAAACTCTATAAATTCCATTTTCTACAACTAATCAAAAATAACATAAATTAAGTAATAAGAATTCCAAACTTATAAATAGATCAAATTTCAAACACTAGTATATCAATTTTTTTGTAATATAGAATGCATTTTTTTCCCTAAAGAAACAATGTTATAAATGGTGAAGAAGTTCCTGAGCTAGCTCACAAAAAACTTTTGTTAACACATA
Organism: Cynocephalus volans; assembly: GCF_027409185.1. NCBI lineage: Eukaryota > Metazoa > Chordata > Mammalia > Dermoptera > Cynocephalidae > Cynocephalus > Cynocephalus volans. The sequence goes on from NC_084471.1 coordinate 92,160,095, forward strand.
ATAAGTATAATTTATTTGTTTTCCATTGCAGACACACCCTATTTCAACTATGTCGCAATATTTTAACAGAAAGAGAAACACATTTTATTAATGGTGTAGTTCAGAAAGGGAATATGGAGGCACTAGAAAAACATCCATTTCTGCTTTATTTATTCAACAAATATGAAGTGAACATCTGTGGGGTACCTGGTACTGGCTACACACTAGGGCTATGCAGATGAATGAATCAGGGCTGCTGCTCTCAAGCAGCTTGCAGTCCAGTGGAAGCTGTTCAGGGGACTGAAATGGATCAGAGGATAAGAGAGGAAACTGAGGGAACATGTAGATGTATCACCACTGCCTCTGGTTATAAGGAAAGCGAAAGAAGTTGTTTCAAAATGAAAGTCTTTGCTTCTCAAAGGCAGGTCTCAAAACACCAATATCTGGCCCTGTGGTTCTTTTCCACACAAATTTTGAAAACTGCCATTCTGAACTGAGTCACCATTGTCATTCATACCTCTCCTCAAGGGAGGATAAAAACAAAAACCAAACCATTTCTCCAGAGAAGACAATCACATGAAGGGTAAGAAACAGGTGGAAACATACCCATCACTCAAATGTAGAAACGTCTGGTTTCTTGGCATTTCCCTCAAAATCTTAAGCCACTAGAACTCTCACAGCTGAGACAATATCTTTTCAACCCTTTTCAACACCTAAGTCTCACCTTTGAAACACAGGTTTCAGGGCTCTCCAGCTCCTGATCCCCCTAATAAAGAGTAGGGAACTCAGAGCTCCCTCCCCTCTCGGAGTCCCTGAGGGTCTGCTTCTTGCTAACTGGTTTTAAGGGATGGAGTCAGCTTATCTGAGAACCATTTTGCATATGGAGCAGATGTATGTAAAATATGAAAAGTTTGTAATATTTCTTAATTTTTCAGGATGCAATTCACAGTTCTAAAACATGTCATTATAAAGGGAACGACTTTCAAAATTGGAAACTAGTGCACAAAAGGTTAAGTAATTTGCCCAAAGTTCCACAGATAGTAAGTGGCAGAAGGAGCATTCAAACTCTCTCTGTTGGATCTGAACCCCCACACCATTAATCACCAGACCAAATTGCCTGTCGATATTGCGGGTACTATTTCTATGTACAGTCACTTACCTTCAATGATGTAAAAATATCTTTGCCAATTTGCTAAACAATTTTTTGTAAACTCTTCCTCCAATTAACTTTTATCAACTTGGGTTCTCATTATCAAGGGAAACTTGTTAATGTCACCTGTAAACTCCAAGATTTCATGGTACATTCCATTCCTTCACATGTTTTTTGAAAATGTCAAATTAGACTCTTCCCAGAAAGAAGACCCCACTATGAATACTTCTCCATCAAGAAAAATGCCAGTTATTCTTTCTCCCTTTTTCCCATCCTTATGCCAGGTCTTTCATATGATTTGCCCCTAGAAGGAAAAACTTCTGGGCTCTTATGGAGACTTCTGTTGCTGACAGGGAGGCATTTGTCATCATTTTTCTCTTGGGTGGTAATGAAAATAAAATTTTACAATGTATCTGTCTACAAGTCTGGGTTAATGACTTCAGTTTAAAAAACTAGTCTCAGTTGTAATCTTATTATATTCAGAATGTTATGAGACAATTAAAAAACATGATTATCCTAGGGTCAGCAGACCTGGTGGCTCACCAGGATATTTAACAGGCAGATGTTGGACAGGATCATCAAGGTTTTGTATGGGAAGCTGTTCAAAATGATACCCTACTCCACACATTTAGCAACAATGTGTTGTTGAGCAAAGGAGCAAATCAGGCAAGCAAATAAATCATTTTGTCATAACGGTGAGTCATGCAGGATTTGTGTCATAAATTTGTTTTCTCCTCGTAGACATAATTGCTAGTTCAGCTGATGCTTCCACCACCGCTAGTATGGCAGTAACAGCAGATTTAAGAAATACAAAGAGCCAGTGATTTGTAGATACTCAGCACAGGTTCTTTAAAACAAAGATTTATGCAAAAAAAAAAAAAAAAAAAAAAAAAAAAAGACAAGATAACTTCAGAAATGATCTTTTAAAATTATACTCTTATAAGGTTAATAAAATCACTAATTAGAAATATGGGTTGTCCTTTTTCTGGGGATCCTTAGGAAGCACACAGGGAACAACTGGTATTGAATTCCTCTTTAGCTATCATTTCAATTTTAGTTTTATTTCAACTTAAAATAAGAAGATAAGAACTGAAGTGGGGTGTAAAAGCTTTTATTAAAATATGTCATAAAAACAAATAGGCAAAGTTTTATTAAAACCAATGAACGTAGAATAAAAGCAACGAATCCTTTCAGGTTCTGGCTCTGAAGGAAACTACACACTATAAAATCCATATAGAGTGAGGTCTAACTAAATTAGCCTCCAATGGTCTCCTTACTAGTTTCAATATTTCTAACAAATAATTTTAACTTACTATATTATTGCTATCATCAGCCATACTCTGCACTGGCTCAAGAAATTATAATGGCTGCGCAGATGCCCACAAAGCACGTCTTGGGGCTGCTGGATCAAATGACAGCCTCAACAGTCGTCCTAGGGTCCATGGCAATATTTTCATATCAAAACAAATATACCCAAAGACATTTAGGAAAGCCCCAGTTCTGAACTCTCTTCCAAACACAGGCAGCGTATGTTGTGATTGACTATGCCAATCATGAGAATCCCAGCCCCCAAACAGGCTCCAGGATGGGTAGGTCAAGTCAATGGGAGTCAGTGAGACATGAGGGGAACTTGGCTTAGTGTTTCTAGAAAAGGCAACTCTCTTCCTTCTGAAGGATGCGTGTGGCTGCCAGCAGCATTTTTGCATCACAAGTGGAATCAGCATTAAGATGAAGCCAGTATTATAGACAGTAGCAGAGTAGAGAGAATTAAAAAGCTTAGGTCCATGATAACATTGTAGAGCCACTGAATTCACTAACCCTGAAGCCTTCCCTCCTCTGGCCTTCTTATTATGAGAGATAATAACATTTCTTTATTGCTACAGCTAGTTCCAGGAATGTTTGATTGATGGTTGGAAATACTCTAACTAATACAGCATAACTTTTTACCAAATGTATTCACAATGAGTAGATTAAGTAGGTGGTAATAAAAATGAAAGTTTATAATGTACCTGTCTACAAATCTGGCTTAATCACTTCAGCTAAAGAAATCAATTTTAGTTATAATCTTATTATATTGGGAATATTATGAGACAATGAAAAAACCTTGAACATACTAGGGTCAGCAGACCCTGGTAGCCCACTAAGAGCTATGAGTGATGGGCTAGTTTGCTTGAACCAAGTAACTCACTTCTACAGAGCAGCCCAGCACACTATGTCTGTGCCTTAGCTGCAGATTATCACCTGCCATCCACCTTCGATGTGACTTGTAATAATCAAAATACTATTCATTAAATCTTCCTCTGCAAAGGCACTCTACTACACATGTTTGGATTTTGTGAGCTTCTTAAAGATAAGAGTCATTTTGTATTTATTTTCCACCCCCACAGCACTTTGCTCAGGCACCGTGCTTGGCAAAAAGGTACCAACTTAGTTTAAATTAATTCTCCTTTCTCCAGTTCTTTCTGGAAGAAAATACATAAAAAAGTTATCTAATTCTTTATCAGAGACTTTAATTTTGCTTTATATAAACTTCTAAATATAGATAAGTCTTCATAATTCTTGACTTCTTCCCTATTGCTTCAGTGAGCAAATATCTTTCTTTGTTTTAATACGTCTCCTACTTTGTGCTTTTAATCTCATCTTTCTACCACTGATAGCATTAGTGTTTTTCTTACTCTCTTTTTTCTGCACTTTCCCTCCTTTCAACTACAAACATTGTTAGCACTTCCCCTGCTAACAAAATTGTTCTTTGACCCCATCAAATGTGCTATCCATTTTTTAAAAAATTCTAACCCATCTGAATTTTGAAACCCCTTAAAAATTCTGAAACCCTTTGAAAAATTAAAAAACATTTTAAAAATTCTAATCTATCAGAATTTTGAAACCCCTCACAAATTCTCTATCAAATGCAATCAATATCTTAATGAAAATATCCAATTGGACAACATTCCTGGCTTTGTCTTCCTTTGCCACCAGGCATTGGTGACATCCAACATCTCATCCTCTTTCTCCTCCTCTGGTCTGGCTTTTCCCCCAGCCTCTCTGAAAATAAAGTGTCTGCTTTGTTGGTTCGTCTTCCCTCCTTAATTGTCATTCCTTTCTAATATTTTTGATCTTGGGGGTTTTTTGTTTTGTTTCATTCTGTTTTTGTGGCAGCTGGCCAGGACAGGGATTGAACCCTGGACATTGCTGTTATCCACACCACGCTCTAACCATCTGAGCTAACCAGCCAGCCCCTTTTTACTCATCTTAATCTGTCCTTCCCTCCCAGCTCCCACCCATATTGTAATGAACACCTACTAATCGGTAGCTCCAACAGTGGCCACTTCACTCAGATATCCCATGGCTATCTCATACGCAACTTTCTAAAAGAGAATACTTCATCTCCCTCTTCTGAAATCGTCCTTCCTCCTGTATTTCCCATCTTGGCTAACAACAAAATCATACCAACACTGGACACCTTGACTCTTGTAAAAATGTTTTAAAATCTTTTTGCTTTCTTACCTCCAACATCAATCAGTCTTTGAATTGGAAATTTCTACTTAGAACAATTCTTTCAACTTATTTTCCCTACAAAATCCCTTCACCCGGCTGGCCAGTTAGCTCAGTTGCTTAGTGTGTGGTGTAAGAACACCAGGGGTCAAGGGTTTGGATTCCTGTAGTGAACAGCCGCCAAAAAAGTAAAATTTTAAAAAAATAATAAAATCCCTTAACCCCTGCCTTACTGTCTCTCTCTCATTATTTCACATGGCGTTTGCTGCAATTTTTCTTCCAGTTTCTTCCTACCACAAACTCATTCTTTCCCAATACAAAGGTATTAATATGTTGCTCTGCTACTTGATAGTTCTCCAAAGTTGTAGAGCAAGACACAACTTCTTGGCATGGCTTTAAGCGTCTTAACATTTAATCCTTAAACCCATTTTCCCAGTTACATCTCCATATACCCTACTAATATCTCATGTTTCCAACTATCCTCCCACTAAATTATCTCCCCAAATATGGTACCACAACCGCATGCCTTTGAGTTACTTCTGCCTAGCACTTCATTTCTCTCTTATATTGGTATAATGATCAAAATCCAACTTTAATGCATAAAAACATTTTAGCTTCATTCCCAGACTGACACCAAATTAATCACTTCAGGCTTGAAGCCTCCATAATACTTTGTATCTATGATTATATTTTGCTATTGCTAATTGTTTGTTACTACATTTCTTGCCAGATTGTGAATTTAAGGACAAGAACAATTTTTATTCATTTTAATAATCTTAGTACTCAGCATACTATAAAAACTGAAAAAACATAATTATTAAATGAAGGAGTTCTAGCTGTCTTCTAACACAACGTGCTGTTCTTACAAATGGTCTTCAAAAGTTTACAGAATCTCAGTGATTCTAATAAGACTGAAAAGTGTGCCTTTGCTTGGCCCTTGTCATCAAACAAGACCCCCTTCTGGTCGTCACAACCTCCTACTGGGTATCATGTTACTTAAGGCAACTGCCTGCAATAAAACACTCTCAATTCACTGGCAAACACAGACTGCCATGAGCATTGAACAAAGAGAGCTGTTGGAGAAAGGAGAGGCGGCGTGCACTAATTGCCCTGTTGCTCTCTCTAATTTTCATTAGTTCCTGACTACGTGGTCCACTGCTGATTTTCAGAGCTCCTTTTCCTGATGAGTACTCGAGCATAGGTGCGTACTTCACAGAAATGGGCTTCCTTTGTAAAAGTAATGGCACACTTACATCAGTGGAAAATACTCGAACATTAATGGAAAAAAACAAGAGTGAACAGATTTTGACTCATTGCTAACATAACAGTTTGATGCTGAAGTTTTAAAAAATAGAATGATTATAGTATACAGTGTTCATTTTTCTCTTATTTTGTGCAGGCTGCTCATTTATACCTTTAAAGAAAGGTAATTCTGGAGATGTATAGTCAATTTCTCTGCTCCCTCAAGACAAATAATACCTTCTGAGCTTTCCATTATAATCAGCACATAGGTCTCCCATATGCTCTTAAAAGACAATATTTTTGTCCTTCAGATTTAGGACGTTAAAAAAAAATCCTCTTAAATCAAAACATCTTTAAACAGATGATTCATCATCTTTCCACAATATAACCCACCTAAAACTGTGAAATACTGCCTTTCTGCTTGAGAGAGATACTGGCATCTGTGGTGAGATTTTAGGCATAAACTGAACATGCCATATTGAAAATGATGTCTGTCATGAAGAATCTATTTTGATAAATATACTTGCTGACTCGTTATGATAAGGAATATCAGAAAGGAATAGCTGGAAAGAAAGAGCTTGTTTCAACGGAACTCAAATATTCCTCGCTGGCAAACTCGCATTTTCAAAAGAAAGGGCAGATAAAGCCTTGACCTTGAGAAGGACACAGTAAGCTAATGGAAGATGACACTACCCATTAAGATTATTGGGTTCTCTCTACTGTAGGACTACATTTACCAAGCAAACTCCTGACAGCCACTAGTGTCTTCTCCTCAGCCTATGAATCTACCCGAGTCCCACCTTTTTGGATACACTCAAGTCTCTCCTTTGCCAGGATATCCCTTGCCCTTCTCTATTCCCATGTGCTGTCCCTAATCTTCACAACTATCAGTTACTATCCAATTTCTCTACCAAAATTCTTGAAAGGACGGTGAAGATTCAGTGGCTTCATCTTCTTTCCAGCCATATCCCAATCCACGGAAGCTGGGCTTCAAGGACAACTGTAATAGCTCTTGCTATTATCACCAGTTGCCTTGCGTTGAATGTCCCCCTAAAACTTAATTCCCACTGTAACTGTTGAGGATGGAAAATATTATTATTGTAATCGAGAGGTGGTGCCCTGAAGAGGTGATTATACTGTAGGACTATGTTGTAGCAAATGGATTAAAAACAGTCATGGGCATGGTTTGGAGGGCTTTAAAGGGAGAGTGAATGAGGAGGTTAGTGTCTCTCTCTGCTCTGCCATTTTCACAATGTGACAGATACCCTGCCATCGCCATCGCCGCCACCAAGACCTTCACCAGCTGTGTTTCCTGGACTTTGGACTTCCTACCCTCAAACACTGTAAGCAATAAATTTCATTTTCTATATCAAATACCCTGGTCCATGTATTTCGTTACAAGCAACAGAACAGGACTAATACACCAGTGGTTTTTAATGGCCAAATTCAAAGGATATATTTTTCAGTCCCTGCACTAGTGGACTTCTTCACAGCACCTTACAACTGGGGACATAGTTTTTTTCTTGCAGCCTTCTCTCCTCCCTCTGTTCACTTGGTATCATGTCCTTCAGTTCTTTTTCTCTTTGAACATTTCTTTTCTGGATTTCCCTCATTTTCCCATCTCTCAACATTTAAAAAGCCATTTCCCCGGGTTTCTCCTCTTAGTCCACTGCTCTTCTGACTCTATAGATTCTTTCTAAATTTGTTTACATGCTTTTCATATGATCTTTACCATCTCTTCCAGCTAACAACTCCTCTAGCTAACAACTCCTAAGCTATCTCCTGCCCCAAACCTCTGCCCTGAGCCCTGTCATGTTACTGACTCCTTGGAGGAGATGGGCAACACGATGTCTCCAAGCCTAGCACCCAAATCCTGCACCATTGCCTCAGTGGGTTTCCCTGGCTATTGTATCTTACTCAGTGGCTCCAACTCCCATCAAATCATTCACATTAGAAACCCTCACTTCCTCTTCCTCACTTCATTAATCACCAAGTCCCACCATTTTTACCTCCTCGATAGCTTGCCCCTCTTTTTACACACCTTCAGTTTCAATAACTTATTTATTTATATTTCCCACACACTACTCTTTAATCATACACATCTTGGTGAATGTAGTTACTTCTGTCTAGAAGGTCCACTTTCCCTGCCTCCAGGACTCACTACCACCTTTTCTTGGTTTATTCCTACTACCCCATTACATTTAATTCTTATAAAAAATGCTTTTTCTAACTCCCCACTCCACCCAAGATGAGTTAGGTACCCTCATCTGTATTTTCATAACACCCTAATTACATGTCAATCACTGCACTTAAATTGAAATGATTTGTCTGCATATCTTTCTCAACCATTAGACTATGTATTTTTATTTAACCCTTTATCACCAGTGTCCATCAGAGTGTACGGTAGCCACATAAAAATGTTTGCCGAATTAATGAATGCATTTACTTATTTACTGATTTGTTTGCCCAGGCAGATTTTCTTACTTTGAAAATAAAATATCAGACAGCCACAATGAGTATTACAATCTGACGATATTTCCTGGGAAAAAAATGAGTACACTGGCATTCTCGTTTATTAATCAACCTCACATGAGATAAGTTAAAATACGTAAGTTCTGTCAAACCTGAATTCTCTGGGTGAACTTAGCACAATAGTCTCCCCTTATCTGTGGGGGATACAATCCAAGACCCCCAGTGGATGCCTGAAACCACAGATAGTTCAGTGAAAGATTAACAATAATAACTAATAATAAAACAGAATAATTACTACAACATACTGTAATGGAAGTTATGTGAATACGGTCTCTTTCTCTCTCAAAATATCTTATTGTAGTACACTCACCTATTTTCGGACCGTGGGTAATAGAAACCATGGAAAGTGATACCATGGGTAAGGGGGGATGACTGAAGACAGTTTTTTAGTCTGAGGAAAAGAACTGGACCTCTACCAGCTCCTGAAGTGGACTCAGCACAGAACAGCCTGTCATCCTGGCTTCCTCTGATCCCTAACAATGTACATGTCTTGGCAATTTGCCTTAGGCATTAGAAGGTTGTGTCTGTGTGTCAGCATGAAGATGCTCTTTTGGCTACTTCCTTGTAAAATATAATTGTTTTGCATTGCAGCTTCAGCATTGAGATACCAGGCCATAAAAAGTAATATAGTAACTGCTTCTAATTGAAAAAGCTGGTGTTATTAGAGTATGATTGAATGGGGGTTTGATGCTAAGGTAACCTGACAGTTATCCAATTTTTAGTCATGACATAAATTCAAAACACAGTGAAATATATACATTGGCTTTGTGCTGTCTTTGAACTGTGGCACTGCCAATGTATGCAATATATCATCTTATGGTACAATCAAAGACGTTTCATGACTAAGGGAGATGAATTAATAGAATACTATTTTTCTATAGCTGAGAAATAAATGAGACATAGGTTTACTGTTTCAGGACATCGAGGGGAAAGCATATTATACCAAAAAGGACTATTGCCCTACATTGAGGGACACATTGTTTTAATTCTGGTAATGTTCAGCAAGCCTTAACATTTAAAGTAGTGACAATGAATAATAACCATTATAATACCAACAATGGCAGCACTTCTGCCTAGTACAAGTGCTCCGTACTTTCAAAGTGGACAGGGAGCTAGGACATGCAAAGTAGGACACTGCTATTATCACTGTTAACGTCCTAAGGTTTATTCTTGGAGAAACATGAAACACAACGTGTCACAGACCTACCATAACCTGAAAACTCTTGAGATTTAGGCCCGAGTATAACCTGTGTGAAATATTTATTCATGAATATGTTTCTACATCCATTCTGTCTGCATAACACCTTGGCATTGTCTGGGATAGGAGTGGGTAATCTCAATTTGCACCTTTTTTTTTTTTTTTTTATAATTCCCACCACCCTGCCCATTTGGATTGTGTTTCTTGATACTTCCTTTCTCCTAAGGATTATTATTCTTTGATGTTGCTTTTACATTCCCTGCTACTGACCTCAAGATACTATTCAAGATACCGATAATGCCCCTAGATGTGCCCTTTTCCCCTGCAGCTGAGAGGGGGAAAACTGGTCAGAGGAAGCTGGAAGGTGCTTCTTGAAACTTTTATAATCTGTCACCTCCTAAATCTCCCTAATCCCTGCAGCAGAATCAGAAAGTGCAATCAGGATGAAACAAAATACTCCACAGCAAATCCACTCTTCCTGTTTACATTTGGAAAATATTTCAAGGCCAAGCCCATATATATATATATATATATATATATATATATATATATATATATATATATATATATATATATATATATATATATATATGCGCCTTTGGATCATGGCATGGTGAGAGTGGCTGGATTTGTTTGTTTCATTTGCAGCATAATAGAGCACTTGGAAAATGGCTCCAGGTTTGCCCATCACTCAGGCCAGTGGCCTTAACCTCCATGTAGTATGTTGCCATTGACAAGAAAGAAGATCTTTCACTGAACAGAACAATGAGTTCCACTTTAAGTACCTTATTACGACCGACAGTGTAGGCACAGGATCAAAACTAGGTAACACAGTACCTAGTTTTCAAACCTTTCTAGTCTCCAGACACCAATGCCTTGGAATGTCTGATGCTTCTTAATTCAGCACAACACATGGATCTATTGCCATTAGAACTTCTACCTCTGACATGTATCATATCATTGACTTCGGGTAAGGGTTAGGAAGAAAGCAACCTGGGTAACATAGCTCAGGTCAACTTTAGTATGCAAATTATTTACCATGAATAATATGAGTTAAAGCAAGAATGACAAATAATCTTTTTTCTGTTATAAATATTTTTTTTCAATTACAAGTTGGCTCTGAAAATCAATTCATCTAATTACCTGCCCCAGAAATAGGTGCATTTGTGGGGACAACAAGGCAGCATGGGGTAAGAATGTGAGAGCAGAGCTGTCTGCAGTATGCACGGGTCTGCTGGACATTAAGTATTTTTCAGTCCTGGGATTAAGTCACAGAACTGTGTTCTCATTGTATGGCCCACCACTGCCATTTTAAACCCTTCAGGTTCTACTGAGTGCGTTTCCATGGCTGGCATGATCTACAAAAGATCTGGAGAGAATATTTTTCGAATGATCACATTACAGTCCTAATGGAAGCTGAGTAGCTCATGGCCCTCTGGAGCTGACAGTGAAACACACCATCCTCAGAGCATGTGTCCCTTATCAGAGCCACTTAAGGTAACAACCTCTTACAAAAGGCCCTCTGGGTCTCAGAAGGTACAGAGCCCTCATTACTCCTACAGTTAGGGAAAGCTTTAGACCACTTCTGGGAATGCAAATGAATGAAACCCCATGTGACAGCTGTAATAAAAGGCTCCTGTCTTTTTGCAAAGCATTCAAATGCCATCTGGCAATTTCGTTGACGTCAGCAGGCACAGAAAAACAACTGCCCTCCCGCCTTCTTCATCGTTCCCTTCTACCCCCAACTTCGCTTTCCCCTCCTCCCTGGCAAAAAGCTCCAACTTTTAGTTAAGGAGAAAGACAGTTGCAAAGTGGTGTTTTGAAAAGATTCTCTCTATTTCTCATCTGCTCCGTTTTAAAAAAACAGCTTTACCATCAAAGCTGCAGTGGTATTTGGCTCCAGCACTCCTAATTCCAGTTAGAGCTTGTATAGATTATTACATTAAAACAAAATTTTACAGCCTTTTCTATTTGTTAGCACTCAAATACGTTTATTCTGAGTAGAGGTGTTAAAGAAAACTATTCATCTAACTTCTGATCCAACACATTCTCTCTTTGATCACTGTAAATAAACACGCAGTGTTACACTGAGAACAAGTCTGCAGCCCTAGGCTGAATACATTGGCTTGAGAACTTACACATCATACATGCTTCTTTCAATAGTTCACTAGAAGCTTAGATGGATAGATTTCTTTTTCAATGTTGCAGTTATATGACATAGTTATCAAGCAACTTTGCCTTAGATATACTCTATGAAAAACATATTTTTATGAATTGTTGAACCAAAAGCAAACAGGTTAACTGAATGTTTGTACTTCTTGTCAAAGAAACTGTAGAATTCTAGAAGAAACACCATCAAATACAAATCCCTTCCATAAGTCCTAATAAAAATTGGAAAAAAAAAAAAAAAAGCCACCCTAACATTTGCACATAATATAGAAGGGCAGAGTAATTTTTAAGTCATTATTGCCTACTATGGCTTTTTTTATTTACAAGGGACAAGTTGAATACTCATAATAACTAGCTGGTTCCAGAAAATGGGCAAGCACCATTCATAGTAAAGAGTAAAGAGGCCTCCTTAACATCCAACTGATCAGCTCCTTTACAGGCTCCAAATGGAGTAATCCTGAAGGTAAGAGAATACACATTTGAAAGAGATCATTAGTCCTTTACTTATCTAGTCTGACCATTACAAGATAAAAAAGATTTTTGAAAAAACAATATTATATACCAAAGATAAGTCTAATTAGTATGCTTTAGTTAGCCTTAATTAATTAATGCAGCACGGGGTTCCATTCAATCTTGGATTGAATTATTTACTGCAATAATTAATTATTGCTACAGACCTAATGCTTTATCTTCCCTAAGTTTTGTGAAAATCTTAAAAATTCCAATACGGAAAATAACTTTTAACACTGTTATTTTCTAATTATAGTATCTCATGAAATTACATAAGTTAGGTGAGTAATTTTAAAGTAACTTAACAATGGTTAGGTTAAAATTTTTCAATACTTCCCTCTTAAACTTTTAACCCTACTCCAACTCACTTGAGGAATACGACACAGTCCCATTAGTAGAAATAGCTAAAGCAGGAAAGGACGTGAGGGTGGGGGTTAGGTGAGAAGAAATAATGGGAGAGCTGCATCATGTGAAAGTCTGCTCCCACTAACTTTAGAGGGGTGGGTGGCATCTCCAGACTCTCAGCGTCTCAGCTCTCCTTTCCCCATCATTTCCACCTCAACTCCTGCCATTCTTCCTTTCTATGAAATACTGTGGTTTCTTCTCAACAGGTTGTTTCTTGACTCTGTGATTTCTCCTCTACACAGAAGACACATGGCCTTGTCCATGCCTTCCTACTCATCCTTAAGGTTTGGTCCAGCTACTATTCTTCTCCAGGAGGCCTGGGCTGACCCATCTCTGCTTTGCTTTGCAAATGTCTGGCACAAAGATCCACATTTTAGTTTTTGAATTTGATTGTGCATGTCTATTTTCCCACACAACTGTGAACTTCTTTAAGGGAGGGATAGCCTAGCACAGTATTATGTTCGATATATGTTTGTGGAAGAAATGAAAGGAAAGAAAAGAAAGAAGAAAAAAAGGCAAGGCAAACACAGCAAAGAAACAGAAAGGAAAAGACATCAACCAAAGTCAAAACTGAAATATCATTACTAAAAAATGCAAAAAAAGAAAAAAATAATAATTTGAAAGATAGCTGAAGGAAAACAGCTAGGATTTATTGAACACATACTACATGCCTACTAGCATGTAGACAGTTTCACACATTTCCCATTTAATCAATTGGCAATTGAGATTACCATGTACATATGAGGAATCAGATTCACTGAGATTTTGTTACTTACTGAATGTCCCTCAGCTGGCTGGCTAATGGTGGGGACAGAATGAAATGCAGGTCTGTTGACACTCTAGCATTACAAGATAGTCAATAACTTAGCAGTTTTGGTTAAATGGCAGAATGGGAAGAGAAGGTAAGGAAGTAAATAGCCTACAAGTTGGGGTGAACCTGGAAAATTCTAAGAACAAATACATTATGGAGTAAGACAAAAACTCAACAAGGTCCATTTGGAAAGTACAGCTCTAGGCTAAGCCTGAAGTATGCTTCAGTTCCAGGACTTCATCTGGATTTCTAACAGCTTCCTGCAACAAAAGGTCATTAGGCAGCTGCTGATTTAGAAGTTAACATCTTCACTGAACACATAAACTAAGGAAGTTTTTAAAAAAACACCTGTCATCTGGAAACTACTGTTTTTTATGAGCTGCATGTGTTGGTTTAGGGATGGTAAATAAGAAATCTAAGAGGCTCTGACATAATTAGGCAGAAGAAAATGTCAATTTAGCAACTGGAGAAAGAATGAAATCAAAGTACTATTAGTAGATTTGTACTTTTAAGCTTTAAATAATGAGCAAAAAGGTCTAACTAACATAATAAGATAACAGAGAAATAAAAAAAAAAAAAAAACAGGCTATAAAACTGTCCAAAAACCAGTTAATGTGGTTATAGGGGAAGGAAAGCAAGGACATGAAAAAATGAAAATGACCAGAAAAAGAAGACATTCAGAATTTTAAGGGAATACTTGAGATAGATCCATTTAACAGAACAGGCCTTAATCTTGTGTAAGAACTAGTCAGAGCTTGAGTCGATGTAAAACATCTCATATTCATAGTCACGCTTTTCTGAGTTATTCCTAAGGATTAAAATGTAAGAAAAGAACAACAGAACTTATTCAACAGTATTTTGTAGTCAATCTAAAAAAATAATATTTTAATCAAGAATGTGGCATTTTTGTGAGGTAACCTAGAATATCAAATTCGGAAATATAAACGTGAAGTTAAGAACACAGGTTGCTACTAAGGCATAATCAAAACGTGTAAATCCCGTCAGGGTAAAGAGGAGGTTCTGATATTGGGAGAATGCTGCTGCTAAACTTCCACAGGTGAAAACATTCTACTGATATAAAAGATTTAAGAATATCAGATTTATACTATGCTAATTTTATGTTCTATATCCTTCTGATCAACAATTTGGCACTCTGAGTGGTGTCATGCACTACTTTGTAGAAAGTCCTGGGCAGTTGATCAAAATCTACAATTTCCTGACAAACCTACCACGCATTTTTTGAGTTGGTAAAGTTTCACCTCACTCATATGTAATTCTCTAATGAGTTAATATTTCAGAATTTGATTTTCTAGGTTACCATACAAAAATGAATTCCTGGACCTGCAAAAACAAAATTTGACAAGGCATACTGCCTATGTATAAACCTTGCTAAAGAGAGCAACCAGTCTATCTTTGCATTCTCTTTTGTTGAAAGCAACAAGGAATTCACAATTCACACAGTAGTCCCTTCTAACACCTGAAGGCTACAGTCATTAGATGCTTTCTGAAGGTGAGCCAAGATCTGACTTCATAAATCAGTTCTAGTTCTGTTCTCATCGGTCAATCTCTTCTGTACTTCACAGTTCTTCATGGAAACACAGCAGCTCCCCTGTTGTCTGTTATAATAGAATTAATAACATATCTCATACCATTTGTGTTTTTTCCCACTATTTGTAGGGTATAAAAATGAAAGTTGTTTTTTGTAGGAACATTAGTAGCTTCTTAAAATAATTGTCATTGATCAATGCAAAAAAGCAAAAATAGTAAAGTAAATAAAAATTAGCATTTATTGAGGGCTTATGTTATGCCAGAGACCAGTCTATGCACTTTGCATATTATGTCATTGAGTCCTCATATCACCCTGGGAAGTAGGTACTAATGTTATATGTATTTTACAAATGAGTTCACAGAGTTTGAATAACTTGCTCAAAGCCCCACAACTAAGATGGGAAAATCAGAATTTGATTTTCTAGGTTACCACACAAAAATGAATTTCTGGACCTGCAAAATCAAAATTTGACAAGGCATACTGCCTATGTGTAAACCTTGCTAAAGAGAGCAACCAGTCTATCTTTGCATTCTCTTTTGTTCAAAGCACCAAGGAATTCACAATTCACATAGTAGTCCCTTCTAGCACCTTAAGGCAACCTGAGGTTGAATGACCGGGCCTGTATGTAACCCCAGATAGTCTCCAACTCTACAGCCTGTACTCTTATTAACTTCTATACTGTCCTTACTGAAATCCCATTCAAAGAGGTTCTTATCAATCCTCTCATTCCTACTGAAATAACCAGTAAGAATTAAGGCAGGGCAAATAAAGTAACTCCTTGAGGATAGCCTAGGAATGACTGGAAAAAGTATATACCTACTCTTCATGACCTACTAATTCAAAAGTATTTACTTATCGATGCTATGAAACTGTGGGAGATTTCAAATGACTTAAAAATAATGTCTCCATATCCAAAAATTTATGCTATGAATGAGGCAAGTGGGGGGTAAGAGGATTATTTTCAGAATATGAGTTCTGAGGGAAAACAAACCAACCAACCAGGATTTGGGCAGGGGCTTACCTGGGGAGACATGTTGTAAGCAAAAAGTCAGTTCTCATACAATGAGAGGGAAAGATTAGAATATAAGTCTAATTTATAAACTGTCCGGCAGAATTCAAGAGTTTTGGGGGGAGTAGTTTCTTAAGAAGTTTCAGTGATTTCTAAAATTAGCTTTCTTCCTCCTCCACATATTAAGATTATAGGAGAATATTATTTCTAAATGCACTTTCCTTTATTTTTTCACCTCTATATTCCACCATGGACTTAACTCTACAACAGTCTACTTGTTGTTAAGTGCAATCAAGGATCACACCAGAATAAATACTTCCATTTACAGATAGACAAAAGCAAGTCCAAAAATGAAAAAAGTCTGTGGTCTTAAATATACTGCTATAAATATCAATGTGTAGTTGCAATGAATATTGTTCCAGATTCTAGCTTGCAACATGGATAAATGGTGATAAACCATTCAAAGTTTAATTACTTACTATAATTACTTATTATTATATTTAATAATTATTAATAACTCAGAATGTGTTATTTACAAAATGACTCATTTCCATCAAAATAATTTCCTTTGATATTCATTTTTTTTACTTTATCAATATACAATATAGTTTATATTTGTGTCCCTTTTCCAATTCCTCCTCTTCCTCCCTCCCTCTCCCGCCTCCCCCACATCAACATCATATCTGTTCACTTGTCTTAACAAGTTCAAGGAATTGCTATGATAGTTGTGTCTTCTTTCCATTTTTAAAGTGACTGATCATGGAAGAATATTTCCTTCGGTTTTAATTTGGAAAGAGATGTCTTTTTGTAAAATGTGGCTTTAGAATTTTTCAGAATATAGCAACATGTTAAAAAATTTACACACCCTGATCAAGTGAGATTCATTCCAGGGATGCAAAGATGGTTCAACATATGAAAGTCAATAAATGTGATAAACACATCAACAAACTCAAGGGCAAAAACCATATGATTATTTCAATAGATGGCAAAAAAGCATTTGACAAAATTCAGCATCCCTTCATGATAAAGACTCTCAACAAATTAGGTATAGAAGGAAAGTATCTCAACATGATAAAAGCCATCTATGAGAAGCCCACCACCAGTATCATCCTGAATGGGGAAGAAGTGAGGGCTTTCCCCTTAAGAACAGGAACAAGACAAGGATGCCCACTCTCACCACTTCTATTTAACATAGTACTGGAAGTAGTAGCCAGAGAAATCAGGCAAGAGAAAGAAATAAAGGGCATTCAGATTAGAAAAGATGAAGTTAAACTGTCCCTATTTGCAGATGACATACTACTATGTATAGAAAAACCTAAAGACTCTATCAAAAAACTCCTAGAGCTGGTTAATAATTTCAGTAACATTGCAGAATACAAAATAAATGCCCCAAATCAGTTGCATTTATCTACTCCAATAATGAACTAACAGAAAGAGAAATCAAGAAAATAAGCCCATCTACAATAGTCACAAAAAAAATAAAATACCTATGGATCAATTTAATCAAGTAGCTAAAGATCTCTACAATGAGAACTGCAAACCACTACTGAAAGAAATTAAAGAAGACACAAAAAGATGGAAAGATATTCCATGCTCTTGGATTGGAAGAATTAACATTGTGAAAATATCTATACTACCCAAAATGATCTACAGATTCAATGCAACCCCCATCAAATACCAATGATATTCTTTACAGAAATGGAAAAAATAATCTTAACATTCATATGGAACAATAAAAGACCCTGCATTGTCAAAGTAATCCTGAGCCAAAACAATAAAGCTGGAGGCATAACACTACCTGATTTCAAATTATACTACAAAGCTATAGTAACCACAACAGCATGGTACTTGCATAAATATAGACACTCAGACCAGTGGAGCAGAATTGAGAATCTAGAAATTACCCCTCAGGCTTACAGCCATCTGATATTGGACAAAGACAACAAAAACCTACATTGGTGAAAAGACTGCTTCTTCAATAAGTAGAGCTGGGAAAATTAGATATCCACATGCAGGAGAATGAAAGTAGATATATACCTCTCACCAAATACTAAAATCAACTCAAAATGGATTAAAGACTTAAGTATAAGACCTGAAACTGTAAAATTACTATGGGAAAATATAAACACTTCAGGAACTAGATCTGGGCACAGACTTTATGAACATGAGCCCCAAAGCACAAGCAGCAAAAGAAAAAATGAACAAATAGGACTATATTAAACTAAAAACCTTCTGCACAGCAAAGGAAATAATCAACAGAGTGAAATGACAACCTACAGAGTGGGAGAAAATTTTTGCTAACTATGCATCCAAGAAGGGATTAATATCCATAATATACAAGGAATTCAAGCCATTACACAGTAAAAAAACAAATAACCCAAATAAAAAAGGGGCAAAGGAGCTGAATAGACATTTTTCAAAGGAAGGCATACAAATGGCCAACAGTACATGAAAAAATGCTCAACATCACTAGTCAACAGGGAAATACAAATTAAAACCACAATGAGATATCACCTCACCCCAGTTAGACTGGCTATTATCAAAAAGATGGAGAATAACAAAAACAAATGCTGGTGAGTGTGTGGAGAGAAGGGAACACACCTACACTGTTGGTGGGACTATAAATTAGTACAACCACTACGGAAAATAGTATGCAGGTTTCTCAAACAACTACAGATAGATCTTCCCTACGATCCAGCAATCTCACTTCTGGGTATATAGCCAGAGGAATGGAAATCATCATGTCAAAGGGATACCTGCATTCTCATGTTCATTGCAGCTCTGTTTACAATAGCCAAGATATAGAACCAACCTAAATTTCCTTCGATGGACAACTGGATAAGGAAACTGTGGTATATATACACCATGGAATACTACTCTGCCATAAAAAAGAATGAAATTCTCCCATTTGCAACAACACGGATGAGCTTGGAGAATCTTATGTTGAGTGAAATAAGCAAAGCACAGAGGGATAAATACCATATGTACTCACTCATAAGTGGGAGCTAAGAGAGAAAGAAAAAAAGAAAGATGGACAGATAGATCTGGCCTTCACATCTTGGGCACAAGGGTGACAAATAGCTTTGTATCTCATGAATATTCATAACCAATAAAAAAATTTGGTTAAAAAAAAAAAACTGAATCGGAAAACAGACAGTTGCTAAGTTTGGGGGGGAAAAAAAATCCCCAAACTAAATAATCCAAATATACAGCTTTAGAATGTAGAATTAATGTAGAATTAAGTCTTTGAAAAGAGCTTTTTTTCTTTAACCTGTTAGTCAATGAAGCTGTGCCCAATTGTAAAATTCTGGTATTTGACGATTTCTCTACAGATTTGCATTTAGAAACATGTGTACATGAATATTATAGTGCACGCCCATTTCCAAAGAAAGGGGAAAAAAATGTAATCTCTATTACGTTGCTCTGCTTTCAATGTCTATGGAGGTATTTAGCTGGTTTAGGAACAAATTCTAACATGGGAAAGAAAGGCAATTAGGTGTTTTTAGATATTTGGTTCTAAAATATAAAGCATTTCCTGCTTAGCTCCTCATAGGTTTCTCAGGCCATGATCTGTAATAATATTACATAGTTACTTATTGCTTGATGACCCTTTAGCAAAACAAACAAAACCAAAACCGACATAAACTAGAATTATACCACAAAGCCATAAAAGTGTAAAAATTTTGAACAATAAGCATTCCATTTGGCATTCAATTTTACCTGCTATTCTATTTAAATTTAATATATTTGCCATGCTGATAAACTATTTCTAGTTTGTCTTTATTCTGTTGGCAATTAAATCCAACATTCTGAGTTCTTTTCATAATTTTAAAAGGAAATTTAGAAAAAACTGTATTATGCTATTTTTTCTCAAACCCAAATTAGTTCATTGTAAGGAAGGTTATTTGAAAATCTCAGTAATAAACAAACCTCGAGGCTGTAATTTCTTGATAGTGAAACCCTCCATTTGCTTCTGAAAGCAGGAGGAGGGCATGTCATTCTTCTTTCTATTTATTATTCATATTTCACCACTATCTTTTATGTGCTACATACAGTAGTTTTGAAAATGCCAGAACCAGATTCAAGAGGCTAATTTATACCATTAGCTGTCACTTTTAGGAAATGCCTGCATATTTGCATGTTTGCCAGGAAAGCAACGTGTGAGTGTGTGGAGAGGGGGTGGAAGAGCATGACTTTAATACTAGGCTGTGCGTTTATTCCTCTGACTTAGCACACACTATTGCTCTCTGTGTCACAAAAAATAAATAGCAAAATATAATTTGCAGCAATTTGCCTAGCCCCATGATCAATAGAAATAGCAACCAAAAAGAAACAGAAGGCCCCTGCTTGTCAAAATGCACACTAGTTCATTGATTGCTATGATCACAGCACTAAATGGACGAAATGTTTTTGGACCTTAGAATATTTTTAATATTAGCAGTGAGGTTTCAGAGTTCAATTTTGAAATGACCCTTTCTTCTCTCCCACCCCAATTAACTTGTATTCATCCTTCAGAACCATCAGCTTCTAAAAAGTTATTCCTGAAGACTTCAGCCTATACTGGTTTTTCTCCTCTCCAACTTTTATCCACTGTAGTCTATATTAGCCCATCAATATTATATTCTGTTCTCCTAAGCTTTACGTGTGCCTCATTTAAAGATCCAAGCTGTAAGTTTTGAGGAAAGAAACCATGTCTTTGAACCCTACTGAAATCACCCAGCAAGTCTTTACTTCATCCTCACAATCCCCCACCCCCAAGTCATGAGATCATAAAATTAAGGGCACAGATGCTTTCAAGAGGTGGCTTAACACATGATAAATATAACATGAGCAAAGTGAATTTAACAGACACTTCTCTAATGCTAGCTATATAATTTTAATTGGTTATATTTTGTTTTTATATTTATTAAATTTTGATCTAATTTGCATGGTCTCCTACCAAATAGTAGCTTGTTTCCTAAAGCTTTTATAATTTCCTTTATGAATGAATCAACTCTAAGTCAACCTTTGAGTTGCTGCTTTGCTTCCTGTCAAAGAGGCCTTCACCCACTCCATCTCTATTTGCCTCTTCAGTCATTTTATTTGCACAATAGAAGGAGTGTGAGAACCTTAGTTTTATTTTTAACAAAACATTACATAAGGTGCGGCTCTGAATCATTGTATACACTACTGACAGCATAACAGAAAGACACTGGGAAATGGTACCCAGAAATGGGATGTTGCTGTAAAAAATCCCTAAGATATGAAGCAATGGGGTAGGGGCCTGATGGCAGGTGTGAGAAATCAGCCATTAGTGGCTGGAAGGAGGTGGTTCACGCAATGCAGAAAAGGAACATATAGTAACACTGCTGCCTGCAGTATCTTGGAAAAGAAATGACGGACTTAATGGACTTGTAGCTCTAGCAAAGAGATTGGAAAACATGTGAGTATCACGGTTACCGTGCGCTGTGTTTGACAAGGTATGACAAGAGACAAATGAGCTCAGAAAAGACTAGATTTGCTTGCAAGGAAGAAGAAAGGGGAATAGAAAGGGCCAAGAACAAGGAAGAGGCAACTGCTTCCAGTCCCCAAATGGCAGAAGAACAAGCTGAGGACACTGAGCTAAAAATGCTTATTACGACGTAGCCTTGGCAGGGATTAATCAAAAATATCACCCTAACACCCATTATAAAACCTGTGAATGGATTAAGATATTATAGAGCAAAATCAAAGTAAGTTTATAGTACTCAACATGTCCCTCCAGATGGACAAAATAACATAAGGAATACACTAAAGACGCTTTTCTCATAAAAAATTTGCTAGGTTCTTCCAACAAAGCCTGACAGTCTCAAACTATTAGGCTCTAAATTGGCAGTGAGAAGCATAAGGCTTAAAGGACAGAGAAATATAGCAAATCTAAGAAGTACATCCAGGCAAAAACCGTTAAGTATGGTTATTAGCAAACAAAGTTGTATAACAGAATTTTAAGACTTAGTACTTTTTACAAAAAGCAAAATACCTCATTAATTACTGTTGCATAGATTGCAAATTCAAATTACAATATTTATTATATATTGTTAAATATGATGTATTATTACAATTCGCTTCACTTTGTTGTGCTTTTTCCATATGACTACTAGAAATATTAAAATTGAATATGTGGTTCACATTTGTGCCTCACATCTATTGCTGTTAAACAGCACTTTAGAGGGTACAAGCCACAAAGTAAAACAGAACAACTGGTTCCTTCAGCAGCATTGAGATTGAATCTCTTCAATCTGCATGCTAGAAACAATTTAGATCATATTACAAGTACATTTGATTTAACAAAAGCTTCCTTATGTCAGCTGGATATCTAACATTATCATCATTCTGCAGAACTTATGCTTATCAATATCAGGCACAATTTTAGCCATGCTTAGAAAAGGCTAAAAAAAATTCCCTAAGTCACAAGGTAACCTACAACAAAATGTCTTACATTCATGCTCTTACTCCTGAACATCTTACTGATTTTGAACTACACACATTCATTGCTCTTAAGTTTTCTCTTGTGGTTCTATTTTTCATTGCTTTTTTAAAAACAAATAATTTTTAAATCTGTTTCTTAAAAAAAAAAAAAAGTCACATAGAATCAATTTAAAAGGAGCTATGTTTTTGAGAGGGTTGCACTACCAAGACAGCCAGTGTTCAGGACTGACAACTCTTAAGCTCCCAAAGATCTATGGGTAGAAGTGATCAAATAAAGCCACAGAGCCACCCAGGAGGGCATGTTAGTCAATGCCCACATTACGAGTGGTCATGGATGATAAAAAGATCAGGGAGAACCTCTCAGTGTGGAGCCAGGGGCCTAGAGAACAATGGACAGGGGCCTTATCCCAGGAAGCAGAACCAGGGTCCAATAAAAAATGTATCTAACACCAGGATAAGGGACCTTCACACAGCTTCCCAGTAGGATTTTGAAATTGCTTCAAGTTAGTGAGGCTGTGTGACTTCTTTTCTTCCCTTTCCAAATGATAGTGCTTATTGTGATGATCCTATTTTCCACCTGTGTATTAGTGAGTGAGGATGTGTGTGTGTGTGTGTGTGTGTGTGTGTGTGTGTGTGTGTACACACATGTGCGTAGTAGTTGAAGGGGGAGTGGAGAGGCTGATAACCTCACTGAGTGGTCTTTGGATAAAAAGGAGCCACATTTAAATCTGATATAGAAATTACTGTACATCACTCCATGTTATGGACTGAATTGTGTCCCCCCCAAATTCATATGCCCAGGTCCTACCCCCTAGTACCTCAGAATGTGACCTTATTTGAAGATAGGGTCTTTACAGACGTAATCAAGTTAAGATGAGGTCATTAGATTAGCCTTAATCCAATATCACTGGTTTCCCTACAAAAAGGGGAAATTTGGAGACGGACATCCATACACAGAGAATGCCATTCAAAGTCGCAGACAGAGGTCAAGGTGATGCTTCTCCAAGCAGGGAGCACCAAAGATTGCCAGCACACCACCAGAAGGGAGGTAAGAGGCGTGGAACAGATTCTCTCTCATAACCTTCGGAAAGAACCCTGTTGGCTCCTTGATCTTGGACTTCTAGCTTCCAAAAGTGTGAGACAATAAGTTTCTGCTGTTTAAGCCATCTAGTTTGTGGTGCTTTATTACGGCAACCCTAGCAAACTAATACACTCCCCAAAGAAGATTTACTGTGCATCGTGTGCATATTGACTGGATGGAACTTTTTGGTTGTCTCTCTTGAAAAGACTAAGTACATTTTTCTTCCACTAGAGAGAGTAAGCCAAACAGTGATGACAAGAAAGGCAGAATGGGGTGGTAACTATTGCTGCTTGCAAACTATTTTTGAATCTCTATCTTTTGGGGCACATGGAAGGATGGCAGCTGCCTGACTCCTCTGTGGTTCGGTGGTGCTATCCCACGAGTTATGGCCAGTAAGTTATAAGGAGAAGTGATACGCACTTCTTCCAGGGCATGGCACCTAATTGCCAAAATTAGATCGACCAGAGTTCTTCTTTCCTCTGCCACTGTGATTAATAAAGCCTCAGACAGTGGCTGCTACATCATCTCTGTCTTGGAGTGAAGACAATACAGAACAGAGCCCAAGCTGAAGCCTGATGGACAACACACAATGGAGTAAGAAATAAACCTCACGGATTTGAGAATTGAGGACTGTTTCATACTGCAGCACCTCCTTACTTACCCTGACTGATGCTGTCCTTGAATGAGCCATAAAGATCATGAGGAATAGAGCTTATTTATTAAGCCTGCCTCGGGGAGAACATTAGACTAACTCCTGCCTTGTTCTCCCTTGGAATAGTGTGAAACCCCCGGAGATGAAGTGAAACCCAATGCATAAGTATCTTTAAGAAGTTCTTCTGACTCCTTAACCCTAAGCTATCTAGCTTCTCCCTGGAAAAAGTAATGAGATAAGTGAAATTTTCATAGGACAGCACCTCTCCTACTCCGGTGAATTTTTTAAACCGATATTTGTTATTATTTTGTTTCTGAGTTTGCAGGTCTACTTTCTTCCCATCTTTTAAATACTATTGCTTCAATTGTCTTATTTCTTTTTCTTTCTTTCTTTTTTTTTTTTTTTTACCAGTTTTCTCTAGCCTGACGTCATTATTTTTTAAATTAAGCAAGCTGGGCCATAAAGTGGTTATGTGACTGGTTCAAGATCATGCAGCTGGTTATTGGCTAAGCCACTGAGGATCCGAATGCAGGTATCCTGATTTCTAGTCTTGTATAAATTATACAAAAGCACACAATCAGCTGAATATGCACTGATCAAAGAAAAACACATAGTTCAATGACATTGTGGGAAGAGGAGAGACTTAAATGTAGCAAACTTTCCTTGCTTATACTCCTTTGATGGTTCTTTTTACCTACCAGTTGAATTTCAAACTCCTCAGCAGGGCAAACAAGGCATCTCACAGTGGTTCCCACCTAAAGCAGCATTTCATCGTGTTCCAACACTCCTGACCACGTGGACTGCATGCTCTGAGTGCTGCTCTAGCTATGCGGACCTACTCAATGGGCTCCCAGAGCACACCTACTCATGTAACTTTGCTCTAGCTACCTCCATACAATTGGAAGACTATTCCATGATTCCTTGTTTGGGTCGTTCACTTGTTTGGGTAGTCTTTGCTCCAGTTCCTACTTGATACCATGGGAGGATTTAACACTCTCCTCCTTTAAAGTACTTCTATTATAGGGCTACTGCACTTGCTGCTGCTGTGACATCTTGCAGAGTGCCATCTCCTCATTCTCCTCGCTGTATTTGAGTGGACTTATCTGGCACAGTTAAAAAAGACTCATAAATTTCCAAATCTTTATTTCTAGTCTGGCCATTTCTCACGCATTTCACAATCATACATGCAATTACCTCTTAGATAGTGGTGACTTCTACGTGAAACTATCTCTATGGGCTCAAAATTGAATCCATATTCTCCCTTAAATTTGCTAGTTCTGTATTTCCTATCTTGGTTATTGGTTATACTGTATACCTAGTTACCTCAATGAGGGGAAAAAAGCATATATACATGTAAAGAACAGGTAAAGTACATGCTTTGATAAATACATCCATAAGTATGTATTAAACAGCTTCTTTGTGCAAAATATTTTGCTAGGCATTGGGAACAGAACTGTGAACAAAGCATATATGGGTAAGCCCATTTACAGAGATAAATGAGTAAAGCAAAAATTATTACAAATTATGGTAAATATTCTAAAGGAAACAGAAGGCTGAGGTAGTAAGTGATGGTGATGTGGGGGGAGGGGAGTACCTAATTTATAGAAGGCTTTAGAGAGTGGCCTTTCTAACATGACATAACCTTCCTCAGCATTTCTTCAACACTGTCCAGCTCTCATTTTACCTGTATTACTGTCAGAGTCTTCTAGTTTGTCTCCTGCCTTAAGCCTCTTGCCAACTCATCTATTACCTGAGTTCTTGCTATCAGAATGACTTTTAAAAGTGTTGATTAATCCATCTTCTATCTATGTTGCTATTAGAATGATTTCCCTAAACGATTGTAGATTAAATTATGTTCATTCTCAACCCAAGGTTTTTAAAAAGCTCTAGGAAAGGGTCATCTTAAAATACGAGGTCCTGCAAGACGTGACCTCCAACACTCTCAAGCCACTTCCTAACCAGCACTCTTTGCCCAGTTTTACTGAATTTTGATGCCACTAAGCATTTGTACACTTTGCCTTGGCCTGGAAAGTCCTCCAGATCCCTTCCCTGGGCTGAATCCTTACCAACTTTCAAGGGTGAACTCAAAAGTAACCTTCTTCCTACCAGGCACTCCCTGACTAGCTAGTCTACTCATGCATCCTTCTTACGTGCTCCTGTCATCCTCAGAGCATGTCGCTAACACAGTACCAACCATACTGCACTGGAGATGCCTCATCCATTAGACTAAGAATGCGGCAACTTGGTTTTCGTGTTCCTATCTCCAATTCCTAGCACAGTGTCTGCCAGGCAGAAGACATACGTGGTGTTGAATGAAAATTTTAATGAATGAATGATGGATAGCTGGGTTTTTTTTCTCCCCCAGGTATATAAGAATCATGCTTCATCATTAATCTTGTATTTATAGCACTTACAAAATAGAAACTCAAAGAACAGTTCCTGAAAGAACGAACACTTACAGGAACACTGATAGTGTTCCTATACATAAGCATAATAAAAATTACAAATAACTAATTGTAAACTTGTCCGTGGCTCTGGAATTCAAAGATCTAAAACTATAAACTGGAAAGCATACATTCATTTACTTTTATCAACTTATCCTTTTCTTCTATTCCTTTGCATATTTCCATGTTATTCTTTTTAGGTTGTTAAGTCTTGAATTATAACAATTGGATGCATTCCATTTGAAAACAGAGAAAGTCAATCCTTGCCTACCACAGCATGTGCTAAGAAAGGATATGTAACATTCTCACTATCAGTATCTTCAGGTAACTGCCAAGAAAACTTTTAGATTTGAAAAATTCTATTTTTGTGAATTTCCATAAATTGAGCTTACTTAAAATGAAGATTTGCTGCCTAATCTCATTTCCACTGGTAAGCAACTGCTAAATGCTGAAAGAGTCAGTTCCTCTCTTCTGTTTATAGCTGGAAGAGGATTTAGTCCTTTCACATTATGTAAGACCAAGGCAATCCTTATTTCCTGTTTTCCAGATATCCTAATGCTTCTGCCAAACTATTCATCCCTCTGTTTTTAATTAGTTTGTATATAGTACTGTCTTTATTTCAGAATGTTCACATCTTCATTTTAGTCAATTTTGCTATTTCCCGCTAATCTAACATTCAGTAGACTTAAAAATTAAAACATACGAAATACTATTCATGATTCATTCAGTATTTGAGACTAAGCTTGTTCTTAAACTCCTTGCTTCAGATAGGTAGGATAATATTTTACTCCAAAACCCCATTTAGAAAGTTTAAATACCAGTAATGCTGAAATTTAAGCAACTCTCTCAGTAAAATTCATTTAATAGATTAGTATAATAAAAGTTGCAGTTAAGACATGGCAATAGCTTCTAGGTGTAAGTTCTTTGATTTGTGAATATATGCAAATGCTGAACTAATAATTTCTATTAGTTTTTTGCATTTGAGTTTAGTTGTACATTTTTTTTAAAAAATACCCTTCTTTTCAATCATCGTGTGTGAGAGACTAAATGAAATTATCAGATTATAATTTGTAATTAGAGTTCATTGGTCAGGTCAAATCAAGCACTTTGAGCTGAAGAAAGAAAGATGGGGCAGTGAAAGAAAGAAACAGCCTCTCAGTGAAAACTGTATAAACAGCTAAGTTTAACAGGACCTTGTGACCTAATTCAGAATGAAGTAGAAAACAACTCTTTTTCACGTGGATTAACATCTATAGTTGATCCCCCAAAAATCTAAAGAGTAATATGTGTTATATATTATATAATAATGTATATTACATTATTAGATTCCCAAATACTCCCCATCTCGGAGGCCACATTGTTATCCACAGAAGTGGATGATTTCTGAAGTCGCCTGGTTATTCAGCTAGCTAATCACAAACTATGCACCCAAACCAACTTGTGAAGCTGCCGTAAATTCACCTTCCTGAGGAACTGGTAGAGGGACACGAAAATCAACTACATTGTATACTGATAAGATTTTCTTTAAAATCCACCTTTCTATGGTCAGATTAAAATTCATTTTTCTGTAATTGTTTATTTAATCAAAGCTTTATTTCCCCCCCTACTTTTAATCAGAGCTTTATTTACAGCTTAATCTTAATTTTATAGCTTAACTTTAAATAAAATATGAGCTCTAATGAAATATAGTTAGATAACTATTTAATAGGCTGAAATTTATTGAAGTTAACATTTTGCTTGATGCCAAATAAAAAGAAGGTCAAACTTGGTCTTAATTTGTTTTGAGAAATATAGGACATTAAAATTAGTATTACCATGGAAAATTCCTGAGAAATACTTTATGGATGATATTATATTCTTCCTTATAAATTGCTTGAGAAGCAGGCATTCCAATCAGACATATAATTTATCTTACCCATGTGATCAGAGATAAGTCAATAAATAACATGTTAAACGACATTTATAGAAACTTGGAAGGAAGCTATTTTCCATTTTGGAGCTAAGTTACGATGCCATCCCTCATATATCAAAGAAACGTGTGTAAGGGTGGGCTCCTGCTAATTGTCACGCAGCAGGACAGTTCATGAGGGAGCACAGTCTCTTTTTGCTGTACAATGAGACTGAGATATCTTGCTGTTTTGGGGAAACAAAGACAAAAAGAAAATGCTATCAATGGGTGTATTAAAGACATTTAGACAAAAGTGACCTTGTAAAATTGATTCTTCGTAGCCCAAGGGAAGATCAGTAGTACATTTTATGGGAGATTGGATGGGAGATAAGGCATGGACCCACCATGCTGTGTGTACCGCTTGTGTAATAGGAGATACAGGTAGTGATGATGGTGTTGGTGTTAAAAACTTTCATTTAAATGAGTGTTTAGTCACATACTCTTTTTTATTTAATGCCTCACAATGTACTTTATCAATAGAACAAAACTACAAAGTATAGGTCTCATTTCCCCGATAAGAAAACCCTGATGTCCAGAGGTTAAATAACTCATTAAGGTCACATATACATATTATGATGGAGTTGGGATCTTTATTACTTCAAAGATAAATTACTTCAAAGATAAAATTCTCTTCACCACCACACCAAACTGTCTTTCATTCCAGTTAGTGGAACCCTATAGGACTGTATGCTAAGATGTGTAGTTTCATGATATTCCAGGAAAACTTAATTACAACCTTTTGCTTTCACAGATGTACAGCTTTAAGAAGATGAGGTATAGTAAATTCTACCTCAGCAGACTGCTGCTGGTTAAATTAGAGATTGAAGCACTTTCAGAGGTCTTCCAAAGTTCATATGCAGAGGTAATTTCTACTCCATCATAAATAAACTAACTTCCTTAACATTCTTACTGCATACGTGGTAAAGTGGAAAGGTTAAACGCTTGCACAGGTTTGGAGTGAAACTTCTTCAATGTCTTGTACATCATAAATCTAATTTATGTAAGGAAGGCTTGGCAGCAGAATAGGCAGTGGTATATTTCTGTTGGCTGAAATCACCATTTTTTGTCAGAAAAGCAATTCTGAAATGTTTGTTTCTACACATTTATAAGACTGGAAAACCTGCTACTCAAGGATTGACCTTGCAGTTATTTCAATTTCTGACTCTAAATTTATGACTTCCATCACAACATAGGGCCGTATTTCTAATTGAAATTAAGGTTTAGAAAATGAATAAATAAAATGAGTTTATCTATTTTAAATGAGGGTGATTAGCATCAGTATAAAAACACTGAATTTTGACCTTATCTGGTAAAGTGTTTTGATATCTTTCTTCATGATAAATAAGATCTTAAATATAGCCTAGTAGAGACAAAAACAGCCTTTTGGAGTCAGACAGACTTGGGTTTGAACACAACGTTACCTCTTTCTAGCTCTGTGATTTTCGCAAGTCATGAAAACTGTCCAAGACTATCTTTTCATTTGTAAAGGTGTGACGACATTATCTAGAACTCCAGAATATGAACTTCATGAGGGGCAAAAGTTTGTCTGTCCTGTTTTCCATGGAACTGCCTCACTACTAGCACTGTGCCCACACACAGGAGGTGCTCAAACATCTTAACTAAATAAATAATCTACTTTCTGGAATTGTTTTGTAGATTTGAATAAATCATGTGAATAAAGTACCTAGTACAGTATCTGACCAAAAAAAGAAAACAATACATATTCAATGAATGGTGGTTTTTCTTTCCTTTGATTAAATCAAGGTATATGTTTAGTATTTTATTTTACATCTTTTATCTTTTGTTATAGTAAGCAATGAGAAATTACCTATCAAATAAGAAAAACTTACCAACAAGATTAGTGAAAAGAAAAGACACAAGGAACCTCTAGTTTAGCACTTTAGTCTAAGATGAATCAACACTCAAGTTGGGAAAGTTTGGTACAGTTAGAGACATAGGATAGTCATTTTGTCTGGTAATGACTGATTAATACCAACCAATACCAATATGGGGGGAAGATATTATATGTTTACATTTCTGATTTTTTATTTCATACATTTCAAAGATAACTTCTCAGTAAAGCATGAAATACACACCTGAACTACAGGATTAGAGAGACCATCGTAGTGAATAATCTTGTTTGGAACACTAAAACACTTGCATCATTTGCATATCTTCTGTATAAATGACTTGTCTGCTCAAAGAGTTATTCTTTCAACAGATATTTATTACTCCCTGCTGCTGTGACAGGATATTATATGTTTTTATGATCTTTCATAAATTTTAACATGGAATCTCAAAACTTCGAAGTATGCAACTAGTACAGAAGGAAAATAGGAAAAAAAAATACAGAAGGAAGGACATTTTTCAATCTTTAGATAAATGTAGATTTGGTACTAGATAAAGATTATAAAGTTTCATGACACATAAGTTTTTTATCTTTGGGTGGAAAGATTTTGCTTTTTATTTGGGAGTTCAGTGCAAAGTTCTGAGCTAAGAAAACATTTTCTTTAACATTCTAAGATAGTTTCACAGCACCTTAAAAATCATCCTAGAACTATGGCTGGGAAGTTTTTTTTGGTCCTAGATGATACTTTTGTATCCCATTAAAATGAACTAAAAATATATTTAGGAAATAAGCTGAACAAGCTCATTATGAACTTCATTTGAATTACTTTCTAGATTTTTTGTTTTGTAAAATTCTTCAACTATGCTTCTCTAATATAATTTCTGCTGAAAATCATTATAGAACAAAAAATCATACGTTTTAGCAGTGGTAGCTCTACAATTTGAAAAATATTATTGTCATACACAGTCAGCAATAAGATGTGTTTTAAAGTTCAGATTCTGTTAGAACAATTTTTATTTTTTTAAAAATATGCTTTACCAACACTGATTGAAACACCAGTTATCCTTCAAGTAAAGCTAGGCCACACCACAGCTAATTGTGAAGTAGGTTAAATTAAAGTTCTGTGCACTCTAATTTCCCACTGTATGCCCCATTCACTCATTCACTGACTCAACATTACTTGAACAACTGCTGGTGGCAGTCACTATGGGACATTCAAAGAAGACAGTTTTTGGAAATGAGAGGCTTTAGTCCTGTGGGAAATGTTGCATAGTATTTTAAGCTCTATGATAAATGCATGATGGATGCAAAATTGCTCCAACAACACAATTAGTCTTAAACAAGAGTTGTGACTCAAATGATGTTTCAAGTGTACTGGAGAAGGATTTAAGAAGATAAAAAGGACAAAAGATATTTGTTACAGGCAGAGAAAATGTGTTTATTAAAGCACAGAGGAGTGAAATACCATGATGTCATCCAGAGAACAGGAAATTTGATCTATTTTGGATAGAGAAGGAAGATGGTATAAAAACTAGGAGTCATTTTCCTGAAAGTTAATTGGAATGATATGATCATGTTTAGACTTTAGAATGGTCATTCTGTTATAAAGTACAGAAGTGAATTCAAATGGCTAAAAAGGGTCATGTGTGCTGCGGTGCATGTTATGCACTCTACAACTCCAGCGGGCATCATTCACGTAGATTACAATGTGAGTGGTTCTCTTCGGAGTTATGCAACATTCATTATTGCTCTAGCAAAAGAGGTTATGAGAAGAGAAACATACATCAGTCCTCAATGTTGTTTCCCTGGCTTTCAACTCAGTTCTTACTACCTTCATTCCTATGCTCTTATCCCCTCAGCAAATGATATTATCAATATTCTTCATCCTTACTAATGAATAATTGACTGATATCAATCTAAAATGCAAGCTCCCACAATTTGTAAATGAACAGGCATGGGGTAGTGAAGCAATTCAGCTCTAACCCTAGAATCTCAGGCAGGAGTGATACAAAGGAGATTACTTTAGGCACTGAAATCCATTTGCCATCCATACCACCACCTTCAAGTTCAATGGTACAATAATATGAACAGTCTTCACATCACCTGGGAAGCTTCTTAAGATAAAAATTTCCTAGTTCCATCTAAAACCTTTTCAATTAGAATGTCTGATAAACTCTCTAGGTAATACTGAATGAATACTCCTAGTCCATAGGAATGACTGCTTTAAAATAACTCCCCAAGGGAAATTGACTATTCTCCTATGTACAGAATACAGCCTAGCTCTGAGCTTAGAACTTGCGGTTTGCCTAGATTCGGAAATTTTCATTAAATGAAGAGCACAGTTACAGGACTCTTCTTTGAAGCAAACTGAGAGGTATACTAGTGCAGGAGATTAAGATTTTAATATCTTGACTATTCAGAAACAATAAAGAAACATGAAGTTATGAAATACGCTTATGAAATTAGCTCACCTACTTTAATAGAAACATTCCTACATATCATTTAAAAAATCTCATAATCAGGAAAACCACTACTTTATTTTTATTTTGTTTCTAAATCAAAACAAATGGCTAGAAATGTCTCCCTCATATTCCATCAAAATCTGACTGCCCTTGTGTTCTCTCCACTTGTCCAAATAGTATCTTATAAGACTACAAAGAAAAAAATCTCACTCCCCTTCTAACACTTTTGATGACTCAAGAGAGCAGTTTTTATCCCACTCTTGCCTTTCATCATAAGTTCTCTTCTATAAAGTTAAACTTTTACTTCTGGGACATCATTTCTAGACATATATAGTATCTATGTGAATGCAACAGCTTTTCAACACCTTTTTTCAAATCTTGTATTCAGAACTGAATGCAACACTGCAGGGGTCATCTGACTAGTGCAGATTTTATTGGGTTAATTCTTCTGTTCCGTGTGCCATAACTACCACTGTTAATGAAGCCCGAGGTGGCACTTGATGGTAAAAAAGCCTTATGATCCTGGGCTTGAGGTCAACCCAAATCTTTACACCTTATTTTTGTTTCTTCATTTACTTATAAATAAATATGCAGGTACTTTCCATACTGGAACTTTATTAAAAATTTAAGCGCAAAATTTTATTTCCTCCTCTTCAGTTTAATTTTGTTAATTTACTATTTTAACTGGAGTTTAATAAGAAAATATTCTAAATCCTTATTCTGTCACTCACACATTAGCTGCATATCCTGCTTTTACTGCCAAAATGTAAGTGTGCATTCTTTGGTCTGTATTAGATACTTATGATAAAAATATCAAATAGGATTATGCCTTAATGTGTTTTTACAATCCTTATCTTATCCTGTGATTTTGTTCTGCAAAAGCTATTCTATTGTGTAAGCAAATATGACAATCCTTACAAGGTTATGAATGACGTGATAAACTATCTGTTCCCCTAACTCCAATATAAATGATTAAATAAACTTTAAAAATAAAAAATATATAGAACATCTTTGTCTCTAAAGCTGTTAAAATAACTATTAAACATTTATATGCAGGCTGGCTGGTTAACTCAGTTGGTTAGACCACAGCCTTACAACACCAAGATCACAGGTTTGGATCCCTGTACCAGCCAGCCATAAAAAATAAAATAAAATAAAATAAAAATAAAAAATTTATATGCAATGTATAGAAAGTTACATTTTTAGAAGACATCTGTTTTCCAATTTTATAGTTCCTGTAAATGAAGCTGATTTTAAGAAGCTGATCTGATGACTGTCACAAGAATGATTTTCTAAAATATGATTTCAAAAAACTTTAAGTGTGGTTAACAAAACTAGTCTATTTGGAAAATAATATTTAATGTTAATAAAATTCCTTTTATTTTTTTCTTAATATCTCCAAAGATAAAATGATTTTATTTTTAATACAGGGTATACTTATAACTATACTCATGCATTTATTATAACCCATTTCTGAAGACATATTTATTAATATAGTGGTGATACACCAGGTCCTATTCCATATGGTATTAAAGTACATGTTACTCATATACATATTTATCAATGTACTCAGCTTAAAAAAATAAAAATCAACCCATCTTTCTTATCCCCTTGAAAAACTAATCTTTTCCATATTTGTCTCCATTTTCTCTAATTCTCTTCCCTACACTCTAAATTAATTTTTTCTGTATTTCCTTAATTCCCATAGGGTCAGATATATAAAATAAATTTTACTAAGTACATATCTATTAATGAGAAAAAATGTGTACATTAGAAAAAGTTTAATAAGAATATTTCTAAGCAATTGTCTAGCTCTCAATTAACAAATATTGAATCAAATATAGCAAAATATTAATATTTATTAAATCAAAGTGGTGAATATATGGTTTTTTTATATTACTCACTGCTGTGGTTAAAATATTGCATGATACACACACACAAAAAAAGAGAGCTTCAACCCATTCAATATCTAATGTAACAAATAGGAGCCAAACCTATGCTTCTAGCTACACACATAATACACTATTCATTCTGGAAAAATTACTTACTTCCTATACTGTGTCTACTGATTAAAATTTTTATGACCATCAGTGATGAAAGAAGGACATAAAAATAATGTATTGAAAGAAAATAACATCCATAATAAAATTAAGGGTTTTTCTTACTCATGCATAGGCATAATACTGGTTAAATCCTAATGGAATATCTCTATAAAGTTATATATAAGCTTAGTGATGCATTTAAACCAATAATGCTATTTAAAGAAATATTAACACTATTTTTTGTTTCAAAGTTGCACTGAATTAGCAACAATCTGCTTTGTAATAATAGGGGGAAAAAAGAGCAAATACTTTTTAAAGAAATTTCAGTTTGGTATGATTATTTATCATGTGAAGTTAAAGTAATGCTTTTTCCTCTCCTGTCTTTTTCCATA
Organism: Cynocephalus volans; assembly: GCF_027409185.1. NCBI lineage: Eukaryota > Metazoa > Chordata > Mammalia > Dermoptera > Cynocephalidae > Cynocephalus > Cynocephalus volans. Next base: position 92,195,458 of record NC_084471.1, read on the forward strand.
AACAAAAGCCACTGTGCCAAGACCCAACCATAAGAAATGGTAAAATTATATATTTTTCTTATTTTTAAACAGAAATAGTAATGCCAAGTTCAGTTTGTTCCATTGATTTTATGCCAAATAAATAGCAAAAAATAGTGAAAAGCCTGGTCACATCATGTGTCATAAGTTTCTATTAAAGTCCTTATGTAGATTTCGGATCCCTGAGCTTCATGAGACACGATGGCTCCTGCACTTAAAAATTTCATGTGATAAGAGCAAAGGGAAAACTGGGAATGCAGGAAGGAGCCAAAGGCATTGAGAATTAGAAATATATGGAAAAGTATATATTTAAATATTATCTTTTCCTTAATTAATGCCAACATAACAAGTTCTTCCTCATACAGTATGTCAGTTTACAGTCAAAGTAATAAAACACTATCCTACGATATGGCATCATGGATGTTAAACATGAGAGAATCTCAACTTACCTGTATGCTTTAGAATAGAGAATAAGCCTGAAAGCAGAGGAATAGCATAAATAAAACAAAACTGGTTTTGGCATCATTATTTACGCTTTAGAAATAATTTTACCACATCCCAGAGGGTTGCTATATTTTATTATGGCTTAACAGAATTTTTCTCAAAACACACTGGTCCAGCAAAACTTACTTGAATAAATTAAACTCTAAGTTAACAAATTATAACATATTTTCATTTATTTTAGAAATATTTATTAAAAATTCACCTTATTCTCGGTTGCCATAATCGGTATAAAATAAGACTGATTGCTGGAATTATACTATTTAGCAAAACTTATTTAAAGTTATTTTATATATTTCTGCACCAAAAAAGAAAACGAAATTGTCCTAGATTAGCTCTCACAAACATTTATAGTGAATTGGAATACTTCACACACACACAAATCACAGAAAGGACAAAAAATACAATAATTATAATTAATACAATTATAATAATTATAATTAATAAAACAGTAAATATGCATCTTACTGCCATAATTATGAGGTACCAGAAGAACACTGTCAACAGGTTATGGTACCAAGTCACTAGGGACAATGAGCAGTAAAACTGGGTCTGAGACATGCCAAACTCCCAAATCCTTATTCCCAGAATCAGAGGGTTCTTATGCATGTTCTAACCTTCCCAACATGCTGCAATTGCCAAGGCCTTATCTTACTTCATGAGATGATCTTTTTCATATTTACCAACCCTTTTTCCCTTGGGTCTCTTCTGCATCATCTTTGATAAACAAGTCCTTTGAGAACCGGAGCTTTTACAACTGTTCATGTTCTTTGTCTTCCTGACTGATCATGGTGAATTATTTTTGAAATTTCTACTTCATCTGTTTGTCTCACCCACAATCTTCTGAGAGTTTCTTTCTCCCAAACTTTCTTTTAAATTGCTCTTTTAAGTGTGTATCCCTGATACTGTGTAAACAACGTTCTCTAAATTCAAGGTTAAAATGATTAGAAAAGAACATGGTTACAAAATTCTAAAATGGAAATAGTTGTAGAGATCCAAGTGTGAACTGTCACCCAGAAGTATTTAAAACCACAGGGCCACGGAACTCAGCAAAACTATTTTGATTCAAGTTCGATAACCTGCAGATTTCCAATAAGAACCAGCTTTAACTTGCAACACTCAGAGTTTTCCAGGAATTGGTCATTGTGTAATGCATCAGCACACACATAAAAAACAAACAAAAAAACACCCCTCCCCTTCCAAAATCCTATGATCTTGGAAATCAAACCTGACAAGATGCTTCATTTTGGGGACTTTTAAGATAATTTCGGTTCATTCATATCTCTAATGTTGTTCCAGAGTTTTCCTTTGTAATTACCAGCCCCAGTTCCTTGGATTTATTTACACTTACAGGATGGCTGCTTTTGACACAAACTGAGACAATCATTTAATGCTAAGAACAGAACTGCCAAGCAAATCTTTGTTCTCCCAATGTAAAACTTTTTTAAAAATCAGTATCTTTGATGACAATACAGAATCTTTTGAGGAATGCTATTAAACAAACTTTTAGTTTGTCCCCTAGAATGGGAGTAAGGGAAAAAATCCTGTACCATAAATAAGATTGCAATGCTGTTAGAAATACATAATTATACATATAATCTGCACATGCATTAATAAGAAATTAAATAAAAACATCACTCTCCATATTTTTAAAAATCTCACCAGGAATGTACAAAAAACCTGTATCTTGGTCTTTTTTGTTAGTATACCAAAATGGATGTTCCTATTCAACTTAAAAGATCAACCATTTTCCACTTATTTTGCCTTAATTCACCCTCTGTTGTTAACTGGCCTTCTAACTGCCAAGTGACCTTTTTCACCTGACCTCACCTTCACCTCCGTCTCTATCCGATGATTTGTTCTAGTGAATATATCCTAGTCTTAAATTTTTGTCTTCTGTGAGAATCTCTTTATCAACTTCACCTACAAGTAGAATAAAATCCACAAAAATCCACACCTCAAAACCTCCCTTTCAGACAAGATCTTAATCTATGCCAGAGCTTGCATAAAATCTCCCAGCACATGATAAAAATTATTTTCCTTTGTCAGATATTGCAATTCAAAGATAAAACTAACTATTCTCAAGTTAGCATGTTTTTCTTCTGTTATTCTAGCAAGTGGAAGACAAAACTTTAAAACTGCAAAATCAGTTTCCCTAAAGTATACTTACTGTATAGGGACTTACATGCAATTAATTAATTGCATTCATTTCTTAATTTTCTTAATATTTACATAAAGATATCTGGGGAAAAAGAATATAATAAAAGCTGCAACTGCAAAAGTGGTCAGAAACTGCAGCTCAACGTGATAGGTACTATTATTGTTTTTACTGCTCTCAATGTTTTTGTACACTTAGTAAATTTGACAATTGCTATTTATAGCTCTTACAGATAAACACCTATTATCAATGGTCGCTTATTTCATTGCTCTGTTTTGTTTCATATAAGGTACCATAGGTTGTGATTTGGCAAAACAAGCACAAGGGCAATGCACATGTCATGTGAATGATGCCCACAGTCCCCAAGTTAAAGAGGGTCATTCGATAAGTATTAAACATGTCTACTAATCTATAAACATGGGGGGAAAATAAAAGCATAAACGCCAGTGGCAATTTTCCCTTTTATTCCTGTGGAATTGTTAGATTCCTGTCCATCTATGCTCTTTTAAAGAGGCCAGGACTTTTAACAGAGTAACTCACTCAAGGTCATTTGTCAGTTCACCAGAAACACATGCTCCATGCAACCACTGGGTGGACACAGCCACATTCTCTCTCCAGCTGTTCCTGCAAATGCCTTGAATATGTTAAGTGTGGAAAGAGGGCATTTTACCCCCCCTCCCCAGTTTTCTAGAACATAATTCAACTGTGAAAATACTACTTCCCAATGAAATGAATATGTGCACTAAAATTGCCATTTGATAGAATTAAAGATGGAACCTGAAAGCCTGGAAGTATAAATGCCTGAAGAAGCGTTTTCCCATTTTCCTATATGAAGTATCAAAATTAATAAGTAAATATTTATTTACTATCTTCTATCTACTGGGCAAGGAGATTATGCTGTAATCTCAGTGGTTTTCGATCAGAAGCAATTTTAACTCCCAGGGGACATTTGACAGTGGCAGGAGACGTTTTTCTTATCACAACTGGGGGGTGGGGGGTGTGCTTCTGGCATTTAGTGGGTAGAGACCAAGGATGCTGGAGAAGTAATAAAATAGTGGGGGTTCAGTTGTAAAAGAGAAACACCGTTTTCCTTCATCTGAGGACAAAAAGAAATGTCTCTGCATCCTCTTGACACTGCGTCAACAAGATCTCTACCAGGACAAATATTTTAAGACTGTGTCTTATAGTTTGTCAATGCAAATTAAAGATCTAACACTAAATGGTAACTAGATAAAAGCAATTACACAGAGTAGGATAAGAGTAAAAAAAAGATTGTCCAACAGTGTAGATCTGACTAAAGGATAAAATTGAAAACATGTAGAGAAGGACTTAATGGAGAAAAAGGATATGATATTTAGATCCCTTCCTGTCACTATTGACGACAAAGCCACCTCTACGATGTGTGGGGCCCAGGCAAATAGCTGTTGTGTGGTCCCTGTCCATATAAACAAAATTAAAACAAATTTCATAACACAACAAGCAAAACGAAATAATTTCCTTGGAAAATTGCCAAAAATGAAACAATTATTGGAATAATTTCTAAACAGTACTAACAGTTGTTAGGTTAACATATGGAAGAGTGAATGCAGGAGGAAATGCAAGTGAAAGACACTACGTTTGCAGAAAAAGTAACACTGGCAGCCAGCTCTCTCTAGGGCATAAAGTATTCCTTAGTAACATCAGAATTTGGGAGATGTAATACAGTAATAGATTTCCAATCTGCTCACTTTAATCTCTTGGAATAAATTCCTAGGAAACATGGCTGGTCATCTATCTAAAATGTGTTTTTAAAAAGTTAACTTTAATAAATTTTTATGGCATTATTCCAGATAAGTATGGAAGGCATTTAAATTACTCTTTGCATTCTCTCATCAAAAAAAAATTATTTAACCCACCAAAGAACTGACCTGTCACTGAATCAGACCATTAGTAGGCAAATGATTAGGTTAATCAAATTCAGTAGCTATGATTAGCAAATCTATTCTCTTGAATACCCGGGTAGCAAAAAAGTGAAATAGGACGACTTCCCATCAAAGTTCATCCTTGAGACTTAAAACAGTGCTACAAAAACTCACTGATATAGGTAGCTGCTTTCTGTTTTAGAATGTTTACATTTTAAAGCTGCCAGTACTTGACAATTAAAAACACTGCCAAAATGGCCACAGATCATTTTTAAAGATAGTAATAGTCTAATGTATTTAATAACTTTTTAAAACCAGAATATTCAGCTATCTTGTATATACAATATTTCAAATTATTTAGAAACATACAAACCAGAATTTCATTATCTAAAGAAAGACTTCAATCATTTGAAGACTAGACAGATAACACAAAAAGTTGTTTCTTCAGTAAGTAATCTTAAGTTTAGTGGATAAAGCCTGGCTGGTAGTAAGACAGCAATAATATACTAAATGAACTCGCTAGTCTTTCACTACTGATAAATAAAGGCCTTCTGGTTCCTAGTATATGAAAATGTTAGGAAGTTTATAAATTCACAAATTCAACTCATCTTTCCCACAAGGACTCTGAACCAAGTGATAAGTAAATTACTGGCTATCTGGAATACTGTCCTAGCACTTTTAAGCTTTCCAAAGGACAGCAATTTTTTATCTCCTCTCGAACTTCCCACTGGAAAACTTTTCTTCAAGAATTTAAAGAGAAAAATTTTAAAAAAACCTAATTGCCTTCTGAGAATTTCATCCCTTGACTTCATTTGGTATTACTGGGAATGCTGCCAGATACAAGAATTCTGGATGCTGCTGGAAGTTTATTTATCATTTAGCATCTTTCCTATATTTGGATGATCTTCTATTTGAGAATATATGCTTTAAAAAGAAAAAGAAATATCGCCAGGAAGCAGTGAGAGAGCTGACAAATTATGTCAGACAATTACCAAGAATAAAGTAAAATAAGTCAACTTGAATGAAATTCTTTCTGAGTCAAAAGAGTCATATACAATTATGTGCTGAATTTACTTGAAGCCAGAGAGGTATTTTTGTATATGACAAGTATTTGATATGAAATTTTGGAGGATGAAGACAAATTTGAGAAAATTCCTTATTTATTAAGCTCCTAGGGGGAAAGCCAGGAGAAGTTTAACTCTATCCTGGTAATAACTAAGGCTGACTTTAGACAAAACTATATGCTTCTTGAAGGCCAAATTTTTTTATTTTTGATTCTGCAAAGGCTAAAAAAGCACCAGATGTATATTCATGGCTTTTAAATCAAAGTAAAATATGTTAAAATTTGTCTTGCAGGTTAGCAAACTCGTACCTGATACAGATTTCTGCTTTCTGCATGGCATTTCTTGATGCTCAGACACCCAGCCATTCCCCTTTTTTAGACATCTAAAACAACATTCATTCCATTTTCTACCATTCACAGTTTTCCACTATTAATCCCCAACTTTACTCACCCTGTCTCTACTAACAAAATTGAAGTCATTAGGTTCACAGCATTTTTTTTTTTCATTTTGTAATATCTATCCCTATTTCTTCTGTCTTGTTCTGGTAGATGTTTCTACTTTCTTTCCAAGGCTTCTTTATTGTGTTTTTGGTGGATTTAACCAGTAGTTCATTTGAGAATACTCTTAACGGCCAGTTTTTCTGAAACAGTGTAAATGGTGGGGGTGGAGTAGGAGTTCTGGGTTGGTTGTATGTAGGGAAAACATATGCACAGGTGCCAAAAGGATCACTTTGGAAAAAATTGCATTCCCTTCCCTGAATTGCACATTTTTTCAGTCTTTAATCAGCTCACTTTTGAGACTTTTCAGTGTTTTCTTTTCCATACTGATTCTTTTTGACTGCCAGTGATTATTAAGACACACATGTCACCTTAACATAAAAAGAAATTTGGCAGCTGGCTAGTTAGCTCAGTTGGTTAGAGCACCACCTTGTAACACCAAGGTCAAGGGTTCAGATCCCTGTTCTGGCCAGCCACCAAAAACAAACAAAAAAATTAAAAAAAAAAATTTAACTCACTTCTGCTGCCACCTTTCTACAATCCTACCTCTCTTTTAAAACAAAGCTCCTCCAAGACACCTTTCTACAATCTTACACTATTCTCTTGTTAATCCCTGTATATTCTGCTTTCTCAAAGTTCACTAAGGTCCTCCTAATTACTAAGCCCGATGGAATTTTCTGTTTTTTTTTTTTAATATTATTTTCTTGAACCTCTCTCTATGGTCGCAGCCCTCTCCTTGATGTATAACTCAAAAGAACCCTACTTTGATTCTGAATCATTTCTCCTCCAACTGGTCTCTAGAGAGAACACATGCATGCATTAACTCTCTCCCCAGCTTCCTCCTAGCCCTCAGTGACTATTCCCCAAGATTCAGCCTTTATTCCATTTTTCCCTTTAATATTCTTCTTCCGGGAGTCTATCTGTTGGTATAATTCTGTTATCACATGTATAATTAGCATGTCCAAATTGACATCTTCTGCTCTCATCTGGCAACAGAGCACCAGAATGGTTCCTCCACAATTTATCTGAAACTCCCTTTTGGAACTGTCCTTTTCACTTCTCACTTCACTTTGCTAATGGTCACTGTTGATGGCACTAATTCTTCTAGGACTCCATTTCAAATTCTTCACCCTCTCTGTTTCCTCCTCTCATTGAATCAATATTGTATGGCATTCTCTAGATCGTGCCTTCACTGTAGTTTCTGCAACAGTCCCCATCCAATAAATGTCTACAAAGAAGTTATAAAAAATTTCACACATATCCACACATGCCTCGCACTCTTCACAGTTCAAACTTCTGCTCAAGTTTTTCTACCTACCTTTCCCTCTCCTTGCACTTTTCAAAGTTTACCCTCCTTTAAGGCTAAACTCATATATCACCACTTTTAAGAAGTATTTCCTAGTTTTACTTGGGAGAAAAAAATTCACTCTCCCACCTGAATCCCATCACACTTTGTTTATATATTTAATATCACATCTGCCAGACTGCCTTATATGTGAATTATATATACAAGGATTGCTCTATTTCCAACCGTAATTGTCAGCTCTTGGAAAGTGGTGGCCTTGTCATTCAGTTTTTCTTCAAAGTTAGACCTACTGTAGTGCTATACACATAGTAAGTGCTTAAAAATCCATCCCAAATTCAGCTAAACTGAGAGGGGATTTAGGCAAGACCTTAAAGTACTAGTAAAATATTAAGGGATCTGCATTCAAATGCAGCCTATCTGAAATTCCCTTTGAAAGCCTGAAAGGCTTTAGATATATTATCCAAGAAAATGGTAGCCTAAGAAGGGTTCAATGATCTAAAACATAGGTACAACATCTTTTTTTTTTTTTTCTTCCAGTGGGGAATTGGAATTAGATAAGAGGTTATTACTTAATGCCTAATTTATCTACCTTGAATTTCCAAAGAATAACATTTTTGTTGTAGTTATTATTGCTTTTATTTTTTGGTATGTATGTTTTTGCTTTTTACTTTGACAATTTTTAACTGAGTTGAGAAATCAAAGTAAGACAAAGGTACATTTAGAATAGTTATTCTGCTAGTTGAAAATCCAAAGACCTTAATGCTTATAATGGAAATCATGCAAGCATGTTCTAATGTTTCTGTTCTTCAGAATCACCTCAGGCTTTCAAATATAATCAAACTTTATTTATGAAAATATTTTATATGTGTATGTGGAATTCTGAAGTTTTCTAACTATGTGCAATATCTGAAATTTTTTAAATTTTCATTCTGTATTTTTTTTATATTTAACACCAACAATACTGTACCTATATGAGATTTTTTTTCTATTTATACTGACAGAGTGACCAATCTAAACATGAAGTTAAATCATATCAAAGTAGGCTATATAGGGAGTAAATACTACATATACTTTAAACAATAATTTTTTATATATATGTAACACTACATTACCTTAAAGGCACATATCCTCAACAAATTACTTGGCTGTTCTGAAAATGAAAATGTCTTTGGCAGCAATAATCAAACTATGCACTCTATTACTTGTGCTCACCTTTACTTTTTTATTGGTTTAGAATCACAAAGAATTTACTCTATGTTAATTTTATCACTTCATTACCATCCTTGTAGCAAATTGTGATTTAAAATATTACAGATGTATACAAAGGGAGAGCTGTCAGAGAACACCGAGAAGGAGGGGTGGGAGTGAGGAAAAGAAAGCAAAGCAGAAGTTCTTTTGGATAATCCTAGTTTAACTGAATTGGTTTATATTATTTACTAATCAAACTGATAATGGACAAAAATTAAATCACAGCTATTAAAATCTCAACTAAAACAACTGATTGACTTGGTTTTATTTTCCCAGTGACCTAAATTAAATACAGTTATTCATACAAACTTAACGACAACACAGGTACACATCAGCTTTGCAAAACACTTGGGAGAAGTTCATGCTTCACGATAAACGTTCACCTAGAGTCTTGCAGATCCAACTCTCTTTTGATCATAGTTTTTAGTGGCAAATACAAAATGTGAGCAGCAGAAGTAAAAATATCCACCCACTTAATTTTTATTTTGCCTGTTTACAGTCAGGTAAACATAGGCTGCTCTGAGAGAAATTATTTCTGTATTTCTTCACAAAATACCCTAGGAGAAGAGATAATTTTCTTAGTGTAAAACTCAGTCTTTATTCTGTCAGGCAAAGTAATTATGGAAGCAAAACAAATCCACATTGTCTAATTAGGTCATTAAAAAGAATAAATGCGTCATGGAAGCTTTTTTCCTTGCCTAAGACATAAAGTGAGACAATGAAAACAGTCTGGTAATATAGAAAAGGTTAGAATTTGTTTCTTTTCAAAAATAATAGGTCCTTTCATCTTTCTATTTCCCTTAGATGAAGACAGTTAATTTAGAGACAAAATCTTCTAATTAGTTCAGAGTTTACTCTGATTATAAAATATTTAATCCAAAACAGAAAGATAGAGGAAAATAAGAAAATACATGGAAAAATTATCAAAGGAAATGAATAAAATCAAGAGACTGAGGTTGCTGATCAAGACGCATTCTGCAGAGACAAGATGAATATAAAATCTATAAACGCGGCCAGTGTTGAAGACCAGAACGCTCTTAGGAGGAATATATTAGCATCTGCCTTCAGGGTTTGAAGTCCAGACTTTAATTACAGCTAACTTAAATAAAAACAAATGGTATGATTATTTTGCCTCTTCCTCCCTCTACTTCTTACTATCTCTTGAGTTTTAAAAAATTCATGGCTTAAAGAGTTAAGAAACAAAAAGGAAAAAAGGAAAGTAAACTTACCTGTGACCCTCTTTGCCCGCGTTTGTGATCCCACTCTGAATGCCCCATGAGCTATAAAGAGAATACAATAATTTCAATAAGTTAAATGATCATTCTACATGGCAAATATCTCTACTCTTTCTTTTAAAGAATAATTAGATTTTGAAATATTTGTTCTAATACTAATGAATTAAATAGCCACCATGAATAAATTAACATACCTAAAGTAATAAACTTTTGGTTTGATAGCTAATATTTCAACTTCTAGTTGCCTTAAAGGTATTTTAATATCACCCTGTGGCAAAAAGAATCTGCTAATGTGTATATAGCTTTACTGCTCCTAGTCAGAAACATCCAGGTAGATGTTAAACCATTTAAAACTTTATTTGCATATCACTAAGATTTCAGTTTATTAGGAAAACAATGCTGAGTAATCCAAGAATGTAGTTTAATTTACTGTCATGAATGATAAAAACCAGAAGGCTAAAATATTTCAATAATTTTTAACTCTGTTTCATTAATATCACAAAAACATGAGCGTTCTAAAGAGTAAAATTAATTGTGAAGTATGCCCCCAAAGTCACAAAACGTAGATTTTTTTTATAATAACAGAGACTATAAAATATTATTGTGATTCCCCTAGTTGTAATAGTCTTCAGCTACTTTGCTTACAAAGCAGGACATTTATTTACTGAAAATAATATTTAACAGGGAGAATATTAAAGAAACACAAGATATCAACTGAGAGGAATGAAACCTCAGTTCATCTGTCCAGTACATTCAGTACTCATGAGTACCAAGTGAAGAATTACTTACAACTAATAAGCTAGCACACTTACAAGATGGACTATAAATATATTTATATGCACTATTACCTTATATATATAACAGCAATGACTCCTCAGTAAGTTTAATAACAACTAAACTGTTTACGATAGCAATAATAAAAAATAATATGGCTCTGAACATTATCAAGAAATGTTTGATAACCATGAACAGAAAATGTCAAAACCTTACTGGTGGATATACAATGCTATTGGTTAAGAAAACAGAATTCTATGAAATAATTAAGTGCTTAGCTCTACTCAAACAAATTTACAGGTTTAATTCGATTTTTATCATAAGTTAATAGCATTTAAAAAACAAAAACATAAATTTCATCTAAGACAATGAACACATAAGAACCATTTATGTCAGATGAGTAAGTCTACATATCTAATGCACAGCATGAGGGCTACAGTTAATAATGACATACACTAGAAATCTGCTAAGAGAGTAGATTTTAGATACTCATCACAAAAAGGTAACTAAGTGAGATGATGGATATGTTAATTTCTTTGAATGTAGTAATAACTTCGTCATATACATATGTATATCAAAACATCATGTCAGGGTCCTGGCCAGTTAACTCATTTGATTAGAGCATGATTTTGTAAACACCAAAGTCACGGTTTGAATCCCCATACCTATCAGCCACCAAAAAACAACAGAAAATACACATCATGTTGAACAGCTCAAATATACACACACACACACACACACACACACACACACACACACAGAACCAGTTAGAAAATGTTACAAGGATGAAAATATCTTTCAGGTTATTAAAATATATTATAAAACTTAACCCACATTATGAGATAATGCTTTAACACTCAAAATATAAATGAATGAGTTATTGTGGACAGCTTGAAATAAATACAAGTATACATATGTAGCAACAAAATATGAATGAGATCAAAAATCAATGAGTATTTGATGAATTATTTGACAAATGAAAAAGAGAAATTGACTTTTTGGAAATATAATTAGAGCTCAACCTTATAGCAAACACTTACATTAATTCTAGATTTAAAAGATTTAAATTAAAAGTAAAGAAACTGTAAATGTAAAATAGAATAAAATCCAGTTAACATTTAACCTGCCTTGGAAAAATAAAAAGATTTAAAGACATCGAAATTGTTTTAAAGATTTTATAAAAGTCACAGAAAAGGATCAATTGGTTTGGCTATGTAAAATTTCAGAATATCTGTACAAATGTCAATTGGTAAAATATGTGCAGTAAATGGTAGGTAAAGAATAATGTCTTCAGTACATTAAGAAGAGTTATTACAAATTTGAAACAAACACAACCCTAGGACGAAGGATAAAAACAATTCACAGAATAAATATCAAGTCAATAGACTTATGAAGAAAATTTAACTTGATTAGAATTGAAAAAAACTCGGTATAAATAATAAGATACTACTGTTGCCTATTAAATTAATAAATTAATAATGTTAAATATTGGTGAGAACTTAGGGAGATAAGTACGCATATTCTAGTACATAGCAAATATATTTATATTTGTGTATATTTACATATAAATTTACACATATATTACAAACATAATTTAAGTATGTCTAGTATTCTTAAAAATTCATACCCTTTGAACCAGTAAATCAAAATGTAAAAATCCAGTAATTACAATTAATTACTGTATTAATTGTAATCACTGTATTATCCAATAAAAGGGAAACTATTTAATAAATTATAATATAGAAAAGAATACTATACAGCAATTAAAGTTTGGCTTTAAAGTTCTTTATAAAATATTACAACAGAAATACTCATGGTATAGTAAGTGAAAAATGTAACAAAGTATTTTAAACTAATCATTTTTAATAAGACATAGTCAATCATTGCAATCCTTGCAATTATTGCAATAATTTAACCGCAGTTTGGCGATCACACACTTTTGGATAAATTAGCTCAGAAAATCATTATGTAAAACTGTATGCTTACATCGTTGATTTTTTTTAATGTTTTAATATTTTTTAATTTCTGAATTTATTGGCATTATATCTTGTAGTAAATATTCATTAATACTAATTTAAAGTTGATTATAAGGTTTGCAAATAGTAATCAACTAATGAAATAAATAGTATGACTTAGAAACATAAAAATTAACATTTAATTAGTTGTTCAGTAGACTATCAAAAACAATTCTTGACACATTTCAGTCATCTGCCTTATTGAGGAGTTGGGAATACCTTACATTAATAACAGGAAAACTAGATGCTTGCTTCTGAAAACTTTAAAGAGAGGAACTTCAGTAGTAGGCAGCTCATGAAATGATTTATCAGAATCTTCTGAAAAGAACACTGTAAAAGACTGACTATTATGACTGCTATCTTCCCTACTAATCAGTTTAAACTAAAAGGAGCTGGAAAACTTGGTAAATTATACTATGCATGGCTGTCACAGTAAAAAGAAGTGAATAAATCTCATATACACAAATTCTAATCCACAAAAATTGAGTTGAGAGAGAAAATTTGATGATGACATCAGGTTATAAAAGTAACATTTTTCCAGGACCAGAACTTAAACAAGAAAAGCACAGAATTCAGTGTCCTCTGCCAATTAACTACCTTAAACATGATTTTTAGTTGAAGAACAAAAACATTCAAAATATACACTTATTTGGGTCATTACTTACTACAGAGGAGAATATCAATTTGATAATTTGCAAATCAGAGCTTGCAAAATAAAACTCCAAAAATTCACTGTCTATATCTGACTTTTTCTTTTGAAATAAAATACACTGGCAAATTTTACTGCTTTATGCATCAGAGAGAGTTATTTCCTAGCATTATACAACTAACCAATGAGAGATATAGAGGAAAGGAATTACATTCTATTCTTACATGTTTATATTACATAGTAATATCATTATTATATTATATTTGAAAGGTACGAGATGAGCAAAAATGTGGTAATATCTTCAAATATATACTATTGCTACTTTTTTCAATATAATAAAAAAATTACAGAAATCTACATGCTATGTGAAATATAATCAAAAAGGAACTAACTCTGCATATGATAAATGAGATAAATAGAGATGTTCTCTAGTCAATAAGAAGAGCATCAAAGAAAATTAACAGGATACTTTCCACTTTGGGCTTAAGGAAATCATTCAAAGGCTTTACCATCAAGATTCTATTTTAATTAAAATAATCTGAGCCAAAATTTAGCATTTATTATCTCAGTTATAAGTGCATGAACTTATAGTATTCTCTGTCATTTTTTTCAAATGCAGAGAAAGAGATGGTGGTGGGGTGTGGGTGGGATAAGTATCGGGGCTCTACTGCTCTCCATGGTTACAGCATCCTGGGCACTAGCTGGGGACGGGGTGGGGAGTCATGAAGTCACTGAGGGTAACCTTCATATTAGCACATGATAGCATATGGATTTTTATACTATTTGTACATAAAATTTAGTTTGCTGTCATAAGAACACTGTGTATTCAGATCATAGTCCAAAAACTAAAATAAGCAGAATGTTTTACTACCCTTTTTAGAAAACTATCCATAGTATGACAAATTGCCCTTTTAACAAATTACAGACTATTTAAACTAAAATGAAGCATTTGTCGCTGGTAAGTATTCCTGTTAAAACAGAACCATAGGGCTAAATATTTTACAAAGTACACAGACACCTCCCTATCCCTAATCTCTTGGCTAATAACTACAAGTGAAAAATATCGGTCAATTATAATAGTAAAAAAGATAGCTCACATGGTGAAGCCAATGAATTTCAGAATCAATTGCAAATGGTGATATTATATCATTGAGAAAGCTGAAACATTCAGTCAAAAGGCTAGGACTAGTATTAAATTGCAGACAACCAATATAGTCATTAAACATTATCATGGGATTAGATAAAATACATCAATGGGACACAGACAATGAGGAACAGAAGTAGAAACTATGGAATTTTTTCTTTTTGCAATTTAATTCATCTGCACTAAACTTTCAGGATAAATGAATAGCAGCACGATACCTAAACAATTCTGAGAAGAGTCAGAAAGTTTATTAACATGATATAATACTCTTTTTGAAGAGGATTACATCATACTAATAAAGAAGAGGAATGCTTATAATTTTAAGACTACTTATATAAATTTCAAGAAAAATACAACAGAGAGGGAGAGAGTCTAAAAAATAAATTAAAATATAGGAGATTCAAATATATTCTAGTTGATAAGAGTACATGACTATTTCAGGATGAAAAAATGTTTGACTCTCACCATCTAGAAAAAATACCCTCTTGGCTATTTAACCATGATTACTCCTCTGGGTAATGACATTTTAATAAGCATCTTACCAGAAGGTCTGGGGATATATACGTCACTAAGGTTATGCCTACACATGACAAACAAAATCTTTCCATCTGATGAATTCTCTTTAAAAAAAAAAAAAAAAAAAAAAAGGAACGAGTATCTTTTCTTTCTCAGATCCCATTAACCAAGAAAGGCAAAATGAAGACCCTTACATGTATTCCCAGCAACAAAGTATACTTCCTTGAAAAATACGAACTGTTATATAAAAGCATTTTTAAAAATATGAACTTCTTTGACATGCCATCATTTTCATCCTTATGGAATAAAGTCTTCTCTCTCTTTTATTTTTAATAATAAATGCCTACATCACAGCCTTCAGCTAACAGTATGTTAAACAATACTTAGTTCCAAGGAAAACAAAACTACTGCCAGACACAGAATTTAAAAAGTTCACAGGAGAAGTAAAAAAGAAAACAGCATGGAAACAAAAAGATTCTACCCAAGCAGAGATATTTTTAATAATAGCATGAGAAATGAAGATAGTTGGAAGTATTTTTCTGTAGGTAAAGTATTTCCCATTAATGCTTACATATTTTTCCCTGTGCTATTTTCTCCTACTGTTTGTTTATATCAAAATTAATGCCTTTTTTTAGGGACTTCTGGTAGGGAAAAAACATCAAACTGTTACTGAAGGGATGAAAGCTACAGGAGAACCATGACTAGATGGGACAAAAAATTACTTTTTGCATGTACTTGAAAGAGGTGAGAGGTTTTAGATAAGAAAAAAGGTAATGATGTACAATCACCCCTGTGACCTTGGCATCACTCCCAAGAAAACTATTCTTTTTCACTTGTTGAAAATTACTAGAACATATTTTTAAAACATGAAAATAATAATATACATATGCGAATGTAAAAGTTATCCACAAACAACTTTCTAATCCATCGTTTATTCATTAAACAATATTTATTGTATGCCTGTTATGTGCAAGGCACTGTTCTAGGCACAATTTACACAACAGTGAGCAAACAAGATGCATCTCTGTTCTCATGATTCTTACATTCCAGGTAAGGAAGATGAAGAGCAACACACACACACATACCAGGTGATGATAAGCTATGAAGAAGCTTAGATCACGGTAAAAGCATGGACAATGAGTACGTAATGGCAGGTAGGGACTAGGAGCAGAGCTAAGTTTATACAAGCAAATCAGAGACGTCTTTTCTGAAAAAGTGACATATTATCAGAGAACTGTATAAAGCGAGACACCCAGACCCACGTCTCGGGGAAGAGCATTTCCAGACAGGAAACAGAAGATGCAAAACCCTGAGGCAGGAGCAAGAATGGTACAGATAAGGCACAGCAAGGCGTCCTAAGCTAAAATTTAAAAAGGGGGTGGATCTTTGTGTTCATAGATATAGATTTGGCATTTGCTCCCTGTCTTAGCATAAAATTGGTCTAAAAGTAAATCTTTAGCTCCATTAATTAAAAATTACAAGGAATATTCTCTAGGAAATACTAATGTATCAGGAATTCTTCTCCCCCCCCCAAATTCTCACTTAATTCTATTCAATACAACAAGAATTTACAGAACATGTACCACACTCCAAAGGCAACCTTAGGCTAATCAGTGCAGAGTACAATTATTCTATGATCCCTTTATATATGAATTTTGTTTTCTAAGAGTCATAAAATGCAAAAGAGCAGGGGTTATCTTTTAACTCCACATTTAGTTTAATGAGCATAGAGTTTCCAATTTGATAAGCAAATTAAAAGTTCTTCTTTCACCTTGGCATGTTGCTTTGGATTCTTCCCTTGCCATCCCCTTTTCTTTAATGTATTTACTTCTTATATTGTCTCTCTCCAGAACTCCCTGTGAGAAGATGGGCCTGAACTGCTCCTCCCCTCCCACCCACAGGCACTACCAGAGGGCAGTCCCCAGACTGCGAAGGTCTGTGAGGGACAATTTAGGCCAGCTCAGCCCTTTTGTAGTCCTTTTAAGGGATTTGCTCTTATTCCTTGGTGTTGCTTTCCCTTGCCACTTGTCAATGTAGTGAGAATGTCAAGACTATACTGTGCTCTTCACAAAGGGGACACTGGAAGTCTGTGGCCTTCGGCCAAGGAACTAACAGAATGCCTAGGGCTCCCACACACTGTCACCAAGACCTGCAGGGTTCTATACAGGGTTTGGGGGCCTAGAAAGACCTAATACAGGTGGTGCTGAAAAAAATTTATCCTCCTTTTATAATTTATTTTACAAACTGGTAGACTCTTCTGGGTAAACCAGATATGACTAGCAGCCATAGTCTTACAAACACTCTACCTTCACACGTCTGCTTTATCACATCTAACCACACCCAAACCAAGGCATTATTATCAAGTGACATCGATTATTATCAAGTTATGTTGATTTTATTGAGGATTTCATGGGGAGACAGAGGACATTGTTATGTTATACAGAATACAACAAAGAGCTACGAAAAAATCCATTACATATCTCTAAGAGCTTCACAAACCTTTGTTTTTCTTTTTTTCTTTTTCTTTTCTTTTCTTTTTTTTTTTCTTTCCTCTCCCTCAGCAGCTGTCACCTCTTACCCTTTATTCTTCGGGTGGGATAAGAGAATTGTCTTTTTCAGCTTATTGGTCCCAGCATTTCTTGCCTCCAAGACCTTTCTCAGGATTTAAATATCTTTCTTATTGTCCCCAAGATAATTTAGCTTTCTCCTAAACTCCCCATCTTAAGTATTCAGGTAAAAAAGCAGGAAAAAAAGAGTTCTTTAGAACTGACCTTAAAGCATCGAGAGCCTGAAAATACATACAGCAGTGAATGACTGACGTTCGTAGATAGTTTTTCCTTTCCCAACTGGTGATAACAACCTAAATTCTATCCACTTGACAAATACTAAATCCCTGATCCTGACTCTTTCCGTTCCAACCTAGCAGCCAGCATAAATTTCATTAACATTGGGGAAGGGAGAAGACTTCAGATAGAGAGAAATTCAGATACTGGAGAACTTGGAATCCCAGACTCACTATTACAAGTTCTATTTCTGAAAATGATAATACTGATGTTCCCACACTCTGGTTTAGAATGTTTCCATAATTCTATTTATGAAACTGTTATCAAAATGACAATCATTGCTAAAACCTGTATGCTGCCACTAATCTTACAAAACTTTCATTATTTTTCACTTACTACATCTTGCCTATCTTAATTGCATAGAATTTTTGTAACTTTTACTGCTAATTTGCGTTTCGGGTACTATTGATAATAATGCAATTACATCAATTTCAACAGCTTAAATAATTTTTGTGGAATATTTTATGAAGAAATGGCAATAAGGTAAAATAAGCTTGTGAAATTCTGCATAATATAATTCTTCCTTTAATATGCCTAGTATATATTAGCATGTTAAAGTCTGGGGAAGTTTTAAAGTGCAGGAACTTAATTTAAACATTTCTAGAAGTATTTGATCATAGAGCCTTTCTGTTTCAAGAAAGATTAACAGTTTTCCATAGAACACTTTTGAGAAATATTTTTTATAGTTTTCTAAATGCTTTTCTTATACATTATTTTCTTTCATAATCAAAAAACATAAGAAGTATATGATCCCTATTTTATAGATATGGAAAGGAGTTAAGAGAGGTGAAACAGTATCACAACTAGCCAGTGGTTAAACAAGGATTAAAATTTAGGACAGCTGATGGCAAATCACACATCTTTTTTCCTCTGCTGTACTACTTTTCACAATAAATAATTATTGAGTCCAAACTAAGTATGAAGTCCTTGGCACTGGAATATATTACTAAGAAAATTGGTTTGCCTTTATGGAACTCATGGTTATAGTAAATGTGATGGATTTATTTCTCCAAAATCTATTGTCTACTCTCTATTCTCCATCTCCTTTAAAACTGTGGAATGAGAGGAAAGTTTAATTTCTCTGAAAAGACTTTGTAAATAGTATAAATTAATCATACTTTAAAATGTTGGCTATGGAGCTACCTCAAAATAATTTATATACCAGATGTTTAGTTATACCAAATTCTCTATTAGCACATCTCATTGATACAAATTATTCATTTCTGCATTCACCAACTCACTCATTTATTCACATATTCTTTCAATAAATATTTATTGGGTATATATATCTGGTTCTGTGCTCTATCTGTGTAAGCATAACAAATGTTGCAATTTCCAACCCAGAATCACCATAGGATCTTGAAGTACCTTCTGAATCATTAACAAAGTATATCATAGTGGTTAAGCATACAAGCTGTACAGGCCAGATTGACAGGTTCAAACCCCACCTCTGACATGATGTTCAGTCTTACTAGATACATGGTCTTGTACAAGTTACTTAATGGCTTTGTGCCTCAGCTTCCATATCTCTAGATTTAGATAATAATAGCATCTAACTTGTGTGGTTTCTGCAAACATTGAGTCATTATATAAAAAAGGTTTAGTATAGTACCTGTTGCATAGTAAAAACTCATTAAATGTTAGCCATTATTTTTATCACTATTAATAATTATATATTATTTAGATGTTGTTTCATCCTAATTATTGAGAGAAGCATAATTTAGATAACATATATGGGCTACTTTCTATTAATCTAGAATGGACAAAATCCATTCCTTGACCATGCCAACACACGATTTACAAATTTTGATCAAATTTATAATGAAAACAAAACTGCATGCATCATTACTCAGGTAACAGGTAACACATGTGCATAACCATGGACTCTACTGAATCTACTGAATCAGATTCAGATTGATTTTCTGCCTAACTGGAAAATCCAAATTTTAATATTACTGGGTCCCCTTGATGATGAGAGGAATGTGATGGCTTAATCTTCCTGAGGCACAAAGAGTAGCAAATGTCTGAGAGTCCCAAATGACAGATGCTTGAGAAGACCAGCTAGGGCAAAAGCTATGATAGAGTCTGTTCAATATAGAAAGTACTTGAAACTTCAGGTGTACTATCTGTTAGTTGAAAACACAATCAGATTTCCAACGCAAGTGATAGGTCTAAAAAAACAAGCCTACAAAACAAAAATTCCAAGCAAATGTCTCTAAAATAACCACAATAAAAAAGTTTGTAAAATTCTGAGGAGACAAAACAAAATGTAGTTTTCTTGTAAAATATTAAACAAAGCATTATGACTTTATTAACTCTATGAACTTTACTTCAGGTGAAACTCAAACCTCTGAGCACAACTGAATGTAATTATAAATCTGTATTTTGTAGTTTGCTAAACTACCTCTTGTATTATTTCTGCAAATTTGGGTAACTGAGTAGAAAACATAAACAAAAATAAAAGCCTAATTTATCATTCTGAGCTGTTCACCTGCTATTTTTAGGCTTGATCATGCTAATATTTCTCAGTTTTCCTATACATTTTGATTCTATTTATACAGTATCTCATGAGAGACCTCATTCAAAGCTAATTAATAAAACTCAATTAAACCCACTAGGGCAACTTCATGAGACTAATCTATAAAACTGATCTTTTTTCTTAGGAAAAAAATTGAAAATCCTGGGGAAAAAATGAAATCCACACACAACCTCAGTTGTGGCAAAAGCTTTATCTCAACAAAATTTATGAGGTATTGCATTTGGATAGCTATAATGTTTTCTTCTTCATCAAACACTCTGACATATTGCATTTGGTGTAAATACATATAATTCTTAGACTATAGCGTGAAATTAATAACGTGTTAAAAATGGAAAAATTATTTTGGCCCCTAAATATTTACATTTATATATACATATACACACTCACATATATAGGTAGTATTTCAAAAAGTTGATAGAAAAGCAGAACTAAAACGTAATATGAATCTTTCCATGAACTTTTGAAGACCTCTCACATATATTAATACTTATTTTTTAAGCTGTTACATGCAGGAACAAAATTAAATCAGAGGAAAATTCTCTATTTAAACGATCCTTTTTAGAAATGATCTTAAAAATCAGTAATGTAATTTTTAAAACAAATCTCAATCACTCATGTAACTTGAAACATTGAACTCATTTTAGGTCTCATAAATGACATAAAATACTAAATTCATTTTCATACTATTTCCTCTTAATATGAGTTCGATTTTTCCAAAAATGCTTCCTGCAAATGAAATCTTATTTCATTTAATGTTTAGCCATATTTTTCATTAGTGCCAAAAAAACTTCATCAAAAAGACGAAATTCCAACATTTTCCACACTACTTTCCATGCTATTTTCCATGTTGTCCTCCTCAAACAACTTCACTTTGGGGGGTTGTTGAAAAAAGGATAGATTAAGTGGCACAGGCCAATATTTGCCAGCCCTGTTCCGTGTCCCTTGGGTTTCTTCTTTTTCCTCCAAACTTAGGATCGCCAAGATTACTTCAGTTCCACTTTCTACAATTAGTGGATTTTAACAAGACACGTACACTTGTCTGGTACAGAAAGGATTAGCATTTGCTTCTCTGCCTTTTCTTACCTCAACTGCTAGAGCTGAGAGATTTACTCTTTTTCTTTTCTTTAAGCAACTACCACATACCAGAGCCTTTATTAAAAGCAAAACATAAAAAGAGAAAGAACTTAAAAATGAGTATGGAGAGAAAAAAGTAAATAGTACTTTCTTCTCTATAATAGTACACAAGGAAATAGTAAAATAGCTACTTAAGGATGGTTATTAAAAAATATTATTATGGTTTGCACAAGAGGAAGCTTTACTGATGTGTCAACTTACCACTGACCTTGTCAATTTGAATCAATAATATACAGTGCATGGGATTCTTGGCTTATTTGGTTATATATCTAAATTGAAAACTGGATTATTGTTTTTAGAGAAGTGGATCTTAAAGGAAGGATACGATTAAAAAACAAACAAACTAATAAGTACATTTTCTTTGCTTTCATGATATGAAGTATTAAATGTTTCACCATAAAATATGTTTCATCACAAATTGTACTCCAGAAATTGGGGAGGGGGGTGTGTATGTGTGAAATGTACACACAAAATATTTGTACATCATTGCTATGTCTTAGCCAAAGCTCTTTAATGAAACTGCCACATAAAATTCTTTAGTTTCTCATCCTTTATTAAGGAATTTAAGAACTGTGAAATTCAAAAATGATCAGAAAGTCACATTTTATAACTGAAAGTTATTGTCAGTTTACAGGAATTCTGGGGTGACTTTCTTCTTAACATACACTTATTTATTTTTTGGAAGCTGTCATGATGATATGACTACTCTTATGTTGTTTCTGGCTACAGGATGTGTCCCAAATGTCCAAGATAATATAGTTAGAGGTGGCAAATTTATTTTTTAGAATCAATAAATTATGCAAAATATAGTCACAACTTTTAAAAGTTACCCAAACTAGACTTCCCCACTTGAATTTACATGTAAAGATTTTCCTCCTTCAAGCTACTGTCACTCTAACTAAATTAATTATTTTCAAGTTCCGCATATTCAAAGAGTTCATTAGAATCATAAACTAGACCCCTTAGAATAATCCAGTTTATAATGTATTAAACGAAGACAATTTTGACTTTGAAAGAGACGGACGGTCAGAGGAGGCTCGGAGAGACTATGCTGTATATTCAATTCATAAGTCACTATTAGAAAACGTTTTAAAAACTGAATTCATTAAATTGGCAGAGATCTTATTTCTAGCTCTTTTCTTTCTTGCTGATTTAACAATTCAGGTCCTGTCATGCAAGTTGCTGTAGTTATTACATAGTATATTACTGAGTCTTTACAACATTGCACAGTGGTTAAGGGCCGACTATGGAACTGAATTTCTTGTGACTGAATCCCAACTTCACTCCATGAATCTGGAGAAGTTACTTCATCATTTCTAGGTTCAGTTTTCTCCTTTGTAAAAAAGAGATAATATCATCCACTTCCCATAACTTTTATGAAGCTCAGATGAGATAATCCATGTAAGACTGTTCAATGGCTCCTCATTTATTTTAGAATTAAATTTGAACTCAGCACTATAACCTACAATGTTTGAATGCTGTTCATTCTGCCTGGAAGGAATTTCTTAGCACTGTTGACTCATTCTCATTCTTCAAGTTTTACTTCAAAAAAAAGTTTTATTTCAAATAACACCTCCTTAAAAGACATTTTTCATGACTGACTAATCACCCATCCTTCCATTCATCCAACACCAACAAATACATATCAAGCACCTAACCTGCAGCAGGTTGGTACTAGGTGCTGGGGTTAGGGAGTAAACAAAAGAGGCCAGTGTTACCTTCATCTTCCCCGTTACTCTTTAGCATATGACCATGTCTGTTTCCTGAATTGACTGCAATCTGAAATAATCTTGCCTAATTATTTCCTTACTTGCTTATGTCTGTTTCCCATTCTAGAAAGTGAGTTTCAGGACAGCAGAAACTTCATCGGCTTTATTTGCTATGTATACTGTGACTGTCACCAGTTAAAAAACTTAGTAAGTGCTTCTTTAAAGAATGACTGACTGGTTTGCTCAGGAGAAAATTTAATAAAGGAATTCAACCAGTTGGGAGTTTAAATAATGAGGAGTTGATTAAAAAAAAAAAAAAAATTCGACAGTTGTGAAAATATTTCTTGGTCTTCAATTTTTATTCTACTTAGAGTTCTCTTGCTGTAAAAAAGCATCTTGAGAAATATATAGGTTTGTAAAATTATAATAAATAACATGCCTATTGTTTTAGTTTTAAAATCTTGTGGCACCTCTTGATGGAAATGTTGATATTCTGAGGTGCTGTAAGCTCAGGGATGCCAACAAGAGTACATGAGTAGCAAAGAATCTCTGCCCCTTCGCTCTAACTCAGAATTTTCTGTCACTCCTTGCCTTACGTTACAAAGGCTCTAGTTGTCCATACCCTATACATCTTATTCTTTCTTATTCAGAGACCCAGTTTTCATAGCAATAGCAATGTGTCTAGCTAAAAGACTACATTTCCCAACCTCAACTCCTTTGCAGACAGAGCGTCATGGAACAGAGTCCTGGTCCATGAGATATAAACAGAGTTCACTGTATGAAACTTTCAAGAAAATTCTTTAAAAGGGGGAAAACTTGGCTAGTTTGTCTCTCTTGCCTTTCTGACTTCCCATTCTTCCTGTCTGGAAGCAATACAGGATTCTAAAGATGAAGCAATGATCATCTGACATGAAGTGACCATGAGGGAAAGATAATTGCCTCTGCCCCAACATCCTAAAGCCACGAAAATGTCATCACTGAGTTCTATTTGAGTAGACATACACAATGCAAACACACACACACACACACGCACAGACACGTGCGCACGCATTACTTGTGGAAGAGTAGCAGCAATGGCAGGCAACAAATAAATACTGGAAAAGGCCCTGGAAATGTAAGAGAAACAGGACATTAACTACGCACATTAACTGAGGCTGGATTCACTCCAAAGCAAAAATATAACATTCTACTATAAAATTGATATATAGAGGAATAATCTATGTTATTATTTTGATTCTCACTATGTATATAACACATATATCAAATTCAATCTTGTGAATTAAACAAACATGGTAGAAATAACTTGTGGGTGTCTCAGTCTCCATTGTTACCATATATATGGATCTAGAATTTTAAAAAAAAGGACAAATGCATATATTGCTGTGAACCTGGTAAAACCACTTCAGAGAATAAGTTAAAACAATATTTCTGAAGTACGTATCAGAGAACCTGGTATTAATAGTTGTTTTAGAAAAGTACATAATTAAAACATATTTTTTGAATGCTGGGCTAGACATATTATTTTTAATACAGAACATCACATAGCCTTTAATATTATGACTTCACAGTAAGAAATAAAGCAAATAACATTTCTCAAATACATTCTTCCTAAGAACGGAACTCATTTGTTACAGAACATCTTGTGTATCATAGAGCACAGTATGGGAAACAAGGAAATTAAGAATTTTGTTATTCAAAATTTTATAGCTTTAATTCAAAAACCTAAGAATTTCAGAGAATAATCCAAAAAAATGCTAGACTAAACATTAAAATGAACATTAACTTTAAAATCTAGCCTTAAGAATATAATTTGTCTGAGTTTTGTTTTAAAAATAAACATACAATAATGGCATCAAGAAAGTGAAAAGACAATCTGGGGAATGGGAGAAAATATTTGCAAATCAAAAATCTGATGCGGGAACTTACATCCAGAATATTTGTATACAGAATGCAGAACACTTACACTTCAACAATAAAAAGAAAATAACCCAATTTTTAAAAATGAGCAAGTGATTAAATACACATTTCTTCAAAGAAGATATACAAATGGTCAACAAGCACATGAAAAGATGCTTAATATCATTAACTAATGTGAAAATGCAAATCAAAACCACAATAAGATGCCATTTCACAGCCCCTACGATGACCATAATAACATTTTTTCAGAAAAACACACACACATACAGAAAATAACAAGTATTGTTGAAGAAGTGGAAAAATGGGAACCCTCATACTTTGCTAGTGCAAATACAAAGTGTGGTTCGGCCACTTTAGAAATCCATTTGGCAGTTTCTCAAAATGTTACACATAGACTTATCATACAATCCAGCAATTCCACTCCTAGGTATGGACCCAAGAGAAAAAATATACATCCACACAAAAACTTGAATGTGAATATCCACAGCAACATTATGCATAATAGCTAAAACATGGAAACAACTCAAATGCCCATTAACTAATCAATACATAAACAAATGTGGCATGTCTATACAATGGAATATTATTTGGCAATAAAAAAGAACGAAGTACTGATACATGCTACAAGATAGATAAACCCCCAAAACATTATGTGAATTAAAAGAGGTCAATCACAAAAGACCACAGTTTGATTCCTTTTAGAATAAAAGTCCAGAATAGGCAAATCTATACAGACAGAAAATAGATTAGTGATTGACTGAGGCTGGAGGTAGTAGGGAGACAAATGGAAATGGGATGACTACTAATGGGCATAGGTTTTTTTTGGAGATGGTGATGAAAATGTTCTGGAATTAGTGGCAATGGTTGCACAACTCTGTGAACATACCAAAAGAATTATATACTTTAAATGAGTAAATTTTATGGATCATATTTCAATATTACCTCTATGCACACACATCTGTCACACTAAAGAAGCTCCTTAAGGGAAAACAGATAAACATTAGGTTCATCATCTTTATTAAAATTCGAGAAGTGCTGTTGAAAATATTGTGGAATAGAGTACGGAATTATAATTAATTTCCTTATATATAAGATATTTTAGCTGTATTAAACAGTACATAAAAGCATGGCTTATTTCTAATAGAAGAACTAAGCATGTTCACAGTGACCATTATTCCTATCACTAGCTACTCTGGAATTGTTTAGGAATCTTTCCACTTTCCGCCTGCAGAGTATGAACCAAATGGAGATTTTGTAAGTACTTATATTGTTTTCATTCCTAAATTGGCTCCAGGAGTAATTCTCCACTGAAGAGATGCAATATCTAAGGTTTTGCGATTTGTTATTCTAAACTGCAGTTCACACAGTAGCTTCCATGGTCCTTTGTTTTCAGTGAGCAAAATCCCTCTCAAAACATTTGAGTGTCAATTTCACTTGTAATAATTCTTTAAATAATTATTGTTTTGACCAGTACGTGAACTTTCAAATATATTAACAATAATCATCTAAGCCAATATTATATCCAAAGAGCTGTTGAATGCTGCCTGTCTGATGAAGACAGAATTCTGGACATCTCATCTTAATACTGTAAAGAAATACATAAGGAAATTAAAATAAAATGTAAGCACACAAAACATTTGTTTTTCTCATTAATGTTTGTGTCCTTATTGTGTTCCAGGCATGCAGTAAGTATGTTATATTATTTTTAAAATCCTCAAAATAACCCCCCAGGAGCAATATCATTTTCCCTCTAGCACAAATGATGGAACTGTGACTAATAGAGAACTCTTGACTTCATAGAACCTGCTGAGGGTCCCACAGATAGAACGAGAAGCAAGGTCTGCCTTTGAAACACGAGCTCTTACCCCCTCCACATTTTCTTCCTCCACATCTGAATGAATAGATGCTATTAAAACACAACTATGGAAATAATGAATTTTTCCCTGAGAGGTAAGGTACCAGTGAAGGCTGAACTAAAGACAGGATGTGATGCTTGAGTTGGGTTTTAAGATATGAATTCTAGGTAGATTGGGGCCTAGATAAATAGAACCTTGTGCATGATGTTAAAGAGTTCAGAATGTATTTTAAAGGCAAGAGGAGACATCAGACACTTCGAAGTAAGAATTATATGAACATATTTGTTTTAGAAAGACAAACCTATCAACATAGCACCAGATTGTGTGATGGAGAAAATTGTGAAAGAGAAATTAATGGCAAGATAGACCACTTAGAAAACCCCTGCTACACATCGTGTAAAAATAATGATATACATTTTTTATTAAATTTCACACTCATCCCCTTCTTATTCCCACAGGAAAAACTTAGTCAATTCAAGACACATTCGAATTGGGATAAGAGCATCTCACCCTTTCACATTCAATGATTAACACTATTAAAAATTCATGATTTCACCCGTTTTTGCATGAGGTTGCAACTGTGTCAACAGGTATAATTAACCAAAGAAAATCAAAGCCTAATAAATTAGAGAACCCAACAAAAGGAGATAGAAGATTGACATTTCAAAGGGGGAAAAAGATTCTTACTCTTTTCTTCCTTTAAATAGGTAATTTAAATCTCAATAGCAGCCGGAGCCCCCTTAAAGAATCCCTGAGCCAGAAAATGTATCTGAAGGTCTAGAGTGGTTGCCAAGCACTCAAATTTCCATATCTTTAATTACACAGATTTGCATGAGGGCATGTCTCACTCAGGACATTTAAGTATAAATGTGAATATGAATGAAAAGATAAAAACATTAATTTCATGATACACTTCAAGGGGATCAGTATAAATGCTTTGTCATGGGACCTTTGTTACCCATTAGAGGTAAAGCACCCCATCTCACTGACTGAAAGGACCAAACAAGGAATGGAAATAGCAAAGGATGAAGGCCTTCAGAAAGCCAAAAACACACATGCCTTGTGAGGAGACCCATATTCCATATTCATCATTCACTAATTCAATGGTTATTCAGCGCTTGCTTCCGGCCAGACACGGGTTATATAAGAAAAAAAGCTGAATGCATCTCCACCTTGAAGGAACTCTCATACTCTTGAGGGAAACAAAACATGTACATGAAGAATTATAATATTATAATCCTTAAAATATCTATTCCTCAATGACAGGAAAGGCTGCATAAATTCTTTAATATGGAGTTTGAAGGCTGAAGGGGGCTTTATCATAAAGAAATGGAGGGAGGAACAGGGGCTTGCAGGATCCTGGTGGGTGGGTGAAACACCACTGGTGAATGCTCAGAATGAGAAAGTACATGGATGATTTGCTCAGGAAAAAAGGGCGAGTTCACTGATGACCTGTATTTAGGATGCACTAAAAAAGAGGGTGGCAATTCTGAGTACAATTTTCAGGAGCCCCCTATGGCAGGCTAAGAACTTGGAAAACATACACCGCGAGTTTAAGATGGTCACTGCTTTCACCATCTACAAAAGTGGGTCTCAAAGACTGGGGTCAGGCAAGGTTGAAAGCCCACAAGCACAAAGACCTGTTATGAAACAGTTCTAGAATCTGGGCAAGAGATAAGGAGGACCTGAGTCATGGCAGAGACGACGAGAATGGAGGAGATGGAGGAGACGGAGGATATGGATTTAAAGATGAGTAAGAGCAGCTTCAGAGAGAGGAACATATTACTCACAATTTGTGCAGTTTCCATACTGCACTGTAAATTTCTATCTGAAAAAATGCAGACCCCTTGATGGCAGGCCTGTCTTCCATTCACTCAGCCTAGCACTGTGCTTGGCACCTCGTAGGTGCTGCAGAACTAACAAATCAGCTCATTAATTAATTACGTAAACGCTGGAATGTCAAGGTAACGATAGAGCATGGACGAAAGAGTAATGATCCAATGAAAACAGTAGTACAGCTTGAGTTCAAATATACTGTTAATACCATAATTGCATTATGTTTGGAAGCTTCCTCCAGCATGGGATCCTTAATACCTCCTTATAAACTGAGTTGAGTAAGTTTCCATAAAAAAAAAATAATAATACACAGAAACCTGACACAAATGTGCCTGTTTGACCTAGATGTCTGCCTCTCATGTCAGTAGTGCTAAATATTCACACTGAGTGCTAGTCACTTACCTGTCACGTCTAACCACGTCAGGGTTGTCAATCTTAATGGGTAAACTTAAGAGATCAGAAATTTTGTCTCACTGATTTTATACACAAAACAGTTCTGTTAAGCTCTTAATAAATGCTACTGATTATGGTTATTTAAAATAATTTACAAAATTTTTAAAAAATTTCAAATACTTATATGGTATACCCACTAATTAATGCATGTTAAATAAGAATGCAACAAATGCCTGCTACTATCTATATTTTTTTATTCCTTATCACAGATTTTACCGGAGTTCGCCTTTTTTATCTTATACGTCTATCACTACTTTTATTTATAGCTCTTTATGTAGCTTTTAGTAAGGATGATTCTACATGTGTAATTATTTGTATTCAGAAAATATAGTAGTAGAGGAACATAAACTAATGAAAAATGAAGTTCCTGATAGTTTCCAATGTATTTGCTTTATATTTTGCTCTTTGCCACTTGCATCTCTGAGGGAAGAGGTTGGAACTTAAAGGTATAAATTTATCCATTTAGCAACCACAGAAAACAGATCTCTCAGACTTGAAAATGGAACATAAGATATTTTAGAAAGGAACTCATTTCATAGTACTTAAAACTGAATAAAAAATAGAAGCCTAAGAAACAGAATAAACAATTTAAAAATCACTCAGAATTTTCAATGTAAAACTGATCCTCTGGTAACAGATAACTCAGAGAGAGTGTTCAATTAACATCTCAGGTCTTTTTACAAGGTACTAATCTTGTCAAAATAGTGGTATCATCTATTTAATAATTGCCAATGTCTTAATTGACACTGAAATTCCCTAATGAGTCTATACTTCCCAAAGTTCAAATAAATGTAGTGTAAAATTTTTTTCTGACTGAGTAACTTTCACACTAAGGTTTAAGTCTCAGTTCTGCTATGTAAGCGACCTTCAGAAATTTATTTCACCTCTCTGAGCTTCAGTTCCTATGTACAATGGGGGCACTACTTGCCTTACCCATCTGATAAGGCTTTTATGATACGGTGATTGAAAAAACAAAAGGAAAAGTGCTTTCTTATTTGATGTAATGATTGTGAATAAAAGAAATTTGCAAAATATTTTTTAAAGCTATTGACTACACATTTTGTAAATTTAACACGAGGTCAAGCATCAGAAATATAGAACTATCTTTGATTTTAAGATAACTCCTCTTCATGCCAAATAAACATTACCTTGCCCTGTAATGATGGAATAAAAGGGATAACTGCTTATAATGTGCTAAAAGTCATCCTGCAAGAACAAATATGGGAAATGTGTTCACATAGACACGTTTATTTTTTAAGATAAGGGGCACTGTTTTTGCTGAGGTTTGTAGAACAAACGATAGAGCGATTTTGCTTTAGGATATAAGAAAAAAATAGAAACTGGTCTACTAGCATGAAGCTAGGAGGAGAGGTGTGTGGGTATCAGAAATGTGTCCTGTTAGCGCCTGGGAACATCAAGCTGCCTAGTTTTGGGTAACATTTCAAAGGAGGAGACTTCTGGATTTTCATAAGAAAAAGAGCTTTTCTTGGCTGAAACCCAAACAAGACAACAAATCTCTTCATTCTCAGGATCCCAATTCTGACTTACTATAAGGTTTGAATTAATCATAGTATGAAGGTGTTTTAAAAAATGGCTGCTTTCTACAAAATGAACAGAGCATTACGCCAACTTAATATACACAGATCAAAAGGTCTGGGGGAGGACTTGACTGATCCTTGTTCCATTTTTTAATTTGTTGAGCTTAGTGAGGCATACACATTTCTCTTTTTAATTTCCTAATTTTAACTTGAAAAAGGTAGAATTTTTTTTACCAGAGTGCCAATTCTGAATAAAACATCTTTTACCGTCAATAATATGGATTCAAAGACTTATATTCAATCCTTGAAAAATTATATTTCCATCTATTATTTGATACTCACATTAGACTTATCTCATGAAATGTAGACTCTGAATCTTATTCCTGCTATCTGGAGAAGGGTGTACCCGTGAGATGCAGTAGTAACGTCAACCTTAGCTGACTCTAATTCCATGACTATTATGGATTGTGGCACAGTTTCTAAGGTATAGTTTGAGTGTTCACACTGAGGAAAGAAAAAATATAATAATTATAGTGTTCTCTAGATAACATTGGTCAACTGTGGAAAGTGAAAGAAATGTTTAAAAAACTTTCACCTCCTCAACTTCGATTATTTAATAAATAAAATCTCTACCTGAAATTATTAGATTTCAGGAGCCTGTTATCAATGAAACGATTCACATACAAAGACAACTTAAAAGGGGGGGCAATACTAGAATGACAGTACCTCTTAGCAATTTGTGGAATATGATGCATTTAACTGCACAGGAAAAGAAAAGAAAAAGTTTAATTTCTAGAGGCAGGCACTGAGCACTGAACCTGAGGATCAAACTGGGTTCTAGTCTTGACTACCTTATTAGTAAATTCACCATGAGATTGTGACCAGTAATATCTATGATGTGTTAGTTTGCTTTGCTATGGCTGCCATAATAATGTACAACAAACTGAATGGTGCAGAACAACAGTAATTTTTGTTATTTCACAGTTGTGGAGGCTAGACATCGGAGATGATGGTGCCTGAAATCTGTAAGGGAAGAATCACTCCATGCCTCTCCCTAGCTTCTGGTGGTTTGCTGGCAATTCTTATCTTATGTTGGCTTGTAGATACATGGTTTGGATTCTCTGTCTTCAGAAGGCCATCTTCCCTGGGTGTGTTTGTCTCTATGTCCACAATGTCCTTTAAAATGACACCTGTCATGATGGATTAGGGTCCACCCTAACAACCTCATTTTAACTTGATTACCTCTATAAAGACCCTACTTCTAAATAATTTCACATCCTGAAGTACTTAGGACTTTCACATATTTTTTGGTGGGGGGGGACACATTCAACTCATAACATGGATCTTAGTTTTCTCAACTTTAAATAGAAAAGATATACTGCTTAAAGGGACTCTCAAGCAATGATGAATGGAACAATTTTCATTTTCTCAAAATAAAAAATACACTTGATGAGTAGTATTGATAGCACTTACCGAATGTGCTGCCTTCTGTACTTTCTAGAAAAGCCTAAGTAGGACCAGTTATGTATAATGATTGACAATACAATTCTTCTG
This sequence comes from Cynocephalus volans, assembly GCF_027409185.1. Taxonomy (NCBI): domain Eukaryota; kingdom Metazoa; phylum Chordata; class Mammalia; order Dermoptera; family Cynocephalidae; genus Cynocephalus; species Cynocephalus volans. Next base: position 92,227,863 of record NC_084471.1, read on the forward strand.
GTAATTTAATTTGGAGACATGATTTCCAGATTAGATGTTCTAAATCTTTGTAGCTATGATTTTTATGATTCTAGAACATATTTTAGACTTGCATTCTTATTAGATAGATAAAATCGACAAAATCAGAAAAACATAACTGTCTTGACCAAGACTTTTAACATCAAAAGATAAAAACCAGAAAAAAAAAAGGTTATTCATAGCTCAGAGTACTTCAAATATTATTTTTATTAACATATTTACAAACGTTCTTCAGTTTCTCAAAATTAGAGTCTATCCTTCATAAACACTATTTTTTTTCCTTTAAAAATACACTTCTCAGGATATACACACTTTGGTAAATCATAGTGTTCATAAAAGTGTTAGTGGGCACCTATTCACTAGGTGTTACAATCCCAGCTCCACCTGCCTCTGCCATGATGTGTGCTCTGGGAAAGTCATGTACCTCTTCCTGCCTCAACTGTCAGCTGTCAAATGGAGATGCTAATAAAAATCCCATTAGATAAGTATAATGGGCATATCTGATTTAGCAATAACGTATTACTAAATTACTATAGATGCAATCAAGACTAGGAAGATAAAGGCCACATCAAAGATTTTGTACATTATAAACATCATCATGGTTACAAAGAATCCATAATAAAAGGAGATAGATAATCTGCACAGAAGCAGAAACTTTCATTCATTTACATTGGCTAGACACTAGATTTAACATATCTGTCCCTGTGCCTCTGATTCAAAGTGTCATCATTCCTCCTGGGGCAACTACCCAACTGCCACCAGCAGAACATTTCACATTATTCAGCCCAAGTGTGCTAGTGCAGATCACAAATTACAACACTGTTCTTCATAATGCTGTTAGCTGGGGTTTGAGAAAGGGAATGAAATGAAAGCAGCACTGCATTGCAAAGACTGAGAAGTGGCAAATCAAATGTAATCATCTTGACAACCTCCTAGGTTGCAAATTATTCCCAACCTAGATTTTTAGCAATTGAGAGACACTACTCCCAATAAAAAGAAGACAACAATAACCAAAAGAAACTATCAGAGTTGTCAGGGTATCACAAAGTCCTTTGATCCTCATTTTAAATCTTGCTCCAAAGGAATGAGTCCATTCTCACAAACTCCCTCACTTTCAATCTGAGTCTGGGCCTCAGAGAATCAAGCGCTTCCAGCTGGGTAGGCAGAGCCTGAGAAAATTTTGTGGGGATTTTCTTTTTTCCCTTTTAAAGTTATACAGACACATAAAATGTCTGCTTCTACATTTAAGCCACCTCAACATATGAAGTGATGGGGTTTAAACAGTAAAATAACAATATAATGGGGGGAAAAAGTCTTGCCCCTGGCAATGGGTATTATAAACATCAAGGACTGCCAGTGTAAACCTTTATTCAGGAGACTGGGTTCTTTGTCAAGCAATGCCTTTCTTCCAAAACATCCTTGTTGCCATATGTCTGCACCCAGCCAGCTGCAGATCTAATAAGAAAGTTCTTATTCATGTTGTATAATGTTTTACAGGTTTGCCATGAGGGTCACTCACTGGGAGTCCTTTACGTCAGAGTCAGAACTCTAACAGACAGAGAGTAAAAAGATGCCAAGAAATGTAGGTTGGGAGGGGGAAGGATCAAGGAAAAAAGAAAAGAAACAGCACATCAAGCTCACAGCCTTTCTATTTATCTGACACTCACTGAATGCCAGAAGCAATGTTTTTATTATTAGAGAAGAAAAAGAGAGGAAAGGGGGCAACTATTAGGTTGTATAAACATTACCGTCAATTATAAGGTTAAAAATGCTTAACTCACTCTCTCCTGGCTATCTATTCAGAAAGGTGAGATGTATTAATCATTTCAAATGTCCATTAGCTATTTAATTATGCTTCTGCTACAATATTCATCATGTAAAAAATACAGAGAAAAAATGTGTCCTAATGGCCTTAAAACATGAAGATGTCTTATCAGCTTCATAATTTATTTCACTGAGGGACTTGGATACATCATCAACTACAAATCAATACAAATTCATGTTGATATGAAATGAGATTCAGCAAGTAAAAAAATTAAAATCATCTTAAGACTGGCGCTATAATAAAGGCATGAAATGTTTTCAAAAACTGAATGGATGATAGCTTTTACTTAGTCTTCTCTGCCCCAATTACCACATGCCTTGTTATGAACTCATTAAGTAGATTTGTAGATCATTCACGGAACATAGATCTCTGCTTCCAGATGCTTAGGGGTTTAGAAGGCACATTATACATGCCCTTATTACTTTCTTTTCCTATGTTGACTTGCTTTAATTGCAACACTTCTTTAAAGCAGATTTGCTAGAAGAGTGAATTTTCTTTTTGAATCCTGAGCACAGTTTTAAAACTTAATCACAGGCAAATGAGTTTTAAAAAAAGATGTAATACAATCTCAATAAAAAGGAAATATTGCTGGCCCATTAAAATACAGAATCTGAAAGCCAACAGACAGGTTCCTACAGAGCTGCTGACTAGAAGTCAACTTGAGAATAGTATCAGTAGGAATAAAGATAATTTCATTAGTGAAAAATAGAACGCAGCTGAATAGAAGGTGAGAAATTTCTACTGGGTGCAGCAACCATCAATTGTGATGTGTATGTCCCAACAGAGATCTCGCACAATCTTTGCACAAATTGAGAGGACAAGGAAAAATGGCATCAAGAGTTTCAAAATACATTATTGGTGAATTGTACATGAGCATCCAAAGTGTCACCTACTTTGAAACAAAGTACTAGAGTATGACGGTATTTCCTTTTATTTGAAAAACTTATTGTTTATAAATACTCAGAGAAAAAGCAAAAATCCTCAAGTGGGAAATTTTTTCTTGGGTCTCAATACTGGTAAGGTAGCAATTTGGGATTTTTCACTTTTGTTATAAAAGGTGACAAGAGTTTGGATGTGTTGTCCCCTCCATAACTCATGTGGAAATTTGATCTCCAATGTGGCAGTGTTGGAAGCTGTTTGAGTCATGGGGGCAGATCCCTCATGAATGGATTACTGCTCTCTCTGGGGGAGGGGGGATTAATGAGTGAGTTCTGGCTCGATTAGTTCCCGCGAGAGCTCGTTGCTTAAAAAGACCCTGGTACCTCCTCTCTCTCTCTCTCTTGCTTCCTCTCACCATGTGATCTGCTTGTACCCACTAGCTGCCTGCCACTTTCCGCCATGAGTAGGAGCAGCCTGAGGCCCACACCAGATGCAGCTGTCCCAGAATCCTAAGCCAAATAAACCTCTTTTCCTTATAAATTACCCAGTCTCAGGTCTTTCTGTTATAGCAACACAAAACGGACCAAGACACAAGGTCTTCTGATTTTGCCAGCTCTCCTCATCTCTCTTTAAATCATTTATCCTCCTATACTCCTAAATGAATTCTTTAATAAACTCAGCAGAGAGTCCCAAATCCCCCCAAAGATGTAATATTTTACAAAGTCAGTCAAATTTTACTACCACCCTTCACTGTATTCAGATGCAATCAGTCAGCACTGCTACACAGCAGAAGAGCAAAATCCTGTTAAGAATAAGCCATATAAAAAATGACTGGTGTTAGATTGAAATAGTGACGCTTTGTTTAAAAAAATTGCATGTTGCTGCAATGGAAGCATCTTCGAAGGATAGTTTGAAAGAACACAGTGATAAAGCAGTGATACATGGACAACGTCTACAAGGCCCAAGAGAAATCAAGATGTTTATATTTATACTCAGATTTGAAAAAGGAACAATAATATTATTGCCTTAAAACCAATTTTTAGTCCCTTAAATTCCATCTTGTGGGCAACATTAAAAAGTCTCCCAAATATAAAATTCAATATAATAACAAAAATAGTAAACAAATAATGGTTGCTACGCAACATATTTTTCTAAGCACACTACAGAGATGACCTCATTTAGTTTTCACACATTTATATTATTGTTCCCTTTATACCGATAAGGAAACTGAGGCACAGAGGATTCACAACTTGCCCAGGGGTCCAGAGCAGCTGTGTATAGACATCTTCCTAACCACGAGACCATACTGCACAGAGGTTACCTCTGAGGACAAAGAAGGGGTGAAACACATGAGGGGCCCACAGGGGCCTTCCAGTGTGGAATGTCTATTTCTTAGGCTCACTGGTTGGCACACGTGTGTTCATTTTACATTTTATTATTGTTCTTATCATTTTTCAAAAAGTTCATGGAAAATAGAATTAAAAGATAATACAAATCTTTCCATGACCTTTTTGAAGTAACCTTGTATGTTATATACATTCTTTAATGTGTGCTAAACCTCACAATTTAAAAATTTAAAGAAAACAGCTATTACAAAAATTTTTAAAGTTGGCATAAGTAGTATCCTGACTAAATTTGAGATTTAGAGAATGAACTTGATCATCTTTTGGTAAACAGACACCATGATCTTGGTAATATTCTGTCACATTCTGAAAGGTACCTAAGACTGCTCCTGTTTTCTAAGAAATAAACTTTGGCAGGTAATTACCACTCTATGCCATGATGTCCTCATCAAAAACAAGGAAATTGGACAGATGATTATTAAAATACTGCATAGCTTTAGAATACTAAGGCAGTAAAGGGCTAAATGAAGCTATAACTGCGAAGGAACCCTGTCATTTAAATCTAAAGACTGTGGGTAGTAGTAGAATTTGTTAAATCAGAAGTACTGGTGAAAGCTCATTCTACAGAGTATGTTTCCTATTGGGTTTCCCCCACTCACTTTCCAAGGTATTCTCCTAGGGCTGAAATGGGTAGTTGCACAAATGAACTTGACAACAGGACCCCTGGGTTTAAGCCTTGGTTCCCCAATAAATAGGAATGAGACCTTAAATAAGTTATTTAACCACTCTTCTCTTTACAAACTTGTTTCATTAAATATATGAAAGCACCTTGTATCAATGATATATACATGTAAAGGAATAACCTTATTATATACCTCTTTAGGAAGACATATGGTTTATGTGCAATTCAAGTAACATTTTTAACATACCCAGTAAAATTTGGTGAATCATTTTAAGGCAAAGAACCTTTCTACAAAGTGAGTCATTTACTGATTATTTTCATTCATAATTCAAATTTCACAGGAATTTTTCCCAAGAATCATATGCCCAGTTAGAAATTATAAATTTCCTTGTTGCTTTGGCCAATAGTTCAGGGCATTCCAATGATCACATCAGAAAACATCAGTTCTAAGACACCAAAAATCAACATTTGAATTCAACATTAAGAAAGACGTTTGCTTAGGTGGTACTAAATAAGTCAACTATCAAAATGATACAGGTATTATTAACGTAACAACAAAACAAAGGGGGAAAAAAAGACAATTTTTCTTTTAGCTCTGTGGACCAAAGAATTTTCCTGTTGAATGTCCGGGAGAGGGAGAGGGAGAGGGAGAGGGAGAGGGCGAGGGCGAGGGCGAGGGCGAGGGCGAGGGCGAGGGCGAGGGCGAGGGCGAAAGAAAAAAGTCTGAAGATGGCAATTGAGATAAGAGGAAAAGAAAGTCTCTCTTCCCCTAAGCAGAATTCTGTATAGTGGATGCATGATCCCCAAGTTTCAAAAAAAGCCAACAGCAGAGTTGAGGGAGCCAGGAGCCTTGATCCCATAAACCAGGAATGCTGAACACACACTTGTGAGGCAAGAAGCCCTGGCCTGTGTCACCAAGGACAACCAAACAAAAAAGTGGTAAATCCAAGGAAGATATTAAACTTGGGGCTGGGTAGAATGTTGCCACATCAATTTACCAATCTCAGAATAAATATAGCAAAACATTATTCTGCATTCATTAAACTTTTTGCTATCTTTTGCCTAGTACTCTCTGTCCCCCATCCCTATATGTTAGTATACCCAAGACTTGATCTTCAGACCACTTTCATCCTCTTGGTACATTCATTCCCTTGGTGATCTCATGCTGGCTCATTTCTTTAAACGCCATTTATATGATGACAACTCCCCAGTTAACATTTCTAGCTCCAACTTTCCCTGTGAATGGCAGACTCATATATCTTCATAGATGGCTGCTGTGGATTGATTGAATTGTGTCCCCTGAAGTTCATATATTAGAAGCTTAATTCCCACTGTAACTGCTGAAGGTGGGAAATCGTGTTATGGTAATTGAAATGTAGGGCCTTGGAGAGATGATTAGATTGTAGGATCATACCAGAGTGAATGGATTAAAAATGGTGGTCATGGTCATCGTCACGGTCTGAGGGCTTTAAAAGGAGAGTGCATGAGAGTCTCTGCCATGTGAGACCCCAGCATTGCTGTAAAGCCACCGCCAAAGAAGATCCTCACCAGATGCATTCCCTGAACTTTGGATTTCCCAGCCTCCAAAACCGTAAGCAATAAATTTCATTTTCTTTATAAAATACCCAGTTCTGTGTATTTTGTTATAAGCAACAGAAATGGAGTAATATAGAAAATTGGTACCAGAGAAGGAAGGGTGTTGCTTATAATAAATATTTGGAAATGCAGAAGTGTCTTTGGAACTTGATGCTGAGAGGCTGGAAGAATTTGAAGGAGCAGGCTAGAAAACCCCTTGCTGCTGGTGGGAGTTTGGAAGACAAAAACACGAGGGAAAGTTTGGAACTTCTTAAAGACTGGTTAATGGTGGTAAGCAGAATACTGATATAAATATCGACAGTAAAGGCCACACTAAGGAAATTTCAGATGTAAATGAGAAGGGACTTATTGGAAACTGGGGCAAAGATCACCCTTGCTATAAACTGGCAAGGAATTTGGCTGTATTCTCTTCATGCCCAAAGGTATTATGAAAGGTGGAACCACAAGTGCTGATCCAGCGTATTTGGTGGAAGAAATTTCTAAGCAGTAAATCATTAAGGAAGCTGCATGGCTACTTGCAACAGCCTACACTGAGTTATGGCAGAAAAGGCATGATATAAACCCAGAATTTAAAAGGAAAGCAGAGTGTAAAGATTTGGAAAATCTGCAGTCTTGCCATGTGGTAGAGAAGCAGACAGCATGTTCAAGAGAAAAATGCAGTGGTGCTAAGATTAGTACAAAAGAAAGAGATTATCAAGAGAAGGGGGAAAAGGCCCTAAAGGTACTGCAAAAGCCTCTGAGGCCACCCTTCCATTTGAGGCCCAGAGGCCTAGGGAGACAAAATGGTCTTGGAGAACAAGCCTGAGGTGCCCTCCATGGGCTCACCGCCCAAGGCCACTTTGGGAAGCTGCTCCCCACACTAGCACCCCAGCTGCTTTGGCTGCTTCAGCTGTGGCTAAATTGGCCCCAGACTGGCTGAATCTGCAGCTTTGGAAGCTATCAGCCAGAAGACTTGGTGGCAACCGCATGGTGTTAGGTGTGCAGGCTTGCAGAATGCCAGAATTGGGGAGGCTTGAGAGCCTCCACCCTAATTTCAAAGGATGTATGGAAAAGCCTGGGGGCCCAGAAAGAGATCTGTGGCAGGGGCAGAATCAATGCATACAGCATTTGCTAGAGCAATGCCAAGTGGAATCTGGGGCTGGAGCTGCAGCAGAGAAACCCCAACAGTGCCATGCCTAGTAGATCCATAAGAGTAGGACCGCCATGGAGATCCTGGAATTGTGGAGCTACCAGTGTGCAACACGAGCCTGCAAGAGCTAAAGCATCACCTGAGACCAGGAGTGGCACAGGAGTAGAGCTGCCTGAGGACTTGGGGACCCAAACCCCATACCAGCATGCAGAGGACATCCAACATGGAGTTAAGGTACATGATTCATCAGCTTTAAGATTTAATGCCTGCCCTGCTGGGTTTTGGACTTGTTTGGACTGTTACTCCTTTCTTTTGACCTATTTCTCACTTTTTGAATGGGAATATGTACCCTATGCTTGTCCCACCATTGTATATTGGAAGTTAGATAACTTGTTTTGATTTCACAGATGGGACTTTGAACCTTGGACTTTTGAGTCAAAGCAAGTTAAGACTCTGGTGATGGAATGAATGTACTTACCTGTGAGAAGGACACGAACTTTGGTGGTCAGAAGCAGAATGCTGTGGACTGATTGAACTGTGTCCCCCAAAGTTCATACAATAGAAGCTTAATTCCCACTGTAACTAGTGAGGGTGGGAAATTCTATTACGGTAACCGAAAAGTTAGTGAGTAGACTGTAGGATCATGCCATAGTAAATAGATTAATAATGGTGGTCATGGGCATGGTTCTGAGGGCTTAAGAGGAGAACACATGAGAGTCTCTTTCCCTGCTCTGCCGTTTTCTGCCATCTGAGATCCCAGCACCACCACAGAAGACACTACTCACCAGATGTGTTCTCTGGACTCTGGACTTCCTGGACTCCAAAACTGTAAGCAATAAATTTTGTTTTCTTACAAAGTGCCCAGTTCCAGATATTTTGTAATAAGCAACAGAAATGGACTGACACAATGGCTACTGGGCTTTGGAAACTTAACATTTCCAAAATCAAATGTGTTATTCTTCCCCCAAAACCTGCTTTCCCCTACCCATTTCATTTTCCATCTTACTATGAGGTGCCACCAAACAGCAGTAGGTATCATCAACAACCTTAGGTTCATCTTGCACTCTCATACCACATTTCTAATTAAGTCAACAGCAGATTCTGGAGGTTCTGCCTTCAAAATATATCACGATTCCAACCATTCCTCAACTCACTAAAATCTCTAGCCTAGAATACTGCAAAGCCTTCCCCCAGTTATTCTTGCATCAGTCAGGTGCTGTCTATCTTCATTCCCTGCTTCATTTTCTTCATAGCACTCAGCATTTCCTGGCATACTTCATCATTTGTTTATTATCTGTCTTTGGCAGTAATTCTCAAACTCTCACGATCTCCTGGAGGGCTTCTTAAAAGAAAGATTGCTGGACCCCACTCCTAGAGTTTCAGATTCAGTAGGTATAGGCTGGGGCCTGAGAATTTTCATTTTCAACAATTCCCAGACAATGCTGATACTAGTGGTCTGGGAGATCACAATTTGAAAAGCACTGCCCTCCAGAGTGCTACTCCTTGAGAGCAGAGCCTTTGTCTCGATCACCACTACATCCCAACATGTGGGAGAGAACCTGGCCTAAAACACGTGAGTAATGCTCAGTAACACTGGTTGAACAAATGAAAGGATAATTTTGGAATAAGCCTGTTTTAATGTAATAGACATTTCTTGGGCATCAGATTCTAAATAAATTATCTCAAAACATTCCTGAAACAAAGTGTAGTATAAGTATACACATATATCTTTTTTAAATGGGCTGTACAACAAATTGGAAATCAAGGCATTACCAATCATTATTAAATGTATTGTTAATCAAGACAGTGCACAGTTTCAATAATCACTAATTCACAACTGAGCACTCAATTAATTTAGTCACTCACCTCTCAAGATGTCTTATTGCATTCCTAACATCTACAGCTTTCTAGACTGTTTTTAAAAAGTTCTCTGTTATTCATGTCACCACTTCTCTTTCCTAACATAAATTCTAATCCCACATCAGCTAGACTGTGCAGCATTTCCTGGCTACAAAAGATGCCTAAATTTAAATTTAAAACTATGTCTGCCTGTTTCCTTCCCGTCCAGCCAGCCTGTTTCGAGACACCTGCATATTAATCTAATAATGCTTACAAGCCCAAGAAAAGGAAAAAGCTCCTAGAGAGGCAGCCAGGAGTTGGGCCAGGAATATATTTGAAGCAGAAGGAGAAGGACTACAATAAATGAAAGGAACTACATGTGGAACACTTGGAACAAAATATGTTTTCATCCGTAGGAGAGGCATAGACCAAACTGTGAGTGGATATGAAGAAGGATCTATCAGAGCGGCGGGGAAGGAGATATGACATGAGTCAACGTCTCCCCTCTGGTTCCTCTCTATCTCAGATCTTCAACCCCCTTTGAGCACGAGTCCCATGTGGCTTGCCAAGTACAAAGCACAATGAACAACTCACTGCACAAAACACATGAGCCTATTTCTCAGAACAACACTTGGTTCTGGTTTCTGTTTGCCTTACTCTGACCCTGTTTCTCATTTTGCCACAGGGCTGAGAGCTCATGATGGGTGCTTTTGAGTGCATGAAGCCAGTAAGCACCAGAGGGATCACGAAACCTTGGGGCAAATCCTAGAAATAATTTGGCAACTGGATCAGATATTTGTTGTCCTGTTATTTTGCTTTTGTAAACATACATTAAAACGAACCAATAATCAAAAAATCACAATATAGAAAAAGTTTCTCATTCCATTGGCAACCATGGAAAAGCAATTATAAATATTTCTTAAAGCATCTGAGTGTCTCTTGGCTGACAATTCATGGAGAAGTTTTACTCCTACGCTGGCTGATATCCAGCATACACCAGGGTGGAACTCAATCACTTCCCAACAACTGCATTCAGGAAAAAATAAAGCCAACTTGAACAGAAATTCAAGTCAAACAATCTGCTAAATCTGCTGTTGATTTTAGCTCCTGAATTTCTTTAGGAATCAGGATGTTATTGCCTCGCCTAAAACTAACCCATCCAGGGCTCCACATAACTTACAGAAAAAATTCCAGTGTATTGACCGTGGCACAGAGGGTTTTTCTTTATCTCACGCTTCTACTCTACCTCGTCAGTTGCTTCTCTTTGTAACCTGTGCTTCAGTGATAACATACTACTTGAATTTTTCCAAACATGCTGGGTTGTTCATTACTGATACCAATGACTTATGGTGCAATTCACTTTAGTGTTAAAGTCAAACGTATGGTCAAAGCTCCACGCCCACACTGAATAATCATCTTGGGCAAGTTTTTAAAACTCTGAATCTTAGCTGGGGATTAAGGACATCTACCTGGAAGGAGTGAAGAGAACTGAAGTGAGACGTTGCCTCTGAAGTTCTCAGCAGGGTACCTGGTGCACAGCAGGCCTTACCTTCCTTTTCCACCCCTATGCCAGCTCCTGCTCATCTTTCAAACCCACTTCAAAAGTCATTTCCCTAGTGCAGCCTTCCCTGCCTGTGCCCCTTCCATTTTGCCAAAGGGCTGAGAAAATCACCGAACTAGACAAAAATCCTTCCTCTCCTTTGCTACTTGAAATTATGCCTTTCATATATGGCAATTATTACACCGTTTCTTTTTTTACAATGCAGCACGTTCATTTTCATTACCTTCTTAACTTCCATTACCCTCTTCATTCATCGGTAGTAGGCAGGTAAAGGCACATACTGTGTCTAAATTACGTATGTATTCCAAATACTTAAACTAATACTTGCCACAAAGTAGGCACTTCATAAATGTAGAACAATTTAATAACTAAAGAGATCAAAAGGAAAATTTATAGAACGTGTTCTATTAGCACATAGAAAAAGATAATTTTTTTAAAAAAATCACTATCCTTCATTATTGTAGATATCTAAAATTGAGATATACGTTCCTTGTTTAATTTAAAAAACATTTCATCAGGAACTGACTGCATGCCAGGCATGGGAGACTTAAAAATGAATGTGACATTGCCTTGAGGAGTGGCCTTTAAGATAACCGCAAAGTATGACAACAGACCCACAATCACATTCCAGTGACAGTCATTCATTCATCTATATGTATAATAATACTCATCTATTTATTTATATTTATAAATGCATAATAAATATATAATATGTATTTATAAATAAATATAATTTCAAGGGTATTGACTAGAATAGGGTCATAATTAATATTCAGTTTGCTACAGGGGGGAGCTATAAGAAACACAGCAGTCAGTAAAAAAGTTTATTTATTTCATCAGAGTGCCCATTATATAATTGAGAAATTCATTCTAAATATGAGCTACAGTAGTCACACACCATTTGTAAAACCAAGCAATCCGAACATCCTCAGAGGGAAAGTTAACCATTTTCTCCCCCCTGTTCAGAGTCACACTAACCCCCACCCTCCAATCCCATCTTCATAGTATCAGTCGGCCAGGAACAAGAGCCTTGTTTTGATAGTCCTGCTTTATTCTCGGTACCTATATCACTTTAATTGTTAGATCAAACCTTGTTGAATGCTTAGACGGATGCCTCAGTGATAATGAGAGCAAGAAATGACACCTGCTGATCAGAAAGAACTTTCAAAATTATTTGCCATTTCCTAGAACTTCATTAGAAAGTATGAAATCCTCATGGAACATGTAGTCAAAGTGCATGGCAGTTTACTTAATTTTAAAGAACAGTCCTCTAGGCATGCTCTCAATTGCTTTTGTGTTTTTTTCTTTTTTGAAGTCAAGTTATTTTCTTATGCACATGGCTTTACTGGCAATCTTGCCATTCACTAAATGCCTCTGAGACACTGAGCAAACCATGTGATCTCCTGGGGCTCTGTTTCCCATCTATACAGGGAAGGGCAAGACAAGATGATCTTCCTGCTTGAAATTCTATAATTTGTATTGAGAGAAAAAGAGTTCCTAATCCTAGGTATAGCTTTCAGCTTAACAGAAGAAAATAAATTCTTTTTGGCTGATTCTTTTAAATAACATTTATTTCAATATAATTGGCAATTTATTAAATTTATTAAAATTCCTATTTCTCTTCCTAATTAGTGAAGCCTAACTACATAAAGCAAAATATAACTCAACAACTTAGAAAATAAACACATTTGATTTTGTAAACATCTTCACTATTAGTCACAGTGGAACAACTTGAAAATTTAAAGAAACCCATTAGAAATTACTTGAGAATCCCATATGCTGAAAGAACTAATTCAGCATAAACTAAAGACATTTGAGGCTTAACTTTTTACTTATGTAAATATATAGATATTCCACATGCCAAGTAATGACTGTTGATTATAGAACATTTTAAATATATTGGAAGTAGAACTGGCCATGTTTATTACATGATTATCAAACTCACACTTTGAAAGATACAAATTAGGGAAATCATAGTTTACTTTTACATTTCCACTTATTTTAAGTGCTACTCTATTAAACAGATTTTAAATGACTTTCATCAGTAGCTCACTAATTGACATCACAAAAAGCAAGACCTGGGGGTATTACTATCTACTAGTCAGAGACTGCACTAAAATGAATACTGAGGTTAAACAGAACATTCAATAGTCGTCCTTTTCCAGGGTTTGAATAAAAATCCAAGAAAAAAATAACAATGTGCCTTTCTTTATATTCCATGATAATTATCACTTCTAATCTACCGAAGATGAACACAGGTCAAAAACTTCCTTTGGCATCGTCTCTTGCCCCAACAGCTCTAAGCAAGGCACGTTTTGCAACAAACTGGACTTCTACACTTTAAAGGAGGTTTGGGATACTCTAGTCTGCTTTGGGTTCTAAATTAGTTGGAACACTCCAAATGCCCAGCAGAAGATCAGTTTATTTTAGATTCTTTCCAATGCAACCCAATTCCCAGGATTACAGCTGAGGTACCCAGAGGGCTAGCACTTCCAATCTGTGGTAATCTAATACAATATAACTGTTGTCCACTAGGAAATTTTCAAATCACCACCTACAGAGGTGTAAAAGATGGGAGTTTTTAGATAAGGAGTGTTATACATTCATCAATACTCAGTTTCTTAAAAGAGGAATCAGTGTATTACATATTTGGCATGTGTTCTGAGACCATGCATTCAGAAGCACATTTAACATGTTAGTGGTATATTATAATCATCATCAACAATTTTTTGGTACCTACTACGTGCTAGACAGTGTACCAGACACTTAACTCATATTGTCTTATGAAATCCTTACAAAGTAACCACTAAGACAGTTATTATTGAAACCATTTTACACAAACTCAGGTTATGTCACATGCCAAAGTCACACAGCTAGTAAGACACTGAATTAACGTTTGAAGTCAAGTTCACTTCCAAAAACCATATTCTTTTCACTATGCTTCACTGCCTCTTCAGCTTTGCCAGGATGCTTTACTCTCAATAAGTTTATAATTCATACAAGAGAAGTTAACGTTGCATAAATCTATAACTGAAAAGCTAACATAACAACTACAGACCTGGAAACTGATAATCAGAAAGTTTAAATGACTTTTTCAAGGTCACACAGTTATAAATGTGGTAGAAACAGGACTTAGACCAGGTTCTTGGACTTCAAAGGTTCAGTTCTTTTAGAAACAGTACACTTATTTCCATTCCATATTGATTTTCATAGCAAAAATTATCAAAATGCAGCAAAAGTTTTTTTTTTTTTTTTTTGTCTTTTTCGTGACCGGCACTCAGCCAGTGAGTGCACTGGCCATTCCTATATAGGATCCGAACCCACGGTGCTGCGCTCCCAGCGCGGCACTCTCCCGAGTGCGCCACGGGCTCGGCCCAAGTTTTTTTTTTTTTTTTAAATGATCAACATGTTTTTACTTTAAACACAACACAAAGAATATAATTTACACATGTGATTTATGGATTTCCTGGAACCAATGACTTCTAGGAAATTTAACTAAATTAGAATGTTTATATATAGTTTATAAAAGAAGACTATTCCTTCAAAAGTACATTATTTCCCAAATTATATCAATTACTTTAATAAGCAAATACAATATCCTAGGATGACCTGAAAAAAATAACAAAAATATTTGGTATGGACTAAAATATGTTATTGATTCATTTGATTATGCCTTGAAATTTTTGACATCCTCTTTGAAAAATTCAAATGCAAGAAATAAACTCAGAAGGAAAACCTGACAACCCCATTCAGCAGAGTACTGAAAATAAGACAAGAAAACACATAGGCTAACTCAAACATTTTGTAGATAGGAAGATTGATGTTCAGAGATGTGAAATAACTTGCTTTAATTCTCAACCTTGGCTGCATATAGGAATCATCTAGGGAGCATTAAAAATACTAATGCCTGGGAACTGGGATTTTTACCTCTACCCAAGTGATTCTACTGTACAGTCAATGTTGAGAGTCACTGCAAGTATAAGAGACCTACAGGTGGTTCGTGGCAGAGGCAAAAGCTCAGAAATTAGTTTTCTCAGTCCTAGTTGTGTGCTTTATTTACTACTACTTCTTTTCTTTCACTTAAGCCAAAAAAAAAAAAAAAAGTAACAGTCCTTTAAACTAATAGATTAAAATCTGGAAATATTTTAATCTCATTTAATATCATTTAAAGTCCTACTGACTAATAAATTGACTGAAGTTGGTCTAATTCATTTAAATCATCTCAGTAAAATTTCAGAGGAATCTGTATCTCATGTGTCAGTACTGTTCTGTGTGGTCCTAAAGAGTTTAGAACAACAAATATAGCAACACAGTCTCCTAATATAGGAGACTGATGAGAGGGTCATCAAAATCTGGGAATACTGAAAACTCTTAAGTAATTTTTTAGCGGATCTTTCCACAAATTCCAAGAGAAACTAATACAATGGGGAAAACTACCTCCAGCAGTTTGTAAATTGAGGAAAATAATACAAAACCCACCTTGCAACCATTCCAAGAACTGAAATTTTTATTCAGAGAAAATAAATGTTATTGATGGTTTTTTTAGCTGTTGGAAAATTCTAAGCAGTTGCTGCTAATGAAATAGTTTATTTTCTGCCATTCGAAGACAAGTTCTCATTAGAGATGTTGCAACGTTCATATTTAAAAGACAAGGGGTGGCCCATTAAAAAAGACTGTGGTTTCCCATGATCAAAATCATGTGCCTATTTCAAAAGTTTTTCAAGGTTGCTCATTAGGTTCTTTACAAGTTTCAATAGACAAAAGACATCACTGAGTGTCTTTTCAATGGAACGCTGGGGAATTTCTAGTGATTCCTCTGAGGATTATACATAAGAAAGTGCATCTCTGATTGTTTTTGACTAGACTAGTTTACAATCCTAGGGATGGACCTTAAATTTTCTGTCCATAGCAATGCAAATGATACCTGTTCGTGGCAATGCAAACTAATTTTGTCTGGTTGAGAACATAAATTTCTGAAAGTCAAATTCTCATATGAACTGGGTTTAACATCTTACGTGCTTCCTCACTAACTGAAGTAAAGAAAGTCTTTGACTTACGGTCATTTCATATTTCTATAAACCATGATTTCAGCGTTTTGAAAATTATACTTTAATACAAGAAAAATGGTCTCCAGAGTTCGTAATTATGCTTCAGTGGAATATATAACAAAATGTATTACAAGTATTTGGTATTTTCTTTTAACTACAAGATTACTAGCAAAAAAGTCCAATATTATTTCAGATTTTCTATTTTAAGTTGATAACACTAACTCTTCAAACATTTTTACTAATTCAGTCAATGGACCACAGCAAATGGCCTCATACAATGATGGTCTAAAGAAAAAAAATTTAGAATTCTTCAGAGGAAAGTGATGTTACCCTCAATATTTCTCATTATTTTCTAAAGCTGAAAGACTTTCACCTTGAACTCCTGGTTCTTTGCTGAACTTCTTTATTCCAATGTACCTCGTAACCTTAAGCTAAAGTTCAAAAATGAGTTTATCATCTCCTGAAACCCCCATTCACCCCTATCAAACATCCCTTCTTTTGTATTGTTTCTTGCACATCCCCCCAGCCATCCAACCTCTAAGCACACAAGATGGGTCCTTTCTTCAGGTCCTCTACCAATCCCCTCATCTTGAGCTCATAACGCTATTCCCATTCCCAGTAGCTGAGGACTCATCAGCAGTCTCATTATTTATGTCATCACACTCCAAATTATTTTCCTACCTCCAAACTTTCCACCTCAAATTTGTGGTTCTCACTGATACTGTGCCAGAATTCAATTAGAAACACAACTTTGACATTGACATGGTCTTGTTCTCCATGACAGGATAAAGGATCCTAAACACGATATGAAAGACCCTCCGTGATCTGGTCTTGTTTCTTTCTGTAGATTTGCTTTCTATCACGTGTACCCTAACTGATGCCTCAGTGACAAAGAACAGGGTGCAGTTTCCCTGCATTTTCATTATTTCTTTCTTGCTTCTTCCTCTTTCTGCCTTAAATATTTTCTTGTTCCCCACCTCCCAAACCATCCCCACCTCTCTGACTTCTTTTTTAAAAACACAGCCCAAAGCACTATCACTTCCACTTTCTTAAACAGCTTTCTAGGTCCTCCCCTGTTCAAACACCATGTATTCACTTTTATTATTACACTAAAAAAAAAAAAATCTGTTGTAATTTTCTGCTTAGGTGCCTAGACCCTTACTGAGCTGCAAACATCTTGAGGGCACAATACAAAACCTATTACAAATTTTAAAAGTCTGTTACTTAAATGTTTGAGTTCAGCTCAACTAAATAAGCATAGAAAATACATTTAAACAATGCAATGACAAGTTTTTATCTTTTTTAGATTCCTGCCTAGAACTTTTGCACCAAAAATGCAGAAAAAATTATATAAATATTTATCATTTAACCTGAGAAATGTTCTTAGTGTAAAGGCCCTTCTATTGTCATTATTAAGTAACTCCCAGATATAACTAGTAAATTGGTATATGGAACAAGAAATGGTATCCTAGAATATCTTTCCCAATAACATTCATACCACCAGAGGGACACAGAGGTAGTGTAAATGGGACACAAAGGATTTTTATGAATATAAGGGTACTTCAAAAAGTTTGTGAAAAAATAGAATTGAAAATAATTTGAATCTTTCCACAAACTTTTTGAAGTACCTCATGTTACTCAGATTATTTTCTCTCAAACCCCTCACTATAAACTTTAATTTGCAAATTCTTCCCACCACACATCAAACTGTAATTTTTATTCATGTTGGTTGGTAGACACATACATTTCATAGAGAGAGAAATATTTCACTAAGTTGTCTAGTTTCTCTGGTCTTACTTGCCTCCCTCAAATATTTCTAACATACTATAGTAACATAGTTTACTGTTAAAATTGCATAAATTCATACCATAAACATAAATAAAAATACATATGCACTGAATGACTATCAACATGACTTCATTCTATGGTAGTGGGACCCAGATTTTTCAATACAGTAAGTGACGACATGTAAAACACTAAAGACTGAGAATCACTGCTCACAGGTATATGTCATGTTAAAAGAGAAATAGATATACAGACAGAAGAACAGGCTTTCAGCAACATCCTTCAGTAAGGTAGAAATAATTCTATGTATTTAATTCTGCAAAAAGAAAAAAAAAACAAAACCATATTTATTCAAAAGAAGCTCAAAGGACTAAGAATGCACAGGAATCTGGTGACTCTCACTATGAATAATACTACCTTGTTAAATGGACATGTTTATAAAATGACAGGTGTTGTCACAATAATGATAAATAATATACCTTACACTGAGTCTCTTTCTTCCAATGAACAATTTCCTTGGAGCCTGGCACTACCAAACGTATCATCACTCTCACGGTGACAGGACCCCCTAAGGTAATGGAGTTGCAATTCACTAAGCAGTACCCTGATGCCTTTAATAATGGTAAATGTAGCCCCTAACTAGATGCTCAGAAATTCCCAGAAAGTTATTTTGCTTATAGCTTAAAATGTGCTACATTCTGCCAGATACTGCATTATGTAATTAAAAACAAGCTCTCAGAAACTTTCTTGGAGATAACATTTCCTAAACCACAAATATTAATATTGTAAGATGTTGACTATTCAACCTACTTTCTCTGTTGAAAGATATGAAAGAAAGTAGTTACCACTGCATTCTTCAAAGGAGCATTCAATAGATTGAAACAATACTAATTGGATTTATCTGCATTTCTTGGTGTAAGAATAGCTTCATAATAACCAAAGAGAGTATATATGATCTGCAATGTGGCTTTTTATTTTTAAATAAAAGTTTTATAAGAGTTTTGATGTACAGAAAAGGTGTGAAGATAGTACAAAGTCCCATATACCATCCCTACTCCCCAATCCAGATAGTATTCCTCTTATTAACATTTTATATTAGTATGGCCCATGTGTCATAACTAATGAATCAATATTGACACATTATCATTAAGAAAACCGCATATATTCACATATACTTAGTTTTTATCTGTTGTCTTTTTTCTGTTCCAGGATCCTATCAAGGATACTACAATACATTTAGTCTTCATGTCTCCTCAGGCTCCTCTGGGCTGTGACAATTTTTTTCTGACTTTCCTTGTTTTTAAAAACTTTGGCAGTTTTGGTGCTGGTTATGTATTTTGTGGAATACCACTCAACTGAAGCTTGCCTGATGCTTTTCTCACAATTAGATGGAGTTATGGGTTTGGGGGAAGAAGACCACATAAGTGAATTGGTAATCTTAACACATTATATTATGGGAACATACTTACTGCTGCTGATGTTCACTTTGATCACCTGGCTGAGGCAGCCGATTCTCCTCTGTAGAGTTACTCTTTTCTTTTTGCCCCTTTCCACACTGCACTCTCTGGAAGAAATCACTACAAGCAGCCCACACTTATGGGGTGAGGTGATGGAATATCCACAAAAATTACTTGAAATTAAGATCATAATGTTTTTCTCAAAATTACTTTTTACATTTAAATCTATAGATATTTTGGTATGGTGTCATATTCAGTAGTCCTCCCTTACCTGCAGTTTAACTCTCCACAGTTTTAGTTACCTGTGGTCAGCTGCAGTCTGAAAATATTAAATGAAAAATTTCAGAAATAAACCATTCATGTTTAAAAATTTTTTTTGAAGTTCTTTCACATGGTAGAATATCTATTCAGCCCTATCTATTTATTGATTAATCATTTCCATCAGTATGGGCTCAAGAATATTTATTATATACTTTGTGTTATAATTTAATACTCCATTATTTTGTTTCCCAGATTATTCCAGCTTTAGCCATTGGGAACTCGAAGCACTAAAAGACACTTCAGGCTGTTTTTTTATATTCCCTGCACCAGCCTTACAATAAGCCATTTTTCTTTATTTCATGGAGCCCTGATTGCTTTCATTTGTGATGGTATTAGAAATCAAAATATCAGTGCTAGGTGTGCTCACTGCTACTGGAGTGCAGCAATGAATACTCCAGTATTCATAGGAAGGAAATTCCTGTGTGTATACTATCCCCTGGTTTCATATATATCCATCTGTATCAATATCACACCTTTTTTATTTTGATGTCATCAACCAAACTGAATATGTTCTTCTCTTTAAACTGACAACACCCTGTCAAGTAGTTTCTGTTTTTGAATTGATGGTGGGTTAGATGTTGCAGTGCAGAAGTAACAAAGTCCTTTTCTTCATGTGGCTGCCTGGTTAACTCATGACTGAAGTGGTTTGAGACACTCCATGTGCACACTGTTTTTGGTCGACTTTCCTGTCTTAGTACACAGTTTGGCATATGGCAACATTCAATACCTGCTTGTTGAGCAAACAACTGGAGAAATGCACAAGTAAATTACATCCATGACCTTCCTCTTCATTCTCAACCCATGCTTTCCTTGTTACTTCATAGGAGAAATAGCACTCATGTTATGGAAACTTCCTCAACTCCAAGTCCTCCTTAATACAAATACACCCACGCTATACCTGTCTTTATCTTCTATTCCTATAGTGGAAAAGGTATCCATCTTCAGCCACTCAGGGGTTAGATTCACTCTTACTGCCTCTTCCAAAATTTAGTTCCATAAATCCTCTGCCAGATCCATCCTGAATCTTCAGCCTCTCCATCCCCGCCCTCTCTTTGTTCTCAGCAAACACATTCAAGTCTCTCCCATCTTTTTACAAATACAGATTTTTATCCCCCAAACCACTTTCCAACTATTTCTCTCTTCTTCTATTTCTCTTCATAGCCCAGGATATCGAAAAATCTAATCCAAATTAGATTTGTTCACCTCCTTACTCCCATCCATTTCTCCACTCCACTACCTGGTTTCTACCACAAACAAAACATAACAAATTTCTACCTAGTTTTCTAATTCCAATGGGTTCTTTTTTATAACTTATTTTAATTGATCTAACATATCACATGCCAGCAGAAAGAGTACATGCATTATTCAACTAAACCGGCTGACGAGTTTGTATAGCGATTTGGGGGGAAACCACAATTTGCTTATTATATTCAAACTATCCTTCATATAACTGAATTCCAAAAATATTCAAGAACTACATATAAAATCAGTTAAACCAAAGATATGGAACCAACCTAAATGTCCACTGACAGATAATTGGATAAGGAAAATGTGATGTACACAATGAAATCCTACTCAGCCATAAAAAAAAAAAAAAAAAAAAAAAGAATGAAATTCTGACATTCATAGCAACATGGATGAGCTTGGAGAAAATTATGTTAAGTGAAATAAGCCAGCCACAGACAGAGGAATAGTGCGTGTCCTCCCTCATAAGTAGGGGCTAAAAAATAAAGAAAAGAGAGAGAGAGAGAAAGAGAGAGATTGAGGGAGAGAGAGGGAGAAAGAGGGAGGGAGGGAGGGAGGAAGGGAGGGAGGGAGGAAGGGAGGGAGGGAGGAAGGAAGGAAGGAAACAATAATAAGCTGAACTTGCAGAAGAAGGGAACAGATTTATGGTTACTAGAGGTGAAAGGGAGAGGTGGAGGGGGTTTGGGAGAAATTGGGTAATGGACACAGAATGATTTTGACTTGAAATGGTGAACATGCTAATAACACTGATTTGATTATGATCTGAGTTGATGGTCAACTCTGCACCCCACAAATATATACAATTATGTTTCAATTAAAAAATAAATTAAAATAAATAATAAGATAAAATCAGTTAAACCAAAAAATTAGAGAATTGATTAAATTTGTTGCTATCTTACGAAACGCCATTTTAGAATTTTTTAAATGGAATAATAATGTCTAACCATAAAATGATTAAAAATTTACATTTCAAAAATATATCAAATAAATATGTGATGGTAAAGCATTTCAGATGTTACTTGAACACATGTGAAATGCTTTACCATCGCATATAATAAGAAATTATTATAATTTAAAATGTTAATGGGGCAGACAATTAATTCATGACACAAAATACAAATGGCTAAACAACATAAAATGTTCAGCTTCATAAGTAAAAAAAAAAAGCTATTTTTTTACCTATCAAACTTGTAAGTAATTCAAATATATTTTCCAATTCTAGTAATTGTGAATTAAGACCAGCATTACAGTAATAGTTCCTAGAGAGTGGTAGAACTATATATGGTTTTCATTTTCTGTTCATTTTTGGATTTTCTAACCTGCTCTAAAGAGAAGAAAAGACATTTAACAAACAAAAGAAGAACACTAAAAGTCATCTAGCATCAAAAGAAATCGGGAAATGCATAATCATAAATTCAGGGCTGGGCATTATAAAATAACGGAGTAGGCTGAGATACCTGCTGGGATGGATTTTTTTAGTGCCAAAAAGGCCTTCTCAAAATAGTTCTACCAATTAATTCATATCTATTTGTTAATGGAAAACATACTATTTATTTCCTTAAAAATTAAGCTATTAAAACAAATACTTCCAGGGTAAATAGTACACACTAAGACATAAATGACAGGTTGTTTCTAGAAAAAAGGTTTTGATCAGCGAAACAGTAAGAAGGTAATGCAGTAGCTATCCCAAAGAGAAAAAAGGAAAAAAATGGAGAAAAATGGATGGTAAACTAGAAGCCCATAACACTGAAGACAAGGCTTACACAGATACTGAAAACTGTGTTTTACATGCACACTCTTTAAAAGGCTCTTGTCCATAATATTATCCTGTGGTTCCTGCTTAAAAGGAAGCAGCTGTGGTCACAGATGTGGTCTCTCTCTGTGATCCAAGCCAAGACCCCACTGGGATAGAAGCAGATTAATATAGCTTTAATGGTGGCAGATTAGATATTTGGCCTGTCTGTTAGTATAATTGAATCTACATTTTGAGAACAGCTCTTGGTGACGCACAAGGTCACAAATCCAACATAATAAGAAGGGCAGTTTAAGAACTGGTGACAGAATACACGTGTCAGTGAATGAAAACTGCTGGCTACATGTGAGAAAGACATATGTAAATAAATTATAATCGAGTTTTTTTTTCATTTGGAGATATAATTCTTGAAAAGATGTCCTCTCCAAAGAGTAATATGAATGACCACATTTGTGGATTTTTGAATGCTTAAGAAAAACAAGTACTGGGGAAAAAACTGAAAATAAAAAGATTTTTTTTTTCTTGTTTTCGGGCATCAACTACTTGGCTAATTATTTCAAGTATTCAGGCTGACAAAATGAATAACAAAACTGATAATTACAATGAGCTTCTTATGTGGCAGAAATAGGAATCAATCCCAGGTAGTCCAATTCCAAAGCTACTGCCATATCTCTAATTGCTTGATCTAGTTTGCTTCCAAGTTGTTTTCCAAATTGCAAACTGGCTAAAGGATATGCTGTCTAAATGGGTTCCTTTTAGATAAATAGTACTGGATAAAATGTAAGGAAGTCTAGGAATACACTTTTTTTCCTGATCTAATCGTTGTACACCCAATTCATTCCACAAATACAAGGGCACCTCAAAAAATTCATAGAAAAATGGAACTAAAAGATAATATGAATCTTTCCATGAACATTTTGAAGTCCCCCCATGTTTACTGAGTAACTATTATGTTCCACAAATATTGAGTGCCTATTATGTTCTAGATGCTTGGGAAATATCACTGAACAAAATTGAAAAAAGTAGTTACCACTGTAGAACTCACATTCTAGTGAAAGAGAGAAAATAAATAATGAATATAATAAATGAATAAATTTTATCATGTATTAAGTGGTGATATGTGCTCTAGAGGAATTAAGAGTAAGATAAGGAAGACTGGTAGTACGGGGATGGGGGCAGTCGGGGTAAGCCACATAGTGAGGGTGCATTTGGTCAAAGACGTGAAGACACAGGCAGAGAACAAATGGGCTATGAGGATATCTGGGGAGAAAAAGTTTCAGGCTAAGAGAACAGCCAGTGCAATGAGTGCACCTGCACATACAAAGAGTAGTAAGGGTAAGTGTTAGCTGGAGCAGAATAAGTGAGCAGAAAGGTAAGAAGAGATGAGGTAATGACAAAGATGTAGGAGCCCGATTACACATGCTCTGATGACAGTCATAAGGTCTTAGACTTTCACTCTTACATGAGGAATCACTGGAGGGTTTTGAGCAGAGAAGTGACATTAACTGACTTAGGTTCTTAAAGGGTCACTCAGGCTACTTTGTTACGAACAGACAGTAAGGAAGGAAAGGTGGAAACAGACAAAACTGCTCAGGGGTTTCTGTAATAATCAGGGCTAGGCATGATGTTAACTTGACCAGAGCTGTAGCAGCAGAGGTAGTGGGAAGTTGTCAGATTCTGGATTATTTTGCAAGCAGAACTAATGGAATTTCCTGGTAGATCGGCTGTGATGTGTAAGAGAGAGCAGCCAAGGATGCCTTCTGGATTTTGGTCAAAGTAACTGGAATGCTGGAATTCGGAAGGCTGCAGATGGGGCAGGTCTGGATTGAAAGTTCCCTTTGGCACATGTGGAGCTGGAGATGTTTGTTAGATACCTAAGCCAAGTGGTCAGCTATTACAGTTGCATATAGGAGTCTGGAGCTCAGGAGAGGGGTCTGAGCTGAAGATATAAATCTCGGAGCTGTCAGTCTGACACAATTTCTAGTTAATAGAGCAGGGAAAGTAAAGCACTTCTGGGTCCCTGAACTTATGCCATGCACTTTTATATACCTTATGTCATTTAATCTTATAACTTCCCTGTTTTTACAGACAAGAACTTTTTAGGGACTAGTAAATTAAATTGAGAAAGCCTAAGCAACTCCCTGTGCGTTACCACTTCCTTTATGGAGGTGAACTTTAGAAGAGGCAGAACTTGGACTCATATGTAGGTTTTTCCATTAGCTGTATAATCTCTCAAAGGCCCAATACAAACAGAAATGTAGCTTACATTCTGGCTGTGGCGAAGGGAAAAAAGGAACCCAAAAAGTGGATGCAGAACGGTGCACAATTACCCCCAGTAACATAATAAAGGCCCTTGATGTGAATTAGTCTAATAACCCTTTATAAAGAAAGAATTAAAATATAGAGGTTTTTCGGAATTTTGATCAAAATGTTTAAAACACTTTATAGTTTTATTTATTAAATAAGTCAATAGTCTTCCTGAAAAATCACCTGTTTTTCACAAAACACTTTATTCTGACGTCAAATATGAGCTAAATTTTGTAGACATGTGGAAAATTAAGAAACCTATTTCTCTAAAACAGAACATAAAAATAATGGCTTATTCATTTGATGCCGTATTTTCCAAAAACAAATAGAATTCCCTTTCTTTCCCAATACTTGGCTCTAAAAGTTTCATGTATGTTATTTCTCTTGTACTTTTTAAGTAGCTTCAGTTACCCAAGACGTAAATCTTAGACAATTAAAGAGGTAGAAGTATCAAATACCATCCCTAAAGATGTTTAAAAGCCAAGTTATAAATTCTACTATAAAATTATAAACTTCACTACAAAATATGCAAAGTTTGAGAAAAATAACAGAACTATATGTCTCATTATAGACCAATCTAAATATGTTAATATTACAAAAATTCCTGCCAAATTTTTTTCTGAGACGATTACAAAAAATGTTTCATGTAATCGTTCATACACTAAATACCTTACACTGTAACCTCTATTCTCTCCATTAATGGTGGACGGGTGCAAAAAATAATTTCAAAACTATACACAATGTTATATTTGAATAAAATACTATGTGTATATATAATGCACATTATATAAACAATATACAAGTGGTCTTCAAAATGTTTGTGGAAAGATTCATGTTATCATTTAATTGCATTTTTCCACAAACTTTTGAAGTACCCTCATATATAAATACCTATTTTATGAATTTACAATACTTGTATAACTTTCAAGAAAATAACTTTAAACATGAATTTCCATATGGGTTACAGTTTTGTAGGAGAGGTTAACTCAGGGAACAAACATTGACTTAGCATTGGCATTTACATAATAAATTTGTACAAAACTCACACACACACACACACACACACACACACACACACACACACACACCCTTTACACACACCTTGATAGTCCCCATAGCTCCATGATCTGTACCAACCATATATTATCTTGTATAATTTAGTATTAAATATTTTTCAAATAAATAGCCATTGTTCACTGAAACCCACTGTAATGTGTGTTTCTTGGGGCACTAACCCATGAACTTGGTGCCTCTCATCTGTATGGTCAATATAAGTAGCTCCACGTATATTTGCTTCGTATATGTCAGCTCCACGTAATAGAAATACTTCTATTGCTTGCAAAATAACTTGGAAAACCACTGTCCTGGAGACTTCCTAATTAAAAATATATTTAGAATTGCTGAGGTACCAAAGGTTCACATTTATGTAACAGAACTACAGAAAGAAAAATGGGACCAGCAACAGACACTTGGATAAACATTACTTTTTCAAAAAGAAACAAGGCAAAACAAATCTCCTTTATATAATTTGCTAGAAAGTTTAACATTTGAAGCAGTACTAGGTATTATTTGACAAAACACTGAGTTATTTTCAGTAATGTGCAGATTCACCATGGTGCATGTTTACATTAAAGTAAATAAAACACTTCAGTACAAAAGGGCTCTTTAATAAGGCCTGGAGAAACACCATATACAGAAAGAAAGCTCTACACTTTACAGAACATTTTTTCCTTGTGATCTTATTAGTTCTGAACATTGAGTAAAACAAATTAAGATATCATATGCAATCTACAGATAAGCAAATGAAAGGCACTAACAAAAAAGACTCACACAGGTTTGCAAAGTTAGCATCTTGGAGAGATGGAGACTCATAGGTCAAGTTCCATGAAATTGGCCATGTACTGCAGAGAACCCTGGCATTCTGTAATGAATTGATGTGTTATGAATTACACAACATAACCAATGGGTCAATCTGTTATGAATCAGAGAAGGTAATGCAACCCTGCCAACACCTTGATTCCAGCCCAGTGTGATCCATGACAGACTTCTGACCTTCAGAAGTATAAAACAATAGATTTGTGTTGTTTAATGCCATTAACTTTATGATAAGAAGCAATAGAAAACTAATACACTCATAAGGACATGATTTCTTTATAAATGAAAAGATATTTCAAAAATCATTCAAGAAATATTGACTGAAAGTCTAAAGTGTGCCCAGTTGTAGGACTTGGGATTGAAAGAAAACTAAGACGTATCCTCTGTGATCAGGCGTGAATACTTTTCCATGTGTAGGAACTGTGTACATGTTACATGTGGGTACATAAATGTTTATCTGCGTGCAGAATGTCAATAGGGTAACAGAAAAAAGTAAAGGGAGAAGGAGAAGAGATTTTAGAAATCACTTAAGCTAAGTGTATGAATAAGGAAACTGTAGTCCAATCTGGTATTCATAGGTTGGCATCCACTTTCTCAGATCCAACTAGCACTTCTCTTTCTAAATTAATAAAGTAGAAGCAACTTCAAGCCTTTCTCCTAAGATTCTGATGTGCCAAGACCCTAAATTTAGATTATGAATCAATCAGCCCAAGACCCTTGTGAAGACAATCAGTTGTCACAGCATTTTCTTCTAGAACAAAAATTTTCAAGCTAAGGAACTGATTCATATTTTCTAATAGTAACAATAAATTACAGATTCTATTACATTTGAAAAACTGCAATTTAAAAATGATAGATCTTAGAATGTATATAAATTCTAATGAATATCAAAAATCATGTCTATTTTAAAATTAGAACCCCAAATAAACAAAGCTACCACACATGGAAATTTATTAATATAGCAGTTTATAACAATTATACACATGTGGAAAATCTGGTCTCTTAATAACGTGAATTATTACATATGACTCATCTGGAAAAATAGAAATTCAAGTTAGATGACACTGTGAGATAGAGAATGATTAATAAGTGTTTATATATTTATCTCTGTCTAGAACATTACTGTGTCTTCTTCTGAATGGTTCCTGACTGATGAAAATTTTTCTATTTTGGATAAGAAATTGATAGGAAGGAGACAAAAGCATTTTCTCTTGAATTTTTTTTTTTTTCACAGTTTCAACCTCTTTAAATGAACTTACGTCCCGCTTATTCTAAAGTTTATTAGGGAATAGTCTTTCTATAGAAAAAGACTATTATAATAAATAGTCTTAAAAAAAGACTAAAAAACTATTATAATAAAAAAGTCTGAAAGACTATAATAGTGTTTTAATTGAAAGAATAGTTTTTCTGTGGAATACCTGTTAAAATTCCATGAGTCAGAAACACTAGATTGATAAATATTTAATATTAATTAGTATTGTAAGCTAGTATAGAAATTAATCTTCATATTAATATATTACTTAGTATTCTAAACTAACATATCAACCTAGTAAACTTCATATACCATCCGTGGTGAACTAAGGAGCCTTAAATATATTTAGTTTAGAAAAAACCACTGTTGTAATATTATAGCAAATAATAGACTAAATATCCATATAGCTTATACATTAATTACTAAATGGTGATGACAGCCGTAACAGTTTGCTTTGTGTTAGGCTCTGTGATACATTATCTCATTTAACCTTCACAATAATCCAATGAGATATGCAGAATCTCCATTTACAGTGAAGGAAAATGACTTAGAAAATCTAAGTATCTGTCATGAAGTCACACAGTTACTAAGCAGTAGGGCTAGGATTTGAACTCTGGCCAAAGCCTGGTCTGTCTAGCGCCCATAAATCAGTTCTTAACCCTCTTCTATACTGCCTTTAATAGGCAGAAGTGAATGTCACAAAATGTCACAAAAAAGTACTGAACTGAGATTCTACTATTTCTCAATCCCTCGTCACCAAATACAGTCACGCGCCACATAACAACATGTCAGTTGACGACAGACCACATACAGGATGGTGGGCCTATAAGATTATAATGGCTGTACCATATAGCCTAAGTGTGCAGGAGGCTATACCACCTAGGGCTTGTGTAAGCGCACTCCGTGCTGTTCACACGACAATGAAATCACCTAATGACTCATTTCTCAGAATGTATTACCCCTGAGGTTAAGCAACATGTAACTGAATTGAGGAAATCAATTAAACATTAGTTTCCTTCATATACAGGCTTAGTTTCCTTTACATAAATTTAAAAGGTTAGATTACATGATGTGGGAAGTTCTTCTTAGCTCCGCAGTTCATTCGTTCCCCCAGTCACGTGTTCTGCAACGCCACACTGAATGCCCTCTACTTGCCAGACCTGCTCTAGGCAGCAGGGACATCACAGTGAACAAAGCAGAACAAAGTCCCCGACTTGACCTCATCTGGTGAGGAAGACAGACAACAAACCCACCCTTTGGGGGAAATTACCTCAGGAAAGGTATTTTTGGTAAAAGACATTTGAATTGTGACCTGAATAAAATGAGAGATTAAGCCACAGGCGTATGCTAGGGGAAGAGTTTTCTAGGGAGGGGGACTCATTCCAAAGGCTCCAAAGTCTGACTATGCTGGGCATCGTTTTGACTGTTTTTTCTGTATGATTGCTGGGCTCATACTTGAAGTGATAAATTTCAGAAGATTAAAAGAAAAAAAACACTTGGAAGTGATCAGTAGCATTGAGCTGATCCTTACCGTTTCCCAGACTCTCTAATACATAAACTGAAAATCTACCACTTGGGTATGGAATGAGTCAGGGGATTCAGTAGCAAGTACCAACTGTTAACAGTAATTCCCATAAATAATATGAGGTATGTTATCTTAAAATACATCTGAGGTATATTATCTTCACAAGATATTTGTGAGGGCAATCTTTTGGATTAATATTATTTCGTGAAGTATCATTTACAAATAAATGAACAATTATTTGTATTCCTCAGGGTTTCAAATTGGGAAGTCTAACAAATACAGCGTTTATTGAAATCAGCATAGAGTCTATACATACTTTATTTGATATCAGGATGAACTGCATAGAGTTAGGCAAATTATTTAGCATAAGACTGGAATAATGACAGCTTAATGAACTAAATTTGATATATCAAAAGCAAGAATGCAATTGTTTTATTACCATTATATTCTCAAAATCTAGCATCCTTTTCCAATTTTATTACCATGGCATCAAACTCACTTGGATTCTGTAAAATAGTCTGGAATGATCACTTAGAATATTTAAGATTATTACAAAATAGCTTCATTTTTGTAAGTGCTCATTAGATGAATAGAAAGCAACTCTTTTAGTAAAATTTGCTAGGAAAATAAGAATAATAAAACTTAACTACTTCATTGCATGAATAGTTTCAACTTACTTCTATTGAACTAAACAAAGTTTTACTCTATTTAAATAACCAAAAAGATGACACAAACAGGTTGAGGGAATAATTTTATATCTATTTAGAGTGGTAATATTGTACATAATGGATTAAAATGCTAAATAATTTATGCCTTCATTAATTTAATTTTACAGATATTTACTTAGCACTGCCCAGCCAATAAATAAACCTTGACTTGATGCTGAGGGAACAGAGATTATAGTACTGTAAAGAATTACCTTTAATATTACCTTTGACTCTATGAATATTTTCTTTTCTGACTTAATTATTCTAGCTTACTCTTTCAGAACGTTCGTAAGCCCAAAAAGCAGAGAATTAAAGGGAAAATTCCAATGCTTGAGGCACGATTTCCTCTCAATATTTTATTATCTTTTACCTGTAACACGTGTAAATTCTCTATAGTAAAAAAATTAAAGTCTTTTACACTTTAATCAAATATTTTAAAAAATTAGAGAAGCCCACTAGCAAGATACATAAATTTATGTATTTTTAAAAGAATATGAAGAAACCCATTTGAACAATTTCATTATAGAGTTCTGCTTAGCAAACTAAAGAATAGTCCAAATAACAAACTAGAAAAAAAAAAAAATTCCCGAAGAAAGAAAAGGAAGAAAGAATTTTAGACCATACTACAAAGAAAAAAGAGTTAAAGTCTAAATAAAAATTATTAGGGAATCAAGTTTATATTTATGGACTGCTTTTCAGTTACTACACAGGTGACTATTCTTTTCAGAGTAAAAAGACAAATCATTTTCCTCTTTTAAACATTGTATAAAAAATTCCTTCTTTCGAGTATCAACATATATTGTCAATTTTAAAATAACAGATAATAATATTCCAAATAAAATAAAGTGCACTAAATTCTTATTAGAATATTTTTCTCATGATGCATTCTACTTTACTATATGTCATGCATAATATGGTTTCTGTGTTCTCTGTTTTCAAGAGGTCCTTTCATTTATAGGACAACTCTTAGATGTCTCTGTATATATTGACTTGGATCTCATTTTGCTTTAAATATTCTCACCAAACAGAATGACCGAGAATTTGACTTAAAAAAAGTGTGTCAATTTCAACACAGTGAAAAAAAACTGTGGAAACCCAGGCAGGAGGCACAGATTCTTGCTTGTACAGTAGTGATGGAGAGACGAGATGGAATGGTTTCTAAGAGCCCAAGCATGTGTTCTAAGGCAGACATTGCTGCTTACCAGGGAGAGTGACCTAGGGCAAGTCACTGAATGCTGCTAAACTCAGTTCTTATCTATAACATGGGAGGAACAAGAGCATGAAACCGATGGGATGGTTGTGAGGATTTGCAAGTACAGAGGATGAGAGAGAGAAGACGTCGTAGACTACTGGATCTATTAAACTGAACAAGGCTAATAAGAGCAATTTGTTTGAAAATGTTTGTCTTTGCATTATTAGTCTATTTATATGAATAGTAACAGTTGACTCACGTCTATTTTTAATGTTTATAAAACTCAGTTTGTTATTCTCATTTTTGTCATTGTATTCTGAAACAGACATAAGGAACAACTTCAGGAATATTCTACAGTCAAATTGTAAATGCCATCCTTGTGAAAGTCTATTTATTGCTTATCTCCAACCATTTTGTAAAGGTCCATTGAAATGACATAGTAACAAAGATAACCAAGGATTAATAACTTCAAACAAGTCCATGAAGAGAAGCTACTGAATGTCAAGCACTGTATTAAGCATTTTACAGTATTTCCTCTTATAATCTTCCCAACAATTCTAAGAAGTATGGTCCTCAGTCCACCATACAAATGTGAAACTGTAGAACCGTTAGGCTAAATAACTTGTCCAAGATCACAGTTAGTGATATCAGAGCCTGGATCGGGACCCATGCCTGACTCCACAGGCTGTGATTTTAGTCATTTCTTTCCACAGGACAAAAGTGCAAAAAGACATGCATGTGGCCAACTTTCCACCTTTAAGTTTAACACATGTGTGATCTTTGGTCCCTCTCTTTCATGTTTCAATGTGATATATTCTACATCAGAAAAACAAAGTTCAATATTACAGGTCTGAGTACAAGAGATAAAGGAAATTTAAAACAAAGCTTGAAGAAGTCAAGTAAAAGCCTTATTTAAAAAAAAAAACTTATTTCGAAATAATTTAAGATATAGAGAAGAGTTACAGAGTTCCTGTAGTTTAGTCAGAGGAGACTTAACCTAATCTACAAACTCCACAGCGCCCACCAATCTATGAGACTTGGGTTTTTATATTACTTAACATTAGTGTAAATGTTGCTTAAACACCATAGGTATAATTATCAGTTTACATAACAGAGATTATAGTGGAAAATGCTTAACATGGATAAATAGGAAAACCATAGGACATATATTTTTTCCAGTGTTCTTTTTAGTCTCCATATAACTCTAGCAAATCTTTTCTGCTGTAACACATGCTTCTGCATAGTTAATTAGCTCATACACAGTTGGTAAATAGTGGGATAGCAAAAGATGTAATGACATATGAGAGTGTTTTGGGGTTTTTTTCCCCCAGCTGGTTAATGTTTTAACCACTAAGTTACAGCGGCAGAACACAAAGTATACTAGCACAACTGAAGAGAACAAGGTGCAGAGAAACACACAGAGTCATGTGCGTGATGCCCTTTTACTCCCACCGCCTTCTTCTCTGTCCAGTTAATCAATGATTCCCTCTTGGAAGTATCCAGTGTGGCTTTGTTTGCTCTGATCTTGCATTCTGCCTTTGTCTCCACCTCTCAGAAGCCTCAACTCTTCATCTCTTTCCAGCAATCGACCTTCTTTTCTTTAAGGTAGAGTTGTATATTTAATGCAGTATTTATTTATTTATTTGCACTAACATGTCTTTCTAGTGCCACTAGTGTTTTGTTTAGAGCTATTATTATTTGTTAGTACTCCGGTTACAAAGTTGCATAGGTTTTGAGTAGTCTGACCCAACGTATTTTTCTCATGGTCCTGTTTTTTTTTAAGGGCACAAATTTGCCCTTTACCCAGTTTAGAGATTGTAAAGAATTTAATACATTTCAAGTAATCATTATATATAATATATAATAAATATTATATATAAAATACATTATATATATTTCTGCTAGATCAGAAATTACATTTCTGGGATTGACAGGTATAAAGTACTTACTCAGTTGTATCAGAATCACATTAACTTATTTTTTTAATCTCATGAGGATATTTTCTAAATAAGTGCACAAGATTTAAAAAGTGTATCATTTTTATCCTCATGAAGTCATCAGACTACAATACCTTGCATTTGATTCACATGCCCCCTCTTTGGCACACTTAATGTCAATTGAAATAAGCAGATGTTGAAGAACATTGCACCAGGCTCCAGACCCCTTTCTTTGGACTAGGATCAGAGGTGAGAAGCGGGGGCCGATTCTGTGTGACTCAAGAGAGCCTGTGCTGTGCTGGCCCGTGCTGTCTGCATCATCAACGGGGAGGTAAGCGATGGCTGGATGCCTGACACTGTGTACTCGATATGTTTCATGGATGGATGGACAAACATATGGATGAATGAATGAGGTGCAGTGATAAACTCGCATCAGGAATCAGAGCCATCATGTCAGATTTCTGAGGATTAGGTTTGTTTGTGGGGGTGTTTCCATTACAGTGACCTGAAAGCCCTCTTGAATAGATTCTAACAAGCATACTCAAACTAGCCAACATGCCTTCATCTATAGTGATGGGGGTAGCCCCTCTAGACCACAAAGGCCAAGGATAAATTATCAGCAGGGTTGTGAAGCCTGGCACAGTATTCTTCAACCACTGCTTATTTTAATTGACATTAAGAGTGCCAATGAAGGGGAAATAGGAATAAATTCAAGATATTATTGTAGTCTGATGTTTTCATGAGAATAAAAACTATAAAATTTATTGTAACATGTAAAATTCTTTCAGCGCAGTATCAGAAATTTAACAGACTCTCTTCTCTTTGTTTTAATGTTGTTAAATGTCATCCATTCTTTAAATGTTTTAAACATTGTTAAATGTTTGTCCATTTGGCTTCTTATCAAAGAAATCCAATTAAAAAGTTACGGGCACTTTCCCACATTGCTGATGGGAGTGTATATTGGTATGACCTTCTTGAAAGGCAATTTGGCAGTATGGATGGAAAGCGTAAAAGTATCCATACCACTTGTCCTAGTAATTTCACCTCTAGGAATATTTTGTAAAGAGATCTTCTCTGCCCCTTGAAAGTTTTTAAACAATTTTTTTTGTCATTATTATTTGTAATAGGGAAAATCAGGAAAAAATACAAATGCCTAACAAGAGAGTGAGTTCTATTATAGCTGTAGAATAAATTGGTATATAACCATTAAAAATGTTTTTGAACACTTAATACAAGGAAAAATACTTGGAAAACAGACTTAAGTTTAAAAGAAACATTCAAAACTAAGTATACTATATTGTTATAGGCAAAAGGTATAAAATGATTAAGAAGATACATAAAACATTAACTGTTTCTGTCAGAATCATAAGATTATAATTATATTTCTTTCCTTCTTTGTATTATCCTAACTTTCAAAACACTGAGCTTATGGTTACAAATTAGAGAAATCCAAAATCTGATGTACTGAAAGCATTTTAAGTTTTTGGATAGCATGCTAGGTGCAGGTTAACAGAGCATATATTAAGGACCACAAAAAGAATGGTCAAAGAATCGTGAGAGCAAGGGAGAGGACAGAAAAATTCCAAGCAGGCACTGAATGAACACATTTGAAACAGGCAGATTTAGAGCAAAAGATGGTGCATGAAAATTCATGAAACATTTTCTTTTCAACTGCCCACAAGGACAACTTCTCAAATTGAATGACTTTAGGCAGAAGATATTTTTAAATAAGTACAAAACATTGTAGATTTTGTTTCTTAATATCAATCGCATTTGTAATAAATCACTTATTTGATGAAATGGAGTGGTATTGTACTTAAGACAGATAGCCATCAGTGCCACCAAACCATAGTGAGTTTTTTTGCAGACTTGTTTAAAACATTATTTTCTCCAATTCTCTTCCCTTATCTTTAACAAACACCAAGTGGAAACTTTTTCTCAGTCTCAAATTCCCCACTTTGGGACAAAATATTCTCAACTATTTAAATAAGAATGACATGTATTACTTTCCACCCCAATTTTGCCCAGAAGTAGGAGAGAAATAAATAAATGTCACTTTTTTTCACACTTGTCAACTAAATTTTATAAAATTTACATCATAGGAAAGAAAGGATTTACTTTACAATTCATCATGTAAAGAAAAAAAAAAGTTCTAGGTCAAAACAATATATAAGAAACAAGCATGGTCACAGATACATTATTCCATTAAGACAATTTCCACACACACAGCATGAGATTCAAGTCCATCATCCATTATTGTGCTTCTTTGGACTCATGACAACAAAGTCAATTAGTCCAAATATTTGACCCTGAATTTGATTACATAGTTATCAATATTTTGATAAACAATATGAAACCTAAG
The DNA here is from genome assembly GCF_027409185.1 of Cynocephalus volans. Taxonomy (NCBI): domain Eukaryota; kingdom Metazoa; phylum Chordata; class Mammalia; order Dermoptera; family Cynocephalidae; genus Cynocephalus; species Cynocephalus volans. The sequence continues at coordinate 92,263,501 of NC_084471.1, forward strand.
TGCATGGCATCTTGTAGTATAAAAAAAACATTTTAAAAACCGTCCTTCAAAAGTCAAAGGTCATAAAAAAAATCTTTCTTTCCTTTCCCTATAAAATTGAATGGGGTTAAGACCTCAAAAAATAAAAGGCATCAGCCACTTCTTGAACAGTTGTACTAATGTCACTCATTTACATTCCTTCTCATTAGAAAGTGGCCTGAAGATGATTTAATCTAGATGACTCAAAGTACACAAAACTCACTGGCATCTCTTGAAGCCAAAATTAGGGGTTAAAAGGTCAAATGTTACTACAGTATTGTGCATAATAATGAAATATTGGAAATAGTCTAACTCCCTATCTAGCTGAAAAAGTTTAAATGTATTATGGTATATCCATACGATGGAATACTCTGAAGCCATTAAAAGGTGGAGTTTATGAGTGTGAATGTGTGTGTAGAGAGAGAAGTGAGGTACGTGTCTATGTACGTGTGTGTATACATATGTATGTATATATGCAGGTGTGTGTATACACACACATACATACACACACAGTCAGCTCTCAGTATCTGCAATGCCACATCCATGGATTCGACAAACTGCAGATCAAAAATACGCAGGAAAAAAAATACCATAAAAAATACAAAAAAACCAACAATACAGTATAAAAACTATTTACATAGCGTTTACATTATATTAGGTGTCATAAGTAACCTAGAGATAATTTAATATATATGAGATGACATGAATAGGTTATATGCAAATACTACACCATTTTATATAAGGGACTTGAGCATCCACGGATTTTGGTATCTGTGGGGGTTCTGGAATCAATTCCCCGTGCATACTCAGGTACAGCTTTATATACTTGTATGTGTGTGCATGTGTGCATGCGTGTGCATGTATGGGGGTAGGGGAGAGGAAGGGAGTGAAGGAAGGTTATCAAAATATATTGTTAAATAAAAGTCACAAATTGCTGAATAGTGCACATAAAATTAATTCATAAAGTATTAATGATAATATTAATAATATTTACTGACCAGTTTCTATAGAGGTAGTACTCACTACACACTTTGTACATATTAATTCATTTAACCCTCACAATAACCTTGTATTACTGGTTTTATTATTCTTTCCATTAAACCAATATGGAAAATAAAGCACAGAGTAATTTGTAAGTAATATGTCTTAGGGCAAACAGCTAGTAAGTACTTTTGCTTTTAATTCTCCATTTACTCTTCATCTCTATCTCCCTCTTCCTACTCTGTCCTAAAGAGGCTGATTTCTACAAATTTCAACACCTTGATTCTAGAGTCCGTGGACCCCATTTGGATTCAGACAGTGTGAGTGACCACCAGAGGATGCAGAATAAAGAAAAGAGGTTGGGGGGGTTAATGAGTATAACCACCCTCTGCTCCCCTCCCCGCAGCTGCTCAATGCCATGCAGTGATCCGATAGCGGCTGCATTTCTCTACTCATGAACACAGCTCCTGCTCAGGAACCCCCTTCCCACAGGTACTGCTCCCACTGGGTTCCAGCAACAGCTCCCTCTCCTTGTGCTTTTCAGTCTAGGGGTTAGGGGTGATCATAGCTTTCCCCTATTCCTAACCCAGGTGGTTTCATCATTGCTTGTTGCTTCCCTTAACACTCCCGTAACTGGTCCCTTCCTCACAGTTTTCAGTGACTGCTTTGATTAAGTCATCTATTTCCTACCAGGACAGTGACTCCTGCAGTAGCAGAGACAGGATTCAAACCCTGGCTGTCTAGTTCTGAGCCTGTACTCTGTCTCTACCCATCAAGCAACACTGCCTCCTCCCTAGGCTGTTATACATATCTTTTTTACTACTGAAAACCTATGCACTAAATTATTGATAGGAATTTTATCTGGGAAGTAGGATTATAGGTGGGAATTGAAGTGTCTATATTTTATAGTTCCACAATATTTAAACTTTATTATACATTTTTCCAATAAAGATGCAGTAAAGTATTACACATTAAACATTAACGGGATGACAACAATGAGATTTGATACTGTTTACTACTAGTGACTACTCCTTTAAAGAAATTTGATGTACCTATAAATAACCTACTTAGGACAGATAACCCACTTTGTAGTTAAAATATTATTTGAAAATTTTGAGTACAAAGTTTCCTCATAAAGTATAGATAACCATTCTCTAACGAGGTCTAGACAACGTGCTAGTCATTGACACTTTATAAACTGCAAAAAAAAACATACAGAGGAAAATATTAAAGGGTTTTTAAACGACTATTCCTATCATCAATAATGTGCCAAGGAGATATTGGTTTCCGGTTCTCCTGAAGAGATGAGAACCAACAGAAAAAAGTGTTTAGTATTATACTTTAAATATTATATTCCAGATTTTAACCACCATGGAATCTTATAGCCTTGTTTGGGACATTACTGATGTTCAATGCAGTAAACTTGCTTCATATTTCATCAAATCTTCATGATCAAATTATTTTGATCATAAGGTACATTTTATAGGGAACTGGAGTCTAAGTCACACCCCAACTCATTATGCATCATTATTCTATTTAGCCACAATGCAGAGAAGCCTTCTATTCTCCTTTTCCATGCAGTAAACACAACATTCTCATACTGCTTCTCCAATGCTCACAGGGAGTTTCCCACAGTATAATGACCTCTTGCAAGAAAATCGAATTATTTGTAATTTTGCTTTATATATAGACACTTTAGACTATTCCTTTCCAAATATTCAAGGACAACTGTTGTAATTTTCTTGATAAAGAAAATTTCGATTTTTATTTTTAAATGCATTTAATACTAATCAGAGACATGTATCCCTGATGTCTACATAGCTCAAGCAATGTTTTATATTAGCACCTCACATTAAATTAACCAAGTCCATTCAAGGGAGGAAACTGTAGATCAGTCCTTTTCCTTCAATTCTTCCAATATTTCACTCCCTCTTGGCATGAAATGTTAAATCCATCTATTACACATGTGGTTTTTCTGAAAAGCTGAATCTAGCTTACCAGAAAAAACACAAACCCTGAGTTCCCCCACCTCTAGGTACGGAAAGCCTCCAGATGTCACTCAAATCCAACTCTCTTACCCAGGCTTTACTAATGAATGACTGCCAGCAGAGAATATACCATGGCCCCAATCCTTCTGGCTCTATGACGTCAACACTTCCACAGCCCTGTATTCCCTGGGCAAGCATGTGGAAAAAATCCAGGTCATTCATTATTGGAGCATAAATGTTAATGATCAATGTCTCCCAGCTATAGCTGTTATCCTGGCCTAAGACCCATCTGTCATTAAATCGAAATCAGTAAACATTATTTTCAGATTTAATTATACTAGAATAGAGCTATTTAGTCCGTAGGTGAGGCAAGAATTAGACTTGACTATAAATTTTAAATAAATGATATAATTTATGATTACATATGATTATATATAAAACAGTTCAGTTAAGCATTAATACATTTAGGCATAAATTATTTACCTTACTCTATAGAGACTGGTAGAGAGCTACATACTGAATGTTTACTCTTCCATATAAATATATGGAATATACATAGGACAAAACAAATGATTATTCTGGCTTATTTTCATGGCTATAGTAGTTTACTTATACCCAAAACAACATTTTTAAAAAATTAAAGTGGCAATAAGGCTCTGAGATAAGGAAGGCTGTCCTTTTTCATGCCCACTCAAGGCTTATTTGTATTATCAGGAGCTGACCACAAGCTTGCTATGCAGCCTGACTTGATTTTCACTAGAAATTTTCTGTATGGATCTGTAGAAAAGACAAAATAAATGGATTCCTCTCTTACCCATGCACTCAAATGAAAACAAAATACAAGAATCCTTAATGAAGAAAGAAATGACAAAAAGAAAATAGGCATGAGTAAAAATCTACTCTTAAAAATAAACAGAAAGTGAAATCTTTTTTTTAAATACTCCTATTCAGATTCAGAGTGCTGTCCTGAATTTGGAATACTGCATATGGAAGAGAACCTCTTTGATGATTCCCAAATAACTTATTAATTCCAGAAGAATTATTAGTTGATTTCCGAATAATTAGTAATTAAAACATATTTACTGAAATATAAAATGTCACTTTGAACCTGGAAAATTCTGGCAAAATAATGTGATTAAACTCTGGAAATGATATTTTGCATTCAGTGCAGAAGAAGCTAAGTCTCTTAAAAGCCTGCTCATTTAAAAAGACACATTTGTCTCATGGGAACTAAAACAGAGATGAATTTTTTAAAATGTCAGTGAAGATCAGACTAATTCGACACAGCTCTTTAATTTGTAGTTGAGTGGTAAGAGGCCTTGCTCACCAACACCGAACAACACTCTTGCATGCACTTTTCAAATGGTGACTAGTATCATGAGCTGAATCAAGGAAAACCCCCAAGTCCAGAATCAGGACTGGACTGCATGGGGGCGGGGAGGGGAGTAGAATGTATGAAAGAGGGAAAGGGTCACTGGGAGAATGGAAAGTGAAGGGGTGATATATACTAACCCCCCAAGAGTAAACACTGCAAGGTAGGAGTGTTTCAATCTAGGTGTTCATGTACTTTATAATGTTCCCAGGTAACTATGTTCCAAAGAGCTCATTTAAATTCTTACACTTACTGTTTTATTCTATTTTTTTGCTAATCCAGAAAAAATAAATCTTTGCACTCCATAGTCTGCCATACCAAAAGAGAACACAAATGCATTGAAACTAGTAATAACAATTAAAAGTAAAGTCAAATAAATAAGTACAAAAAGGGAATTCAATATCACAGGTTACAAGGAAACTAATTCCATGTAAATGTAGTTAGGTGAATTCTTATAATCTACTAGTTTTTGTTAAAAAAAACCATATCAGCACATATATGACAGAAAATAGATAACTTCATTATGCATCATTATGAAATCTCAGCGCATTTTCCTACTCAATAAATACACCTGAATAAACTGGCTTATTTTGTCTTATTCTAAGCACTGAGAATGGAGATGAAAGGTACTCTGAAAACTTATTAAAAATCAATCACAAAAGGACAAAGACAGTTTCAGAATTGTTATGGGTTCAATTGTGTTTCCCCAAAAGATCTTGAAGTCCTAACCTCCAGTGCCTGTGCATGTCACCTTATTTAGAAACAGCCTTTGCTGATGATCAAGTTGAGATCATCAGGGTTAGCCCTAATCCAATATGACTATGTCCTTATAAAAATGAGAAATTTGGACTGAGACAGATATACACAGAGGGAAGATAAAGAAAGAATACTATCCACAAACCAAGGAATGCCTAAGTCCACTACAACTAGGAGACAGGCATGAAACAGATCCTTCTCTCACAGCCCTCAGAAAGAACCAACTCTGCTGACACCTTGATCTGGGACTTCTATCCTTCAGAACTGTGAGATGATACATTTCCATTGTTTAGGCCACCCAGTTTGTGGTACTATGTTACAGCAGCTCCGGGAACTGAATACAAAGATTGACATTCCATTGTCTAATTTCACATGCTACTTATGACCTCAATAGAATATGCTGAAACTTTGCTGTTCTTTAAGCCCATTAATAATAACGACCAAGATATTTTCTCAAGACTCACTTCTTTCTCCCCATCTCACCCCCCATCAACACACACACACACACACACACACACACACACACACACACACACACACACACACACACACACACATCAGGAAAAAGAACAAAAAGATAGAAGTCTTTAAAGAGGGTGCAATATTTTAAACACAAATGACAACTGACTGTTCTAGTCATCCATGCATCAATTATTATTGATGATTTTCCATTAAGTCTGGTTGCTTTATACTGTACTGCCATACTTGTATACAAGAACATTTCAAAGTTTGTTTTATCTTAGATATAAAAATGAAATGGGATAATGCCATAAAGAACAGAAGATTAAAGACAAAGCAGAAAGGTTAAACAAAATTCAAGTCAAAAGTTTTCTGACCCTGTTTATTAAATTTAACAGAGCTTATAATCCACTAATAGATACCAGTGTTAAAGTGAGAAAGAATAAGCACATTGAGTTACACAGAAAAATCCCTTTCCTGCAGAGATGAGAGGTAAGCCAAAAGTCACGTCTTCCCTTGCCCAAAAAGATTGGAAATGGTAAAAAAAGATACAATTAAAACAAAATGTTAAGGAAAAATCTCATATAAAAATTAAAACAGACTACTTTGCTACCAAATTATCTCTCTCTCTCTCTCTCTCTGTCTCTCTCTCTATATATATAAATATATATTTTTTTTCCAATGGAAACAAAGTTACTATTAGGTAGAATAAGTTCTATTGCACAGTAGGGTGATTATGGTTAGTAGTAAGGTATCACATATTACAAAATAGCTAGAAGAGAGGCTTTTGAATATTCTCATCATAAAGAGATAATAAATGCATGAGGTGATACATACACTAAATCCCCTGATTTAATCATTATATAGCATATGTGTATATATTGAAATATCAAATTGTATTCCATAAATATGTACAATTACTATGTGTCAACTAAAAAATTTTAAGAAAGAAAAAACAAAAGATAAAAAGCCTCAAGGTATTTGCAATGACTAGTTTATTGTTAATGGTAAGCCTGGGCAATAATCAGATAACTAAGAGGGACTAGTTGGAGTGGGGGTTGGGGGAGGGATATGAATTTACATTCATTATACAATTCTGTCTGCAATACCTCCTACATAAAGAAATTAAGAAATACTTAGGTAACAGTTAAAAGACTCTAATACATATACAAGGAGACCTTTGAAAACATAAGGGTTCTTCAAGAAGTTCATGGAAAAAATAGAATTGAAAAATAATAAGAATCTTTTTATGAACTTTTTGAAGTACTCACACAAAGAAGGCATAACGTAAACAAAAAAAAACTCATCGCTAAACTATGAGTCAAGTGGTTATGGGAGAAGTGACGAAACAAGTAACCTACAAGGTTTAATCCAGCACGCTCACACATCCAGGGCTGTCAGACAGCCTCGCATGAACAAAGATTGTCACCTTTTAAAAATCCCATTTGTATTTTTATACATCTATACTAACAGTTTTATTTGGAGAATGAAAGGCTATCAGAAGTAAAATCTATTAAGACCAGGATAAATATTACATACTATAATATTATTATTTACTTTTCCCTCCTAATTTTTGTTTGAGTTTAAAATAGACTAAATTTTAAGGTATGCAAAAGGATGAGTTCCCCATAACAACTAAGCCAGGAAGTAAATTTTTAAATGTACTAGAAACAGATAGAATAATATAAGGAAACAGGAAAAGAACATCGTGTGTTTTGCATTTTAATTTAATGAAACACACAGATACAAATATCTCTATGTATTAAAGTTAAAGTTTGAATTCAAGCAACAAATACTTGATACAAGGTAATTCTCCAAGCAGACAACATTTCAAATTAATGGGTATGACTTTTTTCTTTCTCATTTTCAAGTCATTTGCCGGAATTTATTCTAGATTATGGTGTTTTAGAAGTTTTGAGATGAAGACTCTGATGTGTGGGCATCAAATCTCTGTTATTGTGATCTGAAAATGGGTATCTAGGAAAAGCAGGTGGTATAAGGAGAAGAAATATCACTTTCACATTTTTAAAAAATCAAGCAGAAACTTCTATTTGCCTAATTCCTACTTTATATTGTACTTTGCACTTTCTAGGAAACAGAAACCAAGCCTTTCCCTTCCACAGAAACATGAAACGCTGCTTTTGAAAGACTGGAAGCAACCAACTAAAAATTAAGCAATTGTTGCAAATTAAATCTGTAATACAGCTGCACCCATTTAAAAAGAGCAGCTGTTGAAGAAATAAAAGTACATTCTCTGCATCAAACTCCAAAACATTAAAAAACATAGTGACATCTGATTAAATGGATATTTATGAGTGACAGTTCCCATACGGCTTTACACAGATTGTTTTACAAAAACCCCAGCTTCTCCTCTTACACTGGAAGAAGTGCTTATAGAAGTGCTTATCTCTGAAACAGTCAGACACACTTAGTCTCAATTTTGCCCTTTGGGGAACAATTTTTACTTTATTTTAACATGCATCCTATCTAGGCCAGGTTGATTATGTATAACTGGGCTTTAATGTTTTGCATTTTTCAACTTTGCCAGAATCTGCTTCTCCACCTACAATTCAGTTTTATCTTCCTCAATCTGTACGTGATTTTTTCTTTCCTATATGCTCCCAAGTAAAGCATTTAAGGAAAGCTCATGGGGGGGAGGGGGGAGGCAAAAAGGAATAGAGAAAATTTCTCTATGCCGTGGCTTTCTGGTCACTTATTCTGTATATGAGTTAGAAACATTCTTCCACATCACGCTTTTTTGGAGCATAGAAAAAAGAATGCACGTTTGCAATGAATAATTTTAGTCACTAAAATAAAATATTTTTCATTTTCCAGTTAAATGATCTTAAGAGTCAAAGCAATTAGGAGAAATATCTAGAGCTTTCCATACTTGCCAGAGAAACATCATTTGGGGACCTTGTTAAAAATATCTATTTACCAAGTTACTTCCCTGGAGAGTCTGAATCAATTGCTCAAGCCAGGAATCTACGTAGAGTTCGAGGGATTTGAGACAAATGCTGTGAACAATAAATGGGATTCATTTTAATGTTGTTAAAAAGATACAAATAAACATTAAAATAAAACGCTTTTCTGACTTTTTTTTTTTTTTTGGCTGCTTCATTTGTGTTACTGTATATGCAACTAGAAAGGAGTCGATCCCACAGTAACCCCAGATTGGTTAGGGTTGGACTTTATATACGAGTATGGAAAAGTCTTCTTATCCAGGTGAGTGGGACTAGCAGTTACTTAACAAAACAAGCAGACAAAAAACTTGGTGAGAGTGATGGAAAGAGTCACTTGAAGCAGAGAATCACTTAAACAAATTAAAAGTGCATATAATAAGGGCCGACCCCGTGGCGCACTTGTCCCGCCACGGGTTCGGATCCTATTAAGGATGGCCGGTCACAAAAAGAAAAAAAAAAAAAAAAAGTGCATATAATAAAAATTCAATTTTAACTTGAAACATTCATCCACCAGTCTTTCTATGAAGGGCTAAAACTCTTCAAGGTTTAGGTCTCCTACTTGATATTCCATGGCATCTTTAAAAGGAAGATAACTTAAACACCTGTAATACAGCAGAGTTCTTGGATCTTTCCAGTTTTCCCAGTATTTCACATGTACGTCACCCACACCTAAGTTAACACATATGTTATATCCACTTTGTCTTCATCAAGTCTTTCAAAGAAAGCATTCAACCAAGTTTTCTAGAAACAGCAACAATACTTTCTTGTCTGTATTGCAGCAGTTTATATGACTTTTAATTCAATTAAGTAATTACAGTAGTAAGGATAAGTGGTGTGAACTGGCTAGGGAATGTGATGTCTGTCAGTTGGAAACACAGCTGACGGACATCACTTGGTACTTCTAACAGAGAGACTAGACAGCACTGGTTAACCAGGGAAGCTGGTTAAGGTCAGATCAGTGAAGACAATTTCTCCAATGGTTTCACTTCAGAACCTGAATGGTGTTCTACCTTCACTGTAAATGCTAGTTTGGGTTGATTTGTTTGGGAGATTCTTCCACTAGAACTTATCTTTGTGAGAAGATGGTGGAAAAAGTTAGTCATAAATACTCCTCTCTTCACTATCCTATGGTTTTTAGCTGAATGGAATAGATTTTGGACAAAACATTGTATAAAAAAAAAAAAAAAAAAAGGACAGAAAAGAAAGTTATATAATCCAAAACAAACATCGGAGGAGGAAAACTCCTTTTCATGAGATGAAAATGGTCAACAGACCAATTAAAGAAAAATTATTCCTAATAGTCTTGCAATTAATTGAGGCATTTCTTTAATAAGATCTTCTGTATTCATTTTGCAAATGCTGTAATTTTTTAAAGAAATATTTTTAGAAGACACGATTGAGCATGTTAAATTATATGATGCTTTGTACACACAGTAGCTCATCCACAATCAGAAGAAGTCTTAAAATCTGAATGCTATACTATGTAAATGACAAAGTGAAGGAAATAATTTTAAAAGTATACTGCTAAAAAATATTATATAAGCAGGATGATGTTCCCTTGCTTTGACTTGGAGTTTTATCCTGTGATATTACCACAATGAACTGTCATTTTATAGTAGTGACACTAATTCCCAAATCTCTCCCACTGGTTGGCCACTGACATCTCTAAGGAGATTCAAACTTTGCACCTTCTCTTCAGAGACAATGGGGGATTTGGCCTCACAGCTACTGAACGAGGCCAGAAAGCATCAGCAAGAACTTCACAGACAGATGAGCTCATCGGCATTACTGTCCCCATAGCCAAATGAAAATTTTTCCTCAGATAAAAAGGACTCAGAAAATGATCATTAAATCACGACCAACCAGCCTTTCAATTGTTCAGGGAATTCAGGTTTAGATCACTAAACTTCCTCAGTTTTGCTCTTTTGTATACCTACCAATTACTTTGCTTAAGTCAATTTAAAATCTTTTTAAGTAAAAAAGATTTAACATAAAATCAACTTAAAATCAATTTCGGATTTTGTTATATAACGTTCCACTATTAATATTTCAAGTAATAAAAGTTCATAAAAGATTTCAAGCAAGGGTGAGAATCTTCTAAGCAGCTGCAGCTGCAGGAATCTCTGGTCCAACTGTCCTCGGTGTGATATGAATCACTTTCCAACTAGTTTTTGTCCCACTGGCTCCAGGAAAGCATTTTGTGAATGTGCTCACGTTCAATCATAAACTCAAAGGGGCAAGATTTAGATAATATGATGAGCAACCAAAATATTTTTCTGCAGTCAGACTCCTTTTCCTTAACTTCCTTTTAACTCCCAACAGGGGTAGTTCTTCTATTGTAGCCCTCCACAACAGACATGAGATGTGCTTATGGAATAAGAACAAAGAACACACTGAAAGAATTTAGGTATAAAAGCATAAGAACTTTGGCACTGATCAAGAAGAAAGAGTGACATAAAGGTCCCCTGGACTTGCCAGTACAATCACACTACACCCACAAAAAGAGAGCCCTTCAGTACCCATTGCAACAAACCTCTATCACTGATGGTACCTTTCGAACTATACTACATTTGATACAGTTCATATAAAGAAAAATGATACATTCAGTGTTTTTCCACTTCTATTAATTGTGTCAGTTATCTTTTCAGAGAATGACAAAAACTTAAGAAGGAAGAAGTCATTAAGAAGGAACATCTACCATAGCTCAGCAGTCACTCCTGAGAAATACCGCAGCACTACCTGAAAAATCAAGTCAGTCTCAGCAAATTGCCATTTTTCTAAGCAAAAGTATAGATAAGAAACCTGGCCACAAGAAATTGCGGGTTTTACCAAATGTTGAAATGTCACAAGGTATACATTTTCAAATTAGTGTAATTACTTTCAGCTCTTTTATCAAGATCGTGAGGGAAAAACCTGAGAAAATTCAGAGAGCTGGTAGAATTTTCAACCAACAAAAAATCTAGGCTAAAATGAATGTGCCAAAATTTTGACCTGGAAATGATTTGAGATTCATAGTAACAGAGGGACTTTTTACATTAGAATTAATAATATTAAAAGAGCCCATAAAATACTGACATTGTCCTGGTTTTAATAAGAATTTGTAATACTAAAACTTGCTCTGATTCTAAAAAAGAAAAAAATATCATTTAAGTTATATTTCAAATAGGCAGTATATCTGGATGAAAAGTATTTCCTGGAAATTTTTACCTTTACAATAATATATACATATTACATTTAAAGGCAGTTTTTAATTTTGTTGAATATATCCAATATTTTTTGAGCATTTATTAAATGTCAAACACTGTGCCAGATAGGTACTGAAAATACGAAAAAAACAAGTATAAGAGTCATCAGGGGCTCACTAAGGGCAGTATGTGGTTGGAGTTACGGGCTCTGGATCCAGTACTTATAAATTACGTAATATAACTTAAGTGTTTCCAGAAGCTTGATCTGATGAGTGTGTATAAAACGCAAATGGAAGCCCAGGGTGTTTATGTCTGATTACAACTATCAGTATATTTATTTTCTCAGTATCCTCTTTTGAATCATCACTTCTACCAGTTCAGCATGCTGCCTCCAAACACAGCTCCCTTATTTACTCCACGTGGGCCAAGCTGTCAATAGGAATAAACCATCCTGACCTGTAAGAGCACTTTAAAAACAAATGCAAATGAAGGATAATTCTAAAAGTTAAGTATCCCTCTCTCACAATCATCATTCTGAATACTGCTATTGCTGACAGACTCTTCTGGAAGGACATGAGTCATCTGCAGAACCTTAAAGTCTCACATATTTTATTTATTTGTTTTAAATAATTATTTGAGAAATGAAATCTCTTCTGAGATTCCAAGAAGCCAAACTTGTGGCTTCTGGCAGAAGGTTAGATCTGGGGAGAATTGCTTACTCTGGTGACAAGGAGAAAGGCAAGCTGTTGAAGCAGATGAATCATGAAAAGACTTTTCAAGCTCCAATTTTGGTTGTTATAAAGGAAGATGGAGGGGTGAGAGGGGGGCTGCTAAGATGTTTTTCAACAAGTATCAGTTGTTTTAGGGTCTCTCAAAGAGGCAGAAAAAAATCTTTACGGGTTTCTTCCTTTAAATCAAGAATATTTGAATTCTTTTAAAATTATTTAATTATTTTACAAATCCTTCACTCCCTTTAAAACTCTCTGGCATATTGAGTTACATACGAAAGGGTGCATGGACAATTATGATTTGTCAACTAAAAATAATATTTAATAAAAATTTTAAATCAAAAAAAGGAAGGATACATGGATTCTGCACAGAATTATAAATCAAGACACATCACGGAAGGCTTCAGAATGAAGAAATATGTATTCCTAATTAGTACAACAAAACACATGTTTGTTTATTCTTGGGAACTATTAAAAACAAGACCTTTGGTTTACTTAGCATATAGCATCTCTTCACATAGGATTTAGTTGACATTATCTGGCAGCTAAATTCATAACACATTCAAGAAATAATAGCTCAACAATCAAAATTATATATTAATGTGTTAGAACTAGTGCCCCCTCCAAAAGGCTTCAAGCTGTTTTAGAAGCTTCTTTGCTAGAATTCAATGAAACAAAGTATATATGGGAAATGGATTCCCTCAGTAGAAATTACATTGTTTCTCTTCCTCTTGAACCCCAGAGTCAAGTAAGAAACAAAATGGCAAAAAATGTAATGACTTAAAAAAAAAGACATTACTTTTTGCATGTAATGTTTTTGTTTCCCTTAGGGATACTTATGACTAAAAAATGGACATCAACTTAATATTTATAATAACTTAAGTCACCAATACTAACCTCAAATTTTGAGTTTCTAAAAAATATATAACTAATATCTTCACTTCCCTCATAATCATATCAAGAGGGAAAAACTAAGATATTAGGAATGAGTGTAATTCTGAACAATAAATTTTATACCACAAATAATCCCTCTAAGAGATAATTGTCAGGTTTCTACATTAACAGTATAAATTAGCTTTTATTTAATATCAAATACATTAGTACCAGCCTATAGACCAAAAAAAATATGGAATCACAAATTTATTGACAAACCTTTCTGAGTGTCATAGCCACAACTGGAAGAAAATGTAGCTTTCATTGGCTAATTTTGAAAGCACAATATATATTTTAAAGATTTTTTTTTAAACAGGAGAAATACTTGAATTTCTTTTTCATCAATCTGCTGGTTTTAAAAAATACACAAGTCAAAGTCTAACACATGTGGATATGATTTTTTTTTTTTTTTTTTTTTTTTTTGTCGTTTTTTCATGAGTCGTTTTCAGTCAGTGAGTGCACCGGGCAGTCCTATATAGGATCCAAACCCGCGGCGGGAGCGTCGCCGCGCTGCCAGCGCAGCACTCTACCAAGTGCGCCACAGGCTCAGCCCTGTGGATATGAATTTTATCCCTGATGAAAATACCTTGGGCAAATGATTTAACCTCTACAAATCTTGATTTCCTTTTGAGTAAATTGAAGGTAACAATACATGTATTAGGGTTGTTGTGTGGATCAAATCAAATCAAATAGTATACTTAAAATACTTAGAATGGTGCAAATAATTGAAAGCTATTATTAATCCAAGATAAAAACTGCACACCTTCCCAGCCAATTTTCAACTGCTCCTTCTGTTGGCAGCTTTTTCTCCCCACAAGTATTTTTTCCAGCCAAGTGGCTCTAGAATAGTTCAGTTCAAAACATAACTACTTGTAAACAAATATTAAACTCTACCTAATGACACGCATGCTGATAGATTCCAGAGAAGTGTTACCATGTCTACAACTTACTTTGAAATGCATCAAAAAATTTAGATGCATTGGTGAATGGATAAAGGGTTGAAGAGATATACGAATATGTAATTAAACAAATATTATAAAATGTTAATGGTGGAATCTACCTGGCATGTATATAAGTATTCAAAGTAAAGTCCTCTCAACTTTTCAGTATATTTAAAATTTTCCATATACAAAGTTGGGGGGAAATATAACTACCCATCATATTTCATTAAACCTCTCTGAATCTTAAGAAATTCGAGGTTCAATTGTAGATAAAGGAGATGGTGGGAAGAAAGTAAACTGCCTTCCTCTTCATGTCCAAAATGATGCTAGGAAGTTGTTACTAAGATATTTGTCATTTTAACACAAACAGAGGAAGCGTGAGTTGTCTGGCTAATGTGTGAATCACACAGATTAAATCAACATTCTCCCCATGACGTAGAATATCATGTCAGTCATTCATGAGATTTCCTCTGTCTTAAACTGCAACTCCTGAAGAACACACCAATACACAACAGCACTGGACAGAATGTGTTACAGAAAAGTGATTCTTTGCATCTTCTGCATTCAATTTTAGAAACCAAGGCCTGTGTCTGTAACTCTCAAGGTCACGTCCCCACTGCCCCGTGCTCTGCTTCTCTCCCTTCAACCTCTTGCCAGCAGCAAACACCCTCACTTGTTTCATGTCTAAGACAAAAGATTTTAGCAGAAACTCTAGGTTATTTTTTTAATCTCCTGTTTAGCTAGCTAGATATTGAATTATTCCTTTGACTTGTGACCTTAACAGTTTGCATCTTAGCTGGAAGGGCTGATCTTTATGACTATAAAAAATAAAGTATCTGTTTAACAATGGAGCAGGGGTTCGTTATTGCTGATCAGAAACTGGAAGGCTGGAATCCTTTCCTGCAAACTGCATGATAATCATAATAAGAAGGCACACAAGTTTGCTGGCACATATTTGGTTTTTGATGTGTTTTTTTAAAAATAGAGAAAAGAGGTATTTACAGTGAAATATTAATTCACATTTTTCTTTTAGCAGTTCCAGATTTCACAGGCAATCCTAATCAAATGTATAGTATTTCTTTGCTACAAAGGTTATCCAATGGTCTTCAAAATTCTTGAAAATGTCAGGAACATGTCTTTTCTTTTTTGTACCCTAGTGGTAAGTAAGTGTTCCCTATGTGTTTACTGGAAAGAACAATAGCCTCCAAATACAGCTCAGTGGTGAGTATATGGACAAAATTAAGGTTATCCCATCTGCACTGAATTCCCAAACAGTATTAGTAGAAAATTTCTCTGTGTTCTGTCTTTTATTCATAATCAACAGTGATCCTGTTAGACCAAAGGCTCAGCTGCTACTTCACTGTTAATGGCAGAAAGAAATATAGGACATTCACCAATTATATTCTTACTAATTTTCAATGTATAGTTTAACAAGTACTGACATTTTCAGCCCATTGATTCTAAACGGTTTGATGGAACTTGCCAAGGGTTAGAATTTTGTTGTCACATTTTTTTGCTCTTTGGAGAAGGACTTTTCATCTAAACCCCAAGGCTCTTGTTTGAATCCCTGCAGACCCAAGCATATGTTTAACAGACTCAGAATCTCCCCATCTTGGATAATTTAGATAATCACTTGGAATAAATTCCTCTTCAATGCCAACTGTATTCTCCTGTAGTAGGCTTACGGTATGTACGATGCCACAAGACAGAACTGGGCAGGAAAAGATGGAGATAGACTAGCGGTAGGAAACGTTATCTTTAAGTTCCCATATTTAGGGCAGCAATATTATTGAATTACTTATTTTACTCAAACAGTCAAGTTTCCTGAAATTCTCTTATTAATTATTTTTATACATCAATCACAGAAGAGTTGACAATGAGGATCATATGAGTCTACTATGAGGATCATAACATCCATCAAATCTATCCCACAAAACTCAAATATCATAAAATCAAATATTACTTAACACAATATAAGTATCAGAACATGTCTGTTCTTTACCACCTGGCCCAGACTTTACCAAGGCATTGATTTCTTTCAGTCTAAAGACATAAATGTGACATTAGTATTTTGCTTGCTAATAACAGCAATGCTATGCTAGTATTTTTCTAAATATTGCCACAACCCTCAAAATAAGAATAAAAGCCAGAACAAACCTTTCTTTTATGTGCCAAAAGAAAGGAGAATAAATTATTTAAAATGCAATTGATTAAAGAAAAGAGATTTGGATTAAGAAAAACACTTAATTTTACACTACATAACTTCTAGCATGAACTATAAAATACAAAGCAAAGCATTTGAACAATTCTTGTGTTTCTGGCTCCTTGGCTCTGGCTCACTGCACTCCTGTTCCTACTTGCATGCTTATCTAGCACCAGCCTCCTGCATTCCCCACCAATAGTTCCAAGAATGTCTGCTTCTCAATTTCTTCCTTTATTAGGAGTAGAGTCTCTGTCTTCAGCCCACTTAAATCCCAATTAATTTCCAGATACCCAAAACTAAAGGCATTTCCTTTGTTCATTACACACCAAGCATGCTTAAAGCTAATGAATCATTTAATTAATCAAAGGGGTTGCAAAAGGCCTTTGCGTCATGTTTTTCACCCTTTATTAAGATTTTACCATGTAACAGAGCTCACATGGAAAATCAAGTGTGAACTCACTGAAGACACTTGGGCCAAGGGTGTGAACATGCTACTGATTTCAATGTGAAAGACAGAAGAGGAGTTCAAGAATTTGATAAGAAGACATTTGGCATAAGTGCTATATGGTAAGGAAAAAGAAACATGCCCTCCTCCTTATGTGACAGAACTGTATTGTCACTCATTTCTGACCAATAATAATCAAAATCTGGCCTGAGAAGATGCAGCAATCACAGAACATTTCACCTTCACCACCACCACCACCAACAACAACAACAAAATAACAGAAGAAAATTAATCTGCCTTGGTAGGATGAATAACAGCCTTCAAAGAGATCCACTTCCTAATCCCTGGAACTTGTGAATATTATTTTATATGGCAAAAGAAATTTTACAGATGTGATTAAATTAAGGACTTTGAGATGGGGAGATTATCCTAGGTTATCTAGATGGGCCCTGCATGTAATCTCAAATATCCATAGAAGAAAGAAGCAGGGAGACTTAAGGAGAGCAGAGGCAAAAGACAGCGTGAAGACTGAAACACATGCGAAACTGCTGGCTTTGAAGATAGAGGAAGAAGCCAGGAGCCAAGTAATGCAAGGAATGCAGCTCTAGAAGCTGGAAAAGGAAAGGAAAAGATTTTTCCCCTACAGTGTCCTGTGGGAGAAAGGCCTTGCCAAAACCTTGATTTGGGCTCTGTGAAACTGATTTCATACTTCTGACATTCACAACTGGAAGAGAGTAAATGTGTGTTGTTTCAAGCCGCTGAGTTTGTAGCAAGTTCTTATAGAAGCCATAAGAAACTAATACACCTACATTAAAACTGAAAAATAATTTGTTACCAAAATCACCTTAAAGAGAGTAAAAATTCAAAAATATCTCAAGAAAAAAATACTTGCAATGCATATAGCTGACAAAAGATTATGGATCCAAAATATATAAAGAAATATTACGAAATAATAAGATAAACCACTAGTAACAGAGTGGGCAAAAAAACATGAAGAGGGATTTTAGGAATGGCTCCTAAATATACGAAAAGAGGCTCACTTAATCATGGATCTGAAAAGTCAATTTCACCCACCAGATTTTTGGTTTGTAGAACTAGAATTCACATACCCTGTGGGGATGAGAGTATGTTACAACTGCTTGGAGTGTGGTTTGATTCTACCTAGGATAACTGGACAAGCACGTACCACAGGACCCAACAATTTCACTCCTAGTGTACACCTTGCAGAAATACTTGTATATTTGCATCAGAAGCCACATAATAATTTTATTCATATTGTTAAATAGTAATATTCAAAAATATTGAAAACAACCCAAAATTCTATCAATACTAGAATGGATAATTATGTTACGTTATGGTACCTTCAGACAATGAATTAAAATACAGTGGAAAAATGAATGAACTATAGTTATACATATCAACATGGTTGAAACACACACAGTATGTCTTTAATGTTAGAATGTTCAAGAATAGACAATGCTAAGCATATTTTTAAGACATCATGCTACAGAGAAAAGCTAGAGAATGGTTTTCTCAAAATTCATGCTACAGGTTAACTGTGTAAGAAAGAGAGTATAGGATCAGGGTAGAGCACCCAGGGAGATGGACAGCCACTGATAATGTTCTATTTCTTCGGCTGGATAGTAAAACATGAGTGTTTGCTATTCTCCAAACTGTACATATATTATGTATACCATTTTATGTACATGATATTCACAATTAAAAGTTTTCAGATACAAAAATTCAATGATACAACTCACCAGAACTGTTATAGCAGGAAATTAAATATCATTTCTAAGATTTACCTCCCCATTTGAATTGTTCATTATTGATGGTTGAAAAAGCTATGGGTCTTACAACTTAATACATATAAGACCACACACAATGTGCTTACATTGAGCATCACTAAAAATATGTTAACTGAAACACATTTTTAAAATTTGCCATATTGGTATAGTAATTTTATTTAAAATGTAAACCTGAAAATAGGCACTCTTAATGTCTTTACATATTAAACTGTTTATGCTCCCAAACAATTTTCCCTTTAGTCCAAGCCAAATTAAGAAATTCCCCAAAACAAGATTAAAAGCTACACATTCCAATCTAAAAAAAAAAATTCAGAGGAAACCCTGATAAGATTTAGAATTTAAACTGCTCCTTATTTTTTTCTCAGTATACAGTCACTAGCTACTTACTGTTTTTCTGAGAAATAGTTCTTAAGATGAGTTGCAGCTGTGATAATGCAGTCAGATTAATAAAGCCCCTGAGGGATGACTAGATTCAGAGAGAGATTTAACAACTGAAGAGTGAGAATTTTATATCTGACTAAACAGTCGCAACTTCAGGGGGAAAAAAAGTGGCTTCTCTTTTAAGTTTCCAGAATTTTTCTACTGATCGGGCTTTGCAATGGGAGTGAAGGTAGGAACCGAAGGTGTCGGAATGTACGAAAGCTAACTCTCCATAAAAGGAACTTCAAGGAGGCCAACGGACAGTAGAGATTTTCCACTAAAAACCCTGAAAAGTAAGAAAAATGCATGGAGTTGGCTAGAATTTGTTAAAGACACTCCAAACTGCTTCATGGAACATCTGAGGAGCTCCTTCCTGGTTGTCTTTTCCCATCCAGTCTCCCAGGAAATATGTTAACAATGCAGATTCCTGAACCCTAACTCTGAGCTACTAAATCAGAATCTCTAGGGGTGATACCCAAGAATGACCTAGGTTATGTCAACATACATTCAAAGTTAAGACTCCACAAGAGACTACAGGCCTTAAGGAAGCAGGAATGTTATCTGTCTCTTTCAGTGTTAAATTCAGGGCCAATTTGCACAGTACGAACAGAGGGGCCATTTATGATCTATGTCCTTAATGACCAATCATGTCAGTGCTATGCTGGTAAAAAAAAAAAAAAAAACTATTCTAAATGTTACCTTCTCCCCTACAACCCGAGTGTAAAGCCGGTATCTGGTAGGCATATATAAAAGGTATTTAGTAAATATTTTTTGAATGAAAAGGCCAGGGAAAAAAAAAAAAAAAACAACTTGAACACGTATCTCATACCAAATATTGTTTTGTTAGAAAATCTAAAATTCGTTATTTCTTTAAAATGTGCAGTTTTAAATAAATACAAATATACCAAGATTCCAAAAACCTAGAAAATCCACACACTTTTTTACCTTTTCATTCCTGATTCTGGAATTTTAAGTACTAAAGAACTTGAGGCAACAGAAAAAAGATGGTTTTGAAACTGTGGATTTGCTCTTCAAAAATAATAGCAATGTTGCTCTGAGATGTGGAAAGGGAAACCCAGAGGGAAGACAGAGTACGATCAAACTCTATCTCTAAAAACTGGGATTTATGGAGTAGAAGCACAGAGGAAAGGGGATTAATTTAGGCCAGTGGTTCTTTCCTTTAGCTGCACGTTAGATTCACCTGGGGAGCTCTTTAAAACACCAATGCCCTGGCCCTCTGCTGGCTTTAATTGATCCAAGACAGAACTTTGCATCTGTCATATTTAGAGCTCCAAAGGAGATTTTAATATGCAGACACAGCTGAAAACCACTTATAGACAAATTAAAAATTAGGTTGTTCTCCACCCTACATATGCACTACAAAATCCTATGGAAATTCTGAAGAGTTCAAATGCTAGGCTGGTTCTCCAGATCAGTTGAATCAATTTCCAGGATACAGCCTGGAAATGTACATGTGTTAGTTAGCTCAGATTGTGATAGCAAAATACTACAGGCTTGGGTGGCTTAAACAACAGAAATTCATTGTCTTACAGTTCTGGAGACTGGAAGTCCAAGATCAAGGTGCCAGTATGCTCAGTTTCTGGTGAGGGCTCTCTCCTTAGATTACAGACAGCTGCTTTGAGAGAAAGACAGGGAGCCAGCCAGGCAGCCAAGGCTCATTATTACAGATTCAGAAATCACAGACTGTTATGTGACTTAAGAAGAAAGGAGATGAACCTCAGCTCCACCACTTCCACACACTCACATGCTTAAGGTGTCCCCCAATCCTGTCCAAAATACTTTAAATGAAAAAAATATCGTAAGCTGTAACAACACACTTTCCTGACCTTTTACACCTTGTTATGAGAAGCAATTCAGATTAGTTACTTAAAATTTTAGCTTGGTAATGAGATGGTTCTAGGTTCAAACTCTAGTAACAGTGGTCATACGTGAAACCAAGGAAAGTCCCTGGGACACCACCCCCTCCCTATGTAGGAACTCAGCTCAAACATCATGAATTCATTCTTCTCTCTTTCCCAGTGAACTCAGATACAGCCTCAGAGGCCTTCTTAACACAGCATTCCGGCTCAAGTAGGAACACTCAAGATGAAACCTATTCCCTATACCTACTCTAAAAGCTCCAATTTTGTGCCATGAATTCCATCAACAAAATTATTTCTTTTATAAGACAAAGTTTTAGTATATTTAGATAAAACCCTAAAAATAAAGAAAATAATAAATGATACTGAACGATTACTGCTATGCAAGTCAGAAATAACAATCTGAGTTTAGTTAACACGTGGCAGGGATAGAACAAACCAGAAAAGAGATTAAGATATGATTTCCGAGACGGAGATAAAAGCAAATCCAGAAAACAGGGAGATGCAATTTTCCAAAGTTGTTATCAGCAGAAAACGTCATTCAGAATTTCCTGAAAGCCCAACAGTTCTGCCATGGGAATATCTATTTTGTCTCCCTTCATTTTCCACACTGACCTTTAACTTCAGAACTGAGGCATAATTTACAATTACAGCACTGTTAAGCTGTGTTAAATAATTTACTCTGTTTTTATTCCTAAATAACTTACTATTTCCCTACTCCTCCAACATAATATTTCCTTTCAGATGTCATCAAAAATATATGTTATGCCTAAAAATATGCTTCTCTAGACATTACTCAGTATGTAGTCTTTTAAAAAATGTATAAGAGCACCTGTGTTTATTGATAGGGAACTTGAGGTGTTTTTCAACCAGAATAGTTCCTAAATAATTATTATCAACCACAGAGGATTTGAATTAATTTATTAAATTCAGAAAAAGTCAGTCTCTATGTTGAATAAGTATGCTGCAGATGTATATTTTAGGAAAGTAACTCAGCAATGTGAAAGACAGATGAGAGGTGAGAGGCTAGAAGCAGAAGACGCTTAGGGGCCATGACAACCATCTGGGTGGGGAATGAGGATGGGCTAAGGTGGCAAGAACAGAGAGGAGTTGGCAGATATAAAACTGGCAGGAGTTTACAACATAATACAAGTGAGGAATGAAGTTCTGAAGGTGGCAAACATGGATCTCGGATGACACACCCAGGTTAACTAATAGGATACTGAGTATTAGGGTAGCTTGGAAAATCTGGAAAATGTCAGTCACTCTCAGGGCTAAAGAATGGCTCAAAGGTCTTTCAGAGTCAAACATGAAAAAATATGTCTCAAAATCTGCCAAAATATAAAAAATAATAATGATAATGGTGTGGGGCGATCTCTGTTCAGCATCTCTGACTTCTCACACTTTGATGAATGATTTTCAAGCACAATATAACTGGATTCAGAAATGCAGAGAAGAGGCAGTGAGCTCCAAGGCTTTGGACTTCACTTCCCAGTTCCGTATGGAATTGTGAGGACTCAAATAATTAGACCACATTAGTGATCTAATGTGTCACTTAGTGACAAAGTATCAGCCTTACAGTGTGCAAAATAAGCTATTTGGTAATCTCTCCTCTAGACTTATTTAACAAATAACTCCCACCAGAAAAGATATTTGAAACTCTGAGCAGATGGTTAGTGGTTCTTCTGTCCTTTGCTTAGAGAACTCCTACAAAATCCAGTTCCGATGCTTGCCAATCCACCACTAACATGCAATGAACAAACACCTCTTAAGCACTCATTGTTAATTCCTCTCAATAGTAGTTAGGTTAACAGTCATAACAACAACAGCGAAATAATTCTCTTACGTCTGGCATGCACGAAGCTGCTTACTGGTGGAAGGGCAAGTACAGAGATTCTCAGTGGAAACTGAACAACTAGGCAATCCTTGCTATCAGTCTGATTTGAATTGCCTCTTGCACGTTTATATCAGTGTTGGGAAAATGGAACAAGTTAGTCAGGCTCCCCTTGCCTCAGAGCTGGTTTAGGGGTGGTTCAGAAAACATCATGTGGGTGGAGTGAGTGAGACCGCACAGCAGCACCGCTTTGGCTGGTGTTTTACTGCCTCAGGCGCCAGCCCTGCACGGCCATGTTTTTCCAGACCTGCAGCTTCCAAGGACCATGTGGCTGGTTACCTAGCTCATAGACCTGCATGAAGGGGTCTGGCGACCCAGCCTGGTGTGGAGGGGTCTGGTGACCCAGCCTGGCATGTGAAGAGTTTGTGACCCAGTCTGTGAATGGGCTTGAGGGGTCTGGGAGCTCCAGACCCAGCCCTAGCTCAACCATCAGCCCAGTTGGCACAGGATTACCGGTAGGTAAAAGAGCCAAGACAACTAGCATGGTCGCCTAGCTTTACAATTGGTGTCAGGAACAGGATTAAGAGCTAGACAATTGGCGCTGTGAGCAGGATTCAAGACTTTAGCCTTAGCCTCACAGTAGCCCTTGTCGTAGCCAGACAATCAGCATGATTAGTGAGAATGTACCAGGTTTTTGATGCCATGCCAGGCAATTTTTATCATTACATTTAATCTTTACAATCAAACTTATAGATCCTACGTTATTGGAACAATTTTTCAGATGACAAAATGAGATCCAGAGAGATTAATCATTAGCCATTCTAATTTCCAGACAAAAGACTAATAATAATAAGCAATACATACAAATGCAAAATATATAATATGGAAAATGTTATTAAAATGAAAGAGAGATTCAGAAACAGCTCAGAGTATGGAAGGGAATACACAGAAATCAGTTGCAAATGGAAAAATAATGCTATAATGAATTTAAGAATAGAGTGCAATCCTTCTAGAACAATGTTGCTATTTTAAAACCTAAACAATGCAATTTACTTTGCTTGAACATAAAGGACAAAAATCACAAAGCTGGCTACAAAAGGCAGATTTGCTAGTAATTTAAATAAGGTTTCAAGAAATATTCTTATCCATTGACCAACATTCCTAGACTATCTTTACAATTCATTTCAGGATTAAAGATTCCCAGATACTCAAACAAAAGAAGAGCATTATCACTGGTTTCCTTTCTTTTATCTTCTTCCTTAAAGAATCTCTTTCAGACATCTCACATATTTATGAACTATCATTTTAACTAAGTCTATCTGCCATTACTTAAATCAGAATTTTTTTAGGATATGAAAACAACCAATAACTCAGAATTTATGTTTAATAGCTGTCTTCTTTTACTCCCAATTAGATAAAAATTGAGTGTACTTATTAAAATAACACAGAGGTCAAGTAGTTCAAGAACTAAGGAAAAACTTTGGAAGTCATGTTTAACAAAGGCTGCCCACCCAACAATGAGAAAAACAAAGATGTCTCCAAAAAGCTAATGAAATCTGTGCTTATTTTTGCAAATTTGGAATTCAACTCTGGAATTCAAATGACAGTTATTTTTTTCCCCTCATAATCGTAAGATGAGAAGCACACATTTAAGATTTCATTCATCTTTTGAACCAAAACTTGGTGAGGGGAAAAGATGGATATCTTTAGTAACTAGAGCAGGTGGTAATGACTAAGGAGAAAGAGTAAGAAACATTCTTCCTAAAATTCAAACTTCATCTATCACACACAAAACCACAATCAGGTAATCATACTTATTAATAAATTAAATTGTTTCTATATTCAGATTGGACCTGTCTAGAACATCAACTACATAAAAACAGAGCCAGAAACACAAAAATAGATGAAATAGCCTCTTATATGAGACATTTTAAGTAATATGTTAGTCATAATTTAGTCTTAAAACAATTTCTTTAAAGGTACACCAAAACTAAAAAAGCATTCACATTCAAAGAATTACTCATGACTATTCATTATATCACATTATAATCACCTAAATACAACTCAGTGCACCCTGTCACACAGTCCCCAGCTGGCACCTTTCCATCTCACCCAGCACTTCCACATCTTATGGAAACACAGGAAAAATGTTTCTCATTCAGAAAAAAATTCTTAATTGTTAGAACCTTTTTTGTTTGTACGCTTTATAAAATTTAAAATTAAAAACTAAAAAACTTGTTGGTTCATGTAACAAGAAATCATTTCATTCACAGATTGCAGCTGTCACTGAAAAGTGTTTGTGCTTCACAGAAGCATTCTGTGTCTCTGCTTGACTTCCAAGAGTTTGGCTGTGAGGAATTGGAATGGGAATAATTTCCAAGTTGCATAACAGAGTTCAGTGTACTGGACAAAGGGTGGGGCCTCAGGACTCCCAGTGACTATTTCGATAGATCTCTCGGGAACATGCTTTTCAAGAGTCAGAGAGAAAAAAATAAATGGGCCAGAGGGTCAGGTTTTAACCTGCTGACTTAGGTCACTGGTCCTTCACACTCAGCCATGGCCTCAGCATCGCTTCCATTTAAACATGGTTTCTTATCAATTCAAATTCTCAGAGAGAGATCTAAGATGAGTAATATTTTTGGCACAAGTCTGTGTTATTTATAATTCTTCCCTCTTCTGGAACATTCTTCTGGATATAGTCTCCCAAGTTCTAAGAAGTAGGAACCATTTGTCCTATCTGCTTTCCCCATTTCATCCACCTCTGGGACTTTCAATTTTTATATTTTTGATTTTATTCTGGACATGTTCCCATTTAAAAAATTTTTTTTAAAAAGTGCTTAAGATACTTAAAATCTAGAACACATAAGTACTTAGCTTAGGGTGTTGGTATAGAAGCAATAGTATCAGAGTTGTAGGTACATGTAATAGAACAACTTAATATGAACTAACACAAGGGCTACTCTGTTCTTGGAATATAAACACTGTAGAGATGAAAAGCGACACACTGATAAAGAGTAGAAACTGTGTAAAGCAACTTTCAATTTTATTGACTTGTCCTCAGAAAGGATGGTTTGATGAACTAAGAAAATCATACAAGGAGCCGGCCCGTGGCTCACTTGGGAGAGTGTGGTGCTGACAACACCAAGTCAAGGGTCATCTTTACCGGTAATTTCTAAAAAAAAAAAGAAAAGAAAGAAAAAAAAGAAAAAAAAATCATACAGAATTTCTACAAGCTCTGTGTGACTTCAAATTTCTAAAACAATAAAAATAAATAAATGGGGTATCATGAGCCTAAAAACAGAAGTAAACAGTTATGCACAAAGGCTAAACTTCTAATTTCATTTTCAGGATTCTTTTTTATTCTAACATGTTATTAACTGCTTTTTAATTCATTATACTGAGATTTGCTTAGTGGTATAAATAGAGTATGATATTTTATAGGTTCTTAGTGTGGTGAGAGTGTTCATCCTAAAATATATGGTTTCCTTTCTATAAGATATGGTTTGATAGTAACTAGTTGGGTATGTCTGGTAAACTCTGGATAAGCCATTTCAAAGACCAGAACTTAGTCACACATGAGAAACTGTTTGTACGCAATATGTCTCATTTCATTCAATACCAGATCAGCAATGTACAGTCCTGCGGTCAGTCTTCAAGGAGAAAGAAAACTGCATCACACACTATCCTTCATGGAAATTAGTATGGGCTTAGGGGCCTGTACAAAAACAGCCAGCCTTTGAAAGTCATCATGAGTCAGCCCATGGTAAAACATCTCACCATCACAACTATCTAAGACAAAACCTTACATGTGTATAGAATATGTCAGGGGCCTATAGAATGAATGCACATAATGAAGTACAGAAGAGAGAATTATAATAAAAATCTGCTGATTAATAGACAAAATGATGATATTCTCAATATCGTAGAGATTAAAAAAAAAAAAAGACCTGGAAAATTATTCAGGTATTAGTTTACTAACTGGCAGTGGACCTTGTTAGGTGAATACATTGCCTTTTAAGTACATGTAACCCCCATTTTGAAGGGGGCATATTCTATTTGTGGATCTACTGAAATACCATTTAAAATATCACAGGCGTATTCATTGGATTATTATGCAATTATGTTTGTGTTTATTTAAGATAATGCTGATGAAGCCCATAAAATTTCCCATTATTTCAAAAAAATTAATATGGGCACATTTTTAGGAAAAAGTCACTCCAAGAACAAAGCAATCTAGTGACAGGTGCAGAATGATGATTATGACATCAAATTAATAGTGAACATAGCAGTATGATTAGCAAATATCATCATTAACAACCTAGACTAGGCAGCAACAAATTTTAAATGGTTCTCCCTTTCAGAAAAACAATACAAAGAAAATGAAAAATCTAGCTATAAAAAATGCATATACTCTTTATACAGTATGATCCTCATTTCGTAAAATCAAATAAAACTAAAACAAGAACTACACACATATGCACACACACAATACATACAGACACATAGACACATACAAGATAAAGGAACTACTCCAGAATATGACCAGTGCCCAGGCTGGGTAGTGGGATTGTGACGTTTTGTCCTCTTCCTGATGCTTTTCTGCATTTTCTTTAGTGTGGGTACATATTTTATAATTAGAAAATGCAATGTTTCAAAATACTTTGGGGGAGTACTGAAACAAATACGAAAAATAAAAACAAGAGAGGAGTCATTAATATTTCAGAATACACAGTATTCCCCACTTCTCATCGTATATCCTTGGAGATCTAGAGATTATATGCTGTGATATGAATGAAATACTACCTCCTTTTGACATATTTATCACAGGCTTAGATAACTCCTCGTCTAGAAATAAATTGCACTATGCTTAGCTATAAGGCATATATCATTAAGATTTGATAGAGCAACAAATAACGAGTATAACATACTTATGTGGAGTTTAAAAATACTTAAAAATTACTTATCATCATGCTTAATACTGCAAATAGCATACTATGACAGAAAAGAAAAAGACAGTCATTTTCATTTTACAGATGAAGCAATGGTGATTTAGGGAGATCACATATTTATCACCAACTCTGTCACTGATAAGCTAAACGTCTTCTGACTCCTAGTCGATAGCTCTTCATACTATAACAATTTTGATGCCTGGAACTTAAATGACCTGTAAACTACTTTCATATTTATTCTCAAATAGTCTCATTGGCAGCAACAGCAACTGTTTTTATTCCTGCTTTTGGATAGACACAGACAATGTACTATAGCTGAGGAAATTTTTCTTGGGTATAATCAGAGTATAAATTTTATTCCCCTAAAGTGTATTGATATTTTACAAGAGCTTTTTAACTAAATGAATACCAAATTGCAAGAGAGCTTGAAGTAAATGTTGAGAATAAATTGTAAGAGTGGATACTGAAAATAATATTTTTAAAAATCCAAACAAATCAAACTAAAATTGAAAATGGACCAAACAAATCAGAATGCTGTATAAGGCAACCCTGAGAAGAATACATTCTGATAAGAGGCCTAACCCTACTCCTAATCTTCACAAACAATCCAATAGTAGTTTAATTTTTAATCGTCTCAAAAATTTTGAAACTGATTTGAACTTTTCGATAATACTTTTATCATATTTTCTACCTAAAATTACAAGTTATGAGTGAGATCCAAGACTGGCAATAGCCCATGTTTGGTGATGTCAACTATATCTTTATATGGGTAGCACTGAAGTTTTTTTATCGAATTCTTTATCAAATTCAGAAAAAGAAGAACAGCAGCTCTTCATCTCTTTTCTTTCCTTTACTATTCCCTTAGTATTGACATCCTAATTGCTACTTTTAAAATCTTCTGACGCTGTCTACAGCTTGATATATTATACTGTGCATAAATAAAACTATTTTTAGAATAAGACAGAATACTATAAACTTGTAATTGATATTTTGATCGACATCTGTCTTTTATGCATTTGGCGAACCAACTGGTCAAAATTTAATAAACTTTTCTATAAGGTTATTTTAATGTGAATCATAGTTGTAAAAAATCAATAATCAATCATCACTGTCATCTCTTTGACTTACTGTGTTGAGCCCAAAGTTTGATATAGATTACTCAGAGAAAAAATTAAATAAAATTGATCATTTTAATCTAGATTTTCCAGCTAAGTCTATCAGTCTATGTTTAATATGTCTATGTAAAACTAATTAGAAAGAAGGAAAAGTTGGAAGTAAATGGAAATCACTGTTTCCAAAAATTATTCACAAAGTAATGACCTTCATGATTCTAAGATGGTATTGACCAACCAGCCATAATATTGTACACTTAGTGTTTTTAAGTTGGAATTTTCTTCAATTGGATTTATTTTTTAAAACTTTATATCACTATTTAAATGGAAACTCAGTAAAACTTTATATAAGTATCAGTGGCCATAAAACTAAAGTCAATGAGATAAAAATGTCATGCCATTAAATTCTAGCAAGATGCTATTTCCTGACAAACACTCTAAGCCTGAGGCCTGCTCTGTTTGTTACAAAGAGTGATCAGTAAGTGTTGAAGGGATACTAGCTCCACATTGAGATCTGTTCCCCCCAAAACTAGGGAAGAACTGAAAAGCGAATAACTTATTAAACATTTATATTATCTACAAGCATTTCTGATTGCATCTAAAATAATCTTTTATACCACTACTGATATGGACTCTGCATTTCAAGAAATGCTGTATGATATTAGACTAGGCATGCATTGCTTAAGCAAAAACTTACATTTTATCAAAAATGATGGTGGTTAAGCTAAAAACAGAATGGCATTCATCTATGATGTGAATGACTAAGGGAGGGTAGTGTTTGACTATATGAATGGGAGTAGTGAGCCAAAAAAGGGGTAGAAACTGCAGAACACCTCTGAGATCACCCACTCCCACTTCCCTACTTAAACTGACGAACAATACAGGCTTTAAAATAATCGGGCTGAAGCCATCTTTTCAAACAGCACTTTTTTAAAGCACTGCTAATAATCCTAAAACTGCTAAAATTATTTCCATAATGAATAAAATAGCACTGTCTTTGTTCTAACTGATCAGTTATGTGAATTCCACCATACCATTCACATAAACAATTTTTATATTACCTCAAAAGCTTAAACCTCTCTCTAATTTAGCAGGATTTTAGCTTTTTGTATTGTGTTCTTATAAACTATGTATGAGATGCTTCAGAGGAATCCACATTATCTTTCTCGATACCATTCTGTTTCTCCAACCATTCCCTTTCTTACAAGATTATACTTCTAATAAATTACAGTATGTGATTTCTGCAAATAAATTGCTATTATGATGGATTATTTCCTTGCAGGTCAGTTATTATAACAAGAGGCATGAAAGAAGGAAATTACTAAAATGCGTAAATGAATAAACGTGTGCAGATTGTTTATTGGCTATCTCCAGCCCCTTCTTTCTGATTCACATGAGGCTGGAAAACTGTACACCACTTTTTTTTTTTATTCCTTGGCCAGCTGGCTTCTTCTCAGGTTCTGCCAAGTGGAGGCACTGGTTAGAGTGGAAGGTGGAAGAAAGAGAATGTTATTTTTTTCTGCTTCTTGCACAGGCAACAGCAGCAGAGGGCTGCTTAGAACCACTGCAGGTGACGGTGCCATCCAGCCTCATACTTTCAGAAATGTTAGTAGTGTTGGCTCCTGGGGGATTACTCAGCAACAGTAGCACAATGCTGTTGTAAGGGTGACAGCAGAAATAGCTGCCACTCCAGCAACTTAGCATCAAATGCAATTTGGCCTCCAGTCTTGAGTGGTAACAGCCTTCTGATCTTTGGAAAATAACCCTTTCTCCCCATTATACCTCCAGTCCTTCTGTTTTCTTTGTAATTGACCGCTTTCATTCAATATCTTGCTGTTCGTATTAGAGTGGGTTCTGACTACAGATACACAACAGAACCAGCATAACTCAAAAGTATTTTTTCCTCCTACCATTACTAGCATTAAATGGGAAAATTTTGAAGTATATATTTAATGCTGCATAACCTTTCAACCTAGATGTATGAATATACACATACACACTCAACACAAATATAAAGAAGATAGTCTAAAATGTTAAACAATCTCTTAATGGTTAAATTATACATTTTTTCTTCATACATTACTAATAAAAACACACATTAAAAGGTATATGTAAATTTTAAAAGATATAAATTATGCTAGTATCTTCAAAAATGTCTTTAAATTTTTACTCTATCAGTACGAATATCTTTAGTATACTTTCTGCCTTTGAAGCTTTACATCAGAATGATTTTCCATTTGTAACAAGGTGTAGAAGAAAGAGCAATGGCTCTGCAGTTAGAGAGACTGTACAACTCTCCTAGCCTGACAACTCATAATTACATAATGTTGATACAAGCCACTGGAATGCCTACCTCACTGGATTGTTGAGAATTTTACAAGGAAATTGCAGATGCTAAAAATGTGGTGCCCTTATACTTTCCACCCATTCTTTTCTTTTGTTTAAATAGCAACTTCATACATACTCAGTCAAAAATTACAAATAACATATGCTTATTGTAAACATTTTGAGGAATTCAAAGAAATATTAAATTGGGGAAAAAAGCCACCCTAATTTCTCCATCTGATAAGGAAGTACTGTTAACATTTGACATATTTCCTTCACCCTTATAACTATGTACTTTAATTTACATATTTTTTATTTCCTTACATACTCCTTTTTCATAAATCCAAACTTTTTTCCCTCTTAAGGTTTTGCCATAAGCATTTTTCAATCACTTTGTGGACCAGTGTAAACAGTTATTGACTGTGCGTGGTGGTAGACAACATTCTTATGGCCTCAAAATGCTGCTTCCATGCAAAAATTGGACAACAACCTATCTTGTATCTTTGCCTGTTACTGCTCTATATTTCTGCATCTCAGGAAAGACAGCTTGTCCTCCTATTTACTTTCAGACAAGCATAGCAAAACTGAGGAAATGATTACGGGTTTCATTCCAGTTCTATCTGCTTGCAGTAGTGAGAAAACTACTCCCAGATTCAGGCAATAGGGTGAATGCCAATCAATGCCATTCTCTGCATACATCTTTTTCTGTACTTCTAAGGACCCGCTAATAAGGCAGCAAAAGAGGGCTACTGATCAGATGCCATTTCTAAACTACAACCCAGCTCTTAAACCTATACAAAAAGATTTTCCCAACATTACATATTTATTCCAAAAAAAGTTTTTTGGAAATTAATATTGATACAACTTGAAAAAATTCAGGATAAGTAAAAGATCTATTATTGAAAAAAATGGAAATGGTGGCATCAAATTCAATACTACATTGAAGAGAAATAGAAAAGGCAGGCAGAATCTTTATAGATGAGGCAGTCAATAGTAGGACTCTCCAGAAACATATTAAGAACCTTGAGGCAAAGCTCCAAAGTCACCAGGCACAGACCTATGAACTCTTATGACAAGCAGCACAGCTAACTGGTTTATAAATAATCAAATACATCCACATGAAGATAAACACATACAGAAAGATGAAAATTCATTAGCATATTACAGGATCCAAGGTCCTGAAATTAAGAAGAAAAAAATATCCGGAAATATTTTTGAAAAAAAAGATGCCAAACATCATCTTCTAGCTAGTAAAGTTCATATCTAAAGGAGTCACCAGAATAATCATAATATATAACCACATAAATAAAGATCACTGAAAACTTACAGAGCATGGGCTCGAGACATGGCAATTTTAGGGAAATAAAATAATCATTCTAAATGGTAATTTATCTGACATGTTTACTAATTTAATCACAGTATAGTTTATAAGTTCTTTAAAAATAACTTGGGGGCTGGCTGGTTAGCTCAGTTGGTTAGAGCATTATCACACCAAGGTCATGGTTAGGATCCCCATACCAGCCAGACACCAAAAAGAAAAACATTTGTAGCACTGCCATAAACCAACTATGACAAATTTGATTATACTGAAAGTTATTTTTTAACAGATAAAAAAGTGTTCTGACTTTTAACCTGCCAAAAGTAGGTTAACCCTAACCTTTGAATAGAGACATTATGCCTTTTTTACCACTTGTGTTTAGAGTTTAGGAAACCTCTATTCTATTCTGGATCAGCCACTTAGATAAGACAACAATATATAGAAATTTATACATAAAATGGATGTATACAGAATTGCAGTTAAATATCTTATATAAGGATAAAAGATGTATGATTTAAGGTATGTATCTCTCTATATATTTTGATATGTGTTATTGTATTAGTCTGTGTCTGTTGCTTAAGACAAAATACACAGAACTGGGTAATCTGTAAGAAAACAAAATTTATTGCTTCCAGTTTCAGAGGCTGGAAGTCCAACATCCAGGGAACAGGCTTTCTTTGGTGGTGACTTCAGTGACGGCAGGGTATCACATTGCAAAATCGTGGAGCAGAGAGAGACTCTTTGTGCTCCCCTTTAAAGCCCTCAGAACCAGCCCTAACCACCATTATTAATCCATTCACTACTGCACGGTCCTACAATCTAATCTCCTCTTCAAGCCCTCACCTTTCACTTACCATAATAGGACTTCCCACCCTCAACAGTTACAGTGGGGATTATGTTTTGGGGGGCATTCAATCCAAGGCAGTTATGTATATGTATGCGCACACACAAACACATATGTACATACACCTTAATTCACACATTTCATTTTATCCATAAGTGAAAAACTACAACTTTAATACTATTGGGAGTCCTATAGAAATCTAGGATACCTGTACAAACTAAGGTCTAAGCACATAAGTGTTAATATTTAAAACAAAACAAAATGAATAAATAAAAAAACTTTCCTTGCTTTGAATTAGAAAATAAAATTTTTTCCCTACACTGCCTCCATAATAAGAGGGAAATTCCCGCCCCACTTAATATCCTTTCTTGGACTTTGTTTAAAATTATACATCTATGTAAAATTTCAAGTTTGTGTTTTGTTTTTTATTTTTTGTTGGAAATAGACACATTTCTGGGAATGAAGCAATTGATTAGCCTTGTATAAAAGAGGACTAAAAGATTTCCTGGGAAGGAGGCTTTGCACAACTATCAAGGGAGGGTAAAGCAAAACATAAGTCTGGTTGACAAAAGCATCTCCATGCTTAGTCTGAGAAAGAACAGTTGTTTTCAGAACGCTCCTCAGCTGGCAAATTCATCCAAAAGCATAGCCCTTTGCTTGATATCTGTGGGCAAGTCCATGGCTTTCATTCTTTTTACCTGGGATGAAGAGCTACTCTGTAAAGAAAGAGGAGAACTATAAAGAATTATCAGAATTCTATACTAATAAACTGAAATAACAAAATCACTGGTTGTTCAACTACCATGTGATGCTTGGAAACCCTACCCATGGACACACATATACCTAATTGAATTTCCAGCAAACTTTTTGGAAAGAATCCTTTATTATTTGCATATCTAGAGAATTGTCCTGAGTTAGTCATGTTTTTATTACTCCAACTCTTGCCTGTTATAAATTAGTTCAGCTTTGTAGCTATCAATTTAGGTTATAAGGGGTTTGGTCTTTTCACCAACATTTGTAGAGCACAATTTCCTATAAGTCAACTTTAAGGTAAGGCATATGGTTCAAATGTGAAATATTAATCCTTGTTTTATTAAGTCCTCCCCAAATTGTATAGTATCTATTCTTTGGTGATGTGATATATTGCATAAGCAAACTAACTCCCAGGGAACATCCTACTAGGTGTTCAGTGTTTTAAAATTCGACCTGCTTCTGTATTTTAGCAAACTTAATTTACATGACTTACTCCCACCACCCAGCAAATTTATTTGGGGCTGAACATAGTAAATGCCTCCAATTTTCTCTCCTAAACTATGTACTCTCTGTGTCAGAGGGATGCTGCTAAAAGTATCCCATAATCCTCCAATTATCCCATGTGATAATCCCCTCATATGGGAACCTACAGTTTGTCAAGATGTCACTTGTTTAAATATTTAAATGCGCAGTTAATTTTTAGTCATCCCATAATTTTTAGGATTTTCCTTCATGTATTTTCAATCAAGGAAAAATATCATCTTTTGTGATCAAATGCCAATTTCTTTAAAACTGAAAATGCTACATGGATAGAAATGTTCCAGAGATCTACGATACTTTAACACAGGGAAGCTTTGGGTACAGCACACAGTAACAGTCCCTAAAATCTGCTCGGGCAGAGTCAAGAGTTATCTCAATGGATCATTCTACTTAGATCTTTTCCCAAAATTTTCAACATTTTTAAATACTCACCTGCCCTCATGCTACAAAACAGAGAGAGAAAAATGGAAGAGCAACAATTAATAAGATGTTTACCTATATGCTTATAATAAGAAAGCTTACCAATTTCAGCATGAACATACAGACATGACAGGGGTTTACTGAAAAGCAGTTTACCATTTCTTAGTAAACAGTGAATACAAATACAAAAAAGAAGGCTTGCTCACACATTCACCTTCATTTATTTGGCAAGCATCTGTTGTATGCCTCCTATATGCCAGCAATCCTGTTACGAGTACTGTTGTTAGCAATGAATAAGATAAACAATGTCCTCCTCTTACTGAGCTTATAATCTAGTTTGGGAAGGCAGACAGAAAGAAAATAACTAATGGCCGGTGGTAATATGGACAAAGCAGAAAAATGCAGTCAGGTACAGATAGAGTGGGGAGGATAAGGGTGTATGTATTGCTTTAAATAAGGTAAGATGAGGCAGACACTATTGACGAGGAAAACTGGAGCAGATAACTGCAAGCAAATGAAAGAATAAATGATGTGGATATTTGAAAGGAAGTCCATTCCAGGCAGAGGAAATAATAAATGCAAAATCCCCAAGGTAAGGACATGCTGAGCAGGTTCACACAAGAGCAACGAGCTCATGTGGCTAGAACGGGCAATGGGGAAACGTTAGGAGATGAGGACAAAGACAGAACCAGTAGACAGATCGTGGCTGAGCGCACTGGTTGTGTGAAGAACTTTGAATGTTATTCTCCATGAGAAGTGGAGCAATCACAAGATTGCAGAGAAATGACTTGATCTGACTCACCTTTCAAAGGATTAGTTTTCTTGCTGTGTGACGAATAAATTATAAGGAGGCAAGAGTGCAAGCAGGAAACCTTTTAGAAGGCTACTGTGATCATTCAGGCAACCTTCAGGTGCCTGTGAACAGGATGGTAACTGTGGAGGTGGTAAGAAGTAGTGACACACTAGATACACAATCGGCCCTCACTATCTGCGGGTTCACATGTGTGGATTTCCCATCGATGGATTGAACCAACCGCCAATCAAAAATATTCTTTTTTAAGAGGTGGGTTTGTACTAAGCATGTAGAGACTTTTTTCTCTCATTATTCCCTAAGAGATATAACTGTTTACATAGCATTTACATTGTATCAGGTATTATATGTAATCTAGAGGGAATTTAAAGCATACGGGAGGATATGCATAGGTTATATGCAATGACTATGCCATTTTATATCAAGGACTTGAGCATCCATGAATTTTGGTATCCACCCCGGAACTAATTCTCCACAAATACCAAGGAGCGACTGTATTTTGAAGTTGGGTGGAATAGGATTTGCAGATAGATCAAATGTTGGATATAAGACCTACAGAGCTGGGAAGAATGACTGCAAAATGTTCCAGTTCCCTTAGTAACTGGAAAAGCATATCAGGATAATCAATGTGTCAACAATATGATTTCCTGAATATAATCCCTATTTATATTTAAAACAAGGGCAAAAAGTATCTGAAGTTTGCAGGCTTTCCTCTCTGGCCTCTTAGATTTATTTTACTTAGTTCTTAGATACTCTGACAAATCACGATTCTCTCTTCCCATTGTTTTTGCGACCTGTATATCTTTACCTCAGCAAAGGAACAGATATAGATAGATATATAGATAACAGCAAATTTGTCATACAAAACCAGTAAGGCATAAACCTGGAAAACAAAAGCTCATAATCCTGCCACCCAACTTCCATGAGGCTGGCTTTTAAATCCCTTACACCTATGGTATAGACAGGCATTAAATAAGAGTATCATGGTGTTCTTTCTGAAGGTGCCTGAAGACAGGGGCTGTCAACTCTTTAAAATAATATCAAAACAACATCATGGAAAGCAGGCAGACCTCAGCACCGTGAGAAGAAATAGCAGTATCTCCAGCAGGCGAGTATGGGGCAGTTCCCTACTCAGGGCCTTTCACGTAATCAAGGTTAATGGTGGGAGCTGCCACGGGATTGTACAAGCATCAGGAGCTGGCATGCCTCCTTTCCACAGGTTTGCTGTCTATGGCTGATGTCTGTCACTAAGTTAAAGCCAGGTGATCCTCAGCCCATGAAGATAGGGTAGCTGTTCCGCAATCTCTGCCAGCATTTTTCCAGGTGGGTTCTACAGATCGTTAACGATGCAAGATGCTCTGGGATGGAAAAAAGGGTTCTCTGATCAAACAAATGCAGGAAATGCTCTGTCCTACATTACTCTTATAAAACCGTACAATGCTCTTCAATTAAAAGTTTTGTCAGGTCCTGTGGTAATTAAATGAATTGTTTAACCAGCATTTCCCAGCTTATTTTACCAATGGGCAAAGAAAACAAGGACCTTGATTAGGACAATGAGAAGAAGATGTCCATTTAGAGACAAATTGCAAAGGAAAACTGTCAAAACACTGTGAATAATTTAATGAATAGGTGAGGGAGAGGTAGATATCAAAGATGATTTCAGTTCTAATGTTGAAAATTACATATTAAAACAACTAACTTCCAAATAAAAGAATTCTTTTGTTTCAAGTATACTCTTCAGGCATTTATTGACTGCTACATTTCACACACTAAACCAGGCACCATGAACAAGAACTATGAACAAGACCATTGCTGCCTTTGCACGACTTAGTCTATGTGAGCCACTGTGAGAACTAGTCTGATAAGCGCAGAGGACAGCCATGATTCGTAGTATGAATACATAACTGGGGTTTGGGAATGTGAACACCATTGTGATGACCAAGAGGACGTCACATCTCAGGTGAGACCTAAAGGAGCAGTGCATTTTGGTTAGGCGATGAGAGAGAGAGAAGATTGTTCAGACATGAACAAGGCAGAATGACCAGACCAAGGCCCAGGTGAGTTGGGTCTAAGCAGGGTAACTAAAAGAAAGGTGGTAAATTGCAGCACACAAGATGAAGGAGAAAACACAAAGTTAAAGAGACCACTATGTGCCATGTTCAACTGCTACTGTATGACAGACACAAACATTTCTAAATGAACATAAAATACAGCTATTTCCAAAAGAAGCTCGGCACTCTCATCTCGTACATGAGAAAATTCTTCCAGACACCAGGGTGGTGGAATTAAAGGGAGAGAAATTCATCTCCTTTTACTTTGGGATTCCTCTCACATTCAGAAAGATCATTCATCCTTTCTCCCACAAAAAAATTAGAAACTATAGGTGAATTAAAGACCACTGAACAGTGTTCAGAAATGTTAACACGCTAAGGTCTGAAACTTTTCTGGATTGGAAGTTTGAACCATGTTCTTAAATATTTGACTTTTTATCCTCCAGCAACAGCCTTTTTCAAGTGATCAAGGCATACTTCCAAATATTAGAATTTTTGCTGAAATATCTGAAAGGATGAAAAGGTTAAAAACTGGATTTAAACAGCTAGCTTTGTAAACCTGAAACACCTTTCTGCGGGCAACGGGGCTTTTCACTTGCTCACCCTTTACACTCTAACTCCTGCCTAGAACATGTTCTCCGAGTCCGGAGACAGTTCTCATGCACACAAGCAAACACTCAATCTCTGTTTAGTGCCCATGGCTGTTACACTATACTTCTTACCCCTGGTGATACCTGACCAGCTCGGAATTCTGACACACCCCTGCCCTTCCACAATCTGCGTTCCACATTACTCTTCTGAAGAGCAAGTCAGAGCACGTCAGAACATGCCACTCCTCTGTAATGCCACATCTTGTCACAATAAAACCCAGAGTCCTCAGCATGGATTTCCTGCTGCTTCTGTGACTCTCTTCTTACCCTGGTGCTCTGTGGCACCCTGATCTGTGAGATGTATAGTTGCTGTTTTCTCTGCTGGGAACGCCTTTCCCCCAGACATCCAGGGAAAGAAGCAATTGCCCCAATATTTTGATCATCCCTAAACAACCTATATAACACCCCACAGCTACCCATAGAGAACGATCGGCCTGCCTGATTTAAAATGAACAGAAGATTTATCTACTTGTTAACTGGTATTCGAAATGCTTAGGATAGAGTCTGGCACATAGCAGCCACTCAATAAGTGAAATAGAGAATAAAGGTCCCTAAAAAGTATTGACAGACCAACATGATGTGTACCGGGGATCCAGGACACAAACCCAAATGACTATGAGGGCACTGTCCCTGCTACCCACCAACATTGTTCCCAGCCTTCCCCAAATGTTAATTACCTCTGGGAATTAACCTTCCTGGGAAGTGCTAGATCAGATACGATGAAACACAAAGCAGAGTGGACAAGCTGAAAGAGAGCAGAGAAATACCCTTCCTCCCTCACCCCACCTCAAAACACTCACGCCATGGGCACTCAGTAACAAATGACTGTCCGGAAGCATGGCCATTTTTACTTCACTGGAGAGGAGAGAGGTATAGGGGAGGTGACATTTTCTCATGACTTGGGCTTATACAATTGGACAAAGGGGGAAGGCAGTTGTAGCAGGAGAGGCAGGCTCTTCAAATTCTCACAAAACACAAATTCCTAGCTATGCTTTGGATGGGAAGGGCTCCACTTCAGGCATGTGGGGGAGAAAGGGGGGAGGGGAAAATGCTCAGACTATGCTATTTTTAAGTTATTTGGTAAGAATGGCTATTTTTCCCTCTGATATTCTTGAACCACGCAAATGTCATGTTTCCACAGGCTGCTGTCTGGATGCTATCAAAGGCACGGTTCTGAGGTGAGAGGAAGGAATCATATGCTCATCTTCTCACTGGCTGCTACCGCTGCTGATTTGTTTAAAAGCTTTGTGACCTAGAAAGGAGATGTACGGCATGAATGATGCCCAGACTGCAGAGAGCATAGGGCGTCATCAGTCTATTTATACCTCCAGAAAGGAAAAAATGAGTACAGGGCAATGACTGTATACTCCAAAAACTGGGTATATAAAGATCATCTGGGAGAAACAATAAACAACACAGAGAGGGAGGCATGTGTGCCGTCAGTGAGAAATAAAAGGTGAAGCCATATTCCCATTTTCCTCGGACTTTCCAAAATTCTGTTTGCTTTTAAAGAATTTCAAGTTAATCCCCTAATATCTCCCACTACTGTGGAAAGCATCTTGAGTCTGAGTTAAAGACACTGCCACCCACACTCTAAACACTGGCTTCGCTCCGTATGTGCACACATATGCTTACATTTGACTATAGTCTGCAACCATTTGGACATACTGTAAGTCTTGAGGAAAAATTTTCCAGGCTTAAGAAAGTATTTGGAAAAGCCTTACAGTTACTTTGTGACTTAACTCTGAAAAGGGGACAAAATGAGAAGATTTACACAGATTTGTGCAATATGGTAGGGAATTTTTTTTTCCCCCCAAAGTATGTAGTTTGCTTCTCTTGAATGGTGGAATATTTCCAGGACAGAGCTGGGGAGAGCACAGGCCCAGCTGTTAACACTTACTCCTGCAGCACTAGAGAACTTGGTGTCAGGCTTCACCCCCACGCGTCCACTTGTTCCTAGTGGAAGCAGGACGACGTGGAACCCAACAGAAATGACCTTCTGAAATCTGCCCGTTTTGCTTTTTCCTAACCTGTTTATTTGTGCAATCTCTGCCAGCTTGTTTTGCTTTTGGAATCATTTTACTAGCAGTGGCGATGGGTTCGCTGTCAGCTGGCCAGAGTGTAAAGTGTTTTCTAAGGCTTGACATTAGGTGTTTCCTAGTGTAAGATTTACTGATACACATAGGCTCAACCCTGGAGCCTGGACTCCTTAATAGGACACAAGCTGATTTCCTTTGAATATACCCCAAGGTTCACAGTAAACATTTCCTATTGCTATTACCGTCCAAATCTTCTCATCATTTCTGAAGCACACAATTTAAGGCTTGCTTCACCTTTTCCCTTCATCTGCTGAAATCCTGTTTGGTTTTAATTCACCAAGCACACACTCTCACTTCATCCTATTCACTTCTTCCACAGTCTGACCTGTTCAGATTAGAGAGAATGAATGAATGCTTTTAATTCTTTCATTCTGAAAACTTATAAGGTAGCTTTTGAGCTTGTAAATATCAATAATTTGCTGTCAAGTCAATGATATTCTTCAACCACCTGCTACATATAGGGAAACACAGTAACTGATGAATAAGATCAATGCATTTAGAATTAGAATAATAAACTTCTGTGACTGACTAGACTTCTAGGATTGTAAACGGTCTGGCAAAAGTTTTGTTTGTTTTTGTTTTTTGCATGGGCTTGTGATTTTAAGAAGTATTGCTATTTGTGGTTCAAGCATATTCAGCATCAAAAAGTGGGCAGTGCAAAGGCTTATTAGATGGAAGACAGATTTAATGTACATGGAAAATCAGCCTTCAAGACGGAGAGGTTAGGAGCTGGGAGAGAAAAGCAGGGCACAAATAAAAACTCAGCCACATGGACTTTAAACTAACAGGTACTTGATAAGCATTTGCAGGTTGATCACACAATAGAGGGCAAAGGAATTATGTGCTGTATCATCTGAAAACCCCAGGGGTGGCCTATTAGTACAGCTGGTTAGAGCACGGTGTTATAACATCAAGATCAACAGTTCAGATCCCCATACAGCCTCTACATGCACCAAACTACCAAGAATAGGAACTTCATTTTCAAGTGTTCAATAACTGTAAAGCTCTCTTGTCCTTTAACTTCCTGCAGCATAATCCCGTACTGCAAGATCCTGCCTTCTTTTCCTTCTCTCACATTGCCACGAAGAAGCAAGCCAAATGAACCTGCCTTTAAATGGACATAAATCTGGCACATACAGAATCAGTTGGTTCTTTTAGTAGGTTATAGGAGTACAAACATTTAGGGAAAGTTTTAAACAATCTGGCAAATTTTCTGAGGCAGAGGAGTGGTGTTCCATAAGAAATTTTTCTAGATGAAAAAAGTTGACCAACACTTAATACCTATTTTTCTTTTTTAAAAAAGAAAGTTCTTTTTCATGGAATAGGGTTTTTTATGATTACCATATTTCATCTTTAACTTATGCTAATGCATCTCTTTATAATTTTCAGCATAATTACTGTCAGGCAAAAGAAAGCAAAAAGACCTACTCAACCATATTTAACTTACACACGACCCCTGGTCTCCCCTGCAGGAATGAGGGGGGCCCACAGCCCTCAACCACACCTCCCCTTCGTCCTTCTCCCTTCCCATATCCCCCTCCCCAACTGCTCTGCAACATCTTTGAATGTAAAAAAATAATATTAATAAACTTTAAAAAAAACAACTTACACATGAGAAACGGAAGGAGATATTCTTGTGCAATTAAAAAACACACAGGAAAAACCAATTACTGGTCAGAAACCAATTCTTTGGCTCAAACAAATACTTCTTTCAGATTTTCTCATTTTATGTTTATATACTTGATCACACTGACAGTCACGATTTACCCCGGAAAATGAGTTAATTCCTAAATATCAGCAAGAAATTCCAGTATACCATATGTTCATAATTTTTCCTCTCACACATCTTTGACTACACAGGTAGTCGATTACCTATACTCAGGTGAGAGGTGAAGACCACAGCAGTACAGTTACGACATCTCCAGATGGGGATAAAGATTTTCTTTTCAATGTTACATTTAAATTAAATTTTCCTTAAATTGATTTCTACGTAACTTCTGGCAAACATAAATAAAAACCTGTAATGAGTGTTGACAAAACTAAACCAAAGGTAAATATTAAGAAAAATGTTATGATTTTATGAAATTCAGCACATCCACAGAGGAGAACTTCAGTGTGGAATTCTGACTCATTCGAACTCTGCTCCTTACCACTGGCTGATGAATTATGAAAGATGATCATGGCCTCCTTGAAAAAAATGATCCTTGAAGCAGGATATATACCCAGGATCACTCAGACTATTTGTTGTCAAACTGGCTTTTTCTTCAGCACTATCAGTGGGTAATATAGTTTTAATACATTTTTGTGCCCCAGCCATTAAGTGCTTATATTTATTAAATTTAAGCATATGCTTCAATGCTCAGTGTTTTAAACTGAAATAATAACTTTAAAAGACACCTCCTAAGGTTTTTTTAGTTTTGACTTCCATTCTGCTAGATTTGACTACATTTTTACAAAGTACTGATGAACATAAACTTC
This sequence comes from Cynocephalus volans, assembly GCF_027409185.1. Classification (NCBI taxonomy): domain Eukaryota; kingdom Metazoa; phylum Chordata; class Mammalia; order Dermoptera; family Cynocephalidae; genus Cynocephalus; species Cynocephalus volans. The sequence continues at coordinate 92,306,765 of NC_084471.1, forward strand.
AAAAGAAGTGTCCTACAATTTCTGATCTTTAACAATTGCAGTGCTATTGACTAAATGCTTCCATTTATCTCCCACATAGTAGGACTGCACTTCCCTGTCTCCTTGACATCTAGTGGGGCCACAGGAGGTCAGTGAAATGCACAAGTGGCAGGCGTCACTACCAACTAGAAGTGCTAAGAGCCGGTGTGTGATTTACCACGCTGTCTCCCCCAGCTCTGGACTGTGGAAGCACATGTTAAGTGCAGTTTCCTTCAGAAGTAACTATGATAAGCAGAGTCTTCCTCCAACCCACATGGACATGAGGGAAATCTTTTTTGTTATAAGCCACTAAGAGCTTTTATGGTTCTTGTTACTGCCAACTAGCTTAACCTATCCTAACTAGTATACATACCTGGTTGTGACTCAATGTCACACACTGGAAGTTTTTAAAAATATATTAATTGCAAAAGCCATTTTAATATGAAATATGTAATGTCAATGATTAAATTCCATTTTGGCGTAGAATTACATGTCTGGAAATAGATTTTCAAATTCTGTATGAAGTAAAGAGTTAACGAGCAGTTCAATACTTAACGATAAATGATAAAAGCAGGCGAGATGGGGGGATTTAGAGGTGTGAAAGGGTCATCTAGAAGGAGGCACTAACCTGAGAAAAGTAGAGGGACAAGAAGACAAAGAGACTTCAAAGAATGGAACATAGTTCCAAACGAGGCTACACAGCTGGCAGGGCATCGTACACCATGGAAAGAAGAAAAGTATGCTGTAGACCCTGGGGACACTGTAAGTAAATGATCTGTAATTCCAAAAGATTTCTCTCTATGGTTTGAAGGCAAGGTTGAGGAGAGGAATGGGTGGGAATAGAAGGGTGAGATGAGATAAACAGATCTGGGAGGGACACATTACTTGTCCTGCTCAAAAGCATCCCACGAGTGACTGCAACTTACAGAATGAAATGTACATCATTCTCTGTGGTAAAAAATATCCTCCACTATCAGGGAATAGAGGTTAGTGGTCAAGGGCCCAGTCTCTGATTTCAAGCTCCAGTTCTGCCACATACTAGTTGTATAATGTCCTGGATTCTTTTCTCCATTAATTTCTTCTTGAGTTTATCATGAAGACTAAATAAGATAATATATGTAAAATGACGTTAGCAAAGTATTTTGGCTCTTAGTGAGGGTTAACTTGTCAATCTAGTGCATTTTATGACCCATGCCATAAATAAGCCATTTTGCTCCAATGTCATATTTTATTATTCTTCCTCTACTAATGATGCTGCCTTTGACTATGTCCTTCCCCAATCTACACCTGCTCAAAATTCCACTCACCCTTTGGTATCCACTTGTTAAATAAAAATTATAGGAGGCCATTGTTTTGGACTAAGTTCCTGCACTAGGTCCCAAAAGACCAGCTAAAAATCAAAATGGAGTCACCTCTGCTAATTCCATGTCACTTAGGCTGTGATCTGACCTTCCAAGAAGTCGGGAGAAAGATGTCAGGAGAAAGGTGGCCAGTTTCCAGGCCACCTTAAATCTTCAACAGACAATGATAATAAAGTTTCCTCTGCTTTAAGCCTTAACCTGAAGTAACCTGATGTCATTTTTCTATTGTTCTGTCTTCCTGTCCCTACCTTACAAAGACATTAACTTTGAAATGACCAATCCACCTTTTGTTCTTTGTTTCGGATTTTCTTTAGCCTTTTTCTGTCTATAAAACAAGCCTCCTCTGCTTGGCTCACTGGAATATTTATTATATTTTACGGAATAAAGTGTTGCCTGATTCTAGAATCGCAATAAAACCAATTGAGATCTTCCACTAAACTGGTTGTAATTTTGTTCTTTTACACAGCTCAAATACTGTCTACTCCATGAAGACTTCTCTGAATGCTCCCTATGCTCCAGGAAATAATCTCTCTCAATTCTGAACTGTAACATAGTTTCTAACTGCTTCATGGCGCTTGATTATATATTATTTGCAGGCTTTATTTTTCTCAACTACATTCTATTTTCCTTTAGCCAGCATTACTTCTTAGTTATCCACGTGTATTCCCCAAAGTACTAAGTTGTAATGCCTTGAACTTACTGATCTCCACTGTTGAAGAATTCAAGGAATTAGATGCAAGGCTAACATATAATTTTATTATGACTTATAAGTATAATATGGTTTTATTCATAAAGTGTCAGAAGCAACAATTGTTTCACAAAACTGGTAGTCTTCTCCCCGTTTTTCCCTATAAATACTCAAAGGTTAAACAGGTTAAGTCATTCTTCTACGATGGCATGGCATGTTGGTGACAAATCCTAAAAGAAGACTTGCAATCTCTGATAGGAAGCCCCTAGCTCCTATATTCCAGGAGCAGAAAGGGAAGAAAGCTAATCTTCCACAATTAGTCAGATGGCATTCTTCACTCCCATAGCCATAAAGACGTCACAAGGGAGATAAGGATACTTGTAAACAACTAGCTGTTGAAAAAGTTTGATTTTTCCCCAGACTCTTCTGCCAAGTAAACCCAGTGTTCCTTCATACCTTTCATCTAGGCTGTAGGAAACAAACATTCAAGAACTATTGTGTAAGCCATGAGACTTATCGAGAAATACAACTGCACTTGAAAAGCAACTGGGCCCAGTAGTTTGATCATTATAACCTGAAAAACATATGGCCCAGCCCAAGCCTCAGGTTAAGTGATCAAATAAAATTAAGAGAGGTGTAGGGAACAGTTCCTGCTTACCATCCTGATTATAGCTTTGCTGAAGTAGGGTTTGACCTTTATTCTCCATGAACTTTTCACTAGTTCCAGACTCAAGCCACCCACAGGATCATGAAGCCATCTCATCAATTTCTTTTCCCTTAAAAATTACATTGGAATTTAAGTCTTTTGGAGGCCCAAACTTAAATCCTAACTCCTCCATGTAAAACGTAAAGCAGGGTGGTATCCTAGACTTTAGAATACATCACTTTAACTTTTCATACCTCACCACAAATGTAAACTTTTTCACATGCTCCTTGCATAGGTTTCTCTCACGCTCTATTAGTGTCAAGGCTTAATTAGACTTCTTTGAGTCTTATATCACACGATGATTTTTTTTAAATGTCCTTATTTTTATTCAGTGCTCAAATAAAAACAATCAGAAAGAACATACACAAAAAAATTATTATTGATTTTGAAAGTATATCAAAATAGGTACAACAACAACATAAATTAACACACAAAAAAAATGTTACAAAAGCAAAGTTCTATTAGCTGTCTGTTCCTATTTTTCCAGACTTATGCAACATCCTAATGTTTAAAACTATTTTGTCATGGAAAATTTGTCTGGGGGGGGAGGGGGAGGGTGTCCATTTTCTTTTTAAAGTTATAATTTGAAACAGATAATTAAACAATACAATAAACTTCTTGTACTTTGGAAACATTTTGATTTATGCATTGCAAGATTACAAGGTAAAGACAGAAATATGTACTTGAAAGAAAAATTTAGTGGACACCCCTTTTGCCTACAGCATGAACAATACTGTAAAATCAAAATATTTTGCCTTGCAAGATAAGCAGTCAGTAATACTCAGTGATCTGACTATTTTCAAGTTCAATAAGTCATTCATCAAATGGTTTTATTTGGTTTTCTTCAAATGTTACTACAGACATTTAAACACAATTAAAAGATGATAATTTCCCCTTTCATGAATGTACAGAATCTATACTGAGTATAATAAAACTTCATGTTTCTCCTTTTCCTGTGCTGACTAGAAGTTAATATAAATAGTCGAAATACATACTGTTTGTCATATATGAATGTTAGGGCAAAAATAAATTTAGAGCATTTTTCCAGCTGAGTCTTGTTCTCTCCAACAATTAAATCTTACTGCTTTCATCCCCTTCTTGTTAAAGCAAAAGGCTTTTAAAGTCCTATCACCATCTTAGAGATTATTATAGAAAAATTATATTTTGAAACCAAGTGAACATTTCAGTTTTTTAACTTTCAAAGCTGATTTTAAAAACAGAAAATATTAAGTGACAAGAGAATCCAAGAATCACAAGTTTGGCTCATGATTAAAAGCAGTTACTCAACTGGATGCAAAGCACATCTCTGCATTTCAGTTGCATCATAGGTAACATGCTAACTCAGAAGCACAGCCCATGTCCTACGTGATCAATACATTATGACAGGAAGCTAAATCACTCCAACATTTCTACATTATAGCACACACCATATTTGTCCCTACTATATTTTGCATTGCTTTTTAGATGAATGACTTTTGAGTCATCTTTTCTTATATTACTAAATCACTAAGTGTAATGTCAACATCTGAAAATAATTATTTCGGTGTATTCACATAACCCGGGGATGCTGAGAAATGTTATTTGGCTTAAGATACAGCATAACAGCCATGACAACGCTGCTTTAACATTATATATAGCAGACTTCTTTAAAGGAGGAATACCTATGCAGTTAAAGCCTTACAGTAAATACTGAAAAGCTGATTGTGCCAAAGATAAATGAAAAATTTTAGCAGGCTGTACACCTGTGGATAGTTAGGAGCTTCTTTAATAGAGAAATAGAGTAACTTGGTGAACTCTGGAGAAAATAGTAGGAATTCTTTCCAGCAACACTCTCTACATCCAAGAATAGGAAGACTTCTTTACTAGAGAGAACGAGCTATTGGAGATCCCAAGAAAAGACAACATTAGCAATAGTCACGCATGGGTGTGCTTTGGAAGACAATAACTACAGAACGATTTCCTGCTTTGACTGATAGTTTGAGAAAAACAATCTATTCTCTTTACATAAAAAGAGGTTTGGCTAAATTGGGGGAAAGACAAAAAAAAAAAGCTTCCATATGAGCAACTCAACTGAGTTGAGTTCATTTCAAACTTTTGAGCGATGAAGGTGAAAGGATGTCTATCATGATAAAATGCAAGCTGTGTGAGTACAGGTCTATTGGTCCACTCCAGGCCTGGCACCTAAAATATTACTTGCACGTAGTAGAGACACACTCAGTATTTGCTGAGTCAGGCTGAGTCAGGTGCAACACTTGTTCCCAAATGCTGGCCATAGCAAAGTTTTCACTAATTTGTAGCAAAATTGCAAATAGAGGTCTGAAATTTTGTCACAAGCCTCGTACTAATTTCTAGTCTCAAAGCTGATTTATCTCACACCACCCAACACCCTCACCTTTTTTTAGTAGCATAATCCAGAGGTACTCCAAGGAATCAGATATCAAGCTCAGAAAACTGTCTTAAATTTTACCCAGGTCCTCAGGCAGGAGGGAAAGAAAAAAGGGGAGAAAGAAGTTGTCACAACCACTGTTAACAGCAGAGGAGTAACAATTAAAAATCAGCTCAACTATCTTGGGAAGAAGAAGAAAAAAAAAGGACTGTCCTAAGGGGAAAAGTAGTTCGATATTATTTAATCCTAAACCTTGCTAAGGATTGAAGCAGGGACTAATTTACAATTATATAGAAAAGGTTTCAGTATCTGAAGAATTAGTTTCAATTTTCAAATATGCATTTGATCTCTACTGAGAATTGAAGCTTCTGTGGGTCTCAGTTCCCTCTGCAAGAGAGAAAAAATACAATATATTTGTGATCCCCTGAGAATGTATGTCTCATGGACCTTGGAACAGGCAGCGTAATGCGCCCTTGTTCACTACCCTCAGAGAGCAGAGGTGACTAGAAACCAGAATCCTGGAAATGAAATCATTCATATCTCCTGATAAATTCCCAGTTCCTCTGACTAAGTATTTCCCCCCTTAATCCCAGACACTATAACTGTCAGTCATTTTTGGTCTGTTATTCCAATATAAGAAGTTTGACTTTAGCATCATAAAAGTTTTGGGAAAAAAACCCATTTTTGAACACTGGTGGGCTCAAGGGACTGATAATGGAATATAAACCTTTCATCCCTAAAATGGTTCTTTGGGAACAGAAAGCAGCATGTTTTTTCAGTATAACCCAAGCCTCCCTCCTGCCCAACCCCACCCCCCGCCACTCCCCCAGGTGGTGCTAAAACATCTAGCAGTTGCTGTCACTGTATCTGTAACACCCTGAAGAGTCTCTGAGAATGATCAGGGTAGTCTTAGAAATCTGTCAGCCCACTTGCTTAGGACGATTTTCATACAATCATGAGGCATGTTGTTAAAATGCCTATTTGGACTCAGTAGTCTGGAGTGGGGCCTGAGATTCTGCATTTCCAGCAACTACCAGGTAAAGCTGATGTTGCTGACCCATGAACCTTACTTTAAGTAGCAAAGATCTAGTCCATCTTTACCTATGTGATTAGAGGGACATGACAAACACTCCTCTCCCAACAAAAATCTCAATTTTGCCCATCTAATGCAATATCAGAAATACAAAAAGGAGGGGGGGGTGGGGACAAAATCCAGGTTCCCTTATTTAACTTGTGCCCAGATGTGACATTACATTGTACTAAGAATGGTTAGACCACATTTGCAGTCTGAAATTTGACCATTTCTAGCTCTGTTCCTATACTACATTATAAAAACTGTACATTTTTCACATGATCCTTGCAATGGCTATGAACTAAGCAGAGGAGATATAATTGATATTTTAGAAAAGAAGAAAACAGATTGATCTAGCTAAGTAACTTACTTGCAGTCTCCTAATTAGCAGGAGTCAGATCCAGGAATCTTTCTCAAATGTTGTGACCCCAGTCTAGAGTCTGTCCACTACAGCAGTGCCTTTTACACCACCCATCTTCCTTACCTGCCAGACAAATTTTCTTTGATTTTGTTATACTATAGTTCCAGCAGTTGTATAACCAGGGGTAAAAAAAAAAAAAAAAAAAAGGAATATCAACGGCATATGATTTTGGGGGGTTCACTATTTCAGTACATATTGCACAACAAATGATTTTTTTTTAATTTGAAAGACAAGCCTAACTTCTGTTAGATGACATACAGCTGAATACTAGAATTATGATTCTCTAGATTTCATTCAACAGCAGAGAGATATTTTTAATCAATCTGAATAGAAAGGCTAGTCACAGATCATGAATGTTAGTTAGTAGGTGAAAAAGCTCCACAGTCAATCTCACAAACAGAGACTCCATGGGAACACACAGGAACAAGGAATGCAGTGGGATTCCCCACGACAGTGTGAGAATGGGAAGGATCTCCCGTCCAAACTATTCTCAGAGACAGGCTCTTTCTGGAAGTGGAGTTCAAGAGCCTCCAAGCTGTTTCTGCTTTGTTTTCTGCTACAACCAAGCACCCAGAAAAATGCCTGGGATGTAGAAGGTGCTGTATATTTTTTAAAACAAATGAATAACCGAAGTCTTATTATAACAATACACAATGAGATGAATGTTAAAATGTGTTTAAACGTGTAGTAAGTGGATTCTTTTTCATGTTAATATGGATTAAAGGTTATTTAAAAATTTTTAATCCTTGAGAGAACTAGAGACCCTTTGCTCTTTACAAACTGACTAAAAATTACTTTTTTAGTATCTGAAAAATAAAATCCCAATGCAATAGATCCTACCCTGTACAAATACCATATCAACTCAAATAAGAGAAAGACAGCCAAAGGCTCACATTTATTTCAAGCATAATCTTCACGATATTGCGGGAGTTTAATTTTTTTATTTTACTTCAGATCTTGGTTCATTCAGCATTTTGTAAAAAAAAGGGCTATCATAAGTTTTTCATAGCACCAAGTACTTCCCTTTCTTAGATCTCATACAATGTTATATGTATTTGTTTTACCTGTCCCTGCCATAAGACTACCCTCCCTTTTGGGACAGGGATCATGCCTACTTTTGATGACGTGTATGTCCATTGCACCTGCCAGGCCATGATCCTTACCAGGGCTAGGAATTACTAACAACTAGCCAACACACTCTAAAAACATTTAATTCTAAACAACTTCTCTGGCTCATGAAGAAAGACAACAATAGAGGTTTCTTTGATAGTTTCTAAGGAGGCACAACACAGACATGAATTCAAAGCCCCTGGGGAATTTCAATGGACACAAATTTTAAGTTTACAACCTTGCAAATGCATATGTCCCATCTTGGGCCACAGAAGATTTGGGGCACACGCAGTCATCGTGATCAAGAACAGGCAACAGTCAAAAGACAGTAACTCAGCTGAAATGCAGTAAAATGAAAAGAAATAATGAAATGCAGAAAAAAGAAGTCATCTTCAATATTCAAGTGTTGATTTAACAAATCAACCAACATTAAACTCTTTAATGACATTTAAAAACGATATCAATGTTGTACATTGTTTTTAACAACGTGGGGGCCTCATATTCCCGGTATCAGAAATATTGAGTCTGAGGAAGAACAAATCAAATTCAAGGTAAATGAAAACTCATCTCAGAGTAGAAAAAAATAGTGGTCCACCCAATTTTTCTACTTATAAGAATAAGCAATTCGTATTGAACATTGGTCAGAGCGGAGGGAGAGAAGCGTACTTAAAACATGGGACTATCTAGGAATTTCATCTGTGCCTGCTTTCTCCACAATCCATCTATGCATGACAAATTTCAATATCTGGGAAGCCTGTGAACAGGAAAACATTCTATAAACAATGAATCTGATATATTTCGTCTATGTGGTTACAGAAATACCTTTCCAGCAGCCCATACTTTTCTCAACCTTACTGAACTTACATTTTGTGAAGTTTTAAACACTTTCATGCTGTTCCTAAAATTCTGACAGTGAAATATGGCACAATATTTATAAAAGGTTTACCTAATCAGGTTCTGGATTAAAAACAAACTGCAGGCTAAATAAAATTGGAAATAAGTAGCTGCTCTGAGAAAATAGTGTTAAATGTTTGTCAAAGTGTTCATAATTTTTTAAAAGTCATCCTGCATATAGAGAACCCAAGCAGAAGCTAAGGTAATAACATACATCACCACCAATTGATGTAATTTTCAAGGCTGTGTATCACTTATGTATCCCATATTTCAACTTTTTTTTTCTACTTTATAATCTCAGATTTGCACTTGTCTCTTAATATTAGGAACACACAATCTCCAGTTTTTCTAAGGGGCAGGGTTGCCTGTCCATCATCTTTCCCCCTTTCCTCTTTCTTAATAGAACCCCAATTTGTGGAGGTATCTACTCCTCTCCCATGTAACCCAGTGTCACAGGTCTGCTGTATCCCATCAAAGGTCAGTTTAGTCACGGAGTGATTCCACCGACCTTTGCAGAAAATAGTTCAGAACAGGTCAATCAGGCTAACAAGATAAAAGAATTTCCTGAGGGTACTGGGAAAGCGGTGTCCCACTCTTCATCTACTCATTACGTTGGGACAGGAGGTCTGGAACTGCTTCACCTATGTTGCTACAGAACGAGACAAGGCTACAGGAAGGAGAGCAAAACCAAGAGAATTCTGTGGAAAGTGCAGCTAGAACTCCTCGATAAACTCACTCCTAAGACATTGCAGACCTCCATTTGTGAGACAATATACTTTTGTTTTCACCATGTATATCATTTTGTGTTTTCTACTCCTTGTGTGCAAAAACATTCTAAAAGATACATTTCTATTATTTAATAACCATTCACCAAAGTTTTGAGAACATTTTAGCTAGTAAATGGCAGGGTACCAAATCAAATATTGCTTTTGAAATATAATACAGGTTTTAAAAAAGATATGGTTCAGAAAAATAAACTAAGGAACTGGCCCTCTGAATTTTTATGAAGATATGGAAAAAAGGAAGAAGAGAAAAATAACTGAAGCTCTTCTTTTTTCTTTTTGAACCACTTTATTGAGGTATGATTGATATACAACAAGCTGTGCATATTTAATGTATACAACTTGATGAGTTTGGAGATAAGTATATTATCTGTGTAACCATCACCACAATCTATGCCATAAACCTATCCGTCACCTCCTCATTTCCTCCTACCTCATTTATTATTTGTGTGTGATAAGAACACTTAAGATCTATCCTCTTAGCAAATTCTTAAGTATCAACACAGTACTGTTAACTGTACGCAACAGACTGTATACACTAGATCCTTATACCTCTCCATTTCCCCCATCGCTTTTTTTTTTTTAAGAAATTTCCCAGAATTTCACATAATCCCAGAAACACAGTGAGAATCCAATAATGTATTTAGAGTAACTTCTTTGTTTTTTGTCATAGAAAAAGAGTAAGTGGTGAGCAGGGAAATCAAATAGAGCCACTTCCATGTGAATTTGAGCAAATCTTTAACAACCTCAGACCTCAGCTTGTCCGTTTGTAAGTAAAAACTTATTTTCTGGTTCAGTGTTTCGTCATCACTGGCACATTATGACTGTTTTTTGCAAAAGATTTGTGAAGAAAAAAGAAACGCTGCTGCGAAATAACTGTACATTTAAAAAATGCTTATAGATTAGTACTTGAAGTCAGGTTATCAGGCCATTCAATCCAACTTCTTTTAAAACTTCGCTTCAGTTCTCAGCAAACAGAAACTTCAAACCTTACAGCAATGGCAAAATGTGTTATTAAACTGAGGTATTAAATGAACACATTTTGTTTCAAAAGGTTTATACACAACCAGGAAGATATGCACACAGATTATCTTTCATTTCTTGATTTCTCTTAGTTTATTTGTTTACTTTATGGTATGTAACTGAATTTCAAAGAACTGAAATATAATTTAATACCATAGAAAATGTAGACATATTAGAGCTCCATGTACATCTACACAGCAGGAGCGTGTGTGTGGTGTTTGTTTTTTTGTTTTGTTTTGCTTTTCCTGACCAGGCACAATGGCAGGCCCAATGTCCCAACACTTAACCCACTTCACTTCACTTAATCCTCATAGCAACTCCAACATGCCCATCTTAAATGTAAGGAAACACTCTTAGAAAGGCAACTAAGGAAATTACTTTGAGATCATGGAGCTACTAAAATCTTTCACCTCCAACATTATATCCTCTCAAATGATGAGAACTTTTCCACCCACGGGAACCTACATGGCAGAACAAATTTCAGTGAACAACAAAAAAATCACCTTATAAACCTTCACAGAGAAACTGTTTCTGGAATTTTAATTATACACAAAACTTTTTTTTTTTTTTTTTTTTTTTTTTAGTTCATTCATTCTTCTTGTACCCTCATCTCATTCTGTATCTTTTATTTTCAAAACATAAAATCAACCTGTTTCAGACAGAATTACAGAATGGCAAATAAACAAATAAATATGCAAACTACATTGGAATAGTGATGAGGATGGTCAGATAATGTGTCCCCAACAAATGAGAAAATCTGAGGCTAGTATTACTCTCAGAAATAGAACGACTGAATAGAGATATTTAGAAAAATCTTCTGAAGAATCTAGAATATTTAAATATTGTGGCAGTAACTGCAGCCCACAAAGACTGACTTGCCTGGAGCTGAGGAATGAGACATCTGCAGCCCTGTGCAAGAACATGGATTTAAGGTAGTTATCACACTAAACATCCTTCTCCACAGAGCAGCAAACCAAAAATAGAAAGAGGCCATAAATATTACCGTCGCTGCAACACAATTCTTTCAAGCTCAGTGAAATTATGTTTCTGTATCCTAAAACTAGGGAACGGAAGCGCTCAGGACTCAGGTGGCAGCCAATACTTACATATACAACAGGGTATGATTCACTGCAAAATGTAGTGTGTGTTAGAATGAAATGCTAAATTTCTATACAGTAGCCCATTTCCACTTTGCTCACTCCATGCTTTTGCAGCTCTTCCTTCCAGTGCAGTGCTTTACTTTTACTGTCCAGTAGTGAAATAATGCACCCTGCCCCAAAACATACAATGAAAAGTTTGGGTAATTAATCTCCAAAACAAAATGGACAATCTTCCTTCAGATAAAAACAAACAAAAAAATTGTTAGAATACAGAGCTTCATTTAAGGCATGGTGTGTATCAAGAACTATGGGATTATATCAAATTATTAATATTAACAAAACTTCCTTGATTAAAACAAATAGCTTTGCAAAGGATATAGCTTAGGAATTTCCTATACCAAGAACCATGAGTGCTTTCTTCCTCCCTGGAGGAAGTATCTCCCTGCACAGAAAAGAGCAAACTGAGTAGAGTGTTGATTTGTTGCATTAACATTTCACTGAATATAGACATGTTTGCAGGGATGGGTGTGTGTGTTTGAACTCGGATGTATTAGGAGAGGCAGAAATAAACACAAAACACAAAAGAATCTTCTCAGTGTAGCATTTAAATTTAATAATAAAAGTTCTCAATTTTATTTTCTGTATTCACTAACCATTGGTATAAATACCACTTTCCAAATTTTCAGCAAGACTGTCTTCTTCTACTTCATATACTTTAAAGCAGTTTTTCAGAACTTGTGCCCAAGGTAATAGATTAATCAAATTATATCAGTATGGGTTTTTCTTCAGCCAATTTCCCCAGCATCAGGACAATGAGAGGTCCAAAAATCCTTTTGTTGTATTTTTACAATCCTTTAAAATACATGTGGGTTTTCTGCTCCTTTTCAGATAATTTGTTCTTTTTATAAAGAAGAAATAAAAGCAGCAGTGAAGAGTGCTTGGCAGTTAACCACTCTTTCAATTACAGGCACTGTTACTGTTTATCTCTGACAGACATGGAAATTTCCAAGACTGTAAAGTCTGCCAGGCCCATTAGAGGGAGCTACAGGGAACATTAGTTTCATGGCATATGGTATTCAGATAAACGACTGGCGGAAAATGCAAGTGACCCAAGAATGTTAATGTAGGACAGGGAACACTTCAAGTCACTGGGGCTTTGACTGTAAAACACCTGTAGATCAGCATACCCCTGCATAGCCAAGAGCCATTTGTGTCCACTAACTTTTGATAGAACTCATACATGGGGAGGCTATCAGGGCACCTGTTTTTATGAAAGCAGCACACTATAAATTGCTCACCAGCATTTGGAACACCTGGATGCAAACTGTCTCCTTGCAGCTTTCAATGTTTTTCAAACCATGCAAGATGATGCAGCCGACTTCCTGAGACAACATATGAGCATGCACAGAAGAAATCCAGATGATGCGGGGATATGAGGTATTAGTAGTTGAAATCTAGAAACGATTATTAAATTTCTCCCATATTATGAAGTAATTCATCCTGTGTAAAATGCTAAACCATCTAAAACAATTTCTAGACTGCTTAATTTCTTAGTTTTTTTTAAGCATACATATCTGAAACAGTTTAATCATGTTGTTTTCTAAGCCTTGAAATCAGACCTGTGCTAAAGACAAAATGCTCATATCATCTTCAAAAGCAATCAGTACTTGCCTTTTACTGAAGGCATTTAACTGGTATTTAAGCAAAAGAACATATTCCTAAATATTACATAGAAATTTTCCATTTAGGGGATAAAAAAGGAATTGTTTCGAAATTTTCGATATAAATTATACTATCACTACTCCAAACACTTTAGTAATCTTTAGTTTTATGTTTCTTTGATTTTCTTAAAGGTAAAAGTTGCTTCACTTAAAAATAAATAGCCGGAGAACTAATAAATTGTCCACGAAGTTCTGATTATCATATATGTCTATGCTAACATTATCTCACAATTTTAGTAGAACTTTAATGACTTAAAATATTGTGAAGATTTAAATAATCACTTCCTTTTCCCTTTCAGAAGAAGTTGTTGTTGGTATCACATTTCAATTTTTTTTTTAAATCATACACCATGCACACTATGTTTTATATACAGTATCTCTAATTTTCACCAATACATTGCAATAAGAACATTATAACCATTTTACATCTTATAGATGAAGAAAACCAGAGTTTTGGGAGTTAAATGACTTGTCCAATGCCACAATTCCAGAAAACAGTAGGGAGGGCCAAGATTAAGTCCAGTTCCATCTAGATCCAAAGCCTACACAAAACCCACTCTCTAGCCATACTACCATTTTGCTACTGGTCACGAAAGCACAAATGACAACACTACTCTTTAACATCTTAGTCACTAAATTCCTTCTCCAAGTTTTGAAATGTTTGTTTTGTAGACTTTTGTGGCTGAGAAGATCAGACTTTGCAAACTTGTTTTATTACTTCTGCACACTGGTCCTGATGACCTGATTTCCTGGGAAAAGCCCTAGGCCATAGTATTAGAAAAACCTGAGCAACGATTATGACTTGGCCACTGGTTATCTGTATGATTTAAAGCAAGACTCCAAACTATTCTGTGACTAACATCTCCAATCATCCTCTAAGTGTCTGCAGCTGTATTTATGATTCAGCTAACATGCCTAACACTTCACACAATTGCACTCTCAGAAGCCACAATTAGAATAGTGAATATACATTCCAATATTAGTATGAATGTGTTGTTGCAGGGCTAACAGAATTGAAAAATGCTAGAGGCCTTTTCTTTGTGATAATCTGAACAAAAGAAAAGATGTAAGAAATTCAGTGGATTATTTAAAAAAGTGAAAAACGACATGAAGGGCACAATTTATGGAAAGCAATTTATAATCTATTAGGTCAGAAAATTCCAATCCTAGATTTATGTTCAATTATGTCTTCAAGCCACATGTAATCAATGATTTTCAAAAGTGCAGGGTAGATACTGGTTGGCCATAATGACAATTGATACTCTTCCATTAGGGACAGACATTTCTGGATGAAAAGTCAAAATGTTTACTTTGCCTTAAAAATTTTTAAAAGCTTATTCTTTCCCAAAGATCAGATATTTTAATGAACTTTGAAAGACAATGAAACAGTGTGCTAAGCCATATATATTTTAATTGTTAAGCACTGTTTAAGCAATAGAGTCACCTTGGATGAATTCCTCTGATTAAGTGTACTGCTCTCTAAAAATGCCTTTGTACAAATATGTTTACTTGAGAAAGCGACACTAGCAAACAGTTAAATACCATATGCTACAAGTCATGGAAAAAAGAGTTTAACTACAGTTCACATAAAACTGAGAACTCAAAGGAAGGTTATTTTGAAAATGTACACAAATAAATTTTTAAAACATTTGGGGGCATTTCAGAGTTCAAGCCTACAAACATAAGGCAAATTGCAGCAGATGTTGGCATTTGGGTGTTTATGTTATTCTGTAGATGTCAGAATAACATAAAGAAACAGTGTCTAGGATATATGGGACATAAATTTGATGCTTCAGTATTTGAGACAAAATGAGAAATAAATGATGGAGTAAAAAAAACAAACCATTGACAATAATAACCACAAAAAGTAAACATACTCTTTCAACCAGTCAAATCTATATGTATCAACTCTCTCTTTTGTAATCCTTCCCTCCCCATGTGTTTCATATGCGGTAGGGGCTCAGCAAAGTGTTTATTCAGGGATACCTACCTTCTCATTTAAAGTGAGCCTATTACATTACTTAGGATCATTTTCCCACCCCACAGGGTTAGTTGGGTGAAACTGCTCGTAGCCTAGGAGAACATCTCATAGAACCTCACAAACACAGATGTGACTAGTATGATATTCACATCTAAACAGCCTTGCATTCAAAATGTCCTTCATCTCAGAAGGCCCATCCCCCATTCCCTCAAATTATTAACCATTTGAAACAGCACTCTACCAGGGAACAATTGGAGACAAGGGTTAAAAATAAGATGACACAGCCAAAAAAGTAACTGTTTGAAGAAACAAGAAATAAATAAGAAGTCAAGTGCATGTATGCCATTTTTCTGACCTATATTTATCAAAGCCAATATTAAGCAACAGAATTCAATTACACTCGAAACCATTACTTAATAAAAATGCTTACTCATACTATCAACTGTATCCTTGAAATCCTAACGGAGAATTCATACAGTAGAATCAGAACCAGAAGACAGGAAAGGGAAACGTTAGTAACAACAATGTTACTTAGAGTCGACATGTTCCCTACGTCCCAATCACGATATCTGCCTAATAATCTTTTCACTTGAAAAACTGAGATTACGTTAAAACATGCTTTTTCAAAGAAAATATTCCAGTAATTAAACTCCTTTTGATGGCACTCATTCAACTACTTTTGAAATAGAGGTACAAAAGGAAACAGTTTGCAATCTGAACACTTGGATGTATGAAACCTCTGTTATTGCACGTTTTATAACATAAAAAAATACAAAATTATGGACTGTACTTAATATACATATTAATTATATCCCCCTTTCATCTTCTCATCTACACTAAAAGATACATTTTTTATCAAAAGTTGAAATAATGAATATTCAAACAATATGATTTGATTTGTGATGTTTCTCCACAATTTAACAGATTACAGCAGAAAGCAGACACTCTATGTGGAGGACGTGGCCTAAACAATCCATCACCAAGTCCTAATAGTTTAGACGTCAGGACAAAGGTAGATGTGATTTGGCCAACCAGAACCACCTACGTGGATTTACAGAAATAATCCCCAAAACGTATACATTTCTGTTCCAAAGAAGAGTAAGAAATTCATTATTGACTTAAATGGTTTGGGAGGATTACATTGTATTCCAGATTTTAAAAAATATTATCAAACAATGCAATAATAATAATATGAATGTGCTTTTTTAATTCTGGATTTAGATAATCTTTACTTTTTACAGTCTATCCTATGTGGAAATACATGATATAGTTAAATTTATTAAGTAAAATTTAAAACACCTGTCTCCTTTGATAAAAATGTAAGATTGTGAAGTCTATTTTCTGCTTTTTCAAAGAAATTATAACACACTGCTGAAATTGAACATAATCTAATATCTGAAACTGGTAATATTAATACAATAAGGGCAAATATTTTGGCAAAATGAATTTAAAATAATTCCAAGAACTAAGACATATCTAACCCTTAAGAAGAGCTTATTTGAAGACACAAGAATGAAATACTGACAGAGAAACATGCCTATTAAGCACAAAGTCAGTTCCCAAGGCCAAACCATAGCTATCTCCTATTTATTGTATTTCCCAGTAACACACTTTCATTTTACCTAGTCCTTAAAGAGAACTTTTAGTATACTGTTGTGAACCTCAAAATATTGTCCATATAAAAAAACCAAAGGCATACAACATTTCTACCTTCCTTATATTGACGGCAACTAGAGATCAGGGACCAGCACCATGGGTTTTCTCTGATCAGATCCCAACACCATACAATACTCAACTAGTACTTTATCAAACTTTTTTCGCTGACATGCACATAAAGACTTCTTAATTACCTGCTGAACCTAAGTTAGAAGAATTTCTGAAATTTGTGCGAACACCATATCTTTCTATGTCCCTTGATCACCCAGTGTTCTTTGGCCATCTTTAAATAAGATTTCAAAACTAGACGGAATAAAAGTGAACCAACTATATCAAACTTTTTGCTCCTTTCATTATGGAGAATAGCCAATAGTGCCATGAAGTCTAATTTTAACCATTCATGCAATCATGTAACAGCGTTGAACTCTTAATGATTTTTCTAGGAATCTAACATCTTTATTTTCCAAGCCTAATGATGATATGAATGCAAAAATTTGACTTTACTGAATGCAAGTAATCGGATCTAAGCTTCAATCACATGCAGGAATTCGTCTACTATTGCTGTGGGACCCAGCATCAGTACCCATTGTTAAGAACAAACTACTTCCACTAGTTTTCCCCCTTAATAATGAGTTAAAATATACATGTCACTTTCCTTATACTGATTCTTCTTTTGTTTTCTATAGCAATACATTAGTCCTTTTTTTTTTTTTAATAGCAACCTTGTAAATAATTGGAGACAGGTGTTAGTCTTCTCTTCTCTAGGCTACACAGTCCTACTTCCTCTTTTTTTTACATGATTTCCAGACTTCTGGCACTCCAGTTTGTCAATGTCCTTCCTAAAATTGTAGTGTCTTGGACAGAACACAGTATTCCAACTGTGATCTGTCCAGTGTGAAGTACGTCAAAGATATTACTTCCCCTGATGTGGACACTCTTATTTCTATTTATACTGCCCAAGGAAGCCTCAAGGGTTTTTTCTTTTTTTCTTTTTTTCCTTCTAAGCAGCTGCATCATACAGTTGCCTCATATTAAGTTTGTAGTCAAGTAAAACCTCCAGATGTTTTCCACAAACTAAAAATTTTCATATTCAGTTCTCACTTGGAGCCAGCAACCACTAGCTCCAGTCACAGGCAGAGAATTCAGATGTGCTCAAGAGAAGGATAACTACATGGGATAATCCACTATATTTTGTTACAAACTCTATTCTAGTGACTGTTCTCATTGTTTAAAATTTCATGAACAGAATTAGGTATTTTCCCTTGGGGAAGTCTCAAATATTCAAATACATACTTATGTATTGTATTGTATTATTGTTATATTTAATATGTGCTAGTCACTGTTCTAAGGGCTTTAAAAATGTTAATTTATTTAATCTGGGTAACAACTCCATGAAGTAGGTACTATTCTTATGCACATTTAACAAATGTAGAAACTGATGCAAAGATAATTTAAGTAACTTGCCCCAAATCACATTATCTGTAAGAATCAGTGCCAGGATTTAAAACCAGGTAGTCTAGTTCCAGAAGTGGGGTTCACAATAATTATATTATGTTACCTCTCTACCCTAAATAAATTCTTGGTGAAATAGGCACTGTGCCAGACCCTTGGGAAATAAAATATTATATCATCATTATCATCTTCATATGTCTATATGTTTATCTTAGTTCCATAAAATAAAACCATAATAAGTGAGACAGAAATAGGTCATAGACATTTTGAGTGTGACTTTATATTCAATCCTAAATATGAAGGTCACTTTTTAGGGCTGTTGAAAGGATTAGAAAATTAATATCTGTAAAGCACTTAGAATAATATCTGGCCTAACATAAGTGCTAGCTCTTTGTATATATCAATTTTGTAATGTATTTATTCATATAAATATACATATAAGTATATTTGTTCTTAAAAGTTACAAAGTTCCTTGGAGGTTGCCTAAGGAACAATAAACTTTAAACAATAAGCATTTGATTAAACTGTAATGAGACTTTATTTTCAAAAGTGAAATATTCCCTTAGGAGAGAAGCATGGTGAGAAGTGGACCATCAGAAATATTGCATGATGAAAAAAATAAATCCCTCAACTACTATTAGCACCCATCTTCTGGTTAAAAGAACAACAGCTTATGTATGTCACCACCTTGTTTGGTGATTAAAGATAAAACTACTCCAAGAAACATGCACTACCACCAGTCATTCATTACTAGTCACCTAAGCCAATCCAGGAGTGTGCCTCTTTAAGTACTCTAAATTCTTATTTTTGGCAGCCCAGGTGTGTTCCTGCAAATTCAAGGTAACATGTTCTTTTAATTCTTTCAAACAAATGACACAATTCCACAGACTGTCTATTTGCCTAAGACTAAGTGCTACATACTAGTAAAACTAAAAACATGTCATCACTAGGATTTCCTGAGCATGCTAAGTCCTCATTTGGCTTTGAAGTGTGGTTGCTGTGCTGTGCACAGAGACACAGCAAATTGTGAGGGCCATGATGGAATTTAGGATAGAATCCTGCTGTCATTGCATCATGATCCACTGTCTTGAAATGAGTGCTCTATTGCTGATATTCTGTGCTTTTTAAAAAATTACAGTCATTGTTAAGACTTATCAAAGTTTGTTAGTAGCTGTTTGGAAATGTATATTTTTCTATTATTTTCCAATGAGTAGATATATGACGTGTATACCTAGTAGCTCCAATGGAAATTATCCATAAGGCAATAAACATTATTCGACACTACCTCTCAAACATTTTTTTGTTTTGCATAGATAGGAGCACATCATTGTTGATTCATTTGTAAATTTATGTTAATAATTTTCAATGACAGGATGTTTTTATAAGATAAAATCATGTGCATATGTTCACATTCTTAGCTTACAATGTGCTCGGCAATTCACATATGGTTTTCTACATTTATTTGTATTTATTGAATAATTTTCCTACTGAAATGGAAACTTATAATCTAAAGGAAGCAATTAAAAGAAGGAAGGAGGAAGATCAAGAGGCAGAAAAAGTGAGAGGTCTGCTGATGTAAATTACCTCCCCCAAATATAAAAGGAGCAAAATGCTTTGCTCCAGCCGATGTCTCCATTAACCACTACTTTTTCCTTTCTCATCTCTACCCCTTCTTTTCCTAGCAACTAAAAATTGACCACCCTATTTTACAGCCAATCTATGATACAGCAAGAACTAATATGATTACTATAATATATTGAGAATTTCAAGCTAAAAATTATCCTTTAAAAGTTTTACTTTCATAATATCTATTTTTACTTAATTCGTGTTTATTATGGTTATGCTAAAAAATGTAAAAATCCAACACTTCCCTACTTTTAGTTTGCATCATCTCTCACCAACTTCCACTTCACTGAAAGACACTATTATTTCTTCATTCTTACGCTAAATACAATTACTCCACTCACACCCCAGATATTTCTCCCTTGGTTACTATTGTATGTACTATGTGCTCTTCCTACCTCTCTCCCACCCAAATGAATAAAAACTCCACCTTCTAGTCCTGTCTTTCCCATCCCCAGCCTTACCTTGGAACGTGCTCAAGCACAAGTGCACATCATCTCAGCCAGCCGGCCCTGCACACCAAAGGAGACAAGAAGCTGGTGGGCTGTCTCTGGCTCACAGGCTACAAAGGGAATCAGACTTTTAAGAGGAGACAGGGTAATAATGTAGGTGGCACGGGGAAGATGAAAACAAGAGAGAAGCAAATCACAGATCGGTTACTCGCCAGTGCTGAAACCTTACGCATGAGAGTCCATTTAACCTTCATAATTATTTCTACACCAGAATTAATGATTCTGAAAGTCTGTTTTTAAAGGAACACCTTTGTTTGTCCAGGTGCATGAGGTTGTTTTCGTCTGCCACAGAAAAACAAGTTCAAGGCATTATGAAAAGTGTGCTCTTAAAAAAAACACTTCAATCTTAGCTATATGCATAGTGTGAAATATTTCAGGATTAAAGTCTAAAGAAAGAAGTCAACCAGGACAGATATATGAATGAGTGTGAACATCAAATCTATGAGAGAAATGAGAGAGAGAGAGAGAGAGAGAGAGAGATTGATTGATTGATTTGGGGGGGAAATTGAGTTCCTAACATATATGACATCTAATTGCTATTATTTTTGTAACTTTCATATCTATGTAGATACAAGGATTTATAGGGCTCTATTTTAAATCTGTGTATATATTTCCTTTATATATTTTATAAATATGTATACTTTATTAAAACGTTTCATTAGTATGTATAAATACATTTTGATAAATGGAAGGCCACATTTTTTTAGAGACCAGAACATAGAGTATGGTGTTATAATTTGATACTGTATATAAAACCAAAAATAACTAAAATCAACCCAGTCTTCACTGGCTATGTATTCCAATGATTTCTAGCATTTCAAGTTTAATATCATGCCACTGAAATGTTAAACTATCACTGTAACATAATTATGATACAAATTACATAAAAGTATCAGTTTTACAAAATTATAATCTCCAAAAAATACGTGTGTGTTATATTCTGACAGTCACAACTAAAGAGTAATCTTTATGGTTTTAAGAATCATCTCCAAGGCAGGATAGAGATATGCTAGTAACTCAGGTTTCCTTTTAAAATTCATATATTCCAAAATATATAAATATGTCTTTCCTTTGGGACTGTTTAACAAAATTTGCCTGTTTTTACTTTCTTGGAAGGAGACAGAGACATTATAGTCTCGGTCAGTGAAAAATTCTCTAGTATTCACCTAAGTCTATACACAGCTACTTTCATATTCTTATGTATTATTTTTAGAAAACGACCTTGGTGGAAATAAGTATTTGTTTTTTTTTTTTTTTTTTTCCTGACAGAGAATAATATTTTCTAAAACAGGACACTATATATGTTATAATTGGTGCCCTCAGTCACAACATGCAATAGAATAAAAAGGCTTATTTTTATTCAAAGGTGTTAGATCCAGTGTACAACTTAAAAACTATATTAGAATCCTCTCTTCTAATTCCCATTTGTAATTATAAAAAAAGGCACCTCAAGGGCTGAGTTCTCATTTTAATAGACTAGACAGCAGCAGTGCTACCCTAAAATTTAAAAATAAATGTAGAAATAGCTCTATCTAAAAACGAAAGTGAAGCTGAGACTTTTCAATTATTGTTATACAGGACATTTATACTATTATATTAGTAAAATGTCATCCTTTGGGTGGGAAAGGAAAATACAGTTGTAATGCAATCTGATCCAAATTATCCTAGACAGGCTATTCTCAGAGTTTGGATTTTCTAAATATTTCCCACTCTTTACTTTATGTTGCTCATTACCAATCTATGTTTTTAGGACTTCAAAGGCCAGCTATTCAAAGGAGCAAGAAGCTAGACGGACATGAAACCTGAATACCACTCTTAGGAACACAGAGTGCTCTGGCCCAGCCACAAAACCAGGCCTCATTTCACCTCTCCCACTTCCTGTTAATAGCAAAGGTTAGAAACAGATTCTGTTTCCAAGCACAAAAGTGAGCATGTCTTTTTTTTTTTTTATTACCAATAAAACGGTGAGCAGCACACACAAGTACAAGTGTTTTATGCTATTTGCTTATTCTATACCAGAGCTATAAACCCTTAAGACAGATGGCAGTATAATTCTTAAATTCTACAGATTAACTTGGCTGCAGTTAACTCAACAAACCTCATAGCCAACAGAACAGTCTCACAGTCTTGAGCTGTTATCTGGTGTGAAAACACATTTAAATCTGATAAAGACACGTATGAAAACATTAACTAATTTGATCATCAGAGTTAGAGCTACTATTAGTATAAAATGGCTCCTGAACATCAGAACATGAAAGTTATATTTCCTCAAAGGCAAATACAAATGGGAGAAAAATCAACTTTAAAAAGAAAACAAAAAAAACCTAGAAAAGTATGCAAATATATGTGCCTAAAAATCAATGCCATAATATTTTGAGGTGGCTAATTTTGAGACTTTAACAATTTGGGGATTCATGGAAGATATGTTTATCTAATATAGCTATTCTACTTAATTTATCAACACACTTGCGGTTTTACCATTTCAACGTCCTCTATTTTACCTCCACCAAACTGTGTTTCAGCTCATATTTAAACACCTTGAATGATCAAAAAAAGCATCTCTTTCTTTGGTCCTAGTTTCTACTACTTGGGACAATACTGAACAAGTCTCACACTCGTATACCTGCCCTTTCCCTATTCCTATTACAGTCTAAATGCTGTCCAATTTAGGGTATATGAATAAAGGGCAAGACATTTATTTTTTTATTGCCCAATAACTTATCTGGAATGTGATGACAAAGTGAAATAACTATAGCTTTACCCAGAAGCGACTAGAAGCCTATATTCCTAGAGATAAATCTGGTGTGCATCGAGGGGGACTTTATGTAGCACTGTGCAGACAATCCTTCGGCGAATCTGTTCCAGACAACAATGAAAAGTAAGGCTGATGTTTCCTAGACAGTGCTCTTTACAAATCTTTTTTAAAAAGGCAACCAAGTCTTTACCTGGGGCCTCCCTATCCCTTCAATACATGTAGAATGGCCTTGAATGCCCCCAAATTCCAGTCAGTTGAAAATTCCTGACCACCAATTTTATTCTTGGCCAAGATTCCTGCTACTTGTAATTGCCAGCTGAATTTCATTCTTCTTGGACACTAGCATATTCCAAGGCTGCCTCTACCACACATCATGTCAACCTCAGCATGAAGCTCAGACCATTCTCATGTGTCACAAAGTTACAGTGAGAGAGGAGGAACAAGTTCTAGGGTCCCACTGGGCAGTAGGGGGAGGAAAGTTAACAGTAATACACTGTATATTTCAAAACATACAAAAGAAAGGATTTTGAATGCTGTACATGTTTGAGGTGATGGATATGCTAATTACCCTAATTTGATTATAATACGTCATATTCATGTACTGAAACATCACACTGTACCCCATAAATATGTACAACTATTTCGTGTCAATTAAAAGTAAATTTTAAAACATTTTAAAAATTCAAATCATGCAAAAAAATATAATGTAAAATTTGGAAGTAAGCATTCATGAATTTATGAGAATTGACTGAGATTTGAGGATGACGATATAGGGTATTTATAGGTAAAGGTCACATTTCAGTTCTCTGCCAGTCCTTGGTCCCCTGTACCTTCTCCTTCCCTTACTCTTCTGCAAGTTGCCAAGAATGTTCCAAAATAGGCTCTCTCTGCAGTGCAGATTTTTCTCTCTTTGCTGAAGCCCTGGTTCCATCTGATGTGCAAGCCCTTTGGGAATAGGTAGATGGGAAAAAGAATGGTGTTCTTTCCATACTTGTACCATATCTAAATATTTTTCCATACTTTTTCTAAGAGAAATTTTGGTGACAGCTGTTAAGTCAGTAAAATATTCGTCACCTGATTAAAAAAAAAAGTTCCTAAAACTACCCCATGTCACTGTCTCTCTTCAGTAATATTAAATTGAATCACAGGATTAACGTATAACTTTAAATTTTATTCATTAAATAAATATACTAATTTATTGGTCTTTAGTATCCAATAATGACTATATAAAATGGGGGACAAATGTAATATTTATATTTTATCACAAAATAAAAGCATTAGCTATATGAAGCAACACACCTCGACTTTACTTTCTGTCAAACCTGACATTTTGAAATGCATCCTTGCTATTAAGAAACAAAGTTTCACTTGGTATAAGTGAGAGACATGAAAAAAGTTACCTTCAGTGTATAGCTCTCCCCTCTCAATAGCAACCCCAAAAGAGATGTCACAGCACTTTAAAAACCACTGCTCTAGCATTTTGAAAAGAAATTTTCTTCCAGTTTTAATTATTAGATGGCAAGCCATTATTTTAAGGCACAGAGTACTTAGTGTCTTTAATCTATAATCCCACATATAGAAATGTATCTGGAAAAAATAATCAGAAATGCAAACAAGGATGTCTAAAAATATTCACTTCATTATATTTATATTGACAGAACCTGGAGATAATCAACAAGCCCAACAAGAGAGAAATGCTTAAATATGACATAATCATACATAGAATATTAAGTATACAAGTGATGTCTGCAGACTTTTAATGTTGTAAAAATGGTTATAAAATGCTATTAATATGAAATATAGTAAACCAATCAATATATAATACTATCCTAGTTATGTAAAATAGAAAAGCCAGGGTCAAGAGTTTGGATCCCCATCCAGGCAGCAGCCCCAGCCCACCCCCCACCCCCAAAAAGAAAAGCATTAATAAAGTACTGGGAGAACATTGACAAAATATATTAATGGCCATTATTTTATCTTCCATTCTCTTATTTCACAAAGGTCTTAAGCTAACCATTGTTTAAAAATGTAACTACATTAAGTAAAATTTAAATGAAATGGATGAGGAAGGTCTATCACCACACTAAGATGCAGCCGGCGGTGAGGTTAGTTCACAAAAGCCTACCATCAAGTTTGGTGCACATGATTCACGCCACAAGCTGAGCACTAATAATGAGTGCAATCAGTCATATGACATACAGTCCTCAAAGCCACAATAACAGATAACCTTTATTGAGTGCCTATTATGCACCAGACTTTGTGTTAGGCAATATATACACATTGTCTCATTTAATCCTCCCAACACATCTAGGATTGGTATTCTTCTTATACCCATTTTACAGAAGGAGAAATTGAGACAGTTTAAATAACTTGATCTAAACCCACTGACGATTGAGAGGCACTTACAGAGAAGCTCTGGGGACATTTTCTGACCATCCTAGATTCCTTACCTGGGAAAACTAGAATAGCTCAGTGCAAAAGGAGAATGGACTTAGGAGTCAGTCTGGAATTCAAATCCAGGCTCATCCACCTATTAGCCTTCTATTATCTTAGTAATAGTAATCTATAATTAAATCGATAATTGGCATTATTGTTATTATAAATAGATAACATCTATGTGCAAGGCACATGTGTGCTTTATATTAACTCATTTAATTTTTATAACAAAACTCAGAGACAATGTAGGTAAATTGCCTAGAACATATTATAAGCATGCTACAAATATCAGCTTTTATTATCCTGCATTTTTTATATCAAACATGTTCTATAAATCTTGATCTGTATAACAATTGTGGGGCGTATGCATTCTTTCACACTTTTAGTAGGGCAATCACAGTGTTTTAATTGCCTACATGAGTAATAGGACAATTCAGGGGCAGTTCTGGCTGGAACTGGGTAAATGAACTCATCCAGTTCCTGATGTCTCTTCAAAGTTTAAACTACCTTTGACAGACAAAAGTCCATGCCTTCATTTTCCTTTATGAATTGCTACCATAGAAAATTAAAAGAAGGGTAAGTTTTACCTCTCATGACTCTGGTTGCTACTGTAACTTTGTAAAATACTATTAAATATATCAATTCCTGAAGATATGATTTGTGGCTTAGTAATCTGTTTCCAAATCAACTCATTTTAAAAATTCAAAGTAAAACAGAAAAGGAAACTACATCATTCTAATATCAGACTTAAAATAACCTTTTTCTATAATAGTACTTTTGTGTAGTGCAATTTACTCTTTCAAAAAGTAAAACTTAAGGACTGCTGCATAAATGTCACATACATAACTCTACCAATGACATATCAAGTACAGGGGTAAGGTTAAGTTAGATGTATTTACTTATATGTATCAATGTCCATATTACAGCATAAATTCTAGCTGCAAGAACAAAGTTTCTCATCACTTATACACATTACATATATGAAGGTACTTCAAAAAGTTTGTGGAAAAAATGAACTTAAAAAACAAATCTTTCCAAGAACTTTTTGACTATCCTTTGTACCTTGGTTGAGATTTCAAAAATCGTTTGTAAAATTTGTACTTCTGTTTAAATAAAAATGACCAATTTTAATCCCTAAATAGGATAAATTTTTTTATATGGGAAAAAAAAATCAAAATATCTCACCTTATGTACTTTGAATATAAAATTAAGAGTGTATAATGTGAATTTAAATAATTTTATAGCTATACAAAGTTCTATTTCTAAAGGAAGAATAAATTAAATTTAAATTCAATTTCTCTTTCTAAAGTAAAAGTGACTAAGTATAGCCTAGAGTTGTATATTCACGCTCATACATGTATGAGGTACCTGAGCAAAAAATAATTTTCACATAATTTAAAAAAAACTGTCTAGAAATTTAAGAAATCAGATAAGGTGATTTCTGATTTTTCATAATTTCTTGAGGGTCATAAGGAATGATGAAAGCATTCAGAGAAAGCCTAAAAAAGATGCAACTGACATACATAGCAATAAAGAATTAAGTTGTTTTATATGGCATGTGGAAAGCAATCCTAAATTTGGGGTACTTTAAAGCACATGTAACTTTAGAAAATGTTATTTATTCTATCATTTCTAGCACATAGTGACTGCTTAATGTTTCTTGAACGTATAATTCTGGCTTTATTTTAAATTGTGACTATTTAGTGAAACATGCACACACACAAAGGTGGATTGTACCCACTTATGTCTTAAATTTATTATTTTAAATTTATGTCTTAAATTCATTTATTATTTCACTTATTGATTAAATTATTGTTTAATTCTTCCTTGAACACTTAAAATATATTAAACAGCTCTTGGGAACAACAGGACAATAAAGATAACTCACAAGAAATTTAATTTAGTTGTCAATTATTCTGCAGAGGAAAACTAACCTAACAGTAGTTTATTTTTTTGTTTGTTTTAATATAATTTAGACCACTATCAGATCCTTAAATCCAAGGTTGTGGATGTCTACAAGTGAGAATTTTCATCTGTTTTAGGTCCTTTACTCCTTCTCTGTACACCACCATTTTACATACATCCATACATCAACTCAGGAAATGTTTCTGCAACAAAAATTAATACTGTGCTGTGAATATTGTTGATCCATAAATGCACACTTTAGGATTAATAACCTTTATTTTATATTTATAAATGAAACAG
The DNA here is from genome assembly GCF_027409185.1 of Cynocephalus volans. Taxonomy (NCBI): domain Eukaryota; kingdom Metazoa; phylum Chordata; class Mammalia; order Dermoptera; family Cynocephalidae; genus Cynocephalus; species Cynocephalus volans. Next base: position 92,334,667 of record NC_084471.1, read on the forward strand.
GGATGTGGCTAATATGTGCTGGTTTCGAATCTACCAAAATGACTCCTTTTGAACCAAAGTTTCAAAATGCAGGTAGATATTAATTCATCTTACACGAGGAGGTTAAAACCCAAGAAACTGAATATCACATGCAGAGTCACAAGCTAGTACACGTCCGAGTATGAACTGATCGCCATTTCTACCTAAAACTGAAGCCCGTGCTGCTGTTGTGTCTCTGCCCCCAACTCTACATATCCCACAAAATTTGCTCACGCTGAACCTACAGAACCTGAGAGTAATCTGTCAGCATGTTACCAAGGAAAGAGGAATGAAACAAGAGGGGGCCAAAGGCTTATTCAAAGTGAACTGAATATTTTATCGTAAAATGATCACCTTTTTGGGGGATGAAATGAGTATAATCACCCCTACAGAAAACCTGATGGATTGTAGCTTGGCTGTAACTACAGTTCAGACACGTGTTTTATCTGTCAAACTAAGAATCAATGCCAAATGAGAGCCAAAAAAGGAGCGTGGGAAAGCCTGTGGTTTGGGGTAAGGGTTAGGGAAACAGCTGCTATGGGCATGATACAAAAAGAAAGTAAAAAATAGAAAGAGAGAAATCAGCAATAAATAGAATAGAACTATCTGGACATTCTGTGGTTAAAAAAGAAGGTCTTTAAATAAAAGATATTTTGCAGAGTTAAAAACATGTGCTATTAACCTTATCAGCAGGCCTGTAGGGTTTGATCTTTAGGCTCAAAAAGTAATGAGTATTTTATAATCAGAGTTTTATTACTCGACATACTTTTATGTCTAATAATGGTTTGTATTTGTTTACTAGACTCAAAAAAATCAACCTTTGGCTTTTAAAAATGTCAATTACTGCCCTCAGTTTAAACCATGAGAAAAGATAGCTACCAGAAAGAAATAACAATAATTCAACATAACGGTGTTTCTACTGTGTACAAATATTTGTATTTGTGCCTGGCCCAGAGTAATAAGACAAATAAATGAGTCTCTGTTTTTAAAGAATTTAAAGTCTCAGAAATCTGTACGTTTCATTCTTTCAGCAAGTATTATCTATTTTTTTTTTTTTGCCAGGCACTGTGTTTCATATTTTAACAAATCTGATTATTCAAGAAATGTCTTAAAATTTGCTTCTACCAAAGGGTGTTATTTTTATATATATAAATAAAAATGTATATATACAAATAAATGTATAATATATAAATATTGTATGTATAAATATTATAGAAATAAAACACACATATATATAAAACAAAATTTCTTGCACCCTCACAACTTATAATTTAATGCAGGCAAACTACCAGTAAAAGGATGAATTGGATTTTTAAAAACCTACATTAGAATGGTAGAACTAGGAGACTTTCTATGCCATAACTTGGAGAAAACCACTTAGTGTGATGGAACCTCATTTTACTTATCTTTTATTTTGATTATATCATATAGGGTGATGTACAAGATTTTTTTCCTGCTATATAATTTTAAGTCTACAGCTATCTATCCTAAATGTACTTCTATTCACTTGCTAAATATCTGTGTTCTCAAGAGCACTTCTTTTTCTACAGACTCCCAAGAAATTTTGTCTACTTCCACGGACTTCCTTGCCATCAGTGGATGAATGATTTCAAAATCTGTACCTTACAGACATATAAGAACATATGTAGAGATAAATACTGTACTGTATATTAACATACATTATCTTCTATTCATATATATTATATAACACCACAGAATTCCTCATTGCCCATCTCCCCAGAATCTGCCAGTTTTCCTTATCTCAGGAATAATTTATTATTTTCCATCATCTTCCACCTAACTACTCAAAATAAAAGCCTGAAAGCTATTTTTGCCTCCTGCCTTTCTGTCACTCCTTGAAATCTAATAAAATTTACAGAACATGATTTTTAAAATATACTAACCATCTCTAAAATCCCTCTACTTCCCCTCT